>NC_067282.1:98570769-99203519 GCF_020740795.1 Apus apus
TCAGCAAGAAATAAATGAAAAGGATTCTTTGAAACAACTTCATATTTATAGATTCAACTCCATCTAACACCAGGGTAAGAAAAGGTTATAGGGCAGGATAGCAGGAAGCAAGTAGCCAGCTGCAACATAAGCTGAAACACAGCCAACTCTACCCACCTTTTCCACCCCTGCCTGTGGTTATTAGAAGAACTCTGGAGGGGCTGTGTCACACGCAAACACTCCTCCAAGGATGGTACATTATTCCCAAGGCTGCAGAATAAATGCCATGTTACCTTGCATAAATTATCCCTATATTCAAGTTTAATACTCCTTACATAGCCACCATTTTAGACAGTAAACTAGAATGCAAAACCTGTTTGATCATGTTCTAGGCCCGTAAAGACAGAAGGCCATAAACTTTTCAAGGGTGAGGTCTTTGCAGTCGCTTCAGCTCCCTATCTGCAAAGGGCCAGGATTTGCCTGAGTAAGCGAACATAAATGAAAAACACAGCTCTGCAGAGCTTGTGACCACAGGGGACTACATGGTTTCTGCTCAGAAGTCCTGGGCTCAACATTTCCAAAGGGCCAAACCTCCAGCAGGCAGCTGAAGATGCCTTTTGGAGAACAAGTGGAGACACTCCTGTGTCCTTTATGAAGGCTTTGTGAGCACATGTGCTGGAAGAAGTAGATGGTAGAGCAGCAGTTGGAACCTGCTTTTATCGCACTTCTGGTTCTTGGTTTAAAGTGATCAATAGGTAGAGCTTCACATGAGTATCTGGTACATTTCTTAATGATGTTTAACACCTTTTCCCCTAAATACTAATGCTGATTTCTAATGTCTGGCTAACTAGAGCCCTATGTATAGCAGTAATAGTGTTGCCAACTCCCTCCAAGTGACAGGGGTCATAATGACTAGAGGAAGATCAAACCAACATATTTTATCAGTTTGAGCCCTATTGATTAAATACGTCAATTCAACAGAGCAGCAAGTAAAAAAGCTCTGAATCAGCTTTTTCAAGTGCTTTAACACAGCTCATGACACAATTGCTTAAGTCCATGATGTTTAAACAATGCAGTATTTTGAGGACATGTACTAGTTTCTGCATTTTTTAACTTAATTTTATTATTTTAGGATTTTTTTAATACATGCATACTGGTCACTTTGGGTAAAAAGTTGCCAAAAATTGGGACAGAACCTCTTGTTTAGCTACTCCTTTTCCATCCCGTGCTGGTTGGGGATGGTATCCTAAATGTCTTTGCCTAGGAATTCTAATACATGTGGAAGTAAAAGATTTCCCAAATAATTAAACCTAGAAAGCACAAACTGACACCATCAAGCAACAGCACAAGGCTACCGAAGTTCATCAAAATGGAAATAATTAACAGAAAGCTCTTCTCAGCCCCTATCCAGCATTGCTCCCCATTGCCCCTCCCCCAGCCACAACACGAACACTGGGGAAAATAATTTACATAACATTGATTTTGTCCCAACTTTCCCCTCCAGCTTTCAATTACTGAATTAAACAGACTATGCATGGAGTTTCTTCCTCCCACCCCTCCTCTACAAACCCTATCCTCTCGTTTGCAGACATTATACTATTTCTTAAAATTTCCTTAGGGGGTGTAAGGTGGAGGTGGTGTTACAACAAATACCCTTGTTTAAATTCAGAATTCTAAGCAAACAAAAAAAGTTGAATGACATTGTGGGAGAGGAAAGAAAAAGGAAGCAGGGATTTGTGTTGTGGTTTTTATTTAAGTGTCAAAATGTGAAATGTTACACATGAAAGTTTTCAATGAAAAGTTTTTAACTGCAAAATAACTCTGTTTGAATCCTCTGCTCCTCCAAGCCCCTAACACTCATGGTTTGACCTCCTCCTTGTTGGTTTGGAAGTATAAAGAAACATTCTCTCTTCTTGTGGGAACAGATGGACACCTTTAGACTGTGTCAGAGGCAGCTGGTTATGCTGAGACCTCACCTAATCACTTTCTTCTCAATGTCTTCCCAGTGCTTATAAGGTGACATTACAGAACACTAATGAGACAACTATTGCAGTGTAAGAAGCACAACGTTGCTTTGTTTTTGCTGGCAATGTATTGGCTTGTATCTTGTCTACACATTTTGCTGCTGTTCCATTCTGAACTTGATTGCTTTATTCCTCGTTCTAAAAAAGTGCCTTCCCATTCAGAATAAGTCAAACCACTTTTCCTTCCGCTGTTTTTCTAGTTTCCCACTCCAGTCTGCTCACATGGTATACACTTACACAGCCAGTCTTTCCTAAACACCTGAGCAGTTCCCAACCCTATTGACTTTAAAGCCAGTCAATTTTCAATGACATAATAGATTGTTCATAATTTAAATTAAAATCATTGGCAGCCAACTTTCAACCCAGTATTTATTTTTTATAGCCATCAATGAACTCCAGAAGGCAAGAATTCTGAACAGAAGCATTAAAAGATACTCCATAATAACTGTCAAGTAGGTAAAGAGATACAAGGTAGAGTAGTAGAGAGGGAAGGACCTAAATTATCCCAAAGATTAGAAACTTGATATGACATAGGGCATCAGTAAAGTACTTCCAAATCAAGTAACTAAAGTGCCCAGACATGGGATCATGTATTTCAATGCTCCTAATTAATGCACTGGATTGAATCCAGTACTGATTTGCCCCTGTGTTGCTTCTGAGGTTAAAAATGCCTGTCTACTTAGCTTAATAGATTTGCACTAGGGAAATGCAAAAAATAGCACTGATTTTATTTACAAAGAGAATCTCAGATAAATGGTGCAGTTTAACGGCTGCACACAAAAGTTTTCTAAACTCTGACAACTTCAAAGAAAGTGTCCTATCTGGATGTTATGGAGGAATTTGTTAGCACCCTTACCTTAGTTACACCAGAATAGTCACTGCTCCTTTTTCCAAAACAGGTATTCAGGGAGGACAGTGAAAAATAAGCAGTACATAAAAAAAACCACACTTATAAGATTGATAACAGAACCAAGCAATTAACAAAAAGTCATGCAACTTTTTTAACCTATGAAATCATTTTCCTGTAAAAATACATGAGTAGGTTTGTCCTGGTTTGAGCCAGGATAAAGCCAGTTACAAAATTTTCACTTTGAAATGAAAACAGGAAAATATTTCATTTTGAAGATATTGTAAAGGAAAAGTTGTGGCTTTTTCTGCATCTCTGCAGACTTCTAGTTCTTAATTTGTTTTGCCTGAAACATGACTTTTTCAATAGAAAAACGTAATTTTTAGCCACCACAAGTACACATTTTTCCTCATAAAGTAATTGACAGAAAATATGCCCAAATAACTCAGATACACCTTAAATTCCACAAGTCTCCTGTAAAGGACATCAATTATAAGAGACAGAACAAAATATTTGAGACAGAAAGAAGGAAGATATTTTCTTTTCTAAAAGCATTTAATTTTTATTTATTAAAATCACACAAAGTGTTTGCTTGCTTGTGAGAAATTTAGGGCATTTACATTTATGGTCCTATGTTTCTGTGGTTTCTTTATAATGATCTATTATTGGATATCAGAGAAATCTGATAGATTAGATATCAGTGAGAAAATAAATCTAAATGAAAGTGACACAGCAAAGGCAAAACAGTTCATCTTCTTTTAGCTGACTACAGTTATAAGCAATGCTTTCCAAACTCATCTCTCCCACTAAGCTTCACCTTTTACATTCTCACACAGGGAGCCCCAGTCCAAGACAACAGAACTCCATAAACAGAAATCTGAAGCACTGACTACATGCAGTATTTGGTTTTCTAATGAGAATATTAAATATCCTTTCCAAATTATCAAGGATTCCTAAACCTTCTTCACAATTAATTCTATGACTTTTCCCATTCCAGTACTTAGGAAGAAACAGAAAGCATGGATCCAAGTAAAGGACTGTGTTTTAGGAGATCCTGCCCGAGTGTTTGCAGAAATTAGAACAGAGGAAAACTTGAAGCTTCTGTGTTTTCTATAGTCCACCTATGCAAAATGAGAGTAAAGGTCTTCCTGATTTTCTACAGGGCTCGAAATACCCAATTTCTTTAGCACTTAAACAAAACAAAAGTCAGCTCTAGAAAGGGTTATGAATAACCATGGATAAGGACGCAAAGAATTACTATCAATAAATAGAGCTTATGCAAGAATGGAAAAAAAACATGAAAGAGAAGGAAAACAAAATCCAGTGAATAGCTTATTTTTCTTAAATCCCTTTTGAAAATGCACACAGCATCTCACAAAATCTGTTTGGACCACTAACATTTAGAGGGGTTCACTTTCTCACTCATTCTATAGAAGTGCTACATGGATGCTGTGGCACAGCATGCGTTCTCCCATCACTTCTTATTTAGTGCTTCCCAGCCCTGAAACTGCTTTTCAGCAAGCCACAAATGTCCGCTTTGAAAAGATCAGTTTTGCTTCTCTTGTCCTAACTGAATTTTTCCAAGAAAATCCATGTCTCATTTTTTTTTTAGCAAAAAATATTTAAATATATCTAGTACAATTATTAATTCAAAAAACACATAAGCAGAACAAAAAGGATGGTGCAGATGATTAATCCCTTTATTTCTCTAGATTCTTCCATAAGACTTCTGCATTTAAATGCTATACAATGTTAACATTTCTTTTTTTCACTATTTTCTTTCTCCGAATATCTCACCTCATATCAGCAGCTGCGTTCATATTTTATTATAATACAAAATGAATTGCAAAACATTTCAGATTAATAAATTATAATCTCAAAATATTTTAAATTATGCTGCACATACATGTAAAAATCGTTATGCTTGTTGAAACTCTTGCATTCTCATGAAATTTCAATTTGATAATTTATTTTACATAAATGTTCTGCTTTCAGGACACAGTATAATGAGTATTTCTTTGTATAGAATATATCTATATAGTGTTTGTTTTTCTTTAAATCTGCATACTATTTTGTACATGTAAGGGATCAGTTTTACTTACAGTATTGGTGTATATTTCCATATAGTGATTTTTAGCATTTCAGTTGATGCCATTTTTAATTTTCATCTTAAAAATACTTTTTAGTTTTTAAGCAAATGCCTTTCTTGTAAGTATTTTGTGAAAAGCAGTTATTAGTTAGGAGAGAAAATGGAGTACACGGCAAGATTCACAGTCCTCAGTACAGACAAAACACAGGCACAAAACAAATGCAAGTCTAAAAAATAGAGATTTGAGGTTTTTTTCCATCATTATTACTCAGGTATTGCATGGAGAATCAGCTACAATCAGCTGGGTTATGTCTCTTTAAGGGATAAAACCTGGGTTTCCTGAATAATGGTATTTAACTTGACACAGTTTGGCAGGACAAAAGGAAGGCAGTAAAAAAATTCTCTGCCCCTAGAAATTATATAGCCTATTCGTCTTCTTGTTATTTTAAAAATTAAAAAATCAGTTCCACAGCTGAACCCAAAAGTATTATCTGAGTGTGTCAAGAATTTGGTTCCTTTTTTTAATGGAGAAGACGGAAAAAAAAAACTAGGAAAAAAAAAAAATTCCTTAGGCATGCAATTGAAAAACAAGAGTGCTGTGTGTCAGCTCTGTTTTCCCTGCTGGAATACATAATCCCTGAACAGAGCTTGCCCTGACCTTCCACAAGTAGCAGGGTAATTGTTCTCAGGGATTTTATGAATATCACTATCTATTTGAAAAGAAAGCTATGGATAAAAGAAGGAAATGAATTTGAATTTGTAGTGAAAGCGAACAACGGGTACTGGGCTGCTCCCCAACTGGAAGAGAGCCAGACTGGATCCCCAGGCACAGAGCCAAGGAGACATCCTTGATGTGGTGCATGACCAAGTTCTGCCACTGGAGAGTTAAGCTGGGTACAGACAAGGGACCTCTGCATCATCTACAGAGCAGACAAAGATTTAAAGACTCTGGGGCATTAATTTTACTATCCTTCCTCACTACAAGACCCAGAAGTGGGGCAGCAGTAAAACACTCAAGTTTTGCATGGAGAAGCTATACAGAACAATCCCTCCAGGGCACTACAATGAAGGATAAATTCTTCTGAGGAGGAAAGAATGAAACCAAAGCATGGAGCTGAAAACACAAAAATATACACAGGATGCATCTCTGAATTCATAATTCCTCACAGTCCTCTCAAGCATGTCCCTAGTGTCAAACAGCTCCCTCTTGAGCTGCCCTTTTAGTTCTCCATGATTGCATCCCATTGCTGCCCAGCTTCAGAGAGCAGGTAGCAATGTTTATTGACCACAGCTGCCTGCAAGGCAGAGGTGAGCACCAGCCCAGCAAGGGGGATCTCGCCCAGGTTGGGTGGGTTTAGCCCTGCCCAGGTGAGGGCTCATCCCCTAGCTGCCCCACTGCAGAAGGACTCGGGAACAACGGCCGCTCACCTGAGATGTCAGCAGTGCAGGCATGAATTTTTAACTCCTCTGTTCACCGAAGCAGCAGATGCTTTCAGTCCGATTCACTGCACAAGATGTGCAATCTTAGTTGTATGGGGAGGCAAAATTCCTGTATTAATTCATATTGAGTGTGCACAAAAGCGAGTGAGAAAAGTGGCAGCACAGAGAGAGAGGAGAGGGATTTCTGTGATCCATATTGAACTAGTTACTTTAAAATGAACTACGAGTATTCTGTAGTGGTATCTGAATAAACACAGAGCCATTCAGGTGGCAGTAGGGGAAAGAAAACTTGCAGGTGTAGAAAAGGACATAATGAGGTAGGAACGAATAAGTTGCCATAGATCTATACTTACATCCTTCATTTCATGCACCCATAATTCTCTCTGGCAGCTGCATGATTAATTCAAAGATTTATTGATTTATTTTTTTCTTGCTCAATCCTGCTGACCTGCTTTTGTTGACAGGTCTGTGTGGATCACACTCCTCTGCCAGTTGAAGGCATGGCATCATGTCAGTCTCTACGGCCTGCAGTAAGCATTTCTACACATTCAACATGAAAAGTGTTTGAGTGCATGGTAAAAACATACAGAGCTAATTTCAAACCAAACAAATGTGCTAACAAACCAGTAGGCCATTTCTGCCATGAAAACTTACCTGTAACAGCAATTATAATGCAATTTTAATGATGGGAAAAAACCCACATCTGAACAGTTCAATCGTTCCTCTCCTGTACTCTCACTTTTATCAGAAATTCAGTAGCTTCAAGTTTTCTAGCAAAACCATTTTTGGTACAGCAGCTGTTTACAACAAAAAATGTTTAACCTTTACATCCACCACCTTTTGCAGCTGGAGAGAGCACCTGCCCCGGTGTCACCTCAGTGCAGTTACACAGCTTGAGCTCACCTACCAGATCACAGGTTTTAAAAACTCATTTGATTCAAATTAAAAGATCACGTAGCCTCCATTGTTACATGCTATTAAAATGTGCCTTCACTGTTTAGCAACCCAGGTGAACCAACAGAAATACAACACGGATGTCACAGCAAAAGAAGGCACTTCCAATTCTTTCTAATGAGTCATTCTTCTAATGAGCCTTTCAATTAAAATTGGACTCTCAACAGGGAGGACAAACTAAATGAGCATCTGTGTGGACGTCTACAGACTTAAAAATGTGTGAATTTACCTACTTAATAGCACTGTACTCCAGAATTATGTTTTAGTTGGTATCAGTTACCTGGTACAACACAACACTGGAAAATACTGTTGCTGTTTCTTCCAGAGGTCATCTGTAGGTATAGCCTTAATGTATTAAAAATAACAAAAAAAATTACTGTTGGTAGTGGTTTTGACATTCTGCCCCTCTCAGCATGCAGCTAAACCATGTACACAGGCAAAAGCTGTAAGGTATAAAGCATTCTGGGCAGTAAGGCACACTCTCATTAAAATGAATCTCATGCATCAATTTTGTCCCTTCATATCAAAACTGTCAGAGCTCATTGGCCGTTTGCTCAAGTTAGACAGGGTTTTGATGGAAAACCTCAAGCATACAGTGCTTAATGTGGTCAGCTACTTATCCATTGCCATTCAGGAAGGTGACAAGATCATAAGCCAGAAAACAATGCTACAATCACTATTTCAAAAAGCAAAAATAAAAAAAAATAATAAACATAAAACAAAACCTGGCACATTAATTCACCCAGATATGTTTCTGCTCCTACCCCTTTGATACCAAATCTGCACTGAGCCTTGCTGTGCACTGAGCCCCAAAATACTGCATATAAAGCAACAAAAGTATTGCTTCAAATATTCAATTCAAGAAAAATAATATGAACCAAACACTGCCTGAAGAACTGTAAACAAAGAGGAAAGAAAAAATAGAAAAATGTTGAGTGAACACCTGTGAAGGTTAGCAATCAGTCTGCTCTTATTTCACCTTTAATAAAGATCTGGTAAACATCAAGTTAATTAAAATGCAGGCCGTATTTATTTTAAGGTTTTACAAACCCCAGAGAGAATTAATATTACAGGAACTGAAGGGACTAGGATAAGATGACCAGATGATAGAATGGGATTGTGGGAAACTGTTCTTTTCTTCCTCACATAAGTCTAAACAGAATGCCTTTTAAGCCAGCCATGTCCTTCTGCTGATTATTCCCAGCTAGCAGACTAAAACAGACTTGTTACTCGAGGACAACTCAAACCGAAACAACAGATGTGGTACGGGACAGGAAGGATGGGTGGCAAGTCATACATTGCCCCTGATAGTCACCGCCCTACCTTGGACGCTCATTGGCTCTGGACAGTGACACTGACTGGACAGGTGGGTCACGGGGGTATCAAAGGCGATGAGTGCAGCAGGTGGGCCCCCATGAGGCCTATTGGGACGCTTTCTGCATGGGACACCTCCCTGCTATGGACACTGGTGCTGGGACCCTGCCTGCCTGCCCCGGGTCCAGCCTGGGCCTCAGCGCCAAGCGTGCCGGGGTCCCGAGCCCTGGGGTTGGGGCCGGAGCCCCCTCCCCGTGTTGCTGCCGGTTGAGGGGAAACCACCGGCTGCTGCACCTGCTGCCGAGAGGCTGCCCCTCCGACACCACGGACCTGCTGCCCTGCCTGGGGAGAAGGGGCCGCCGACCAACGCTGCCGCTGGGAACGGAGACTCGGGGACAAGCCCGAGGGTAACATCACACACACGTGCACACACACATACACACACTCCTCTCATACTTGCACACACAGTGCGACCTCTTAAAGAGGACTGACCTCGAGCTTTCTCCCTCCTCCCTTTGGTCCTCAACCCTCTCCCGAAGAGAATGCCTCAAAAGCACAGTATGTCGGAGAGAACACCTTAAAATCACAGTAACTTTTGCATTACCTCCCTAAAGGACACGTTCTTACTGCATATATAGCCATTTACATTTATATTTTCCCTAAACATCATCCCTCAGTTTGTGTTAACCCTTAATAAACCGATTAATTTGTGAAGTAAACATTGGTCTTAGAAGCAATTTGTGAGCATGGTGGGGGTGTATCTAACTACCACTCTAAAATACGGTCCCACAGCGGCCATTCCTCTGTGAGAGGCAAGCGCCACGTGTGACCCTCGGTCTCATTCAAAAACCCCTCCACATCAGGGGAGGAAGTCACAAAAGCACCTGACAGCCGGTAGCCCCCCAGTATCGGCTCGTGACAGGGATTCACCTCAGGAAAATGAAAAAAATTTCAAGTGCATCTGGAGAGAAAAAGATGTGACACAGATATTTCCAGTGAGAGACTAACTGTGCCACTGAATTCAACCATGCTGAAAGAAACCTCTTTGTGACTGGCACCATCAGTAACAAGGTGGTAAAACATTACAGCTAGGGCATCCATTTGGGTAATGGTCCAACAGATCCTCAGACCCATAGAGAGACATGATAGGTACCCATATATGTATAGGCATGTGTATGTATAAATATGTAAGTGTACCTATATAGACACACATTCATGGACACAAAGAGGAAAAGAGAGAGAAAGGCATATATTTCAAAAAACCAACAACAACCAAAAAAAACAAACCAAACAAAACAAAACCAAAGCCACCCAAATATTTGAAGTCTTAACAAAGAAAGCAGTTACAACCTCCCTCTCTTTAATTCACAAGAGTGAAAGAAACAATTCTGAAGAAGGCTTGAATCCAATCAAATTTCCATGCTCTTTAACGGTTTAAGTAGACAGAAAAAAATGAAAGGGTTGAGAAAAAGAGAAAGAAGATGGGGGACAGTTTGGTTTGTTGTTTTTTTTGTTTGTTTTAAGAGCAGTAGAAGACTCCAACTGAGGGAAATGAAGGGCTACCCAAAACAGAGCAGCAACAGAGTAGAAAAAAAATTACTATATACTTGTCTCTTACACGCTTTCTTCCTGAAAATACAGAAATACTGCTATTTGTGAACCCCATGAGTATTACAAAGGCTGGATGTACTGAGACCAAGCAAATTTGGCTTTCTCCTCTTTGAACACCAAGACAACTGACTCATATACATTTCCTCTCCTGCCTCTCCCAAACAGCCATCAATGTTCTATGCCCTCAGAGCAGCCAGAATGTCCAGTGACAATGAGGAAAATCTGCAAGTTCCCTTCACAGGACAACAGCAGTCTCTCTGATATTAATACCCCCATTTCACATGCATGCTTCTCTGTGCTGATTAAATTATTAGAAAGCACTCCTTTGCCTACAGTTGTATCGCTCACCTTTCCTCTATGCTATTGCAACATTAATCTTCGACATGTGGATCAGATGCTTTCCATCTTCATCCCTCAAAGTCACTCTAAGCACCTGTCTCCTGCAAAACTGTTGAAATCCTCGCATCCAATCCTATCAATCCTGTAGCCATACTTTCAGAATAGTTTCCCTAATCAAAATACTTCAGTGTAATGGAGTAAGAAGCAAACATGGAGCATAAACTCAGAGTAGCCAGAGGAGACGTGCACCCATGAATAGTTATAAGTACACTGCCTTGCTCAGTTACAATTTTAGTTTGCAATGAGTCAAAGGAGAATGTGAAAAATGTTTGCACAAGGAGAAAGTGCTCAGGTTTTACCATCTTCCCTTCGTAGGATATTAAGACACTCTTGTCTTAGAAGAACAGTGCTTTAGGGAAAAATGCAGATAACTAGACATTTCTTAAATAATGTAGTAAATTACTTTTTCCTCGGTCCCTTAGGAAAATAATCTTGTTAAAGAGAAAGTAAGGAAGCAGTACATTGTCTTTAGAGATTGGCAAATGCACTTCACACTTAGAAGACATGCTACTGTAACAGCAAACCTACAGTCTGACCTGAGCATTGCCGAATGCTACTCATATTAACTTCTAGGGAGTCAGGGAAGACCAGCAGATACAAGGATCTGACTGCTTTACTTTCTGTGCCTTATCACAATTTCAAATAGGAAAATTAAAACTCACTGACATGTTTCTGATAGAAAGTAGTCTGCACTTTATAAACACTGCCAATATTTAAATGTAAAAACTTGTACTCTTCATCCCACTCCACCTGGACCTGAAAAAAATCTTACATCTAGAGCATTCAGTGGTTTAGGTTAAATGTCTCTTGAATGCTTGCTGGTTGGCAACCATGATTAAGCCCTCATATCAAACCAAGCAAGAAAGATCACAGTGCACCTCTACTAGACACACTCTCAATCAAATGGGTGGACTTAATCCCTGTGATGATCAGCAATAATCTAATTCTGAACACAGGACACTGCACACAGGACCATTCTCCATAGAGAGATTTATTATTTTTTTTTTCTCCACTATGTACAAAACTCATGGCTGAAAAAAACAGCGATCTCTCTGTGTAAACTGAACCACTGCTGTAATCTCCAAACCCCAGCACAGACAAAAACTGCAGTGCTGTATTTTAGATGCCACCACGTGATAACTACTGGCAAACATGGACTGCTTACTGTCAACTGCAGCAGTTCAGAAAAGCCCTTTGTGCAGAAACAGATCCAAAAGCCCCTGAGCCTTCTGAAGACAACACTTGAGGAACCCTGTGTAAATAAATAATGCGGTTCATTACATCAAATGTAGGTCATTTTACATCAGTGACACTCTCAAGCTGTGGTCCAGTGTGCCTAATTTCTGGCCGACAGAAAGTACGCTGTCTGGAGGGCTCATCAGCTGTCATCTGCACATCAATCACAGCCCCTCAGGGAACTGCATTCTGCTCATGCTTACACACCTTTCCCTCAGAGCTCCTATTCTTCTGAGCAGATTTAAATATGCCATTGTGCACAGTCGTTATTATCTATCTCTTTCCTTTTCTACCTATTTTATGCAGTCACACTGTATGTATAAATCAGACAGATTCTTGGGTGGTATGTCATTAGTCAGAAAAATGGGAATTCATAAAGGTCAGGGCATGAACCTATTCATGATCCTGCTCTTGGCACTGAGCTATTCAGATACATGGAAAAACTCAAAATCCCTCGTGGTTATTAGCATCAGGACAGGAGGCATTCGTAACAGTAGTACAATATGTAGTGACTGACAAATTTAATTCTGCAGCCTTGCTCTTTGTTTTCATCTGGTCTTCATTCTCCTCTTTTCTGTCTCTTTGCTGATCCCTTACACTGACCTTTATTTTTAATAATCCCTTCTGCCCTCCTTCCTGTCTAACCACACCCATCCTTTGCACTCTCCAGGCCTAATTAACACCTGAACTGACTGTGCTCTTTGCTTTCACAAAGGCAGAAGAGAATGAGCAGTTATTTTGTCTTTACCTTCCTTTCTAGTCCAGTTTTACTGTTCTGCACGTGAAGAAGAAATGCTATGAGCCTAGCACCAGTCTCTACTCTCACTTGCTGTCACTCAGTAACAGCAGAAGCACTGTGGCACTTTTTCTACACCATCATTCCTTGTTTTTACGGCTGCTGTTACAAAACCGTACCTTGCTGCACTCTTTTGTCCTGCAGTGCCTGGGCTGTTCTCAGTGGTTACAAGGTCAACACAAAGCTGATTCCAAAAGTCTCTCTCTTTGGGAAAGGTTTGTGAAGAAAAGCAGTAAGGAGGAAAGGAAACCTGACCTTTGAGCTAGCTGTATGCAGCTATCAGTTATACAGCATTAAAGGATTATTTAAGCTTTTATATTTAGTGTCATCTAATGAAAATGCCAAAGAGCTGGTTACTGATAAAAACAGAAAAATGCACATCATTATACTACTTTCTATAATTTAAATTCATTTCAGACTCAGTTTCAAGTCAACTGACTATATAATTCTGAAAAAAAAATAAGGATCTTCAGAAAAGAGATCCTGAAATTACAGCTGTAGAGCCTGGTACAGCAGTAACCTGCACCTGTGAGCCTCTTGAGGCTTCTCAGAGTCACCATTGGTTGTTTTATTTTGCTAACATCTTAGAGGTTGTTAGGCAAGACACACACCACTGGAAAGCTTGATTGCTTTTACTAGATGACACAGATGAGCTAATAAGATAGACTTTATGTATTTATAGCAGACTAACAACTGCAGAGTTCTGTGGCTATCCTTGTCTATCATGAGAGTCTGTAACACAGCTGTATCAAGTGGAGATGGATGAATACTTTATCTAACAAATATTATTCAAAATGAACCTTTGTAGTACAAAAAAATTGTGTGTATTTGTTGTTGGAAGTTGGTGTTTTTTCTATTGGAATAGATTAGTACAAATAATTGGTTTTGTCTTGCTTTAAATATCTTTTTCCTGCTACCTTGCCCCCTAGAGACCACTCTAAAAAAGCTTTTTGGCCTCAGATTTGCTGTCACATTAAAAGAAAAGGTGCAGGAGCAAACCCCCAATTATTTGGCTGTCCCCCTGATAGACAGACAAGCACAAATGCATCATTTTAGTCCACAGCTGTCCTTGCACATGGAAATTTCAGAGAATTCAGAAATTCTGGCTCCAAATGCGGGCACCTTCCTCTTTATTTAATAAACAGCGGGTCTGACCTATCTGGACACTGCTTGGAAATGCTCTAGCATTATGTCTTACTAGGTTTCAACTCCCAATTACTTTACAGTAACCTAGAGGCATGACATAAAATCACAGGGAGGAAACAGAAGATGCTTTTTCCCAGCTATATTTATTACAATGGACATCACTGTGTTCTCTGAGAACTAAGTATACAGAAAAAAGCAGGTATGTCCAGGATAGTACCAGTACCCTGTTGCAAAAAAAAAAATCTCACCATCTTTGTCAAGGAATACACCTCTTAAATACTCTTTCTAAAAGCTAGATGTATTTATTTTCTATTTTAAAAGCACTCCTTTGTTCTTTTAAATGTTGTTTACATAAAAAGAGAACTGGTATCTGTGACAGTAAGTAACAGGTGAAATAAAGGATTCTGGTTCACCTGCAGATCTCTCCTAGTAGTCAGAATGGGACTACAGATAGACAGCTATATAGAATATTTTTTCTAAATTGCACTTGGAAGTATTGCATTGGGGTTTAAGCCCTCCAGGAGGAAAATTAAAAAATGGCTTCTCTGCTGAACTACTTGCATATGAAATTTCTCCCCTGTCATAGGGGGTCTCCCATCCTCTTCTGTAAGGTGCAACATTCCTGGGCTACTTGTGTCTTCTGTTTAAAACTGAAACATCATCTCAGTGACAATGCTCTTTTCTTTATCTTTTTCCTCTCGCTCTGCCCCTCCCTTTTTTTTCTTTTCTTTTTCTCAAGTAAACACAACCTGGTTTTCTCACAAAAGCCTTGTCCACCTCAAACCATGATAATCAGCAGTCTAACAGTGTGTATCTTTCTTATTCTTGCTCTTTCACAGTAGAATTTTGCACTCCAGATGGTTCTCATTTTTGCTGATGTTAATGAATAACCCATAAATCAGTTACATTAAGAAACAAGAACAAAACAAATCAGAACTTGATAATTTCCCATATTAAATGGTGAGATAAAAAGCACACCAATTAATCTGGTCTAGCACACAGAAAAATACCACAATATGTTAGCAGTGGTTGTACAAGCAAGTGCATGCATTTCCTCAGAATATTGATCATTCGTGGAAAACAGCTCAATAGTCGTGTTATGTCTTGCATCACATTCATCAGCACTGGCATTCTCAGAGACAGGCTTGATCAATATCTACCATTTGAGTTCATGGCCAGATTATTGCAAAATTTATTATGGGTAAAACTCAAGGCAATTGTTTTATGAAACACGTGTGGCTTCTGGTTTTTAAATGCTCTCACTATTAAGCTGCAGTTAAAGCAGTATAAATGGTGAGAAAACAAATCTTGCATTCACTCTGGTTAAACTGGAGCAATGTTTTCCTGCCTTTTGCTTTTGCATGACAGATAGCATCAAACTGTAACTTAACCTGTGACTTAATCTCTGAAACTGAATCTTTTCTGTGATGTGATCCAATATGATAATCAGATTTTTTAATGGCATCCATTTTAATGAATTATGTTTTATTTCAATTTAGATTCCTACATGATTAATTAGGGGATTGTGAGATTACTAGAAACTAGGTTTTAAGTGTGTAAATTTGTAATAGATTTTTAACTACTGTAGTCTAGTCGACCCCAGTCAGAAGCTGCTTCAAGGGGGAAAAAAAAAAGTTATTGTTAAATGTTATTACAGACTTTTATCTTCCAAAAAATTGGGGTTAAAATCCATATAGACTAACCAAAATGAAATTATCTTAAAATAGCAGCCATGATGGTCCGCAGAAATGCCACACTTTCTTCCCTAAAGAAGGGGTTACAGAGACATGTGTGACCTACTCCTGATTCCAAGGTGAAGGGCAGGATTGAGCCACTCAAAAATATCACATAGGTACTAGGTGGTAATGCTCAAGTCATAAAAATCAGATTGAGAGCACACATCCTACATTGACAGAGAAAATAAACGTTTTCTTATAATAAAGAATTAATTAACTTGAAAAAAAAAAAATAGGATAGTTAATTTTGTAGGTATACATGTTCTTTTCTTCCAGCCAATGCTCACATGTACAGATGAACATGCATCGTGTAGTAGCCTGTTTTAAAATGAAGCAAATTAAACATCCATCCTACAATTCAGATACTACAGACCTCTTTGAGGAAACACACTCTGTTTCGGTTGCCCAATGACAAAAAAAATACACCATCTCAAAGTCCAAGAACATAACGGAGAAGTGGATTTACCAAGCTTAAACAGTGCACCAGTAGTATAGGAAAACTGATTATTAATTACATGGTACTTAAATATCTACCGAACCCTTACAAAGCTATTTGAAATGTAGTTTTTAAAAACAGAAAATGCTTATATATGGAATAAATGAAACACAGATAAATAAAATATATAATATAAATCATATAGAAACACAGGTATTTTCATCAATGCCTCATTCATCAGAAAGGAAAGATTATTAATATACTGAGAAGTACAAAAACATTTCCACACACTGCAGGATCATAAACACAAACACATTCCTAAATATCATCTGCAGCAACATTCAACTCAAACTATTTTTTTCCATTCTGCATTACCCTGGAACAATATATTTCAAAATTCTGCACACATAAATCATTTGTATGTCTAACAGCAGCTGCACTGTGTGTAATATATAATTTAGATATGTACCATACTGAAAATATCGTTCCTGTATATACTTTCTCCCATTAATTTCTGACAATGTTTATGCTTTAAAATGTTATATACTCTCTGCTTGAATTCCCTGTATTTCCTCAACAATGCCTCACATTTCCTCACTTTGTCAGTAAATAGATTAATGCATATAACTGCTTTAGAATAGATTGTTTCACTTCAATGTGTTCAGCTTACAGCACAGTTTACAGTGTGCTTAAGCCTCTAGCGTTATCTATGAAGATATTTGTGATTAAAATGTTATGAAACTATAAATATCGATTACATACCTCATTTAAACATAACCAAACCAATTTAGACTGGGGATTTCTTCTAATCCATGAGGCATGAGTAACATTACTACTGAAAAACAACTACACCTCAACACGTTTTATGACTCTCAAATTTCTCTGGCACATAAGTGTGCCTTATCAAAGTTAAAATGTGAACCCATTGCCACAGCACCAGAAAGCTGATTTTACGTCTGGTATAAAACAAAAAAAAATGTTATTTCCCCCTCAAGCATGCCAGAAAAAAGCAGGCTGTCTAAAATCTTCATGTCACAGACAGTCACAGGGATGCAGCAATGCTAATGTGAAATACATTACTGGAAGGATGACATACCATTCAGCTAATAATTGACTGCAAGTAAACATCAGGCATTTGGGGGAAAAATCAGGAACCAGAGCTGCCATTGCCAATTGGAAAAGAAAGCCAAAACAGCCTACCTGAGACAAGCGAGACTGTGTCTTTCTCCCATGAGACAACAGTGATGTATGCCTCCACAGAGGAGGGGATAATGCACTTGAACACTGCTACATTGCCTCTCATGGCTTTCTGGTCCTCCACACGGACGGTATAGGGTTCCCGTAAAACTGAAAATAGAAGGAGAGGTTTCATTTAACAAGCCACAATCACACATCCAAGCCACTTATTTGGATAGCCTCACAAAGTACCCCAAGAAGGTTATTCAGGTTGTGAATTGTTTTGTCTCAGCAAATGACACAGTTCAGCAAGGGTGATTGCAAATTAGTATGAAAGCTTTCAGATACTTTTTTTTTTCCCCTCAAAATCTGCATTTCACCATATTTCTGTGTTCTTCCCCTACCTAATTCTGAGGAGAAAGATTTTTGTAAGAACTGCATATTTATATGGGTAAATGATATTATGTCTTCTGTTACTTGTCTAGTTTGTCATGCCACATTCTCCATCACAAATTGTTTTCTGCTCTACCAACGGGTACAAAGTACCTGTAGGTACTGTGTGTGAATGAGACAACCAGAGGGCAGAAGAGAAGGTCAGTGTCATTTAGGATTTTGAAGAAGTGAGAACTGAAGGAGAAAATCAATGGAGGTGACAGCCAGAGAAAAAACAAGGTGTCTCAAAAACACAAAGAAATGGGAGTAGGTAAGAGCTACATGCAATTGACCAGCACTGAAAGAAATAGGTTAATGATAAGAAAACAGAAACTATGATTCTGAGTTCTATTAAAAAACAACATGTGGGCACTTAGATCCAGGCTATGATTTGTCTAGCATCTGGAATAAATCTAATGGACAAAGAGAAAAAAGAACTGGATAAATCCTTCACACCACACCAATATTGCTGGGATGAAATGAAATTGCATTGGGCAAGAGAAGGGAAAGAAGGAAAATTCTGGCACTGAAAAAGTTCAATGAAGAATGAGAGGTGAAAAACCCTGTGAGCAACAATAAATAGGGAAGGTGGCAGAGCAGAGAAGAAAGAGATGTCTTCTACAAGAAGTAAAAAGGTGAGACAGGAAGGACAAACACTACACAGGTCAAGGTACAAAAAAAGAAATCACCACAGAAAACAAAGTTATATATCTTGAGGTAGCAAACAAAGTCATATTTCTTGAAGTGACAAACAGTTTCAATGAAAATAGGCATTAAGGCACTGGAAAATTACATGTGTGTCAGAGGCATGTATGTGCCTGAGGGTAAAAGCTATAGGAAAGAACAACCTCAGAACAGCAGTGTAACCAAGTCAGCAATGCTGAACTGCCACATTACAGTGACATTTTTTGCCTACATATCCTGCCCACAAACATATACCAAGCTCTACAAATTACATTTAACCACATTGATTCTAGACTGAAGAGTCAGTAAATCCTGAGCAGAGTTTACAAAATTATTTCTATACACCAGGAGCACTGTAATTTCTAAATGTCAGCTTCACTTACAGTGTATTTCAAGAAAAAAAGGCAGAGCACTGAAGTGCAACTGTAATTTTCATAAATGCAAACAGCATCAAGTTTTGAGGTCCAGTGCTACCAGTGCAAAAAGGAAACTAAAGTTCTTCATCCCAACAAGACTGTAGCAATGAAACAGCTAGGGACTCTAAGCAAAAGTAAATAAATTTAATTATATCTTAAAAAAAATAAAACAAAATCTCTATTCTATTACAAGATAGGTACCAGCAGGTTTTTTTTAAAGTCAACAATATATTTTTAATAAAAGGTTAAGTTTCTTAACCCTGTTATAAGTGCTGAACTAATATTATAAGCACCTTTAATGCAGTGACTTTACAACACTGGTTGCCTTGTGATGAAGTAGCCCCCTAATCTTGTTCTACACTGGAGAGAATGGCACATAGATCATCTTAATGAGGCTGACTTTTCTCTAATGCTCACACTCCAACTATCATTTACAGAGAAGATTTGTTTAGCAGCAACATCCTAATCCACTGCTAAAGGTGTTTGTATTTTTTTCAGAACAGCTGGCCATTTTGAAAATCTGCCCAGTTGATCATTTCAGTAAAAGCAAACACAAAAACCGTATGTGGGGCACAAAAGCTGGAAAGAGGTTTATTCATTTCCTTGCTTAAAAAGCTTACATTATTGTGATCTCAGAGGCCCCTCAGTTATTTTCAGATCATAGTTTTGCCAGTTCCCAAGAACGACTTGCTGATTTTTATTTTCTTTAAAATCCAAAACCCAGAGTAATGAATTTATATGAGAATTTCATCCTTTGCTAAAAAGACATATTCTTCCCTGCCATGACTGCACAGGAAAGCTTGAAGATGAAAAGGAGATATACACCTTTACTCCTGTGTGGAACTGACGTTGAAGAAGACTGGGTTTGGGTGTCTAAGTGTGGGGATTATGTTTTTTGGAGGGTTGGGGAATTTTTCATATCATATAACGAAAAATTGCATGCAAAACCACAATTACAATAATCTGTAAGCTGGAACCATTATATCTGCCACCCATGTTCTTGGGGAAGCAAGTAAATGAGTTTCTGACTTTCTCAAGCTGCTGGTGAGGATGAGCAGAGGTTTATTAGTCTTTGCATGACTGTGCTATGGTTGGATGCTCCACCAGTTGCTTCTATGCTTCTAGGAACAAGCAAGTTGTATTCCTATGAAATCCAACTGCTGTTGGAGGGCAGTGGAAAGAGGAGGAGATGGAGAAGAAAAGCAATTAGGAAAGGCCTCCCAAAAAATCTGTACACAGGTTTCACACAAACAAATATAATCGAAAGCAACACACAAACAAAGTAAGTTTATCACTTCTTATTTGAGGAAGTTTGTAACTTCGTATTTTGACAAACACAGGGTTTCTCATCTGAATGTAAAATGTATTTACTTACGCTTCTGTGTGACTATAACAAATTGTATTTTCCTATGATTGGGGGATTATGCAAGCCTTCGGAAAAGATACTCTCTAAAAGCTATTGTCTGCCACCAAGCAGAATGACAGCTCTGACACGATATCACTTATTATGAAGGAAGGGGACTCTCAGATTAACTGAGATATTAAATCTGTCCTGGTTTGAGATGACCAAGACAAAAACTGCCCACAGCCATAGTGACCTGAGACCGCACTTGCTCCTGCTGCTGCCTTGTGGCTGTGTGAGGAGGGGGCAGCTCTGCCTTGGGGTGAAGAGGGTGGGGCAGCTGACCCACATATACTGAGCACCATGGGAAGGAACACTGCGATTGGTCTAACGTAGCCCTCTGTTCTGGGTGCTGGGCTGGTGTTTTTGTCATTCTCCCCTCTGCTGCTCCTATGTACTGTTTTCTTGCCAAAGAACATTGCTCATTGAGACAGATCACCTTCTCCTGCCTCCTGAAGTAGGACCGGCTCAGCTAGTCCAATGCTGTTGCAGACTGTTCCTGGGACCTGGACTCAGGCACCCCCATGTACTGCTGAGTCTCCAGTTTGGGACTTTTCTGGTCAGAAAGTAATTACCAACTGAGGAGTGCAGGTTCCATATTGATATATTTATAATTTACCGTTATCATTATTATTACTACTCATTAAACCTCTTCTAGTTTTGTTTGGTTTTTTTCCAACCTAAAAATCTCTCTCTCTTATTCCCCTTTTTATCTTCCTCTGGCAAGGGAGTGGAGGAATAACAGAGAGCATTGATCATCTGGTTATTGGCTACAACTATGACAGAATATTGAGAAATTAATGGATCAGGGGTAAAAGGCTGCAAATTGAAGGAAAAAGGGGTAAAAAAACTTGTTTCTGACTTGGCCAAAAAGAGCTGTTGGCTTATGAGTCAAGCAGCTACATCCACTTACTGCAAAACCTTTTTTTTCAGGCCGTTTGTCCATTTGTGATGGTTATTTCTCAGGCAGAGGAGGAAGACTTCTTTTGGGGTTCTCTGGATAAATGGGGCAATGCTGGGCAATGGACATACATGCATCCCATAATCCATATTATATGCTTCTACAACTAAATGAGGACCAGTTCAGAGCCCTAGCTAGAAATGTTGCCAGTTTTACTTTCCTCTACATCACCATATTAATTTATCTAAGAAACTGAAAAAAACCAGAAACTAATACTGGAAAAAATGGTGGCCAAAAGCTGCTCAAAATTGAGGTTCATTAACAAATCTACAAAAGACAAAAAGTACAATATTCTTTCTAAATACAATTATGCCAGACAACTTGTCCACAAATCCTCTTAAGTAAAACCAAAAGTACAAAACAAGAACGAAGTTCCAAACATCAAGTTGGTTACTATGTATTTTTATGAATCTTTGGTTTTCAAGCTTTTTTTAATTTGTGGTCAGCTACATGTTTTCAGAACCATAGACCTTTAGAGAAACTCCACATATGTGTTACATTTGAACTTGCTTCTACTAGTCACTTGAGCAAGAAAACCTGCTTTTCCAGACTAAAATTTTAATGACACATTAAATAAATAGAAACCTGTTTTTATTCCTGCCTTCTAGTTGTCTTAAAAGCTACAGATCTCTGAGTGTTAATTTATCATTAAGAGGAAAATACACCTTATTTGAAGAGTCACAGACAAATCCATTTGCTAACTGTTCACAGTCTTCCCTCTGTAACTCCTGTGAAGGTGTATCTCCAAAGGAAAGATACTTCTGAGAAAAGACTAGCATAGCTCCACTGGCAACAAAGAGGTTATGAGGATTTGCATTAGCCAAGGGTCAGCTCCCAGATTAGCTTTATTTGTTTGTTTGAATATTTCAGTTAACTGAAGTGGGTAGACAAAACCTTCAAAAACTATACAATCATGTTTATGTATGGTAACAAAAGGCCTGATTTTGATCTCACTCTAATTCTCCACTGGCTGACTCAGTCTGCACACAGTCAGTATAGAAAACAGATGCAAAACCATTATGCTCATTTGCATCTTTTAGCTTAATCAGAAAACACTGGGTATGGACCTACATCAGTTGCTGAATTTTTGCACAGGACACAAGTTCCTCTCACAAAACAAAGCAGAACTGAATATAAGTAAATAAGAAGGAATGTGATTAAGCAAGCATTCTCTTTTCTTCCCTAAAGACTGCATCATTTTTTCACAGCTCTTTAATGAGTAAGCATGGTCTGATTAACAATTTCATTATCAGTCATTTTTTCCTTATGCTTTGCAGAAGCTCAACTGGTTATGATCTGTGGAAAACTAACTTTTCACCACCAAAAAATTAATATCAGGGAGGAGCTGGAAAAATTCACTATTTTACATAATATTGTAACAAGTTCAGAGGTTACACTTCTGACTGATCTCTTTTAGTTCACAGCTGCTGCTACTCTTTGTCATAAACCCCCAATTTTCCTCCCTCCTCAAGCCCATTTGAACCCAATAAAAGACTATACTTACCGGCCTTAATGTGAACATCCTGACTTCTGATTTTCCCTGAAGGATTTTCAGCTGTGCAATAGTAAGTGTTATCATGGATTAAGTTATTAAAGCTTGAAGGAGGGAAAGGGAAAATTTGGAGAGTGCCATTGGGGTGGACGTGGCGGATCCCTGGGACATCGTAGATCTCCTCACCCGTAGCTAAGTACCATCTGAGCGTCACAGGGGGGATCCCTGCTGCTGGACAGGGTACCAGTGTCCCTGTGGTGCTAGCAAACACTACCTCTTGCAGAGATGCATTGACAAAATATAGACTGGCGTGTAGATCTTCACTGAAAACTGCAAGGAAAAAAAAAAAAAGAGAAGAGACCTTGAAAACCTAAGAATTTTCAGCTACACACAAAACTATTTGACTGTTACTGGCCACAAAATCAAATGCAATGCCTAGGGAAGGTAATCAAATCATCTGAATTCTAATACAAACCCTAACAAATTTTGTCTCATTATAGAAGAAAACAGTTAAAACACACTAAGTGGTTTACATCCAGAAGTAAAATGAGAAATTCCTTTCTTTGTAATGTCAATGGAAACAGATCTGATCAATTTTGCATTTGCTGATGGAGCATTCTTTGTAAGGCAAGAAAAATCCAGCAATAATCTACTTTTATCAAATTTCTAGCAACTTAATTTTTGCCTGGAACACAGGCAGTTTCTTTGAGCATTTATAAATTTGTTTTTACAGTCTTTCCATGGCAAAATTCTTTATAAAGCAATTAAAAAAACCTGAGCAAACAATGAAAAAAATCCCCATAATTCCCTAATAATAATACATACCTATTATTAATAATAATACAATTTAATAAATCCATTATAAGATTTGGTCAAGACTTTCTAACAAAGACCTATAAACCTATGTACAAAACACTTATGGTAATCTTGGTTCTGCCATTCATGTGACCATAGTCCCCCTCCCAACCTTAATCCACAGGTTCAGTAACACCAAAAAGGGCCTGCATTGGTCAAAGCACAAGATTAGCTCTCATTGTTCTGAACACTTCTGCCATGTGCTATTCAGCTATTACTCAGAGGCCTTGAAGGCTCCAGGTGGTTTGAACATTTCATCCAAACTACCTTCCTAGCCCTCTCTGCTGATGCAGAAGGCAGGATTTTTGTTTTCCAAATGGGAAGAGACACTACCAATACCACCATTCTGCTGCACATTTGTATATACTGCTCACTTGTAAAAACTTGCCAGTTTTGCTTGACACAAACAAAGAATTCACTATGTCTTGAATTCAGTAGATTCTGACATGATTTTCTAAAGCACGTCTGGTAAGGAGAAAGTTTTTGAAAAGATGACCAAAAAGCATCAGGCTCAAGGCATTAATGAGACAGATTTCAAGGTTATCCTTCATTTGCACAAGACAAATGCTATTGTCCTGCAGAAATACCTTGAAATACCAATGCTAAGTCAAGAAGTACCTTGTCTACCTCTGTCACTTAGTTTTATGGTAGCTTGGAGCACAAAATGGACTATTTTTTCCTTCTCCCTTTTGACATCTTGAGGAGATATAAGGGGGGAAGATAATTCTCTTCTATGTTTCATCTTGGTATGGACCATCAAGGGAGACCACCTCAAAAGAGAGTGGAACTGGCTCTGGGAATTCCCAGAAAGAAAAAAGTAAGAGACCCTCCTAAAGCAATAGGGAAATACATCTGGCATGTGGGAAACAGCCAGATAAATGGACATCACTGAGCAGGATGAAAGGTACTCGGAGTTTCAAAAGGAAGACATTGCAAGCACTGGAGCTGACAAGTCCCTGCATATAGATTTAACAGGTCCTAGAACAGAATAAAGTCCCTTGCAAGACTAGTTGGCTCAGCCCCTAGGAGAAACTTGGGTATCTGGAAAGCAAAAATAGGCATAATAGGAATAAGCAGAGGGAGAAGCAAGACTGAATAAGATGGTGCCACTTTTACATAATCACATTTCTAATTATAGTCATACTTTGAAGCAGAGAACAGTATTGTTGGTAACATAATAGAGAACAAAAACAATAACAACAAAAAAAAAACAAAAACAAAATTTGGCATTGTTCATCTGCTGTACAAGCTATTCTCTACAAATACAAGTGAAACAATCAACAGAGCATTTTAATTTCCATTGGCCAACTAGACATTCACATAGAAGTAATAAATACAGTTCACATTTGCCAACTTCTATTATGCTATGCTGCTTCTTAACAGACATTCATGTAAAAACGGTAGATTTGCCGGCTGAGAATAAAGAGGTGAATACCAAATTGCAAATGCCATAAAAATAGAGAATATCAGGAACTGTGTTTGACACTTCCATAGAATCTAACTTCCTAATCAAAATGCAGCACAGCTGAACTAGAGACTCATACTAGTAGCATATAACAATGAATTCTTTCAGCTGCTTTGTATCCCCTGTAGAAGCTTTCACTATTTTTGACAAACTTTCCATCCATCAGCCTATACAATAGTGTTTCATTTTAAAACAGCATCTGGCACACATTCATCTTAATGGCAGACACAAACACACCAAGATCTCTGGAAAATAACTGCAGTGCTATGATACACACAGATACACACAATGTTGACAATCCAGATGCGTTTAGTGGTGGAAAAAAATGTGTAAGATACTTGGATAAATTCAACAACAAAAATGTAATTTAAGAATCTTTTATTAAAAAAGATATTTCTCTGCAATGTTCCATAGGAAGAAAGTGATAAGCTGAATAACAGAACAAGTGATATATCAAAACCTAATTGAAATGGAGACAAGTCAAAAACAATATGTAATTATGTTACTTAATGGTAAAATATGATCCAACTAAACATTCTATTTTACAATAAGCAGAAGCAAGCTTAGATTAAAAGTTGCAAGGTAGACTGGAAGGGAAAACTGATGAAAGTTATAAAACTGCCTAAATGCTATTCTGAAAACAAGGCTTTTAAAGTATTTTGTCTCCAGAAAAATGGCTAAAATTGTGAGGGCCAAAGCATATAGGCACAGACCTGCCCCAGCATCTTGCTTTGCAGGCATGGACCTCTACAATGCCTCTAAGCATCTCCAGGGGATGCTGCTAAAGATTCCCAGGCAGCCCTGCCCTGGTGCTGGGGAGGGGAAGCTGGGAGAGCTCGAGGGACGCGCTGCCTGTTGCAGAACGATGGTGCACTCGGAGAAGTTCTCCCCTTTGGCTGAGAAGGTGTTGGAAAGCATTCCCTGCGATAAGCTGCCCTTCGGTCACAACGCACCCCCACACACACGGAAAGCTCTGAGGTGTTTATTGGGTGCGGAAGAGGACGACGCTAAGGGGCCGTAGCTGCACTCGGCCAGCGCCTGGGTCCAGAGCAACAGCAGGCCCAGCTGGGCGCTCGCCTGCGCTGGGCCCTCCTTGCTCCTGAGAAGAGCTGGGGGCAGGAGCCCGGGGCGGGGAGATGTTGGAGGGCCCTGGAGCTGCTCCTCGCCTCTGGGCACCGTCAGTCCTCGCAGGCCTGCTTCTGCCAGCGGAGGGGCGATCGTCCGTGGGCCGCCTCCGCAGGTCGTAGCGCCGCTGCGGGGACCGGCTGCGGGCCCTCTCCATGGCCATCCTCCTGCGCAGGCGGGCAGGCAGGCCCGGCACGTCCTCCTCGTACTGGCCGTCCTCTCGCACCGAGCGCAGCAGCTGCTTCAAAGGCTGCCTGCAGAGCGGGCAGGTCTCTTTTTCCCTGGCCCACCGCCGGATGCAGGCAAAGCAGAAGCAGTGCCTGCAGTAGGCAACGTAGGCGGCCTTCTTGATGTGTCCCAGGCAGATGGGGCACAGAGAGTCTGCGGCTGCCTGTGCCGGCCCTGCCTGGGGCGGCTGGCTCCTGCCGCTGCCCCTTGCAGCAGAGCCGCTTTCCCCCGTGGCTTCCTCGCTGCCCAAAGCTGTGCCCTGCTAAGAGAGACATGCAAAGGGGCTGGAGCTTGTCTGCTGGGGGGCTTACTCTCAAGCCCACCATGGCACACCTGGAGAGCAGAACTGGTGGAGGCACGGCACGGCCAAGCCGGCCTCCTCCTAGCCCTTCAGGCACTCGGGAGAGCGGTTCTGCAGCTCCACGGCCACGCTCCCCTCTTTCTGCCACGGGCTGTGGGGAGCCGAGGATGTCAAGCTGCTCCCTCTCCAGGGCACTGCAGCAGCCAGGGTTGCACAAGTGAAAGGAAGAGAGGTCACGATTGCTGGCTGGCCTGGATAGGGGGGGAAGAAATGCCCAGGTTCCTCTCAAGGGGGAACGCCAGGTCCCCAGCGTGAGGTTTCCCCACCCAGCTCACCTCTGCTGCTGCCAGCGTGCCTCCTGGCTGCCCCGGCTGCCTGAACATGGCTGGGCCAGGGAAAATCCCTTGACGGCTCTGGGCTCAGGCTCTGAGAGCTGCAACAAACAACTCCCCAAGCACAACACTAGCACCAAAGGCCTCGCTCAACACTCCAAACCTTGCTGACTAGCTCAGCTACACTGTGGGCAACTGGCTGGGTGCCCGAATTTAAGCAGTGAGGCACAATCCATGGCTAGGTGATGTCACAATCCAGCACTAGGTGACGTCACAATCTGTTGCTAGGGCACATCCCAGGCCCTCCCCTGACGCAGTTTGAACCTTTCCATGCATCCTATCACCGGATTCCAGGGAGAAGAGATCAGCACATCCTTCTCCACTTGGCCTCCTCATGGAGCTGTTGAGAGCAATGGCTGGCTACCAGATGTAATGCCATTCATTACGACCTTTTGAGCCCTGCCCTCCAGCCAGTTCTTCACCCAGAGCACCATGAACCTGCTCGTACCCCAGTTGGATAACTCTCCATAAGGATGCTGTGAAGGACGGTATCAAGTTTTGCATTCAATGGCCTTATCCCCAGCCATTTGCTCTGGCTTGAAGTAGACGTGTTGTAACACACGCTCTTCTATGCTTAAACATAGGTCCTGTAATGATGTTATCAGTCTGTCAGTCTAATGTTGATTGTTCCACTGTGGTGAGGCTGATGCATTTTTAAATTTTCTTGCAACAAGTGGGACTCAACTGAGCAGTGTTCATATACTGGGACCGGTGCTATTTACCATCTTTGTTGGCGACATGGACCTCTACAATGCCTCTAAGCCAGAACTGAAATGGCTTGCAGTTGACTCTGACTACACTTGGCCTGGACAAAGATGACATCAGCGTATTCAAAGAGATGACATCAGTCCAAGGGAAGGAAAGTCAAAGACTCCTGCTGAATAAGATTTATTTATTACTGAAACCAAAAATACTTGAGGGAAACTGGAGGAAACCTGCACTTCAGCAGCACTCAGTGGATGCCCCAACTGGAACGAGGTGACAGACTGCACCTGCAGGCACGTCAGGGCAATGTGTGGTTAAAGAAGCACGTAACAGCTTATCAGATCAATAGATGTAAGACAAGACACTTCTTGAATCTCAGGTGAAATAGACACCACTACCTTACTCATACAACAAGAACAGGAGGAAAGGAAAAAAGGGGAAAAAAAAGATTTTGCAATTTAGTCAAAATTCCTTAGACTCAACTACTTGAAGCGGGAAGGGGAAATGACAAAGGATAATAGCCAAGGAAATTTCTCCTGCTTTTCAGGGGAGACAGCACTGCCGCATCGGGCCTAACAAAGTGCTGAAGATGTCAGCCAGATACAGAATTTCTTTTAGCACTTGAGCAATCTCCTGTCAAGTAAACCGGCTTATCTCACTACAAGCTGGTCGGTGGGTCTGCAAGTCGATCACACTCAGAGACAGAAAGCGAGACTGAGAACTGTACAGCCACTCTGGATAGATGTAACCAGACTAGACAGAGATAGGTACAGAGGTCTAGGCTGGGCTTTGCATTTGCTCTACCCGTACCTAGTGGTACAGCTAAGTCGGGAATAATTTTTTTTTAATTGTTTGTACAGAGGTGGCCTTATTCTAGCATGCCACTCCTTCCTCTGGGTCTCCAGGGTGCTGCACCTCCTACTTAATACATGCTGTGTGCTTGAAAGTCTTCTGTAAGGGCCTAGCAAATAGCACTTGTGATATTTCTGCCTATAAGGGTATCATTTGACAAGGTTTCATTTCATCTTACACAGGACAAAACAAGCTGAAACTGGTGCTTCACAATTCTCTTTTTTAATGGGCAGAAGGGAGGTGTCACTAAGACAGAAGAGAGAAAATGCTACATTTAAGCTACCATACTGGATTAGGCTTGGGTTTGCTCTGTGCAGGAGCACATGCCCTGGAGCGGTCAGCATCAAGCTGCAACGAAGACAAGCAGAAGGGAACGGTGAACCTGTCTGTTCAAGGGAGATCCTCCTCTTCCCTTCCTACATCATTCTCTATGTCCCTGTTCAGACTGCTGCACCCTTAAGACCCTTTACAGTAGTGATACCAAAAGTGAAATTTTTTATGGAGTTTAATGTAACATAAGAAGAATTTGTATCTGTTCAGCTCAGGGCAAGAATGCCATGCAGAGGCTTGGTGTTACGCACTTCTTTTTCATCATGTTTTCTTTCATGCTTTAGTAATTTTAAATAACATATTTGTGACTTTTGAATCTGTATCTTGTGCCAGGCATTCTTGCAAAGCCCCTTCCTCTATTCTGCCATTGACCACTTAAAGCCCCAGCTTTCTCTTCAGTTCCCGAAAGAACTGAAATATCTTTGGGCAACAGACGACATATTAAAAAATATTAATAAAACATCTCTGAACAGTTAATTGATATCTATATTTAAATTACCTTCCCTGTCCTTTTCAAAGGCTAAATAGTATTTACTGTTCTTGTAATGCTTATGCAAGGGGAAGATTTGGTCCTAACTGAATAACAATTTCAGAAGAAAGAGAAAATTATTTCTTACCCCTTTGATTAATCAAATCCAGCATGAAATATTTATATAGATATAATAAAAGATATCCATCAAAATAGAAGTCTGGAGCAAAGAGACCACTGAGATTATTTAGATAAAATAAAAATCAAAGCAGAAAAGATAAATTATGTAATTAAGCAGTTGACTGCTCTCCTGCAGTACAGTAGGTTTATAGCAACAGCCCTGACTGTCTAACAGTGGAATGTCAAGTTTGCCACAGCCCTGGACATTAACATTTCCTGTCTTCTTTTCCTCACTGACATTGTGATTGATGAACTGGCCAACAATCAAGTAGTTTCTTTAGATCTAATAGATCATAGAAGATATCGCCTTACAATTTAAGAATTTCTCAGCAATATAAATGCAAGAAATCTAGAAGCAAACCCAAAGAGTATAATAAAAAACATAAAAACTAAAAAGAAAATAATAATAAAAAGAAACCTTCTAGAATAAAATCTAAACTTTGTGTCTGTTGGAAACCAGTGATTCAAGAACATCCCTTTTTCAGAATGCTCGTTCCTGGTGCTGATTTTTGCAGTCTGCGCCTGGAACAGTAGATGCCCGGGACAACTTTGTACCATGAGGGGACAACACACTCCAGCAAAAGCTGGCAGTTGGGAAAATTCGCTGCAGGCCTCTCTTCAGCCGCATTAGGGAACTGCAAAGCAGGAGGAGACACAGTCCCTTGAGCAGTTAAGTGACTAGGAACCCAGGTAGTCTAATCAATGCATCAAGATCAAATCAAACTTTATCAAAAAAACATCAACGACTTGTGTGCCTTCTGGAGGATGTTTTTTCCTGCAACACAAGGGAATTGCCTGCTCCTAGGCTTTGGAAGAGTGGTTCTTCAAAACAGACTAGTGGTCGTGGACCACTGAGCCCTCAAAAGGGGATTCCCAGGGGATGCTGCTAAAGATTCCCGGGCAGCCCTGCCCTGGTGCTGGGGAGGGGAAGCTGGGAGAGCTTGAGGGACGCGCTGCCTGTTGCAGAACGATGGTGCACTCGGAGAAGTTCTCCCCTTTGGCTGAGAAGGTGTTGGAAAGCATTCCCTGCGATAAGCTGCCCTTCGGTCACAACGCACCCCCACACACACGGAAAGCTCTGAGGTGTTTATTGGGTGCGGAAGAGGACGACGCTAAGGGGCCGTAGCTGCACTCGGCCAGCGCCTGGGTCCAGAGCAACAGCAGGCCCAGCTGGGCGCTCGCCTGCGCTGGGCCCTCCTTGCTCCTGAGAAGAGCTGGGGGCAGGAGCCCGGGGCGGGGAGATGTTGGAGGGCCCTGGAGCTGCTCCTCGCCTCTGGGCACCGTCAGTCCTCGCAGGCCTGCTTCTGCCAGCGGAGGGGCGATCGTCCGTGGGCCGCCTCCGCAGGTCGTAGCGCCGCTGCGGGGACCGGCTGCGGGCCCTCTCCATGGCCATCCTCCTGCGCAGGCGGGCAGGCAGGCCCGGCACGTCCTCCTCGTACTGGCCGTCCTCTCGCACCGAGCGCAGCAGCTGCTTCAAAGGCTGCCTGCAGAGCGGGCAGGTCTCTTTTTCCCTGGCCCACCGCCGGATGCAGGCAAAGCAGAAGCAGTGCCTGCAGTAGGCGACGTAGGCGGCCTTCTTGATGTGTCCCAGGCAGATGGGGCACAGAGAGTCTGCGGCTGCCTGTGCCGGCCCTGCCTGGGGCGGCTGGCTCCTGCCGCTGCCCCTTGCAGCAGAGCCGCTTTCCCCCGTGGCTTCCTCGCTGCCCAAAGCTGTGCCCTGCTAAGAGAGACATGCAAAGGGGCTGGAGCTTGTCTGCTGGGGGGCTTACTCTCAAGCCCACCATGGCACACCTGGAGAGCAGAACTGGTGGAGGCACGGCACGGCCAAGCCGGCCTCCTCCTGGCCCTTCAGGCACTCGGGAGAGCGGTTCTGCAGCTCCACGGCCACGCACCCCTCTTTCTGCCATGGGCTGTGGGGAGCCGAGGATGTCAAGCTGCTCCCTCTCCAGGGCACTGCAGCAGCCAGGGTTGCACAAGTGAAAGGAAGAGAGGTCACGATTGCTGGCTGGCCTGGATAGGGGGGGAAGAAATGCCCAGGTTCCTCTCAAGGGGGAACGCCAGGTCCCCAGCGTGAGGTTTCCCCACCCAGCTCACCTCTGCTGCTGCCAGCGTGCCTGCTGGCTGCCCCGGCTGCCTGAACATGGCTGGGCCAGGGAAAATCCCTTGACGGCTCTGGGCTCAGGCTCTGAGAGCTGCAACAAACAACTCCCCAAGCACAACACTAGCACCAAAGGCCTCGCTCAACACTCCAAACCTTGCTGACTAGCTCAGCTACACTGTGGGCAACTGGCTGGGTGCCCGAATTTAAGCAGTGAGGCACAATCCATGGCTAGGTGATGTCACAATCCAGCACTAGGTGACGTCACAATCTGTTGCTAGGGCACATCCCAGGCCCTCCCCTGACGCAGTTTGAACCTTTCCATGCATCCTATCACCGGATTCCAGGGAGAAGAGATCAGCACATCCTTCTCCACTTGGCCTCCTCATGGAGCTGTTGAGAGCAATGGCTGGCTACCAGATGTAATGCCATTCATTACGACCTTTTGAGCCCTGCCCTCCAGCCAGTTCTTCACCCAGAGCACCATGAACCTGCTCGTCCCCCAGTTGGATAACTCTCCATAAGGATGCTGTGAAGGACGGTATCAAGTTTTGCATTCAATGGCCTTATCCCCAGCCATTTGCTCTGGCTTGAAGTAGACGTCTTGTAACACACGCTCTTCTATGCTTAAACATAGGTCCTGTAATGATGTTATCAGTCTGTCAGTCTAATGTTGATTGTTCCACTGTGGTGAGGCTGATGCATTTTTAACATTTCTTGCAACAAGTGGGACTCAACTGAGCAGTGTTCATATACTGGGACCGGTGCTATTTACCATCTTTGTTGGCGACATGGACCTCTACAATGCCTCTAAGCCAGAACTGAAATGGCTTGCAGTTGACTCTGACTACACTTGGCCTGGACAAAGATGACATCAGCGTATTCAAAGAGATGACATCAGTCCAAGGGAAGGAAAGTCAAAGACTCCTGCTGAATAAGATTTATTTATTACTGAAACCAAAAATACTTGAGGGAAACTGGAGGAAACCTGCACTTCAGCAGTACTCAGTGGATGCCCCAACTGGAACGAGGTGACAGACTGCACCTGCAGGCACGTCAGGGCAATGTGTGGTTAAAGAAGCACGTAACAGCTTATCAGATCAATAGATGTAAGACAAGACACTTCTTGAATCTCAGGTGAAATAGACACCACTACCTTACTCATACAACAAGAACAGGAGGAAAGGAAAAAAGGGGAAAAAAAAGATTTTGCAATTTAGTCAAAATTCCTTAGACTCAACTACTTGAAGCGGGAAGGGGAAATGACAAAGGATAATAGCCAAGGAAATTTCTCCTGCTTTTCAGGGGAGACAGCACTGCCGCATCGGGCCTAACAAAGTGCTGAAGATGTCAGCCAGATACAGAATTTCTTTTAGCACTTGAGCAATCTCCTGTCAAGTAAACCGGCTTATCTCACTACAAGCTGGTCGGTGGGTCTGCAAGTCGATCACACTCAGAGACAGAAAGCGAGACTGAGAACTGTACAGCCACTCTGGATAGATGTAACCAGACTAGACAGAGATAGGTACAGAGGTCTAGGCTGGGCTTTGCATTTGCTCTACCCGTACCTAGTGGTACAGCTAAGTCGGGAATAATTTTTTTTTAATTGTTTGTACAGAGGTGGCCTTATTCTAGCATGCCACTCCTTCCTCTGGGTCTCCAGGGTGCTGCACCTCCTACTTAATACATGCTGTGTGCTTGAAAGTCTTCTGTAAGGGCCTAGCAAATAGCACTTGTGATATTTCTGCCTATAAGGGTATCATTTGACAAGGTTTCATTTCATCTTACACAGGACAAAACAAGCTGAACCTGGTGCTTCACAATTCTCTTTTTTAATGGGCAGAAGGGAGGTGTCACTAAGACAGAAGAGAGAAAATGCTACATTTAAGCTACCATACTGGATTAGGCTTGGGTTTGCTCTGTGCAGGAGCACATGCCCTGGAGCGGTCAGCATCAAGCTGCAACGAAGACAAGCAGAAGGGAACGGTGAACCTGTCTGTTCAAGGGAGATCCTCCTCTTCCCTTCCTACATCATTCTCTATGTCCCTGTTCAGACTGCTGCACCCTTAAGACCCTTTACAGTAGTGATGCCAAGAGTGAAATTTTTTATGGAGTTTGATGTAACATAAGAAGAATTTGTATCTGTTCAGCTCAGGGCAAGAATGCCATGCAGAGGCTTGGTGTTACGCACTTCTTTTTCATCATGTTTTCTTTCATGCTTTAGTAATTTTAAATAACATATTTGTGACTTCTGAATCTGTATCTTGTGCCAGGCATTCTTGCAAAGCCCCTTCCTCTATTCTGCCATTGACCACTTAAAGCCCCAGCTTTCTCTTCAGTTCCCGAAAGAACTGAAATATCTTTGGGCAACAGACGACATATTAAAAAATATTAATAAAACATCTCTGAACAGTTAATTGATATCTATATTTAAATTACCTTCCCTGTCCTTTTCAAAGGCTAAATAGTATTTACTGTTCTTGTAATGCTTATGCAAGGGGAAGATTTGGTCCTAACTGAATAACAATTTCAAAAGAAAGAGAAAATTATTTCTTACCCCTTTGATTAATCAAATCCAGCATGAAATATTTATATAGATATAATAAAAGATATCCATCAAAATAGAAGTCTGGAGCAAAGAGACCACTGAGATTATTTAGATAAAATAAAAATCAAAGCAGAAAAGATAAATTATGTAATTAAGCAGTTGACTGCTCTCCTGCAGTACAGTAGGTTTATAGCAACAGCCCTGACTGTCTAACAGTGGAATGTCAAGTTTGCCACAGCCCTGGACATTAACATTTCCTGTCTTCTTTTCCTCACTGACATTGTGATTGATGAACTGGCCAACAATCAAGTAGTTTCTTTAGATCTAATAGATCATAGAAGATATCGCCTTACAATTTAAGAATTTCTCAGCAATATAAATGCAAGAAATCTAGAAGCAAACCCAAAGAGTATAATAAAAAACATAAAAACTAAAAAGAAAATAATAATAAAAAGAAACCTTCTAGAATAAAATCTAAACTTTGTGTCTGTTGGAAACCACTGATTCAAGAACATCCCTTTTTCAGAATGCTCATTCCTGGTGCTGATTTTTGCAGTCTGCGCCTGGAACAGTAGATGCCCGGGACAACTTTGTACCATGAGGGGAAAACACACTCCAGCAAAAGCTGGCAGTTGGGAAAATTCGCTGCAGGCCTCTCTTCAGCCGCATTAGGGAACTGCAAAGCAGGATGAGACACAGTCCCTTGAGCAGTTAAGTGACTAGGAACCCAGGTAGTCTAATCAATGCATCAAGATCAAATCAAACTTTATCAAAAAAACATCGACTTGTGTGCCTTCTGGAGGATGTTTTTTCCTGCAACACAAGGGAATTGCCTGCTCCTAGGCTTTGGAAGAGTGGTTCTTCAAAACAGACTAGTGGTCGTGGACCACTGAGCCCTCAAAAGGGGATTCCCAGGGGATGCTGCTAAAGATTCCCAGGCAGCCCTGCCCTGGTGCTGGGGAGGGGAAGCTGGGAGAGCTCGAGGGACGCGCTGCCTGTTGCAGAACGATGGTGCACTCGGAGAAGTTCTCCCCTTTGGCTGAGAAGGTGTTGGAAAGCATTCCCTGCGATAAGCTGCCCTTCGGTCACAACGCACCCCCACACACACGGAAAGCTCTGAGGTGTTTATTGGGTGCGGAAGAGGACGACGCTAAGGGGCCGTAGCTGCACTCGGCCAGCGCCTGGGTCCAGAGCAACAGCAGGCCCAGCTGGGCGCTCGCCTGCGCTGGGCCCTCCTTGCTCCTGAGAAGAGCTGGGGGCAGGAGCCCGGGGCGGGGAGATGTTGGAGGGCCCTGGAGCTGCTCCTCGCCTCTGGGCACCGTCAGTCCTCGCAGGCCTGCTTCTGCCAGCGGAGGGGCGATCGTCCGTGGGCCGCCTCCGCAGGTCGTAGCGCCGCTGCGGGGACCGGCTGCGGGCCCTCTCCATGGCCATCCTCCTGCGCAGGCGGGCAGGCAGGCCCGGCACGTCCTCCTCGTACTGGCCGTCCTCTCGCACCGAGCGCAGCAGCTGCTTCAAAGGCTGCCTGCAGAGCGGGCAGGTCTCTTTTTCCCTGGCCCACCGCCGGATGCAGGCAAAGCAGAAGCAGTGCCTGCAGTAGGCGACGTAGGCGGCCTTCTTGATGTGTCCCAGGCAGATGGGGCACAGAGAGTCTGCGGCTGCCTGTGCCGGCCCTGCCTGGGGCGGCTGGCTCCTGCCGCTGCCCCTTGCAGCAGAGCCGCTTTCCCCCCGTGGCTTCCTCGCTGCCCAAAGCTGTGCCCTGCTAAGAGAGACATGCAAAGGGGCTGGAGCTTGTCTGCTGGGGGGCTTACTCTCAAGCCCACCATGGCACACCTGGAGAGCAGAACTGGTGGAGGCACGGCACGGCCAAGCCGGCCTCCTCCTGGCCCTTCAGGCACTCGGGAGAGCGGTTCTGCAGCTCCACGGCCACGCACCCCTCTTTCTGCCATGGGCTGTGGGGAGCCGAGGATGTCAAGCTGCTCCCTCTCCAGGGCACTGCAGCAGCCAGGGTTGCACAAGTGAAAGGAAGAGAGGTCACGATTGCTGGCTGGCCCGGATAGGGGGGGAAGAAATGCCCAGGTTCCTCTCAAGGGGGAAAGCCAGGTCCCCAGCGTGAGGTTTCCCCACCCAGCTCACCTCTGCTGCTGCCAGCGTGCCTGCTGGCTGCCCCGGCTGCCTGAACATGGCTGGGCCAGGGAAAATCCCTTGACGGCTCTGGGCTCAGGCTCTGAGAGCTGCAACAAACAACTCCCCAAGCACAACACTAGCACCAAAGGCCTCGCTCAACACTCCAAACCTTGCTGACTAGCTCAGCTACAGTGTGGGCAACTGGCTGGGTGCCCGAATTTAAGCAGTGAGGCACAATCCATGGCTAGGTGATGTCACAATCCAGCACTAGGTGACGTCACAATCTGTTGCTAGGGCACATCCCAGGCCCTCCCCTGACGCAGTTTGAACCTTTCCATGCATCCTATCACCGGATTCCAGGGAGAAGAGATCAGCACATCCTTCTCCACTTGGCCTCCTCATGGAGCTGTTGAGAGCAATGGCTGGCTACCAGATGTAATGCCATTCATTACAACCTTTTGAGCCCTGCCCTCCAGCCAGTTCTTCACCCAGAGCACCATGAACCTGCTCATCCCCCAGTTGGATAACTCTCCATAAGGATGCTGTGATGGACGGTATCAAGTTTTGCATTCAATGTCCTTATCCCCAGCCATTTGCTCTGGCTTGAAGTAGACGTGTTGTAACACACGCTCTTCTATGCTTAAACATAGGTCCTGTAATGATGTTATCAGTCTGTCAGTCTAATGTTGATTGTTCCACTGTGGTGAGGCTGATGCATTTTTAACATTTCTTGCAACAAGTGGGACTCAACTGAGCAGTGTTCATATACTGGGACCGGTGCTATTTACCATCTTTGTTGGCGACATGGACCTCTACAATGCCTCTAAGCCAGAACTGAAATGGCTTGCAGTTGACTCTGACTACACTTGGCCTGGACAAAGATGACATCAGCGTATTCAAAGAGATGACATCAGTCCAAGGGAAGGAAAGTCAAAGACTCCTGCTGAATAAGATTTATTTATTACTGAAACCAAAAATACTTGAGGGAAACTGGAGGAAACCTGCACTTCAGCAGTACTCAGTGGATGCCCCAACTGGAACGAGGTGACAGACTGCACCTGCAGGCACGTCAGGGCAATGTGTGGTTAAAGAAGCACGTAACAGCTTATCAGATCAATAGATGTAAGACAAGACACTTCTTGAATCTCAGGTGAAATAGACACCACTACCTTACTCATACAACAAGAACAGGAGGAAAGGAAAAAAGGGGAAAAAAAAGTTTTTGCAATTTAGTCAAAATTCCTTAGACTCAACTACTTGAAGCGGGAAGGGGAAATGACAAAGGATAATAGCCAAGGAAATTTCTCCTGCTTTTCAGGGGAGACAGCACTGCCGCATCGGGCCTAACAAAGTGCTGAAGATGTCAGCCAGATACAGAATTTCTTTTAGCACTTGAGCAATCTCCTGTCAAGTAAACCGGCTTATCTCACTACAAGCTGGTCGGTGGGTCTGCAAGTCGATCACACTCAGAGACAGAAAGCGAGACTGAGAACTGTACAGCCACTCTGGATAGATGTAACCAGACTAGACAGAGATAGGTACAGAGGTCTAGGCTGGGCTTTGCATTTGCTCTACCCGTACCTAGTGGTACAGCTAAGTCGGGAATAATTTTTTTTTAATTGTTTGTACAGAGGTGGCCTTATTCTAGCATGCCACTCCTTCCTCTGGGTCTCCAGGGTGCTGCACCTCCTACTTAATACATGCTGTGTGCTTGAAAGTCTTCTGTAAGGGCCTAGCAAATAGCACTTGTGATATTTCTGCCTATAAGGGTATCATTTGACAAGGTTTCATTTCATCTTACACAGGACAAAACAAGCTGAAACTGGTGCTTCACAATTCTCTTTTTTAATGGGCAGAAGGGAGGTGTCACTAAGACAGAAGAGAGAAAATGCTACATTTAAGCTACCATACTGGATTAGGCTTGGGTTTGCTCTGTGCAGGAGCACATGCCCTGGAGCGGTCAGCATCAAGCTGCAACGAAGACAAGCAGAAGGGAACGGTGAACCTGTCTGTTCAAGGGAGATCCTCCTCTTCCCTTCCTACATCATTCTCTATGTCCCTGTTCAGACTGCTGCACCCTTAAGACCCTTTACAGTAGTGATGCCAAGAGTGAAATTTTTTATGGAGTTTGATGTAACATAAGAAGAATTTGTATCTGTTCAGCTCAGGGCAAGAATGCCATGCAGAGGCTTGGTGTTACGCACTTCTTTTTCATCATGTTTTCTTTCATGCTTTAGTAATTTTAAATAACATATTTGTGACTTTTGAATCTGTATCTTGTGCCAGGCATTCTTGCAAAGCCCCTTCCTCTATTCTGCCATTGACCACTTAAAGCCCCAGCTTTCTCTTCAGTTCCTGAAAGAACTGAAATATCTTTGGGCAACAGACGACATATTAAAAAATATTAATAAAACATCTCTGAACAGTTAATTGATATCTATATTTAAATTACCTTCCCTGTCCTTTTCAAAGGCTAAATAGTATTTACTGTTCTTGTAATGCTTATGCAAGGGGAAGATTTGGTCCTAACTGAATAACAATTTCAGAAGAAAGAGAAAATTATTTCTTACCCCTTTGATTAATCAAATCCAGCATGAAATATTTATATAGATATAATAAAAGATATCCATCAAAATAGAAGTCTGGAGCAAAGAGACCACTGAGATTATTTAGATAAAATAAAAATCAAAGCAGAAAAGATAAATTATGTAATTAAGCAGTTGACTGCTCTCCTGCAGTACAGTAGGTTTATAGCAACAGCCCTGACTGTCTAACAGTGGAATGTCAAGTTTGCCACAGTCCTGGACATTAACATTTCCTGTCTTCTTTTCCTCACTGACATTGTGATTGATGAACTGGCCAACAATCAAGTAGTTTCTTTAGATCTAATAGATCATAGAAGATATCGCCTTACAATTTAAGAATTTCTCAGCAATATAAATGCAAGAAATCTAGAAGCAAACCCAAAGAGTATAATAAAAAACATAAAAACTAAAAAGAAAATAATAATAAAAGAAAATAATAATAAAAAGAAACCTTCTAGAATAAAATCTAAACTTTGTGTCTGTTGGAAACCAGTGATTCAAGAACATCCCTTTTTCAGAATGCTCGTTCCTGGTGCTGATTTTTGCAGTCTGCGCCTGGAACAGTAGATGCCCGGGACAACTTTGTACCATGAGGGGACAACACACTCCAGCAAAAGCTGGCAGTTGGGAAAATTCGCTGCAGGCCTCTCTTCAGCCGCATTAGGGAACTGCAAAGCAGGATGAGACACAGTCCCTTGAGCAGTTAAGTGACTAGGAACCCAGGTAGTCTAATCAATGCATCAAGATCAAATCAAACTTTATCAAAAAAACATCAATGACTTGTGTGCCTTCTGGAGGATGTTTTTTCCTGCAACACAAGGGAATTGCCTGCTCCTAGGCTTTGGAAGAGTGGTTCTTCAAAACAGACTAGTGGTCGTGGACCACTGAGCCCTCAAAAGGGGATTCCCAGGGGATGCTGCTAAAGATTCCCGGGCAGCCCTGCCCTGGTGCTGGGGAGGGGAAGCTGGGAGAGCTTGAGGGACGCGCTGCCTGTTGCAGAACGATGGTGCACTCGGAGAAGTTCTCCCCTTTGGCTGAGAAGGTGTTGGAAAGCATTCCCTGCGATAAGCTGCCCTTCGGTCACAACGCACCCCCACACACACGGAAAGCTCTGAGGTGTTTATTGGGTGCGGAAGAGGACGACGCTAAGGGGCCGTAGCTGCACTCGGCCAGCGCCTGGCTCCAGAGCAACAGCAGGCCCAGCTGGGCGCTCGCCTGCGCTGGGCCCTCCTTGCTCCTGAGAAGAGCTGGGGGCAGGAGCCCGGGGCGGGGAGATGTTGGAGGGCCCTGGAGCTGCTCCTCGCCTCTGGGCACCGTCAGTCCTCGCAGGCCTGCTTCTGCCAGCGGAGGGGCGATCGTCCGTGGGCCGCCTCCGCAGGTCGTAGCGCCGCTGCGGGGACCGGCTGCGGGCCCTCTCCATGGCCATCCTCCTGCGCAGGCGGGCAGGCAGGCCCGGCACGTCCTCCTCGTACTGGCCGTCCTCTCGCACCGAGCGCAGCAGCTGCTTCAAAGGCTGCCTGCAGAGCGGGCAGGTCTCTTTTTCCCTGGCCCACCGCCGGATGCAGGCAAAGCAGAAGCAGTGCCTGCAGTAGGCGACGTAGGCGGCCTTCTTGATGTGTCCCAGGCAGATGGGGCACGGAGAGTCTGCGGCTGCCTGTGCCGGCCCTGCCTGGGGCGGCTGGCTCCTGCCGCTGCCCCTTGCAGCAGAGCCGCTTTCCCCCGTGGCTTCCTCGCTGCCCAAAGCTGTGCCCTGCTAAGAGAGACATGCAAAGGGGCAGGAGCTTGTCTGCTGGGGGGCTTACTCTCAAGCCCACCATGGGACAGCTGGAGAGCAGAACTGGTGGAGGCACGGCACGGCCAAGCCGGCCTCCTCCTGGCCCTTCAGGCACTCGGGAGAGCGGTTCTGCAGCTCCACGGCCACGCTCCCCTCTTTCTGCCACGGGCTGTGGGGAGCCGAGGATGTCAAGCTGCTCCCTCTCCAGGGCACTGCAGCAGCCAGGGTTGCACAAGTGAAAGGAAGAGAGGTCACGATTGCTGGCTGGCCTGGATAGGGGGGGAAGAAATGCCCAGGTTCCTCTCAAGGGGGAACGCCAGGTCCCCAGCGTGAGGTTTCCCCACCCAGCTCACCTCTGCTGCTGCCAGCGTGCCTCCTGGCTGCCCCGGCTGCCTGAACATGGCTGGGCCAGGGAAAATCCCTTGACGGCTCTGGGCTCAGGCTCTGAGAGCTGCAACAAACAACTCCCCAAGCACAACACTAGCACCAAAGGCCTCGCTCAACACTCCAAACCTTGCTGACTAGCTCAGCTACACTGTGGGCAACTGGCTGGGTGCCCGAATTTAAGCAGTGAGGCACAATCCATGGCGAGGTGATGTCACAATCCAGCACTAGGTGACGTCACAATCTGTTGCTAGGGCACATCCCAGGCCCTCCCCTGACGCAGTTTGAACCTTTCCATGCATCCTATCACCGGATTCCAGGGAGAAGAGATCAGCACATCCTTCTCCACTTGGCCTCCTCATGGAGCTGTTGAGAGCAATGGCTGGCTACCAGATGTAATGCCATTTATTACAACCTTTTGAGCCCTGCCCTCCAGCCAGTTCTTCACCCAGAGCACCATGAACCTGCTCGTCCCCCAGTTGGATAACTCTCCATAAGGATGCTGTGAAGGACGGTATCAAGTTTTGCATTCAATGGCCTTATCCCCAGCCATTTGCTCTGGCTTGAAGTAGACGTCTTGTAACACACGCTCTTCTATGCTTAAACATACAGGTCCTGTAATGATGTTATCAGTCTGTCAGTCTAATGTTGATTGTTCCACTGTGGTGAGGCTGATGCATTTTTAACATTTCTTGCAACAAGTGGGACTCAACTGAGCAGTGTTCATATACTGGGACCGGTGCTATTTACCATCTTTGTTGGCGACATGGACCTCTACAAAGCCTCTAAGCCAGAACTGAAATGGCTTGCAGTTGACTCTGACTACACTTGGCCTGGACAAAGATGACATCAGCGTATTCAAAGAGATTACATCAGTCCAAGGGAAGGAAAGTCAAAGACTCCTGCTGAATAAGATTTATTTATTACTGAAACCAAAAATACTTGAGGGAAACTGGAGGAAACCTGCACTTCAGCAGCACTCAGTGGATGCCCCAACTGGAACGAGGTGACAGACTGCACCTGCAGGCACGTCAGGGCAATGTGTGGTTAAAGAAGCACGTAACAGCTTATCAGATCAATAGATGTAAGACAAGACACTTCTTGAATCTCAGGTGAAATAGACACCACTACCTTACTCATACAACAAGAACAGGAGGAAAGGAAAAAAGGGGAAAAAAAAGATTTTGCAATTTAGTCAAAATTCCTTAGACTCAACTACTTGAAGCGGGAAGGGGAAATGACAAAGGATAATAGCCAAGGAAATTTCTCCTGCTTTTCAGGGGAGACAGCACTGCCGCATCGGGCCTAACAAAGTGCTGAAGATGTCAGCCAGATACAGAATTTCTTTTAGCACTTGAGCAATCTCCTGTCAAGTAAACCGGCTTATCTCACTACAAGCTGGTCGGTGGGTCTGCAAGTCGATCACACTCAGAGACAGAAAGCGAGACTGAGAACTGTACAGCCACTCTGGATAGATGTAACCAGACTAGACAGAGATAGGTACAGAGATCTAGGCTGGGCTTTGCATTTGCTCTACCCGTACCTAGTGGTACAGCTAAGTCTGGAATAATTTTTTTTTAATTGTTTGTACAGAGGTGGCCTTATTCTGGCATGCCACTCCTTCCTCTGGGTCTCCAGGGTGCTGCACCTCCTACTTCATACATGCTGTGTGCTTGAAAGTCTTCTGTAAGGGCCTAGCAAATAGCACTTGTGATATTTCTGCCTATAAGGGTATCATTTGACAAGGTTTCATTTCATCTTACACAGGACAAAACAAGCTGAAACTGGTGCTTCACAATTCTCTTTTTTAATGGGCAGAAGGGAGGTGTCACTAAGACAGAAGAGAGAAAATGCTACATTTAAGCTACCATACTGGATTAGGCTTGGGTTTGCACTGTGCAGGAGCACATGCCCCGGAGCGGTCAGCATCAAGCTGCAACGAAGACAAGCAGAAGGGAACGGTGAACCTGTCTGTTCAAGGGAGATCCTCCTCTTCCCTTCCTACATCATTCTCTATGTCCCTGTTCAGACTGCTGCACCCTTAAGACCCTTTACAGTAGTGATGCCAAGAGTGAAATTTTTTATGGAGTTTGATGTAACATAAGAAGAATTTGTATCTGTTCAGCTCAGGGCAAGAATGCCATTCAGAGGCTTGGTGTTACGCACTTCTTTTTCATCATGTTTTCTTTCATGCTTTAGTAATTTTAAATAACATATTTGTGACTTTTGAATCTATATCTTGTGCCAGGCATTCTTGCAAAGCCCCTTCCTCTATTCTGCCATTGACCACTTAAAGCCCCAGCTTTCTCTTCAGTTCCCGAAAGAACTGAAATATCTTTGGGCAACAGATGACATATTAAAAAATATTAATAAAACATCTCTGAACAGTTAATTGATATCTATATTTAAATTACCTTCCCTGTCCTTTTCAAAGGCTAAATAGTATTTACTGTTCTTGTAATGCTTATGCAAGGGGAAGATTTGGTCCTAACTGAATAACAATTTCAAAAGAAAGAGAAAATTATTTCTTACCCCTTTGATTAATCAAATCCAGCATGAAATATTTATATAGATATAATAAAAGATATCCATCAAAATAGAAGTCTGGAGCAAAGAGACCACTGAGATTATTTAGATAAAATAAAAATCAAAGCAGAAAAGATAAATTATGTAATTAAGCAGTTGACTGCTCTCCTGCAGTACAGTAGGTTTATAGCAACAGCCCTGACTGTCTAACAGTGGAATGTCAAGTTTGCCACAGTCCTGGACATTAACATTTCCTGTCTTCTTTTCCTCACTGACATTGTGATTGATGAACTGGCCAACAATCAAGTAGTTTCTTTAGATCTAATAGATCATAGAAGATATCGCCTTACAATTTAAGAATTTCTCAGCAATATAAATGCAAGAAATCTAGAAGCAAACCCAAAGAGTATAATAAAAAACATAAAAACTAAAAATAAAATAATAAAAAAAAGAAACCTTCTAGAATAAAATCTAAACTTTGTGTCTGTTGGAAACCAATGATTCAAGAACATCCCTTTTTCCGAATGCTCGTTCCTGGTGCTGATTTTTGCAGTCTGCGCCTGGAACAGTAGATGCCCGGGACAACTTTGTACCATGAGGGGACAACACACTCCAGCAAAAGCTGGCAGTTGGGAAAATTCGCTGCAGGCCTCTCTTCAGCCGCATTAGGGAACTGCAAAGCAGGATGAGACACAGTCCCTTGAGCAGTTAAGTGACTAGGAACCCAGGTAGTCTAATCAATGCATCAAGATCAAATCAAACTTTATCAAAAAAACATCGACTTGTGTGCCTTCTGGAGGATGTTTTTTCCTGCAACACAAGGGAATTGCCTGCTCCTAGGCTTTGGAAGAGTGGTTCTTCAAAACAGACTAGTGGTCGTGGACCACTGAGCCCTCAAAAGGGGATTCCCAGGGGATGCTGCTAAAGATTCCCGGGCAGCCCTGCCCTGGTGCTGGGGAGGGGAAGCTGGGAGAGCTCGAGGGACGCGCTGCCTGTTGCAGAACGATGGTGCACTCGGAGAAGTTCTCCCCTTTGGCTGAGAAGGTGTTGGAAAGCATTCCCTGCGATAAGCTGCCCTTCGGTCACAACGCACCCCCACACACACGGAAAGCTCTGAGGTGTTTATTGGGTGCGGAAGAGGACGACGCTAAGGGGCCGTAGCTGCACTCGGCCAGCGCCTGGGTCCAGAGCAACAGCAGGCCCAGCTGGGCGCTCGCCTGCGCTGGGCCCTCCTTGCTCCTGAGAAGAGCTGGGGGCAGGAGCCCGGGGCGGGGAGATGTTGGAGGGCCCTGGAGCTGCTCCTCGCCTCTGGGCACCGTCAGTCCTCGCAGGCCTGCTTCTGCCAGCGGAGGGGCGATCGTCCGTGGGCCGCCTCCGCAGGTCGTAGCGCCGCTGCGGGGACCGGCTGCGGGCCCTCTCCATGGCCATCCTCCTGCGCAGGCGGGCAGGCAGGCCCGGCACGTCCTCCTCGTACTGGCCGTCCTCTCGCACCGAGCGCAGCAGCTGCTTCAAAGGCTGCCTGCAGAGCGGGCAGGTCTCTTTTTCCCTGGCCCACCGCCGGATGCAGGCAAAGCAGAAGCAGTGCCTGCAGTAGGCGACGTAGGCGGCCTTCTTGATGTGTCCCAGGCAGATGGGGCACGGAGAGTCTGCGGCTGCCTGTGCCGGCCCTGCCTGGGGCGGCTGGCTCCTGCCGCTGCCCCTTGCAGCAGAGCCGCTTTCCCCCGTGGCTTCCTCGCTGCCCAAAGCTGTGCCCTGCTAAGAGAGACATGCAAAGGGGCTGGAGCTTGTCTGCTGGGGGGCTTACTCTCAAGCCCACCATGGCACACCTGGAGAGCAGAACTGGTGGAGGCACGGCACGGCCAAGCCGGCCTCCTCCTAGCCCTTCAGGCACTCGGGAGAGCGGTTCTGCAGCTCCACGGCCACGCACCCCTCTTTCTGCCATGGGCTGTGGGGAGCCGAGGATGTCAAGCTGCTCCCTCTCCAGGGCACTGCAGCAGCCAGGGTTGCACAAGTGAAAGGAAGAGAGGTCACGATTGCTGGCTGGCCTGGATAGGGGGGGAAGAAATGCCCAGGTTCCTCTCAAGGGGGAACGCCAGGTCCCCAGCGTGAGGTTTCCCCACCCAGCTCACCTCTGCTGCTGCCAGCGTGCCTCCTGGCTGCCCCGGCTGCCTGAACATGGCTGGGCCAGGGAAAATCCCTTGACGGCTCTGGGCTCAGGCTCTGAGAGCTGCAACAAACAACTCCCCAAGCACAACACTAGCACCAAAGGCCTCGCTCAACACTCCAAACCTTGCTGACTAGCTCAGCTACACTGTGGGCAACTGGCTGGGTGCCCGAATTTAAGCAGTGAGGCACAATCCATGGCTAGGTGATGTCACAATCCAGCACCAGGTGACGTCACAATCTGTTGCTAGGGCACATCCCAGGCCCTCCCCTGACGCAGTTTGAACCTTTCCATGCATCCTATCACCGGATTCCAGGGAGAAGAGATCAGCACATCCTTCTCCACTTGGCCTCCTCATGGAGCTGTTGAGAGCAATGGCTGGCTACCAGATGTAATGCCATTCATTACGACCTTTTGAGCCCTGCCCTCCAGCCAGTTCTTCACCCAGAGCACCATGAACCTGCTCGTCCCCCAGTTGGATAACTCTCCATAAGGATGCTGTGAAGGACGGTATCAAGTTTTGCATTCAATGGCCTTATCCCCAGCCATTTGCTCTGGCTTGAAGTAGACGTGTTGTAACACACGCTCTTCTATGCTTAAACATAGGTCCTGTAATGATGTTATCAGTCTGTCAGTCTAATGTTGATTGTTCCACTGTGGTGAGGCTGATGCATTTTTAACATTTCTTGCAACAAGTGGGACTCAACTGAGCAGTGTTCATATACTGGGACCGGTGCGATTTACCATCTTTGTTGGCGACATGGACAGCGGCATTGAGTGCACTTTCAGCAAGTTTGCCGATGACACCAAAGTGTGTAGTGAGGTCGACATGCTGGAGGGAAGGGATGCCATCCAGAGGGCCCTTGACAGGCTCAATAAGTGGACTCGTGCAAGCTACATGAAGTTCAACAAGACCAGGCAGACGGTCCAGCACCTGGGTCAAGGCAATCCCACAGGCTGGGTGGAGAATGGATCAAAAGCAGTTTAGAGGAGAATGACACAGGGGTGACGGTGGACAAAAAACTCAACATGAATCAGCAATGTGCGCTTGCATCCCAGAAAGCCAAACACCTCCTGGGCTTCATCAAAAGAAGCGTGACCAGGGAGGTGATTCTCCCTCTTTACTTGGCTCTCATGAGACCCCACCTGGAGTACTGTGTCCAGTTCTGGAGTCCCGTGCCCAGTTCTGGAGTCCCCAACATAAGAAAGACGGACCTCATGGAGGAAGTCCAGAGGAGGGCCACATAGATGATCCGAGGGCTGGAGCACCTCTCCTACAAGGACAGGCAGAGAGAAGTGGGGCTGTTCATCCTGAAGAAGGCTCTGGGGAGACCTTATAGTGGCCTTACAGTGCCTGAAGGGGGCCTACAGGAAAGCTGGGGAGGGACTTTTTACAAGGGCTTGTAGTGACAGGACAAAAGGTAATGGATCAAAACTAGAAGAGGAGAGATTTAGGTTAGACATTAGGAGGAAATTCTTTAGTGTGAGGATGGTAAGGCACTGGAACAGCTTGCCCAGGGAAGTTGTGAAAGCCCCATCCCTGGAAGTGTTCAAGGCCAGATTGGATGGGGCCCTGAGCAACCTGACCTAGTGGGAGGTGTCCCTGCCCATGGAGTGGGGTTGGAACTAGGTGATCTTTAAGGTCCCTTTCAGCCCAACCCATTCTGTGCTTCTATGGAATATTTTGTAAAATTATTCAATGGAGTTCATGTCAAAAGCAATCAAAAACACCCAAACGCATTTGTAAGAAAATGTCTGAAGACAGATAAACAATAAATTACATTTAAGGAAACTGAATTAACTTGATCATACTGCAGGTTAATTACTCTGTCAACATCCAAACAATATAGTATGCTAAGATAACCTTTTTTGCATAAACACACAGAGAGGACTGATAAATTAAACATTTCAGAGTGCATTGCTATGCCTTTCAAACTAGCAGTAGAAGCATTACAAATGCAATCAGAAATATGCAGATTACTCAGTGCAGAACACAGTCAAAGACAGACAGTCTGGGTGGGTGGTAGGGTGCAATGCTAGTGAACTATGTCACTATTTACAATTAATTTTAATTATTGTTTTTTCAAGATTCCATACTGTATCACCATGAATGAGGTTTAAAAAAAGAAAAAAAAGACTTGATAGCTCTTTTGTCCTTTCCTCCAATACATCTCTTGTCAAATTAAAAAAAAAAAAAAAGAAAAAAGCCCATATTTTTAAAGAAGGAAGAAATTATTAGACACCTACAAACAATAATAACATCACTACTCAACTATTAAGTAACAGGCTATGCAAAGTGACCTAGAGTAATTACTTCAGCTATTGTGAAAAGACCAGAGTGATGAGGCATTACAATAATCCATCTGTGATCATGTCTCCCTCTAGGGGTTTTATCTAATGACTAACATGTAAAGTTGATAAATATTATAATATTATATTTCCTTACAGTAAGGCTAAACCAATTGCCCTTTTAAAATTTTGGCTTTGATTCTGACTCTGGACAGGAATTTTATATGCCTCCCTAAATCATTAAGGATTGAATGTTCCTCACTATTTGAGGGGAGGGACAGTAAAACACAGCTCAGACAAGGAGTAAGTTTCAGGTGGAGGCAAGTTAGGTATCTTCAAGAACAGGGAATAGGAAAACAGCACTGGAGAACGATGCTCTGGCCAGACTCCAAAGTAAGTCTTACTAAAAGAATGAAGGAATGAGAAAAAACCCTAAAGAAAAATGATGAAAGAATGCTAAAATCAACACAAAATATCTTTAAGATGGAAAACAAAATAAAATCAATTGCATAAACTGATTTGAGATTGCATATGTAGTTAACAAAGGGATGAGTATATTAAACTACTACACTAGTAAAAATAAATACAAAAGCACCAATTAAACTCCACTGCTCAAAATAGTTTTAAGTGAACAGCAGAATCAAAGGAAAAACATTTATTTCCTGTCAGAAAGTTGATCAATGTTACTTTCTTGTAAACTGCTGAGAAAAGAGGAAAAAGTTCCAAATTTTTTGTCAGCATTTGTAATCTCCTACAAAAAAGGAAGATAAGTCTTCACTGGTCAGATCACAGGTGTTCATGAGAATAATGAGCAGAAAAATATTTTTGTCTCCCCCAGAAAAATATCTTTTCCAGCAGCAAGTGCTGGAGCATCCATTGCTCTGACAACAATTTTTTTTTCCCTAATACTTCTTACAAAGGCCTCCGAAACAGTAAACAGGCAAAAGTGTGAAGAATCCTTCTCACCAGTTTTTCAATTAGAAAACGCTAGCTTGTCTAAACACGAGCTTTGCATGGGTGAGCTGCCAGTTGTCCTTGACAGGCTAACCTGCTGGGCTTGAAGCAAACCCCAGCCACCTGCAAGAACCTCCATCAGTGCAAGGAAAGGGAAAGGCCCCGTGCACCTCAGAGTGGCTCTCTGAAACATGAAATCTCTGATTTTGACCAAAATGCTCCTTGATTTGTTTTTGTAATCATCAGAGACCCTGATGGAGCTAGATAACAAAGTGAATCCTGATTGCTTCCTGTTAGGGACTCCTCCCAGACTTGACATCCAGTCATAGTGGCAGACGGTACCCCAGAGGAGAGGCAATGGGGAAGATGGCATTCAGGAATAAGGAGATGACAGGCAGTTGCAGGTAGAGGACTTCCCTCTGCTCCTGGATCTCTTACTCCTCCCACCATCTCTCAAGGGGAGAGGGTAAGGGAACAAGAAAGGGTTGGCAATATAGCTGGGATAGAGAGCCTGGAGGAAGACCAGGGCAGGCCAGCTATCAATTATCTATGTCTTCCTCATACAAAGAAAGTCTCTGAGGGAATCAGGAGAGTGTTAATTTGCAAAACATAACATTTCAAAGTTGTCCTGGACAAAGAAATTGAGTTATTCACTAATCTCACTGTAGGAGGTGCCTAGTTTGAGTCATTCCAGACGCTTGGCTTTATGGTAAAATAAAAAGCCTTTCCTGGATGTTTGACTTTTTTATGTCAAAGCAGTCTTGTAAATTGTTACAATTGCTACTGCAGTACAAAGCAATGGCAAAAAACATCAAAAGAAGAATACAGTCTACAGCAAGTACAGATGGCTGTTACTTGCTATACATATACTTTAATGCATATGATTGCATAATTGGTATCATTCAAAAAGGAAAAATTATTTCACAGTATATGATTTCCTAATGCAGAACTGCTTCCCTTCTATTGTGCTGTGTAATGGTAGCCAGTATTTTAGGGCTAAACAGTATGCAATCACAAAGTGTCCACCAAAAGGAACAAAAAAATAAAATTAGGCTTTGTCAAATTGCTGCTCTGATTCAGTGTGCCAGTGCTCAACCCTTTATACCAAAGGGGTATTAATTTGAATCAGTTTCAAAATCAGAACCACTAATGAGGATAATTAAGTAAGAAATTGTTTTTGCCTACAAAAAAATGAACACTACATAAAAAGCACGTGGTGTTACATTAGCATTCTCACAGGACAGAAACTTCCATTAAGTCAAAGCAGGTTTCTACAATTAAAAGGAAAGGTCCTCAGATGAAACCGTAAAAAGAAGCAGAACTCTCAAATGAATTGCACCTCTGGAAGCGGAAGAAGTGTGGGTTTTGGTGGAGCGCACTATGGAGACCTGAGTGCACAGACAAGTGCTGAGTGGCAAATAAAACAGATGCAAGTTTAATCAGCTAAAAAGAAATAAGCTTTTTGTGATTAAAATGTTTATTTTTAAAGTGTGTTCAATAATGTATTGAAAGGGTAGACAAATATTCATGTGGGATAGGCATTCCAGTTTGAGCTACAAAATACCAGAGAAAGATGTATAAGTAAGGTTCTTTTCCCTTATTTAAGCAAATATAAACTGAAAAACAAGACAATCGTCAACTTGAAGGCAAAAAATGTGCATCTTTGCTTCTTGAAGCAAGAGCTGATGTATTTCCTCAACTTTGCTCATTCCTACCATAAAGAACACATTGCAAGAACACCAAAAGCAACCAGACAGAAATGACAGAAGAGCCTTGGATTTATTTTTTTTCCTCACAAAAATGTTTTATGAGCAAGTGAACTAGAGATAACTAGCTGTGTCACACAGTTCTGAAAAACTGAATTAATCAGTATTTGTATAGTTTTTCTCTTGGCCAATAAACAGAATTATAACTTCTTCCACAAACAGTCATTGCTTACAAGGATTCATTGGCTGAGATATAACAGCTTTCAGTCTGGGGGCTGTCTGCAAATGCTGCAGCTGACTTAATGCTTTATTACAGTGTCCTGCTGACCACCTACATCACATCTTGATAGGACAACTGAGTTTTACAAGTAAATAAAAGCAAAGGCTAGCATATTTCTCTTTGGAACTATGCAGAAAAAGCAAAAATTTTGAAAAAAAAAATAATCTTCCACACAAAGATGGAAGTAAAACAGATCAAAATTTACAGTGAAAGTAAGTGGCAAGATGCTTCAAAAATACGAGGGTAAATTTTAGACCAGAGCAGTCACCTATATTATGAGTCCCACAGTCTGATCACTTCTCTGTCATCTTTTACAAATCCTAGATGAATGCTCTAAAAATCATGCAAGCCAGAGTCTGCAAGGTCTTTCACCTGGATGCAGAAAACAGCCAGGACACCCTTCTGGGTTGGGTTCTTATTCTCTGATTTTTCATGTGGGTAACCTCCACTTGTAGTGAGTGAGTAAGCCTTAACGAGAGAGTAACTCTCCCACCAGACCATGCAAGCCTTCCAACAACCATGCTCTAGGGAACTAGAAAAGAAAAAAAGCCCAGAATGTCAAGGGATTTGTAAACCCTGACCTCTCAGTTCTGTTATTCCACATCATGGTTATGACCGAGTATCCTCAAAAGTGGCCCATCAAAGCTAAGTTAGCTAATTCCTCTCATGCCTTCAAGAAGCCATCAGGAGCTCTCAGCAGTAACTATTACAAGTTCAGCAGGCTCCTGCATCTACAAGCTGGAACCAATCTTTGTTATCATAGCTCAAAGTTGACTCAGATAAAAGTTGCTCTAAATCCAAAGCAACATTGAACATGTACCACAGAAAGCTCTATCCTAAAACTATGAGATGTGAAAAGGAATACAAAAGCAGAGGGAAAGATCTGAATGATGGCCATGTATTCCACTCCCACTTCATGTTTAGCCATTTGGGGGAAAAAGTTCTGCTTGGATGGACTCACCCTTAGGAGAAACAATATTGTCCTGAAAAAAAGATAAGAATAGAGGTCTGAGATCTGGCTGAGCCTGCACAGCTTCTACCTAGACACTACCAGGGAGCTCATCCAGTAAGTACAAGCATGACTATCTGAAACACATGCTGACAGGCATCAGCATACAAAGCACAAGATTTTACTGTAAGAAGTCACACAGAAACACTGCTAAATACTTTGGCATTAAAAGAAAATTCAGAACTAATTAGGTCAAAACTGGTGGTACACTATTTCAAGCACAGACATCATTTTGCCCACTTGTTAGCCTCTGCTAAAGGAAAATGGAAAATCTGCCCAGCAGGGCCATGAGGATAAGCAGAGCAACCTTTGCAGCACTGTCTGAAGAACAGAGGTTTTCCAGACAGTACTAAAGAGACAAGTAGTACTGAACTCTACAGCATTTCCTAATTAGGAAACATTGAACAAAACCTGTAGTCTTAATGGTCCCAAGTCACCACCATCACCAGCATAAAACGTAGTATGAGTGTGGTGCATCATTTCCATCACACATCATATGCTATTGTGGTGAAGGAGTGTTTCCATATATGTGGTATAAGAGCATCTTCAGGAAGCATAAGTTTACTGCTCCCTACCACCCCTCCATGATTCTTTCATTTTCATCTCAAGCTTAAGTGCAAGTGGTTTAACTAAGAAAGAGCCCCCTTATTCCACAAGTCTGCAGAATAAGTCAGGACACCTGAAAATGCAGCAATGGAAAATATTCCTGAATCACAGGCGAGACAATACATAATCTTTCACATGACTCTGAAAGGAGCAAACCCCTGGACTCTAGAAATGTCTCTGTGAAGCAAACTTGCCTGGATTAAAACCCCCTTCAAGAGAACAGCCACTTGGCATTTGGATTCCTTGGTCTGCTGTAAATTTTCAAACGGCTGTAGAACATGCAACACATCCTAAGCATTTTGCTGCACTAATGCTGCTTCACAACTGTGCTAGATTTTTCCACTCACTGGGACAAGTTCTCAATTTGAATGTATTCTTTCTGACAGTTTGCCTGTCATAGTAGACAATGCTGGCATGGGCTGAGTCACAGTAACAGCCCAACTGTGGAGCAAAAGCAGCCCTTCCCCATGCACCATACACAGCACGAGCAGAGGAACATAGAGTGAAGAAGGCAGAGCTACCTGTCTCAAGTAATGTGCAGTTAAAACAAAACAAAACAAAAAACAAATAACAAACAAACACAAAAACAATATTAGAATTACTTCTGGTCAGCACAAACAGCCAGATAGTCTAATTCCCAGAGAGCAAACAGAAGTTGTACATAATACTGACTATTTTAATAACAAAATTGCTGAAAGGCTCCTGAAGTGATGTGGCCCTAGTAAGCATCAAAATAAAATCAGTACTTATGTAGGCACTAAGTAGCTCAAATACTACCACACAACAAGGCATAATGAAGAAAAGAAGCATCGTTATGATTGCTCACATTTTTCATAAATTGCTGCTGAGATCACCATGAAGTACTAATTTTTGTTTAGATCACAATAAATGAAAAGTAAGCAAAACATATTGGCATTCAAGGCTACCGGTATAGAAGATTAGAGCTATCACAACTTACTGCAAACTTAGTAACAAAAAGTCCTAGAAGCAAAACTAGATTTTCACTATACCTATCACTTGGAAGGAAAAAAAAAAGTACTGAAAGGTGTTCAAGACCAGGTTGGATGGGTCTCTGAGCAACCTGGTCTGGTGGGAGGTGTCCCAGGGGCTTTGGAACTAGATGATATTCTAGATGATCTCCTAGGACCCTCCCAACCCAAACCATTCTGTGATTCTATGATTCTAAGTTTTCAGAATTTATTTTTATTTCTTAAAAAAATCAAGCAAATTCTGACTTATGGAATGCTCAGTAACTGAATGATTGCAGTCTAGTACTCTTTGTCATGGCTTTACTATATAATTAATACAATATAATAGTAGTATGTTGAAATACACACAATCCATTACATTTCTTTTACTCAATGAGAGGTAAAATCTCAGGCAGTTGGGTTTTGCTGAAAGGGGAAAGGTTTTAAGAAATTAAATATATCTAAAATAAATTTAAAATTTAGCATCTCTCAATTTTTATATACCATCTACAATGGAGATGAGATACTACCAACATAAAAATAAGTTATCTAGGAGTATTTTAACATTCTGAATGATCCCAAGATAGCATTCAGAGCTTGGAAATGGCAAGTTTACCAGTCAATTGAGGAATATAAATACATATAAAAATCCTATGAAGATGGCTATAGGATGAGCATATAATACACATTTATGTTTCAAATACTCTTGCCAAAATACAAAACTAGTTTGCCTTGAAGACTTCTTTGTTTACTTGAAAAATAAGAACATGGCGTGCTGGGCTGTGACTCAAATTCATTGGTTCTGTTTTAGTGCTCCCATCAGGCTTTCTGTATCACATCCAGGCAATCACAAGCCTCAAAACCCAAAACCAGCAAAACCCAGCTTTCTTTGAACTTCAGTGAAATAGAAACACTTAAATACCAGTGAAAATTTGTGCTTCGGCTTTTCCTGTATTTTCCAGGAATTTAAATTATAAATAATAAGATGTCATTTCATTGCTCTAATGCAATGAGAAAATAGGTCTCTGCACCCTCTTGGCAGCAAATCTCTTAGGTTTTATAACATCATTAGATAAAATAACAGGCACCATAGCTGAACTTATAAACATCTACCAATTCACTGTGTGATGTGATCACCTTTACATTGCAAACTCAGTTTTCATATGTATTTCTCTTTAATTATATACAATAAAACAGCTGTTCTACAGAAGCTTGTGGATAAATATATCCAAAGGTATAGTAAGTAACATGAGTGACCTATAGTGAGGGACTGACCCAAGTGAAATAGTCTTTAAAACTCACACCGCTAAAGTAACAGCAATATGTATCTCACACTACATTGTTGTAACTAGTCTAAACACGTCTGTTCCCTTCCAGCTTCCTGAGCCGAATACTTTACAAAGACCATGCCTTAAGAATAACTGCATGGACTTATTTATTTTGTTATCACTTTGGGCAGTAGGATGACAAAGTTCTACAGAAATCTTTGTTAAAGAAAAAAGAATTCTTAAGTATTCAGTTTTTTAAAAAGAAGAAAAAAAATTCAATACCATTTTTGCATAATGGTAAACCAGGATATTATACCAAATGTCCGTACACCCATCATCTGTGCTCCAACAGTGGCTGATAAAGGATGTATAGTGAAAAGTTTGTCACAAACCTTTCCTACTGGTGACAGCTAATTTGAAGTCCAATATTGCACAACTAACTAGAATTACCTTTTCTGTTTGCAGTGTTCTGCACTAATTTTCTTCCCCCACATGCCATTTTATTCCCCATGATCTTTCTCTTTCCAGCTCTACTTACATGCCAGTTGAATCTTGAATACTCTTCTATCAGAAGATTTCAATATTTATAACATTCTTCAGTTCGTTTATGCTTATGTTGAACAACCCATAAATCCCCAACAGTGTTTTCTCTCCATTCTGAAAATCAATTATTTCTTTCCTATTTGTTTCCTAGCCTAACATTATCTACATGAGGACTCATCCCATGGCATCATTCTTTCATATGTTAAGACATGACACTTTGATGAACTCTTTTTAAAAAGATGAAATTGTTATATTGACTACATTATCCATGTCCAGCTCTTTCAATTCCTTAAAAAAAAAAAAAGTCAGACTTCTTTCGCCAGTACATTGCATTTACCTATGTGTTCCAAAAACTTCGTTCTTTCTTAAGACCTGTTAGCTTATAGTTTTCTACCTTAGTTATTTAAAACAGCAAAAACCCCTGACATTAATTTTCCAAATAAAAGTAGCAATTCTAAATCAGTATCAGCAAAAGATTGGAGCCGTCACCATTTCTCCAGGTAATTATATGTATATTTTTATTTAAAGGAATCATATCCATGGCAGGTGAGTCATGCATTTCAAAGGATAACTCCTCCTAGAATTTCCTCCACTTGCAATGATTCTTGAGGCACAAGGTGCACAGAGTGATTGGGTTTTCTAAGTAAGCTGTGCAGCAAAACCTAGCACACTTATTTGTCCTGTAAAAGGTCTGAAAAACTGCTCCTGGGAAACCTACCCATTTGCAGGCAGTTAAGGTCTTGAGAACTGCCAGTGCAGACAGATCATGCAACTCATCTGCAGTAGGTCTGACAGGTCTACTTTTGGATCTTCTGTACACTACACGCAGGGCCACAGAGTATCCGGAGCAGGATAACCCAAACGAATATCTGTGCTGATAGGAGTATCATAACTGAGTAAGTCAAAGAGAAGGTCGGTACAGGAAATTTATGTGGCTTTTCTGCAACAGCTTTATCTCCCTAAATATGTCCTTTGCTCCTTTATTAGTCTCACCTAATCTTTTATGCATAAGGAGAGCTACTTCTCAAGATGTCTTTTGATTTACTCCACTGTGAACAGACATTTCACTTGGTAACATTTTTAATAACTTTTTTCTTGCATGTTGGGACACAACACACATTGAGAAGTATCTTTCTAATACCTCTGTGTACTTTCCTGGCTTAACCACATTCAGGAGGGGTGTACAGGAAAAAATACATCTGATGTCTGGCCCTTTTAGAAGTTCTAAAAATTATTTTAAATTCATTTTCTAGTATCAGTTCCTTAGGATTGAGTTGCTTTGTCCCAGGTGCCCATTTTCAAATACTTGGGTTGAGAATTTTTTAGCTTCACTATTTTTCACTTTGACTTCATCACTGTTTTCCCAGATTGAAGGGACTGAAAATGGATGTTCTTTAAGATTTCAGCCCTGGAAGAGAAGATCTCACCAATCAATGCCAACTCCCCCTATCTTTAAGTTTCAAATCTTCTGTTTCCTTGTACTGTTTTGGTGTGTATCACACCCCAAATTACCTTTGGAGTCCATTTCCTTCCACAAATCTTACTCCTGGCTTTTAGCGCTTTTTTGCCAGTTCGGTTATGGAGGCTGAACAGATAATACAAGAGCCTACAAGAAAAGGCTAAGTATAGAAGTCCTACTGTTCTGCTTATATTAAAACAGTCTACTTCCAACAAGTCTTTCCCTGGTGCTTCCTGTGTTGCTGGTATTTCTTATAATGTCACAGCTAAAGCTCGTATGTCCTACGCCACACCAGAGCAATAGCAGTGAGGAAGCACCTTCCCTGGAAGATCCCAACCACAGTATGTACCTTTCACCCATCAGCTTCATGGACAACATTCAGATTGGCCCAACCAAACTAACCCTAACAAGCTGCAAATACACCTTTTCATTCATCATTCACATTAAATCATAATATTTAAGGCTTAATAAAATGACTGTATGTGGCAAAATAGCTTCCCACACACACACTCCTGCTCCTAATCAGTGCTAATTAAGTATCTGCATCATATAAATTGACAGCAACGTAGATTCTGAAGCAGAGTTTAAAGTGTAAATAATGATGAGATAAAAGAGATCTTTTGAGCAAAATCAAAGTATCAAGTAGTCATTATGTGTAATCACTATCACAATTTAATGATATTTTGCACTGGAACAGGAATTAAAGTGCTAATACATGTATTTTTTTTATTATTATTTTTAAAAAAAAAAAAACCCTTACATTTATCCCAACTGGTTAACTAAACATTAGCCTTTGCTTGTATCTTCAGCAGGTCAGCCTGGTGCAAACACAGTATCTGTCATCTGCAGTGGCAATGGACATGAGATGTGAAGAGGCCATGTGGTGGCAAAGATTGTAATATATATCCATCCTTTTCAGCTTGCTGTATCTGTACATAACAAGGTTAAGACTGGAAAGTCACAATAGGAGTCTACTATCCCATCCTGCAAACAAAGCCATACCTAATATATTTGGGTAACCACAAGTAGATGTGACAGAGTAATACACAAGCCCTGATTAAAGGGATAAAGGGGAAGCAGATAAAGGAAGAATAAGACTGCTTTGCTCTCGTAGATCCGATAATTATAAGGAAAAGCTGAGAGACTTGGGACTGTTTAGTCTAGAGAAGAGAAGACTGAGAGGGGATCTCATTAATGTATGTATAGGGAGAAATTCTATCTTCTTTTAAACTTCCTGCGTATTTGTAAATGCTTTTATTTTGTGACCAGTTCAAAGACTAATTAAAATATGAATCCATTTTGTCCATCTTGACCTTAGCAGGCAGTAGGTTTGCAACCATCAGTAAGTCCATTGACTTGAATAGGTTTCTTGATAGCAAGTATTTCTATGATTACTATTTCCCAGGGTATTCTGTTCTGAATCATTTCACTCAAAATTTGTAATGAAGGAGATAGAACACAAAGATATGTTAAACAGAAAACACCTTACTTGTGTAATCTTTAGAAATATCAGTCTGTACAGCAGCATCAGTTGAGTTAGGAGCACAGACTAATACCACAGGTATCCCTGGGCCCTCTTTGTACGTCCTAATACAGAGCTCTGGATGTATGACAGCAAGTGAGTCAGTCACCTCAATATTGAGGGTCAAACCAGCAAATTTTTTTTCATCTTTCCCTTTATCTCTTTTCTTTGTCCATTCTTTTTAAATTTCTACTTACCAGCCTATCTTAAAATGAGAGGGTGGGAGAACTGGAGTTACTTTTTCTTCCCCCCAGCAGCCATGCTTCTTGAAACAGACAATATCCCTATTCCACCATTCTGAGAATGCTAACATTAAAGATGGGAAGGTATCTGGTAGTATTGGTTATGGTTACCTCAAGCCACTTTCTTGCATGAAGTGAAAACACAGGTAAGAGAAACTGATGGGTAAATTAAGAAAGGAAGAAATCATATTGTCTCTTAGTGACAGAATTGTTGCTGGAAGTGTTTTAAAAAACCAGAACACAGCTAAAATATTTTCATTTCCTCATCACAAAGTATGGAATTTTTCACTTTTCTCTATCACCTACAAAGGTGTACACTCCAAACACCCGTTACATTAAAAAATAAAAATGAATGGCCAACGGTACAATGCTTGCTAACATAAGGATTATTTTGCTAGATCAAACTAATGGCTCACCGGCAGTGCTGTATGACTAGAGATGACACTCCAAGAAGCCAATGATGTGCACAGGTGTGCATAGTTATCACTCTGCCATGAAGGCCTTAATCCTGTTTTCTTCTCTGAAGTTAAACCACAGGAGAACTGAAAGTAGTTTATATTCCCTCCATAATTTGTTTGCATTAGCCACAACAACTTGGGGTACTCTGCCTACCAGTAGAGACTTTCACTCCCTCTTTGGTCATTCTAAGGTTCCCAAATAAAATAAAATACAATAAATAAAATGCTACCCAACCAAACCACCCTATCCCATACCCTATGTACTTAACATCCAGATTTCTTCAACTAAAATACTCTCAATTAAACATTCCCAGCTAAGTTGTCAGACACTATTGCATATAAACAGCTAGTTTAACAATCTTTTCAGCAAAATTCTGAACGTTCTGATTTGCTTTATTATTCCATAGGGAAACTGAACACTTGGCTTAAGCCTGTACCTATTTTTACCCTCCCATTGATCTGTTGTCATGTTTAATCAAGATGACGAGAAAAGAGTAGCAAGTAGGGTAAGCTTCAAGTACTGCTCATTTAATTACATGAAGGACTCAGTGGGGAGGAAGGGGATAAATTGACCTTTGTATCAGTTTTCATGAGCTTAGGTGTCCTTTTGAGCCTCCCAGAATGTTAACTGTGAAAGGGGGAAATAAAGTGATTCTATATTTGAATTAAACAAAAGGCCAACCTAGGGAACATTCTTACTTTTGCATATTATTTTCTTTAGAAAAACAGAACAAAAATTTGAGAATACAGGCAACTGCAGAAGAGTAGAACAACAGTAGCAAACAGGTATTTTTAGATTTTTCTAGTAAATGGTCCACCAGCACAGCACCTCCCCATCCTGAACAACATACATACAGAGATACAAATATAGGAATTATTTTTCACATTAATTAAAACACAACAGTAGGATAATAATAATTTTCTGCAAGAGTCACCAGAAAGTTCCTTCACAAGACACAGTCTGAGGGCAACCATCTAAATGGAAAAAAAAAACTCTGAAGCAGCACTCTTTTCAGGTCTACCTAAAGACTCTAGAATTGGTGGGAAGGAGAAGAATGGAAGCAGATGGGCAAAAACTATATGAATTGCATGAGGATTTCCTGGAAGGACTGAGGTAGCTGCAAACTCCACTATGGCCCCCCGCCCCTCACACCGGCATGTACCTCTAGGCATGCAAAAGAATAAAGAGGTGCAACTTCCCTCTCTGTAGATCAGGGCAGAATAAGCCTTTGCAAAGCACAGAAGTAGCCCAGCTGTGTACCTACACTGCAGCTTTGCACAGGCCCATACAAAGCTCATTGTAAGCCATGTCACGTAGCAGCAGTTTTGCTGCAGTGCAACCATGTGCGCAGCAAACTTTGAAGCTCAAGCAGGTTTAGCAGCTTGGAGATGCCCTACGCCCTGGCTGCTCTGCAATCACTGAGCCATTCTGCTACCACGTCAATTATTTTAAAGTTTACATTGCAAAACTCTACACTGAATTCCTTCCTAACTTCAGGGTTACCTGTGCTTCAGGAAGCTCAGACACTGGTGGCAACCCCTCCACAATCTGGCCACTGGTGCCACCCTTCTGGTGGCAAATCATACAGGATCTGTCTTGCTGAACAAGTGATTAAATTACATCCTTATTCTCATTGCACTAATAAAAAGAAAAATAAAATAAATTGCCCCGATACATAACTAAGGTACTACACATGAAGCAATTCAAAAACTTCTCACAAGATTTGATTGCTAAGTGTATTTTATTTATTAGCATGGTCATCTAAGTCACCATCTAAACTACCCTTAATCTTAAAAGTTAGACTAAGATTTTAGCTGTACAGTACTTAGACCTTTGTATAAGAGCATTATGCAAATGTAGGCAACAGTGTGGATATAGCACAGGGAAGGCTCAAATTGGGGCAAGAAAAAAATAAAAGCACAGGTGTTAAGTAGGAGACAGAGAGACATAATCTGTTTTGCAGCAGGACTCCTTGCCTGACCAGCACTGGCTAACCCAGCAGTACCAGTTTCTCTGCCATCCTCCCACAGCCATGTGGAACTCACAACAAAGACAGGTGAGCCCCTAACCAACACGTGCCCACTTCTGCTCAGCTATCATCCCTCTGTCCCATCTGTGCTAGCACAGCAGACTGCTGTGGAGCCAAACACAGACAAGGAGTACAGGGTATCACAGGTGCCCATGAGAAGATAGGCAGGTCACCCAGGTTGGGCACCCTAAGCTACTTAAAGGTATCTGAGAGAAGCTGTGATGCAAAACTGAACTGTCGTGCCTGAAGAAGCAGGACTCACCATGCTTGAGTTTTTCCAGTGCTACTGAGGAAACTCAAGGTTCCTCTATGGACCCTGCTGAGAAGTTGCAGCACAAACACCGACAGCTGAAAACTAGGCAAGAGCACTCCATAGGTGAGTGCTGTCTGTACATACACAAAGAGCTGGTACGGTAAAGAAGGGGATAGCCAAGGATTTTAAGCACAATTTAAGTTTCTGGCTTTTGAAGGCCCAGTCTAATGCAAATGCAGCATTGCCTCTTTGATGCATTCAAGACTAAAGCCTCAGAAGTTCAGATTCCTTTGTGATTTTACAATGTAGGGTCAACATAAACTAACATTTTTCACATAAAATATTTGCTACTTTGATGAAATGCCTAATGGTTTTCAGAAAGACATACTAGTTTTTAAAAATGTCTTTTTACAAATATATTGTTCTTAAATGATGTGTATTGTCTACATGGAACGTGCATTTTAACTTACATGTAGCTGATGCTTAGATGCCTTGTTATTGTTGATTCCTCTTTCTGAGTACATAGAAACACACACTTTTTCCTGGTCTTAGTATCTCAGTGGATATGACTTCCCCAGTTCTACTTGGCATAATGTGGAGAAAATGCTTTGAAACCAAATGAGGGGAAGAAAATAGTAAGGCTACACACATTATGCTTTTACTAACCTTAACGGCAATTAGGCAGAGAAATGGTCTGCCTAGGGAGGGAATTGAGGAACTGTCATTAGACATGTTGAGAATATGATCAGTACAATACTTGAGGAACCAACACAAGATGGGGTTAGGGGGCAGGAAAAAAAAAACCAAAAAAAAAAACAACACACACCAGCACATTTCTTGCTCCAATTAAAGGACAGACCTAATGACCCAGGAGGTGGAAAACACAATTTAGGCCCAGAAGCTAAAAATATGAAGCAGCATTTTTATCTAGCAATAGGAAAGAAACAAAAATAAAGCCAAAGAACAGTAACTGTTATTTAAAAAACACTGAATGTCACATCATGTTAAAGGCAGAAAGCTGCAGATTTTTTTTTTTTCTATACTCCCTTAATGCACTTCTAGTGGTTCATCTTCTAGGAGGATGCTTTTTGTGCACTGTACTTCAAGTGACTCCACTTAAATAATAAGGTCTTTGAACTGACCTTGTAAAAGTCTTCCTTTAGAAATGCACAGATAAAAATGAACTTTAAAGGTCAGTCTTATAGGGGAAAAAAAAAATAATATATATATATATATCTGTTTTCCAGGCTGCACGTTGTATCTGCAGGTAAGGGGTAACTGCATTGCTTGCAAATGAGAACTATAAAATGGAAGAAGACTGATACTAATTTTAGTTAAGGAAATATAAATGCAAAGGCCTAAAACACAACTTATCCCTTTGCCACAAAAAGACTTCACTAGGTAAATATTACAGTGGAAGTGCACTTTTCAGCCAAATCAGTCATTTCACATTCACGTGTAGAGCCATTGTAGACTTAATGAGAGGACAGCAAATGCACCTTCCCTTCTAAGACCTGCACCCTGTTCTACACAGCATCCCTCAAAGAGTCACCTACAGCAATGCCTGTGCCAAAGCTTTCAGTGGTCAGAAGGGATAATTTGCACAGAACACTGCTAGTGATACACAGTTCAGGAAAAAAAAAAAAAAGAAAAAAAAAAAAGGGCTTGCAGAGCAAGCACACAGCTTTTCTCCTGCTGGCCACAGACTGTGCACAAGGGAGAGGTACAGGTGCCTTTCTGTGCCTCACAGCACAGCCGGCAGTGGGATCACCACTGGCACAGAGGGTGCCAGTGCAGCGGCTGGGGAGATGGAGGACTACCATGGCCTCTTCGCTCCTTCCCCATCCAGCACCACATCCGTCCTCCTCTCAAATGTCATTGGCCCAATTGAGGAGAAAAATAATTAGTTTCACTCTACTTCCTGCTAATTACAGAGTGTATAATCTGCCAAACGATGTACACGCTCATGTTGGCTGTGGCCTGCTGCCTCCCCCTGCTATCACAGGCATACTCACTCTGAGGCAGGCAGCGAATGGCTTACCAGTGACAGCTGGCAAACCAGCCTCTGGGAATAAAACATTTTAGCACTTCATAAATTTCTAACAAGGTTTCAAATTGCTTCAGTTTCCCTCCTCTCAGCTCTGTCAGCCTAGCAAAGGAGTTGGAGGGGAAGGAGGTGAACACTAATTAAATCTGCAGCAGAAAAGTACAACTAGTGAGATAGTTCATTATTTTTAATAAGGAGCAATTAGACCACAACTCCAAGGAAGGCTGGATTCTTCCTGCGATCCATTGGCAGCATGGGAAATTCAAAACATACTCTTCAGCCTTAAAATTTTAACTTAGGAACAAGTGCTTTAAAGCTCAGCTGCATGACATGTTTAAACTTAATGGAAGGTGACACACAAGGCACTAAAAACTTGAAGGGAACATGCAGCATAGTTGGCGTTAAGGTTTCATATCACTATTCAGATAACAAATGGTTTCCAAATTCCTCCATGTAGCTGCCATCAGGATAAAAAGCTGTATTATCATTATTATTATTGATTAGACAACGTACTACATTACACTGAATCTGACACCCTGTCCATAGGAATAGAGCTAGAATAAAAATAATAGGATGCAAACAGCTATTCATCATAATTATAGCACACGACTGCACAGGTGTAAGCCAGCAGCAATCCTTTCAGTATTAACATAAAAACTATGAGGACCGATTTAGAGGCCGAATATCCCAATAAAAACAAATATTTATGTATTTGACAGTACAGAAAATTTGTAAAAGGTAGAGATTTTACATGGAGAATAGGATTAGGGGAAAGAGGTAAGCAGAAATAGGTACTAGGAGAAAAAAAATTTCAATGTGTTTACTAGGAAATAGATATCACAGTAGAGTAACAGTGGCACTTCGTTAAGAGCTGTACTTCTCCTTTGGCCAAAATTGACCCTTAGTACATATGTCCTCATTTTACTGGCAGCAGAAACAAAAAGCCAGTATCTCTGAACAGATTGATTCATTTTAATTATATTTAGCTCTGCAAAGAATGGTACTGCTTTCATTTGAGAGAGAAAAAAAGAGCAGAAGAGGCAGAAAGGTACCAGATCCGGGCTGTCACACATAAGAGTTTTCCAGTACAATGCAAAATCCTGCAGGAGGCAGCTGAAGACAAAAAAATATATAGATCCAAACCCAAAATAAATGTACAGGACAGCAGATGCTTTTATACTGCAAGAAGAAAGAATTTGCCATCAGGACCACCTCTTGCTGTGTCCTCTTCTCAGCAGAATCTCTAAACATAGATGTTTCTTCCAGAAAAAAGATATTTGCCTGAAAACATGTTTACTTTTAAAGGAAAGTTGAATGTCCACAGAAAGAGGCATGTTGTCAATTATTTGGGTGTCTTCATTAGAAAAGGCAGGGCTACTAAAAGTCTGAAAGCCTTTTTTGCTTCAGTCTTTACTAACAAGACCAGCCTTTAGGAAAACCAAGTGTCATAGACCAAGGAGAAAGGCTGGAACAAGGAAAATGTACCCTTAGCGGAAAAGGATCAGGTCAGGAAATACTTAAACCAGATATAAACCAGATTAAACCAGAAAACCAGATATATATAAACCCCCAGGCCTTGATGGGGTGTACCCATGAGTGCTGAGGTGGCTAGCTGGCCCCACATTGTGAGGCCACACTTGCTAATCTTTGACAGGTCATGATAACTGGGAAACATAACTGAGGACTAGAGAAAAGCAAATGTGACTCCTCTCCTTGACAAAGACAAAAAGAAAGACACAGGGAGCTATAGGCCTCTTAGCCTTATCTCCATCACTTGTAACATGACAGAACAGCTAATCCTGGAAGCCATTTCTAGACACAGAGGACAAGAAGGTGATCAGGAGTAGTCAGCATGCATTTACCAATGGGAAGTTGTGCTTGACCAGCCTGATAACTCTCTACAGTGAAATGACTGACCTGGATATCGCCTGCTACCCTTTCAGTAAGGCTTTCAACACTCTCTCCCATCAGGTCCTCATAGAGAAGCTGGTGAAGCAGACAGTGAGGTGCATTGAAAACTGGATTAACAACTGCACCCAGAGTGGTGAGCAGGGGAACAAAGTCTTATTGGTGGTGTACTAGTAGTGTACCTCAGGGGTCTGTCCTGTGTCCAGTCCTGTTCAACAGCTTCAGTAATGTCCTAAATGATGAAGCAGAGCATACCCTCTGCAGGTCTACAGATGACACAGAACTAGGGGTAGTCGCTGATACACCAGAGGATAGTGCTGCAATCTAGAGGGACCTTGACAAGCTGGAGAAATGAGCTTGAGGAGTTCAGCAAGGGAAAGTGCAAAGTCCTGCAACCAGGGAGGACTCTATCATGGACCAACACATGCTGGGGAATTCCCAGCTGGAAAGCAGCTTTGTGCATTTAGTACATACAGTGCCAGGGCCTCCTTTTTGGAGAACCAGACAGTGGTGGAGGGATTCAACTAGCTTAGGTCAAGTATTGCAAAGAGTTTTGACTGAGCAAAAACTTACCCCCCCATAAGTTCAAGCCATTGGGCCCCAAGTTTAAGACAATATTCAAATTAAATTATATTTTTATGTTTCATCTGTAAATTAAATCTGTTTTGACAAAGTTTTGACAGGTTACACCTGAAGCAAGTCTCAATGGCAAATATAATTAAGAAAGGTAATTGATTATGTATTAGCAAGGAGGAAAAAAGGACAATTTGGGTTTGCTCTAATAAGGACAGGATTTTCTTTTCCCTCAATTTTTGCAATTGCTAAATTAAAAAACAAACACCAGCAAAAACCCAAAATGAACAAATAAAAAAACCCACCAAAAACATAAATCACCTCATATAATGAAAGTGACCACATCAAGTCCTGCAAGGTTCATTACTGACTCTTGAGAAGACAAGTCCAAACTCTTTCTGCTTGAGAAACAGAAACCATGAGAAAGACAACTTCAGCATCAGCACTGGCAGTACCTTCCATGCATGTGAGGAGGTGGAGCTTGTTCTTACTCTTTCTCCTGATGACAAAGTCCATGCCCACACCCTGAGAAGGAGCACCCAACCCAACTACTCCCACAGGTGCCCAACTCATAGCCCAGCCCATTAAGATACCTCCACATACATGTGCATGCGTACTCCAGTACCCCAACTCAAGATCCCACCTCTACGCACATCCCACTTCATCAGCAGTCTCTGAGCATGGAGGGTGGACAGGCAAGCATCCCTTCTCATCCATTACCCCCATCTATCCAGCCACACCCCGTGAGTCACAATTTGCCAGAGATGTGGATCTGGGCGTAGCAGATCCTGCAGGGAGGCTGGAGCATTGTTGTGCACAGGATCACATTCAGGTCTCCACATTGCCAACTCAGATGCTCTCACTTGCATGTCACAGGGAAAGGAGCTGTCACCCCACCTCATTGTGCTCTCCAGTGGGTCACATGCCCCACTTTGGCACCTTTAACCTAATACAAGGGCACACACTACATGCATTGTTGTGGATTGCATTGTCTCCTCTCTCTATTAAAATGAACAGGTAGACAAATTGGTAACACTTTTATGTCAGCCTATAGATTTTCCATTGTAGAAACAAAAGATTTTGCTCTAGATAATTTGTTCTCTCACTGATTAGAGCAAAGTCGCTTTTTGCAAGTAAGAAGTCAGCAGAGACATTACAGGTTAACATCAGCCAAAGTTCACCTTCACCTACATTCTGCTATCGCTGGATAAGGTCACAATAAATGACTTCTGGGTCAATACAAAGCTTTTTATTTATCCTGAAACACATGCTGCTTCTAATCCCTGGTCTCATTATAGCCAACAACACATACATAGTCTTAAGTAACCTGCATTACATAATCTGAAAGATATTGTCCCAATAATTACTTGCAGAAGCACCAAGGAAATGTACGCATAAAGAATGAGCAACACATATCATCTCATCATCTGACCAAATTAAATAGCAGGACAAATGTGTAATTGGCAATATTTTGTGTAGCACAGCCAGAACAAAATTATCATTGTGTCACTGTTGCCTGATCTTCCCAGGGCTAGCAGCAGTCTTCTCTAGTGCAACCCCCATATGCATCAGGGTAACCCGAGCCTGGCAGCTCTGCTGTAGCAAGTTTGAATTTCATCTTTGATGGCAGCAAGGCTGAACATATTAACTAGTCTGTCTATGGTTGCAGGTGCTGCCTGCACGAAAGAGAACTGGCCCACAGGGATGCTTATTCACCCTGCACCCCCTCTTCCCTCCACCCCTTTACCTTCTTCTCCCAGAGGGGTGTATGGTAGAGCTGCATGGTCAGCACTGGCACAATACTCAGGCCAGGCACATAGAACCATGGAATGATTTGAGTTGGAAGGGACCTTGAAGATCATTTAGTTCCATGCCCCCCCTGCATAGGCAGGGGCACCTCTCACTAGATGAAATTGCTCCAAGCTCTATCCGACCTGGCCTTGGACACTTCCAGGTTTGAGGCATCCACAAACTCCCTGGGCAACCTGTTCCAGTGTTAAACCACCCACACAGTAAAAAATTTCTTCCTTATGTCTAACATAATCTACCCTCTTCCAGTTTAAAACCATTACCCTTTGTCCTATTGCTACATGCCATGGTAAAAAGTCCCTTCCCAACTTTCTTGTAGTAGGCCCTCTTCAGGCAGCTGTAAGGTCTCCCTCAAGCCTTCTCCAGACTGGACAACCCCAACTCTCTCAGCTTGTCGTCATAAGAAAGGTGCTCTAGCCCTCTGATCATCTTCGTGGCTCTTTCTGGACTTGTTCCAAGAGCTCTATGTCCTTCCTGTGTTGGGGTCTCCAGAACTGGACATCTCACAGCTCAGCATGATGTGTGGCCCATCATCCCAGCCAGCTGGACATACATGCACAGCACAGGGCAACTTTGTGGCTTGGTCCCACAGCCCTACACAGCTGAGGTTATTCAGAGGAGAGGGTGTGTAAAAGGCAGGTAGCCTGGACATCTGGCACATGCGCTTACAGTCAAGTGAGATCGGGGCGCTGCGCGGGTTAGTGCCTCAGCTTTGGTTGTACATAAAGACACTGAATTGCTCCCTGGGATTGGAAATACTAGCAGAGGAAGGCAGTATGACTGAGGCCAGTGCAGAACAGTAACATGTACTACAGGTTACTGGACCTATACAGCAGAAATAAAGCCTGAAGGTATCTCATACTTGCTTTGTGTGGAAACCAGTTGCTTTGCTGGTCCTGGCTTTACAGTGTCAAAACCCACATTTATTCTTTCCCCGAGTGCTTTGCCTTTCCTAAGCCCTACCCTAGCAGAAAGTTCTCTTTGCTGCATAATGTTGTATTCCATCTGGTTTTTATTGCCTATAACAATCTTTTAATTCCTTGACCTTTCCATAACCCAGATTTTCTAGATCCCAAATCTAATTTCTTACTAATCAGTATCTTAGAAAAAATCAGAGTGCAATCCCATAAAAAATACTAACAGATCTTACTGCTGCTAAAGAACCAGCAAACACTTCTTCAACGTGCAGATTCAGGCAACAAGCTAACATCTGTAGAGATTCTTACAGAGTTTTACCAAACTATTAAAAAAAAAACCAACAACAACAAAAAACCCAAACAAACAAAAAACCAACAACCCACTCTTTTTCTTATACTGTTCGGTAAATTTAATGCAAACGCTTAAAACTCATCCTAGTGTCTCCTATAAGTTATCAGAATAAATATGCAATGGACTATGTTTTCATCAGGTTGAATCCATTTATGGGCATCTCCCTTCTATGGCACCCATTTGCCTCATCCCTGCCTTTACATCTACCAAGCTTTGGCTAAAGGACAGGGACCAAGAATGTTTAAGCCCAGATGAACAATTCATGTGTTCCATAAATCTACATACCTAAGGCTTTCACCATGCCATTAAATATTAATAAATGCTTTTAGGTTGTTCCAAGTGTGGAGACGATTTAGAAATATACAAATACTAAAAGATACTAATTTAAAAAGCTTTAATTCAAAATCTTTTATTACACATTAATTCCTGCCACTGAGAGGGACTCAGCATTGAAATACCATATGCCTGTGTAAAAAACAAAAGAGGGCAACCTTAAAAATACAGCTTTATTCATGCCTCCAAAATCCATGAGCAATCCCAGCAAAGTATAGGCACATGGATGAACACGGCAGATGTACAGTGACAGAAATGTGATTAACAGGGAGACAGACAGGTATATAGGTCAACCAGAATTTCATATACTATCAGAAATGTTCATATAGACAAAAGCAGCAACTACTCATTATTCAGGTTACACATAGATGTTAGAAGATACCTCAGATACCGGTCAAGGGAGGTGATTTTGCCCCTCTGCTCTGGGGAGACCCTACATGGAGTACTGTGTACAGCTGTGGAGCACTCAGCACAGGAAAGACATGGGACTGCTGAAGAGGGTCCAGAGAAGACCATGAAGATGATCAAAGGGCTGGAGCACCTCTGCTATGAAGACAGTCTGAGGGAGTTGGGGCTGTTCAGCCTAGAGAAGAGAAGGCTCCAGGAGACCTCATAGCAGCCTTCCAGTACTTGAGGGGGCTCCAGGAAAGCTGGGGGGGGGCTTTTCATCAGATAGGGCAGTGATAGGACAAAGGGTAATGGTTTTAAACCAAAAGAGGGGAGATTTACAGTAGACATCAGGAAGAAATTCTTTACCATGAGGGTAGTAAGGTGCTGGAATAGGTTGCCCAGGGAGGTTGTGTATGCCCCCTCCCTGGAGGCGTTCCAGGCCAGGTTGGATGAGGCTTGTGCAGCCTGGTCTAGTGGGAGGTGTCCCTGCTCATAGCAGGGAGGTTGGAACATGATGATCTTTAAGGTCCCTTCCAAACTTAAACATTCTATGATTCTATACCTTACTGTGGTTTGCAAAATATTGTTGTACCACTATGCTGTTGCATTATGAAGGTGAGAAAAGTGTTACTGTATGATATAATTTATATATGTTGTGGCTAACATCTTAATAGGGATTTTAAGCATGCCCACTACTTGAATGCCCAGGTTTCACACATCTTTGAATAATAGCATTTAATAGCAAAATTTATCAAAATTTTAGCTTTGGCTTAATGCAGAATGTGGCCAAAAAATGCTGGACAAAGCACCAGAAAAGAATAGACACCAGTGACTTGTCTTAAAATATAAGAAATTTAATATTAAAGTAGAACTTATACATTTTTTCCTGATGTTAATGTTCAGTACTAGCAATGTTTTAGGGTTCTGTATTTTAGATAATAAAACAGATATATTCAGAACTGATTTTAAGAGAGATATTAACATAATATTTACTGCTATTTTAAAACTGAAGTTGAGACATAGGAGAACAGAGAAGAATGGGATGCATGTTTCCAAGATGTAAAATGACCTTATCAGGACAACCTTTGAGTTAAAATTTTTAAAACTACATTTTAAGACACAATTTTTTGTCTTCAAGAACACTTCCAGACTCCTGCAGCATCTATATGGTGCAAGGAGGAGGCAGACAGGGTTGTTGCAGGTTCTCTCAGTGTATGGCAAATCATCTTATCAGTGGCAGTGTAACTACGAAAAAGTAGAGGGCTGATAAGGGAACTAATGCAGCTGTACAACTAGGAATATTTTAGGGTGAAAATCAACCACTACCTTAACATGCACTGATGAACCGTTTATGTGACTAGAATGTCAGACGATAGAGCGATAGAGGCAAATTTTCCACCCTATTTCCTGAGGTTATATATTCATTCCTGCAGTAAAAAGGTGAGCCCCAATGCCAAAATAAGGGCACTCACAGTTACCTTTGTAAATCAAAATGGTATATTTGTTTACTATGAAACAAAATTATTGTTTGCTCTTGCATTTTGAAACAGCTGTTTAAAAAGGATATTGTTATAAACAATAAGAAACAAAAATATTATTCTCTTAAAAGGTGTGATTGAAAGAAAGCAGAGAACAATGTTTTATCAAAGAATTTTCATGTATATTTTAAAATAATATTTAACAAAATTAGATTAAGTGTCAAAAGGAGCCAGGCAAATCCCACGCAGAACTAAAATGAAATGCTCAATGATTCATTTTTTTACTCTATGATACTCTTCAGAAGAAAATTTATCTAATTTTGATCAATTATGGTTGTATCAGATTTCTAATGCACAGAAGTCAATGGAGAGACATAAATACTGTCATCCTCTTAAGCATAATTATACCAGAGAGTTGCACACTAGAGAAGTAGGAGAGATGGTTAGATTGAAGCATAATACCAGTTGAAGAAAAAGCTGGCTGTAAAAATATTTGAAGTGGAAATTAGAAGACTTTTAAAGCCAAAATAAAGCAAGTTCTAGTTCTCTGCATGCAAATAAGAGGGACAAACAACCCAACCAGTAAATTCAGGAGGAAGATTATATGATGGTGATATGAACACCAGCTGTCACAGAGGGCTGAACCTGAAGAAAGAGGAATTATCTCCAGTTTCACGTTCTTAAAAATATCACACAAGAATACAACGCCACAGTTACAATTGAAACAACCACACAAAAGCTAACTTGTATAATTAATTCAAACTAAAAGAAACATTTTCAAATTCAGTAAGCTCAAGGAGGAAATGTTTTTGGGGTAGGGACATAGTCCCTACTACTTTGTGTACCAAGGTAGCTAGAGTCAGACAAACATTTCACTACCAGAAGAATTAAACCATGAGTACACTGACATACTTCTCTGAAGGAAAACTAAGCAAAGGAACAAATAAAAGGAAAAGGGCAATTAATGCATTTCATTTTCAAGATCCCAAAAAGTTAGTTGGGTCTATCCAACACGGAACTTATTTCTGAATATGCAGTAGCATGTGACCAAAATAAAATGATCTCCCAGGCTGCAGCTAGAAACTGCACAACTTCTTGCAGGAAATCTGCCTGACATTTATCAACCTCACATCGAAGCTGCGAATAAAATTACTCAAGAGGCATTAGGAGCTACTTTAACTGCCTATTGAAGAGCCCCAAGCCAGAACAGCAAAAATAACCTCTCCAAGCACTTATGCTGCTGCAGGGCCTGAGGTCAAGCACAGAAGGACAAACATACCAACCTTAGGTAGTATTTAACAGATTAGCATCTATTTTTCAATGGAGCAGAAGTCTTGGCTGCAGTTTAGAGTTTTTCTCCCACGCAGCAATACTACCTGCCTTTCGGCTAGCAATCAACTCCCGCCCTTTAGCCCAGCAGTTCCTGTGGATGCAACCACTCCAGAAAATACTCACCTTCACTCCTTACAGAAAAGTCCAATTCAGTACAATTTTACCATAGTACTCAGAGTACTTACCTCTCTATAAACAGAACATGATTTTGGGAGGGGGATAAAATATATACATAAAAATAAAAAAACAACAACATGGGGATAGAAGTTATAGCAGTGATTAGAAGCTTGGTTACAGACTTTTAAAAAGGTCTGTCTGTTCAAGGGATTTTTTTATACCATCCTTGCCCTGTACTAAACAGATGAAGTGAGAAAATAAAAAGGTAAAATGTTCTTGTTAGTAGGTGGGGTTTTTTTCCAAATTTCTGAAATCTCCCCACCATTCGATTTATTCCTGTAACTATCCCCAGCTTCCCAAGTGCTTTGATTCAGTTTAGTCAAATCTCCATGCATTCTTATTTTATCTATTCCACTTAGTGTTTCTTACAGAAAAGATTTTTATCTAGACTACTCAGTTCTTACACTCTCCTGTGAACTGTTTTTTGTCTGTTTTCTTTTTCCATACTCACTTTGAAGTCGCTGGTTCAAGTCCAACAAGGAGAAGAAAAAATCCACATGAGATTATTCTGATTTCTGTCCTTATCTATCAACCTCTCCCACTGTAACGAGCACTGCTGTTTCTTTTTCAGTCTGCTGCAAGATCCTCCTATGAAATTTAGCAATATCATCATATTTCTTATTACTAACAAGATTTCAACATATAGCTACAAATCACTGGTTACCTCACATTTTTAAAAATATTTCACTTGGAGACTCACCATATTAGATCTACTTGACTAGATTTGCAAGGCTGATGAGCATTAGTTTGTCTAAACTAGCAGCTGAATCTTATTTTCAATTAGAGCTAATCAGAAATTACTATTGAACCCAAGAGTGAAGAGAGTAGCTTTGTAACTGAGGTACTCACTGAGGTTGCAAACACCCCCCTGTCAGTTCAAATTCATAACTAACAGTTCAACTATATTATTTGCTATTCTATATAGGTTATTCTTAAATTAAGATTTATTTCTCCTTTATTTTTCTTAATTAGCCAACCCCCTAAAAAAAAACCCAAAAAAAGAACAAAAAATCCCCAACTATTATGTAATCATAAATGTTATTCCATGAGGTGAAAATTATTCCCCAGACTGTTTATCACACAGTAAAAACAGCCTCACAGTGCAGCCTGTTGATATGTGGACCCTTGAACAAATGACCAGAAGTGGTTCTACATCTCAAAAGATGCTTTTGCAGCTTCTCGTGCACTAGCTAGTAACAGGGCATAATATGATTATCAGAGGATATTAAAGCAGCTGTTGAACTAGATAAATGTACAGGGTAACTTACCATAAGTGGCATTTGTTTCATTAGCCATCAAACAAAAATATTTGTAATATTAACATGTGATCCATAAGTCTATTAATAGAGCCTTGGGAAAATGCCAAAATGTCAGACCTCCAAGTAACAAAATAAACCCTTGGAATTAAAGGCTTCAACAGATCAGATAAGAACCAAAGGAAGCCTAACAGCAAAAAGCTTTTATTCTTTAGCACTTCTCTAGTATACCTTTTGACTCAATTTAATTCTAAAACCTTGTTCTACCTCATGTCCATTCCCTGATTCTTTTATAAGCTAAAAGTTAGGCTTTCCAGATCTGCACAAAAATGTACTTTGACTAAAGGTGGGGGGTGAAATCACAATGTTTTTCCATTCAAATGCTTCATCAGAAATGCATACTCAAGAGCTCTTCTCAGGAAATTCAGAACAGAAGATGGAAGACACTTGTCAAATCATAAAACATAGATGTGCACAACTGGTCTGTTGGGCATCAAGATTTCCAAGTACCATAAAAAGACAGTACAAGACTTAATTCAAATGGAAACTGGAATTAGCTCTTCAGAACAAGTATGGCAAGATGCAGCTGACCTCTTCAAGATGGGGAAAGAGAGGAGATGAGGAAAGCAAACGGAGAGTCACAGACAGACAACTAAATGCCTTCTAATTTTGATCTCAGATTGACTCTCACCCCTTCCTTACTGTAGGCTTCATTTAACCAAACTACCTTATCACCTAACAGTCTACAGAACCTGCTACCTAACTTTTAAAATATGTGATCCTAAATTTAAAAATATAGATTAAAATGGCCAAACCAGTCACCCTACAGAAAACATCAGGAAATAAATGTACACATTCTGGAAAGCAATAGAAAAAATACTGCCTATACATCTGGCGCTAAAATTTCACCTGAAGTACACATCTCTATCCTAAACATTCACTGCCCTTTATTCAGTTATTTACATAACTTCATCTTGCTTTCCTAGGTATCACAGTTATGCACGCCTTCTTCTTCAGTAAAGGTCACTGGATGCTGCTCCTCTGATCCTACCTCTGCTAATTTTGGTCTCCTCTAGGCACTATTCCAGTTGAGTTCTAATAAAATCTTTGCTTCACAGCACATACAATACATCTCACTTGCAACCATCCACAGATATAAGCATATATGTATTTTACATATACTATAGTGATAGCTCCCAGTGAACAGGAAAATTGCACAATGGAAACTGAAAAACAAAACAAGAGGCCATTTACTGAGAGCAGAAGCAATGATTTGAAGCAATTAGGCCATATTTTGTGCTTGAGAAGAGTCATCAGCATACCGATAGTACATATACCTCTTTAAACTTGAGGAAAATAAATAGAAAAGCATAAAGACACAGATCTATGGAGAAATAAATATAGTCCTAACTGTAGCACCATAGAAATCATTAAAAGGAAGATACAGGAGTAGAGAAGTTAACAAAAAATCAGCATCAGGGGTATCAGTATAATTATTTTTATAGTTCTAGACAACAGATACATCATGGAATCACGGAATTGTTAGAGTTGGAAGGGACCTCTAGTCCAACTTCCCTGCTAAAGCAGGATCCCCTAGAGCACATTACTCAGGACTGCATCCAGGTGGGTCTTGAATATCTCCAGAGAAGGGGACTCCAAAACCTCCCTGGGCAGCCTGTTCCGGTGCTCTGTCACCCTCACTGTAAATAAGTTTTTCCTTGTATTTAGATGGAATTTCCTATGTTCCAGCTTGTTCCCATTGCCCCTCATCCTGTCACTGGGAGCTACTGAAAAGACTCTGGTTCCATCCTCCTTGCACCCACCCTTCAGATGCTTCTCTTCTCCAGGCTATAGAGTCCCAGCTCTCTCAGCCTTTCCTTTTAAGAGAGATGCTCCAATCCCCCAGTCATCTTTGTTGCCCTCCACTGGACTCTCTCCAGTAGTTCCCTGTCTCTCTTGAACTGGGAAGCCAAGAACAGGATGCAGTATTCCAGATGTGGCCTCACCAGGGTAGAGTAGAGGGGGAGATGAACTCTCTTGACCTACTGGCCATACTCCTTCTTATGCAACCCAGGATTCCATTGCCCTTCTTGGTGGCAAGGGCACATTGTTAGCTCATGGATAATTTACTGTCTACCAGGACTCCAGATCCTTCTCAGAACTGCTTTCCAGCAGGTCCACCCTTAACCTATATCAGTGCCTGGCATTCCTCCTCCCTAGGTGCATGGCCCTACACTCGCCCTTGTTAAACCTCATTAGGTTCTTCTCTGCCCAGCTCTCCAGCCTGTCCAGGTCATGCTGGATGGCAGCACAGCCCCCTGGAGTGCTGTCCATTTCTCCCAGTTTGGTATCATCAGTGAACTTGCTGAGGATACACTCTGTCCCTTTGTCCAGGTCATTTATGAATATGTTAAACAAACATTTTTCCCATTTTTCAAGGTGTAAGATCTTCCAGTAGAGCCAAGTGAGCTCAGGTATGTTTGGGGATTAGAAGTAGTAGGCAAAGTGGTATCAATGAGTTGAGGGAACCACAAGCCTACTAGTTCTCACCCCTAATCTTCCTGGTTCCCACTGCATTCATCATGACTGAGTCCAACATAAATAGTTTCACAAGGTCAAAAATGAATGGAAAAAACCCTCATCAGTAATACTAAGCAACCAGTTAGGGCCAGAGGAGAGGAATTAATCATCTTTCGTTACTCTTGAGGAAATAGGATATTACAATTAATGGGAAAAAATGCATCTATTTCATGCATATAACATGAATCCTAAGGAAACCAAGAAATTTTTGACAAATTGGACATCACACACAACATACTTATTAATTCATAAATTAAAAATACATTCTGTTACCCTATCAAAGGAAACTTTGCTTGTTTTTTTTTTTTCTTTCTCAGCAATCTTTTTTTCTTTTTTCATCCTCCAAGCTGTAACAAAAAAAGCTCACATTTTTGAAGGAAAAAGCATAAAGGACTTCACATTCATCTTGAACCATCATGCTTCTCTGCATTTCAGATTGAGTTGAAATTTCTAATTGAAATGATTTTTCATGAGTTAAACTATAAAGGAGAAATAAGTGATACATTTAAATTATTTATTCATCTTATTTATAATTAATTAGGTTTTTCTCTGTGCACAGTCAGGCTATACTAGAGTGTTTGATTTTTAAAACCTTCTCTATCATCAGGCAACAATGGATGACTGCTTTTCTCATGTCACTCTTTAGTTTGCTCTAGAGATTCAGACAGCTCCCATTCATATCGTGGTCAACTTTAATGCATTAACCCTCTCGAGCCACAAACAGCAGCTAGAACCTTTTCTGTGAGAGGTGTTAGGCAGAGCTATGTGCCAGACTGCACATGTATAAGCTACTCTAGGTGTAGATGTGATGAGGGCAAACCTGGGATCACTCCCAGTTAAACCTAAGTCTTTATTCCTCTCCACTGAAGGGCAAGAAGAGAAAGTTGTCCTCAGGACACTTCTGATTTTGAGCAAAGTGAGCAATTTCTTTTCTTCACTTGAGGAGCAAGAATAAAGCTAAAAGTGGAACTGCTTACAAAAAGCATAGGAGGCAGGTACTTCTGAAAGAAAACAGGAAAAATAAGGTCTTCTAGGTTGCTCCTCTTCCAAGATGGTGCTCCAGGGCTGGCTCCATCGCATTCTGCACACGATGCAAGGAGCAGCAGAACTTGTCCACGTGGTGCAGACCAGCCCAGGCAGGCATCACTGCCTGCACTAAACCACCTTCAGCACATCCACCATGCTTGCTGTCCTACTGTGTTTATCCTAGCTGGAAGGAAATAGGGAGAAGAAATTTTTCTTGCACAGTGGTGTTGAGAGAATAACTGGCAGCAGGGGGAATTTAATCCCAGGAAGGCCATCTTGAAAAAAATAACAATAATAATTTTGAGGTTTCCAGTTTTACCTTTTTCCCTCAGCTTAAAAGATCAGCTGCAAAATCCTAAGTAAAAATAGAATTTTTACACTTAAAAACAAGATATTGTGTTTTTAAGGTTTGTTCCCTGGTCTCAAGGGTGAGAAACATCTCTCTTTTTAAACAAAAGCTGACAGGCACCTGTAATCACAGTGCTCCACACACAGGTGGGCCTTTTCAAGGAAAAGAAAAAGTAGTATCCTGTGCAATAAAATCCAAGCTGTGTAAAAGGGTGTGTTTCTGTAAGAGACAAATAAAAGGTTCTGCACTTATGGGATAAGACAAATTAAAACAAAAACAAACAAAACAAAAAAACCCACACAACTACCTTAGAACTGGATAAGTTTCATAAATGTATTATTTTTAAAGAATTGTTTAGAAATCATTAAACCTTACTTTTTCCCAAGACATCTAGTTACAGTGCAACAAAGGCTGCACTTCTGTATAAATCCCTAAGCTCAGAATGTGTGGTTTCAAGAAAGTGGCAAATGCTACAAAACTGGTAAGATCTGAGCATGCAAGTAACATGCTAGTTTTCATACAGGGATGCTTTAGGATTTCCTAACACTTATAATACTATTCCTAAATTTTTTAATTCACTTCAAAACAATAAGACTTTACTGTGAAGAATAATGGAAAGATGTGTTAAAATATTCACCACAGAATTTCCGGGGATGGTGGGGTGGGGAATCAGGATTTTATGATAACCACTAAGAAATTACAACAAAAATAGCTAGAGAAATGTAACCCCAAGAAAAACCAAGTTTTACAAAACAGCCCCAGGAGCTCCAGCTACAGCAAAGAGAGGAGGAGCAGAAAGGGGTCGTGAAGCTCTGCAGCTTCAATGGTGCTCCCTGGGCTGGCATCTGCTGTTTCCCCCTTGGCCCCAGGAGGTGGGCCAGGCACTCTTAAGGAAATATGCCCACCAGTCTTGTAAGGCTACTGCAAAACTAATGCATGGGATGTGATGGAAGGAGCAATGTCCTCTGCCTCAAGCATGCAATGAGAGGTTAGGCTGGCACACTGGCTGGATGTCCTTAGCCAGAGGATGAAACTGTAGTGCACAGAAGGATGGTTCTGCCACTGCAAGGAAGAGGAGAGAAGGATTGATGCTAAATCAGCTGAGCAGAGGGAAAAGAGGCAGCCTCCCCATGCACCCCCCAGTTCTGCTCCTCACTCAGGGCAGGCTGCAGGCAGGTATCCCAGTGTAGCTGGTAAGCAACTTTCATGGCATACTGAGCTCTGGAGGGCAGCCCTTTATATGGGAAGTGGTAAAAATGGGGTTCTGTTTGGAGTTTCAGCTCTCCATTTGCCCAGCTGGCAGCAACCCCAGATTGAGCCTGGCAGTGCAAAGCTGGCAAACAGCCATGATAACCTGAGCATTCTCGGTGCTATCCCTGCAATCCCCTCAAACTACTGCCTCTGCTGTGAGAAAGTTGCTCCTTTTCAACTGCTGGATTCAAGCGTTAGCTACCCACACACACCATATCTGCATTGTCTCCATGAGACCACACATCCCCAGCCTTCAGCCTCACCATATATGACATCATCTGTGCAAGATGGCCATGGCCCCAGGACCTGAGCTAATAGTAGACATTTCACAGCAAACTTCCTGCAGCTTCCTCTCTTACTGCCAGCCCCCACTCCTCACAGCAGCTCACCACCACATCAGTGTTCAGAGGGGTGCTCTCCATGGGAGCTCACAGCTCCCCAGCACCAGGGGTCCCTGAGTTCTCATGAGGTTTGAACCCCTGACTTGCTCCTGCCCACAAAGGCTCACTGCACCATTAGCTCACCCACAGGAAAAATAAATAAAATAAAAATAAATAAATAAGTTGCAAACCTCACCCCTCCCAAAAACACAGAGAGAGAAAGCTCAGCAATACATCTACCATCATCACCTTTTTAATACACCTCCCAAATACATTCTGTGAGTAGAGTAAATCAGTCGAGTGTCAGGATGCTAAAGGTCAGTAGCCAAACCAAATATAAATGGACAATGAAAATAGATCACTTCAGATGTGGGGGTACATCTTTTTTTCCATGACATATGTTTTACTGGTACTGCTAGCTCAGAATTTTTAGCAACCATGAAAACATCAGGGACACAACTTTGTGGGACACAACTAAATCTGAACCCAAGGTGAGCAGTACACCAGACTGCCATACACAAAATGCAAGAATAATTCAGTTCTTCTAAAAAACAAATATTATTTTTAGCCCTCCTATGCAAAGCTGCTATATTGCACTATTTATTTCTAATATGAAAGTTACATAGAATTGCATGCAGTTCTTCCTCCCCTTAGGGGGGCTCTATTTCACCTTTTGATGTAATCTTGTTTGATGTTTCCCTCACCATATTAGAAATGTTTTCAAAGCAGACAATCTCCTATTGAATCTTCCTCCTAAAATAAAGTCTTATTATGGTTGATGCTTTATGTAGGTCAAGAACAGTTTTACAGATCCTCATGTAAATAAGGCTTGAGACAAACAACCCATAGGGATTCCTGTGCCCTCAGGTACTACAATGTTTTAATTCAGTTGGTTACACAAACCGTACCTTTCCAAAAACAATTTTTGTGTTTGTTAGAAGCACAAACTTCCTTGTTCCATGGCCTAAGGGCTTCTTTTGTTTGTTTGTTTAGTTAAAAAGCTGTGGGTTTGGCAGTCTGCCTGGTGATGGTGTAAGGCACTGGAGGGATTTCAAGCACTCTATCATTTGCAGGTATTTTTATTATCACAGATTTAGTTTGATTCTGAACCCCATGTTCTACTGGCAGCTGCAGGAGCCAGCCTGAAACACTGAGGAGCACTCCATGTTGAGGAAGACTTATGCTTCCCTCTCTCATAGCAACTCCCTGACAAGTAGTCCTATATAGTGAATTAAGGTTTTATATTGACTTGTACATGATACATGTAATCTTTTTGGATAGAAGGGTACAATTCAAGGTGACAGGCCACTCATGTTTGGCCTGCAATTAAAAAAAAAAAAAGGAAAGGATAGAGGAAAGGAAAAGAAGAAACTAGCTTGCAATATTGGTATTGGAATTCAATTTACAGCACATTAATTACATTTTTCAGGTTTTAAAAACCACGTTAAAACAGAAATAGACTAAAATAACACCATGCCACCAAACAGTCATAAACATCTGGAGACCTCCTCTACAAGACCTTTCAGTGTCCAAACAGGTGGACGCATCTTTCAAACTCAGAAAGCGCTCAAGCAAAATGTGCATTAACAGCTTAGGCAAGACAAAGCAGCATCCAACACTACAGCTAGCCCAGTGGATTGTTGTTACAACCCTGCTGAATTTTGAGGAATGATGAAGCAGATAATATCAATAAATAATAGAACAGCATACATCATACCAGAAAGAAAATAATCAAATCTCACGTAACAGAGTTAATTATTTCATTGAGAGCTGACTTCTAAAAAGAACTGAAGATGACACTATGTAATTGAGTCACTGTGTCTGGCCTCAAGACTCTTACAGAGATAAATCTCCCAGTCAAAGAAAATGAAAGAACTTTCCATTGGTAGGGGGAGTAGGAGCACAGGTGGAAGTCAATGTCCTTTTTGTCAGAGAAGAAAGGCTTAGCTGCATCATTAGATATCTTGTTTATAGAACAAAATGTGCAGAACACAGCCCAGTGCCATTAAGAAGTGAAAGCACCTGCAGAAAGGGATGGCTCCCTCATGTCTGGACACCTTCACTAAGGAAGTTTAGAGGAAAAAGCCTTTTTTGCTTGTTTGTTTGTTTAGGGGTTTGTTTGTTTTAATTAGATCATACAGTTGACCTGCAGTCCAAATAGATACAGATGGGACCACAACTGGCAGTTTTAAGTCTTCAGATTTCACTATTATAACGGAGAGACGAGTGTCAGGGGAAGACAGGAATGGCATCTCTCCTCCAGCAAAAGTCAGTATCTCTTCAGATTCTCACCCCACCAGTATATTCAAAATATCACAGCACTCCAATCCATTCTGTTCCTTACTTCTGCTTCAAAGCTCAGTTCTCCATTGTTTCAAAGCCCAACAACAACATTTAAAGCAAATCAGTAATGCTTCCTTTTGGAGAGATTATATATTTGCAAGCACCCATGATGCAATCATACAAGCCACATCTTCAGCTTCCTCAAATGCCCAACCTAGTCAAGAGCAAGATTACTTGGCAAAAAGAGGTATTTTTATTGTTGGGGGGCAACTTGCCCACTTATCCTGCTGTTGGAAGCAATTGGTAGCATATTCCAGGCTCCAGAAAGATCATGCATCCCTCATCCACCCTGTCCTTTTGACGTGATACAAATTATGTATTGTATGTGTAAAAATATTATTTAGATGTATAAAGCAGGATCTATTTTCCACTGATAAATGCATTTAGCTCATCAACATTAACAGAAGCTCAAGGCAACATAATTACAGAGATACATAATTTGTATTAGCCAACAGAAGAGCTACTGTGAATCAAAAGTACAGTTTAGTTTAACCCCATCTTTTTTCTGCAGCCACCCACAGACACCCTTTTGCCACATTGTGAGACAGGGAAGCTGCAAAAAAATTTTACTGGCATAAAATTAAGCATATTTTGTAGTGGCTTTTTAAAACACCAGCAATTTTTAAAAATAATTTTTTTTCAAGGATATAAAAACTTCAAATCACCTTTACCAAGTCTACTAAATTACCCATCAGAAACAAGGGTTAAACACAGGAATATGCCACCAGAGATACTGCATACTTATGAAAACGTTTATATTAAAATATAAGCCTATTTTTAAAATGCACAGAATTATTTAGATGTGTCTCTTTTCATACCAGGCGGATGAGAAGCTGGACAACATTGCATGTAAGCAATAGTACGGAGTTTTGGTGGCAGTAGCCATGGCTGCCATCTACCTGAGAGCAGTTGCACTGTGTTTGCATCTCAGAACAGCAGCAAGTGGCCCACCTGCTCCCTTACAGCAGCACCAGCCTGTGTGCTGGGGGTGGATTATCACCGACTTACCTGGTAACCCCGATCAGACCGGTCAGCAGACCAGCAGGCTTCAGAGCAACTGCTTATGTGACTCCCACTTCCACAAACTGGTAAGCAGATCAGTTCCAAATTTGCTGCTTAGATGACAAGTATGTGGGTGCAGGTTATGTTGGGTTTGTAGGTCAGAACTGATGACAGAACTCTAGACATGTAGTTGCAGAGGAGGACAGAGTTAAGGCCCTCAAACAACAGTACTCTAGATCTGTTAAGGATGACAAACCATCACCATCATCTAGATGCCATGAAATATCACAGCTTCAAGTTCATAATGGAATTTTTCTAATTCTAAAGACTACTTTTGCCCATTTCTACCCATATATAAAGTTTTCATCTTGCTTGCTTATTAGCTCATTCAGTAGCCTCAAATTCCACATGAGTGTCCTCTAACTTTGTCTTCAAGCCTTTTTTTTCCTCCACAGAAGAGGGGAGAGATCAAAAGAAAGGGATTACAAGAAAAGCAGAGAAGAAAAATAGTTATTTTGATAAAAAACAGAACTAATTAGAACTGTAAAAAATAAAATATAGTTTTGTTGGAAATGTATATGTCCTGAAATTAAAACTTTAAATATAACTGTAAGCTCTATTATAATTGTTTACAAAAGCTGACAAGCAAAATTAATCAGTAATAGACAAAATTGCACAGCCCTTGCATACAGTGCACAGCACTTTAAGATTTCCATGCAAGTAGATCAAACATTCCAGCAAGATCAAACGTTCACTAGATCAAACATTCCAACAAGAAATGGATTTAGAAATTATTTCAAAATATTGATTTCTCCTCTTCATTGTCACAGCATTTGTCTGCAAAAGTCGTGCATCCAGATATTTTATACTCTGAAAAACAGCTTGTTTCCCCTCTTTATTTCTTAATGTAAAAGATGTTTTGCTTAACTTGGCAAACAGGACATGATCAGATATGGTTGGCCAAGGAACTAATTTTCTATCTCCCAAAGCTTTCTACCTTTTCAATTAAATAAACGATGGAGCTATGCTAAGATATATCAGAAGCTAAACTGCTCATGAGCTATTGCTACCAAATTAACAATTTTAAGCACACACACATTAACATGCACAGGTGGTAAGTCAAAAGGGGGGTAAGTCTTAGTACCAAACAGTGTTTCTGTGCAAATAAAGATCTAGCTTCTGTAAAGAGTTTATAAACCTCAATAAATGGCACTGGCTTTAGACTTGACAGACCACCAAGCACAAGTCAACCATGAATCCTCTCATTGTCAAATTTAATAGAATCTCAGCAATGGGAGAATCCTCATTCTGTGCTGCAAACATTTAAAGTCACAGCCTGCTGCTTATTTCTTAATTACGTAAAAAACTTATTTAAGGCTTATGCCCAGTATGCCATTTTCATTCAACTAAAACTATTCTTAAAATGGAGGGAGATAGTTCTCAGTCAGGAATTAATAACAACTGGAGGCTTCATTTTGGACACACCAAACAAAAAGTTTCTAATTAAATCAAAAGAAAAGGTGCCAGAAAATGTTCAATCGAGTTTCCTTTATATTTTTAATTTTTTTTTTAAAGGTGTGTTCTGTGAACATTTTTCTTTGATCAAAAAGCCTTTATTCCATTCTCAGTTCTAGTCACACATTCCAACATTGTGCTCAGAATAGGCAGATTCTGAAACAAAGCCATTTGTCATAAAGTAATCAAGGAGGAAGAGCTCTCTGGAACTTAACTTTTCCCTAGCTGGTTAAAAACAAAATTAACATAAACCACAACCAACAGGCAAACAGAGAAAGAAAAACAAAACAAAACAAAAAAACCCCATGCACAACAAACTGTAAACAAGATACAGAAAAAAACCAATAAATTTTAGTCAGTTTTTAGAATTAAAAAGGTTATTTCACAAAATTGGGAAAGTAGTAAGTAGTAATGCTCTCTCCATTGCCAGCCTGAATATGACACACAAGTAATAGCTTAATATTCCATGCTAATATTCTGTCTAAATACTATGGAATTTTTTTTCTAGTATACAATTCTATTAAATGAACATAATAACAATACAGGTCACCCAGCAGTAGAAACATGCTGTGCCTCATTATGCATTTCAACTCTCTTTGCTTTTGATGAACAGAAAAAAAAAAAATCTTGTGTAGGCTTATTCTTATTTAGACGCATTATACAAACTACAGCATTTTTACAGAGCCATGATGCCATAAAATATTTATAAGGACAAACAAAAACAGTATAGCTTTTGTTAAGCTATTTACTACCATCAGCTTTCTCCAGCTGCTACAGAAGTTGACTGAAAGAACCCCATGAATTCAACAGGAACGAGACCAAACTAACATGGCACATGTGCTGAACGTGCTCAAATTTGAGTAAGCAGCACAGCAACACATCCTCTTTGTACTTTCTTCTCAAATCTTACAGTTTAAAAATTATGTCTCAACTGTAGGAGCACAGTGAGAAGAGAACAATATGTCTATAGCCTAGCAAGAGGTTTGCCATATCGGCACTTTTCTTTGGTTCACCTTGTAGTGCTGGATTTACGTTTTGTACAGGACACATTCTAAAAACTCAGGCGAAGCAAAGTACATCACATTCAAGCAACCCTGTATGGAAGCTGCTAAAAGGTAACAAACACCACTCCAGTTAAAAGGAAGAATGATAAAGAATCGACCCAGGTGACAGCAGGCATTTTAGATTGCCATATTGTCTAGAAACTTCCCATCTATGTATATTGCTGCATTTACATTCAAAGACAGGGTTTCAGCTGAGTGTACAGATAGGTCAGAAAACCTGGCTACCCATAAAGCTCAAGATGAAGTGTCACTGCATTTAAATGTGCTCTTTTATTATTAGAAGGAAGAGGATAACAACAAAGAAAACAGAATCCATGTTTCAGAATGAGAAGATGGGAAGAGGAAGAATAAGGAGAATAAATCTCTTCATCAGCTCCTCGAAGGAAGAGAAAAACATCAACAGAGCAGTTTTCTGTCTTTCCTTAGGTAAAAATAGTACCATTCAATCACTTCTACTCCTGTATTCAAGAACAGGCTGCAAGATTGGGGCAGAACAACTGGTGACTTCCAAAGTTAAGGATAAGGAACTGAAGCTGGCTGGATTTTGCAGGCATACCCTTGGCCTAACCTTCCCATGTAATAGCTATGTACCCCAAGAAATGCTCCTGTCCTTTACTAGCACAGAGATCAATAATCAATGCCCACAGGATCGTTATTCTCACAGGAACACAGGGAAAGTTTCTGAGGTGGGCTAGAGCAGAGCAGGTTCTGCTTAGCTTCTGACAAGAAATCCTGGCTTTTTGTACTCTTCTGGGATCTCAAAAAATATCCCCTGCAATTCTTGGAAAAATGTTTTCATTTCTCCTGCTCTTGTGTTCCTGGTCTTCCACAGAGGAGGAAGAGGTTACCTGGGTATATCCACCAGGCCAGGCTAAGTTACATCCATCTTAACCGAACTCAGCACACCTTTCCAACTTGATCAGGAGACAGTTCACTACAGCAGAACTTGACGGCCAGTCCTAGGACACATGAGGATATTTTAGGAAAAACAGAAACTACTATCTGTGTCTTCTGGCAGTGCACTGGTTTTGAACAGCAAGGAAATGGTGCAGTAGGGACCCAAAGCAATATAATGCTTAAAATCATGATCGTGATTATTTTTTTTACTCCAACTATGAACCTGCCCTCTATTTGAAGATATCTCTGAGAAACTTTTGTGTAACAACATTGAGAGATGGGCAGATGGAGTGAGAAGAGGTAGAGCTGTACAGTTGAACAAAATAAATTTTAAAAAAAACCAACATATTTCTACATCCTGTTGCTTACTCCATGTTCTCCTCTCCATGTCACTTTCTTGGCTATACCAGAGTTCCAATCGAAAGACTGTAGAGCACTCGGAAGTTTAAAAAAAGATCTTCTGTGAAACTGAAGGCATTTTAATACAAAGGAAGGTAAGGACAGAGGAAGTGGCAGTACCTGTAGGACACGGTAGGAAACTTCAGTACGACAGCCAAGGAGAGGTCTTATATGGAATACGTAGACAAAGTATATTAATTAAAGCTTCAAAGGCTTGTATTAAGCAAAATAAATTGAGATGAAAAGAAAGTATCGTCATTCATGACTCAGCTGTGAGGTGGAAGTTGCCAAGAATGCAACACACAAGCTGACACGACAAAGGCTCTTCCAGACATCCTAGATACAGAATAGAGCCCTTACTGATTGAAAATAAATGGAAGGAAAAAAAGGACATGAAGTCTATTAGGAACTGATAACAGGGATCTTAGAGTTTACTTTTTTTGCTAACCCACCATAGGTGAGACCAGGTAGAAATGTGTGTCCTGCTGCTAGGCATGGGCTTCCACTTGCAGACCTGGCAGTAAAGAGAAGGGACAGCATGAGCACTTTTTTCTGCATCTTTACAGGTTAGCCAGTGTCTCCATTAGGAAACAAACAGCAGGATTTTATGGCCAAATCTACTGCAGAGCAACAACACTAAAATGTGACACCAAGGATGTTACTACCATCTCATTAAATGTAGGTAGTGTGAGGAGGGGGAGCGGAGACATAATTATCATTCTGTAACCACACAGGTGAAAAAAAGAAAAAATCCAGCAATAGTGAATATAGAAAAAAGAACAACCCAGATTCACTTTTCTCACTCATGGCAAAACCCCCAGACTGCACCCACTGGTTTCAGCCTGGAGGAAGAGTTCCCAGCTGCAGAGTATGAGGCACCACTGCCCCAGGGCTGAGCTGCAGACCTTCCTCAGATGTGGGCACTTGGCTCCAGAGCTCAAGCTTGGTCAATGAATATGACACCATCCTCCCACTAACATAGTGCATTCCTTAGCAGCAGCCTACATGGCACAAAAGCAGCCTTTAAAATACTGTATGTAGAGGGAGGAGGGAACAGGGGCTTTTGTTTCCCCTTAAAAAAAAAAAAAAAAAAAAAGCTGTGTGCAACTACCAGACAATTAATTCTGGTTATATGAGTGGTGGGGAGAACACAGATTTGAGACTTCCCTGATACACATCTCAGGAAACAAATGCAGCTGCCAATTATCTGTGGGTCACCGAGCGGTATCATCTTTAATGTCCACAATGACACTGAAATTTCATTTCCTCAACCCTCAAATATGAAATATAGTATTCTACTTGCCTTCTGGGGAAGCACAGTAATTTATTTTTTTGCCCTCTCTCAAATCCACTGCCTGCTGTGACTCCTTACACTTCTATTCAGCCTCTCTCTCTCTCCCTTAATTTTTACAGGATGCAGCTTAAGCAATCTCTGTGACCATTAAAAAAAGCAGGCTTTATTAAAGAAATGAATGCACGATTCTCCCCTTCATTCCTCTTCTACCTGCACCAAACCTAAATATCGAGTTGGTTTCAAGGGAAAAGCAAATGTTTACTTGGTGGGAAGAGAGAAGAAGAAAGAGCAGCTCTAGCACTGAATCTATTGTGTCCCATCAGCTCTCTAATCAGTCCCACTACCGATGTATTTTCCAGTAATGTGCATGCCTGGGTGGGAAAAACAAAGTAAAGAAAGCAAATTCTGAGCATCAGTAGTAATTTGCAGGTGGTTTCAAAGGGAGCAGGGTCAAATACTCCCTGGTTGAAGACAGCAACATCCACGCTCTATCATTCTTAGTTTTTAACGCATGAGTTTGTTACCCAGTTTACCAGGAGGGCGCCTTTGAAAAAAAGGTGGCTTTTCCTTGATGACTACCTGGCAGCTAATTATTAGTGTTCTTCCAAGTGCTTTTTTAAGTTTGCTTATCGTCTCGTTTCCAAGCAAAGCAGTACTGAGGTTCCTTAGAAACAGAATATGACATCATAAGAAGGTTTTGCAGATGCTCTCCCTCTGTGTCCATTTCTATTAGTCTCATCATCCATAACAAGCATTTAAAAAGCAGAAAAACAACCATGATGCATAATGCATTGTGTCAAAATGCATAATAATTAAAACCCCTCCCCTCACTCCTGAGGTTTAAAATCTTTCCAAGTAAGCATTTCAGCATAAAAGCTTTGACAAAAACGCCATTTAAGGACTTTCAAATGTACAGCTATGCAATTTGTCATCATTTATATTAGCAAGAAGTTTTAAAATAAAATCAACAACAAAAGGAAGATAATACAATGCAATTCTGCACTTGGTGAACCTCTTGTTGTCCAAAAACCCCTATGCCTGGCAGTCAGAAAAGTTATTATCTTGCCAAATTACACACAGAATTGGTGCATTTTTCCCACAGAATTCTTTAAGCAGAAGAATACAGAGTATCCCATGTTCAAGTATTAGCAAAGGTTACTTGCCTTTGGAATATTGATTAGCACAACCCTTGTGGGAATTATTTCACATTTCCAAAGCAAATTAAAGATCTGAAAAGCAATTCTCAACTTAACTTCAAATGCAGTTATTTAAAAATGGATGATTAATGCAATTACTGCCTGGCACAGAGAGCACAGCTTTCCAGAGGCAGCCAGCAGAATTCACAGTTAATGCTAAAATCAGATTACCTTGAAAGAGCTCCCTTGATCCAAGGAAGAAAAAATAAAATTGATACCTGGGAGCCTATTTCTCACCTGAATAACATATATTTCCTTCTAAACTGTGAACTGTATTGCAGTTAGATATACATGCACTCTACTCAGGGTTTCTGGATTTCTCAGAATAAAGTACAAAGGGACAATTTGTTTACTTGCATCCATACAACTCGTTCTTCATCACCCCCGAGGTTTACAAAGTGCCTGCTGAACAATGCTAATACTGCTTCAAATCAGCATTTCTGCTGGCTATTTTCTTTAGTAATGATTCACTCAATAGTAAACTAGTTTGTTTTTTCTTTTGGCCTTCCATATAGCAACCACTAGGAAGGGAGTATACGTGTCATGTTCCTGAGCACAGTTATACTAACATCTTTTGAGGACAAGCACCCTATTTAGGAACTGTCGAGGAATCAGCACCCATAACAGCCAAGAAAATTTCCACAACATCACATCTGAAATCATGTAGCAAAACAGGGATTTGAGCTTAGGTCTTCTAAGCATTAATGCCTAGCCACCTAAGATGATGCTTCTGCCTAGTTATGGAGTAAAATCAAATACACTTTCAAAATTAATGTAGACATATTCCCACTGAAACTTTATGTTAACTGCTACTCAGTTTTAAAACACCAATACATACTTCTGGTATGTATTACTACTTCTGGTAAAATAAGGATTTCATAACACTAGTAATATATATTTCACAGTTAATTATTTTAATCACTTGTTTTCCTGCTATGGCTTCTAAAAATGTACTAGTTTCAAATCTTCACCGGATAACATAAGTGAAACTGAGCTGTAAATCCACAAAACTAAAATGTTGCTGGGAGCGCTACTTATGACATGTCAATCAGTATGTCTAAAACTGTATCAGTAGACTCTAAAGAGGTGTGTTTTTTTCCTTCAATCACATAAATTAGACCACAGACTATGGACACAAAACCACAAAAGCCTATATGTATTTTTTTTTAATAGTTCTATAAAATGGTTGTACAGTACCTTTTGTTGACCAAATGTGCTGACTCCATGCTCACATTTTTTTTCTGAATTAAGAGAAGGGCAGGCTAGCAAATGCAAGTAGTTATTTAATACTATATGATATGGTGTTTTATATTCCAAAAAATGTCTTAATTAATTAGTCAACTGTGTAATGGAAAATGCAGTTGTTTTCCAAACCCAAACGCAAGGAGCTGCAGTCAAAACCAAGCAATTCCTTGTTATGGGTACTAGAAGATTTGGGACTTTTCTTTAAGGTGACAGTGGACAAAACCAAGTACCTCTGTTAATGTCTACCACTTAGGAAGTTCTCAAGAGGCTATAATATTGTCTCAATCTTATTTCCTGGGTTCTGGAGCACCTCAGCTTTCTGTGACATGCAACAAGCCATGTATTACCCAATCCAGGCAGAGGGAATTTTGGTTTATGGCAGGTCAGCAGTGGAAATTCACATACAAAGTGGACTTGAAAAGCATCTCCTGCTGCATTTATTGCTTTGGGGAAAAAGAAGTATACATAGAGAGGTTTTTTTCCAGAAAAACAAATGCATAGTCTCCTGGTGTTAACATATGCCATAACATAATCCAGAAAGAAGTCTTGGTTTTGCCACTGTACTTAGACTTCATTAATTGTGGCTATCGCATTCGTCTCCTGGAATAAATCCCAGAAAGATCACTTATGTACATAAAAAGGTGTACACTGGATCACCACCATCTTCTTATACCCAACACATACAAGGCACCTGTGTTATAACTAAATGGCTACAACAGAGGACAGGTTTAAGAGATTCTTTTAGGAGCTAGTTCTTTGTGTGTTCTGGGTCAAGTCGTGCAGTATTTGAGGGCTAAAGCAGGCACTTTTAATCAGATATAATAAACTGGCTACAGTCTCATAAATGAGAGAATAAAAATTATTAGTTCACAGACAAAGAAAAGCCATTCAAGTAAGAGATTCACTGTCACTATTTTGCTAACGTATCCTGTTGATATGACTTGTTGCTTGAGAACTTCAGTTTTGAATGGACATTTTCTAAAACATTTGTGCATAATGATCATGAACCACAGCACAACTAATCAAACACCACTTTGCTAGGACCTTCACACATTTGTTACAGCCTTTCATGATCAAAAGTTTCTTGTGTAAGTGGATTTATAGAAGTGCATATGCTCATTTTGAAATTGCATGCCAGACTTCGGTTTTGAGGTTTTAAAAAATTATTTTTCTTTCATATTTTATCAAAGAAGTTTATTTGCTGGAGTTGCCAGTAAAATACAACTGGTCCCAGATGTAAGATTTCTGGTTGATAAAATTAAATCACTCCAATTCTCTTTTCTGTGGAAATTTCATTGATCTGATCTGTGATCTCTTTTTTGCCAGAAAGCATTTTTCTGAATATTCTTTCCAACCATTCTCCCACGAATACACCACAAGCTGATGAAAGTACAGGCAGAACTTGAAAGACTTATTGACTTTGTAGAAGCACATTTATTTTCATTAAGTCAGTTTTTCCAAGAGGGAATAAAAGTCAGTCACTCCAGGTGCTTGAATCCAAGCTTCTTTCTGGCAGAGCTAAAGTAAAATTTCTTACTCAATTTTAGTCATCTCTGAGGATGGATCATCCTGAATATTTACATTTCTGGTGCGACAGGGGAAGGACAGAAAAGGGAATGGTAGGAGAAAAATTACTTAGAACACGTGAATTGCTGTCCTAACTTTCAAACCAATTTGTTGGGACTGACAATGGTATGAGATGGCACCAGAGACAGCCCTGGGCAGGAGAAGGGAGAACAGCAGGAGGAAGTAAACTTTCCTCCTAAGGAGAGATCTAGTACTGCACTAGCTGTTGTTAATAAAAGAGGAAAAGACAAAATATGGGAAAATTTAAAGTTCTGTACCCTCCAGCCAAGAAAATCTTCCACACATGGGTGGCCCAGAGTTTAAGTGCATACAGTAGCTAAATAGTTTTGATTAACTAATTCCACTTTGAAAATATAGCATATGGGTTATTTGGTGGGGTTTTTGTTTGTTTTTATTTCCCCTCTTCCCAGATGTTCTTATTTCTGCTCTGTTTAGTTGTTGTTTCTAGGCACTACTAATTGTCATTCATGGCAAATGTAGTCAGCTGCACATGGACCCAAATCCAAGATTTAGCTGCAGGCTTTTTTTAAGAAATATCCAGGTTTGTGTCAGAGGACTATTTTCTAATTCTAATATCCTCCTGTCCCTCTCTCTCTCAAGATATACAGAGAACAGTCATTGCAAACAACAGAGAACCAAGACCTGCAAGGTACAGGGCATTTTTAGAAATTAAGACTGGACAGGACTCCATCTGCATGTATCTCTCCCATATTACACATTCACAGGAGTTGGGGGCAGCCAGAAGTTGCACCTGATACAAGCCACACTTGCAAGAAAAACCAAGACAAAGAAGGGCTTGATAATATTTTCCTAAGCGTGTCACGTGCCTCACTGTCCAACACACAAGCTGCAATTTCTGAAAACACAAACAAAGAAAGAAAAGTTTTTAACAGTCAAGGATGCAAACTATATAAACAGGCAAGGTGACATGTGGGGCAAGGGTACCAAGAAGAAAACTGGGGACGACGGCCTCCCCAGTGTTGGTGCAGGCTTCAAATCTCATGAGAGGGAAGGTGCTTTCCCAGCTTGTGGACCTTTTCTTTCTCTTCTGCCTCCGTTCAGGTAAAATTATTTGCAGCCCTGACCACTCTACCACAGCTCCAGCAACTCTGAAGAACCACCTGGTCTGAAGCAACTGAGCTGCTACTAACTTTAAATCAGCACACTCAATTGTAATAAAATACACCATACAACCCCAACTACCTTGAGAAAGTGTGAAAGTCAGAGAGAGGGAAATAGAGGGAGAGGGAGGGAGAGGGAGGGAGAGGGAGGGGGAGGGAGACGCAGAGAGAGAGGGAGAGGGAGAGGGAGAGGGAGAGGGAGAGGGAGAGGGAGGGAGAGAGACGGAGAGGGAGGGAGACAGAGAGGGAGAGGGAGGGAGAGGGTCAAATCCATTAAAACCAACCAAGGAATCATGACAGTAAGGACAATACAGGTGCCAAGGAGAACACCAACAATCTGACAGATTTGCAGGTACCAAGGGTTGTATCAGCATATGCCTGCAACAAAGAATATGGAAACATTCAATAACAAGTTTCAAAAGGAAGAGAAAGTTCATCAAGTTTCTTTGGAAGATATAGGAGACATTAACTAAGGTCAGAACCACATGTTGTCCCTGTTGAAGATAGACCTTCTGAATCCTTCTTTATATGTTTGTAGCTACATGAAGGTGGGAAACAAGACTACAGTCCAGATACATTTAAAGCAGAGTTCAGTATATATGGTTATATGTGTAAAATAGCAGCAGCTCATCTTGTGGACTTGGGAGGTGACACCCTATCTGATGTTACCCATTTTTATAGGAAGATATCACAGGAAAAATATTGCTTCAGCAGGTGATGTCAGTAGCAAAGAAGGGTGTTGTATTTTTTGGCATACAGTAGGTTTGGAGAGGTTGTCTCTTCCTTCTTAGTTTAGGATTGCTTCTCCTATGCAAATCAGTACTGACCTCTGCTGCTGGATTATCAGCATGTGTATTTACTAGGGAAAGAGCAAGGACTATACAATAACACAGAGATGGCACTTTTGAAAGGGTACTCATGCTGCAGAACATAAATTCCTCTACATCTAGAGGTTTGAAGCTCTAAGAGTATTTATATTCATCCAAAAGAGCACTTGACAGGTGGGCATGTAAAATGTCCCTATCACATAGACAGGGAAGGGAAGTAAATACTTAAAAGGGAATACTTCGGAGTACCTCAACTTACATAGCCATTTCCTGCTTGTATATCCTTCCCCTGTCCCAAGATCACCTTTACAAAGCTGACCTCTGTCTCCTCTGGAGGACCACACAGAAGAGATTTCCCATAAAGAAGCAGGGCAGACATACAGTTAGTTCACATGGAAGATGTAATGTGCTTCCCACACATGTTTTAGCTTATTTTGCTGTAACATCCTCAGGTCACAAGCTTAAGTAGCTTAACCAAGGCTAGGCAGAGTCTGAGGACCCATCCACATGGGGATGCTCAAGAAATTAATCTGAAATTAAACTTTAAAAAAGAATGAGCTAAGCAGCATCCTAAGCTAGCACTTTCATTCAGAATTAGAGCCTTAATTCAGCTTAGCCTAATTCTTTCAGTTCTAAAATGGGGATGTTGACACAAGCCTACTTCCAGATCTATTTATCTGAATTGGTTGAAGGCATTACTGCCTCCAGCTAGTCATCACTGCTTTCCAGATGGAGGTTGCCACCCCACACAACTAAGACAGCAGAGTGATTCATGCAAGTGGTCCTGCAGACAGACAACTATATCAGCTGCAGTTTACAAAAGGAGGTTTGCATTCATCTGGCCTCTTACTGGATGGGACCACTCACACAAACCACTACTCTTGGAGTTACCTGCTGGGGCAATAACCCCTCCCAGCCACGCAGTAGGAGACAGCCATAGGTTGCAACAACTTAAATCTGCACAGAAGTTTACAGAACAAACACATGCCTGCTATCTGGTTGAAGGAAGTAAGCAAGTGGGACAGCTGCCTGGGATACTAACCCGACTAAAATTGCTAAGCCAAGGGTGCAAGCAAAACTCAGGGGGCAGGGTCCCTGACAAAGGATGGGGCTGAATTCATCGACAAGGCATAAATTTTCTTAAACTAGGAACTTGATGAGATCTCAGGATTCAATAACTGCTACACAACTGTGCTTTAAAGACCAATACTATGAAGGTACTTTTGGCCTCTATGACCTTAATTATGGAGACTCATTTACCCCATGTCATTTTATAGCTGGTAAAAGATTGTAGCATGCCAGTCACCTCACAGGTAAAACTGTTTCCTAGACAGTCTGAAAGGAGTGAAATAAGATGTTATAGGAGCTCTACAAATGTCTTACAGCTTTTAAGATAAATAGGAGGGAGAGGGAAGGGAAAACATCATTTACATCCCTATTCCCTTTCTGTACCTTCCCACACCTGGGGTACTGAAAAGCAAAATCCCCCTAGACAGGTCTTGGCAAACCTGTGTTCAATCTGTCTCACAATTCCCCTGATGTAAATTCAGGAGAAGAGAGGGAAGAGTGAGGGAGGTTATGCCATGATGGGGTTTTTTGCACTTTAGAATGGAAGCAAACAAAAGGATTTAAATTTAGCACCCTCTCTCTGAACTCCAGCCACTCACTACAATTAAATAGACTCTGACAGAGGAAACCACCGATGTCTACCTCCACAAAAATAGAGAATTCAGCACATCTAGCTGTGTAACACTTTTTTATATTTAATATTCAAAACCAAAGTGTGTCCTCTTTAAAAGTCTGTTGATGTTGTTTTTCTTTTTGTCCAACATGTAAAACCTGGTCACATGAAATTCGATAACCTAAAAAAACAGGACCCCAAAGACAAAGAAAGCAATGCTGAAGCTAAGCATTAATCTCTTAGCTGCACCAAGGTTATAAATTCAGTGTGTTCTCTGTTCTACACCCTAGCTGGAGATTATCTCATACAGATGACATGCAAAAATAAACCTGGATGAAAAGGGAAGGAAAAGCAGGTAGCAGAAGCAAAAACAGCCTTCTCTCTCTCTCTCGCTCTTTCTCTCTCAAACACACAGAGAAAACAATTCTTTCTGCAAAGAGGAGAGTGTCCTGGACCAAAATGTATTTCAGCTTTGAAAAAGGGATAATTATTTTGGGAAAAACCCACTCAGAATGGAAACAGAGGATTTAGCCGTACCACAGTTTTTTGCCTTGGTAAGCTGTGAATGGGATGTGAGGTGTGTGTATATTAGCAGAAAAAATGCCTGAATGCTTTTTCCCCTCTCTTTTTTAATCCCCAGGAATACTCAGGTTATCTAGTGAGAACATATATAGCACTGGTTCTGTTCAGTTGAGCAGGAAGACAAAAAAGCCCTTTCCTCTGTTTCACAGTGTCAAAAGGAACCGTAGTCTTTTTAATATAAAAAAATCCATTAGGTACAGGAAAAGGCAAGAGCTTCGTATCAAGCTGCAAACAGGAACACTTAAACACAAGGCATTCAGGCAATGGAAATGCATTCAGAGCATTTAGCACACAGGATTAATCGAATTATAATTTAATCATCTGATCAAACACTAATTAGCATAATCACTTGAGGGGAAAAGCTGCTAGAGGAACAGATGAAGAAACACCTTGGGCACCCAGCACATTTTAATGACACAAGATCATGCAGAGATTTTTTTTAAAAAAATTTTTTTTCCCCTGTAATAAAACAGAGATTGAGGATCATAGTGCTGAAGAAGCAGTTTAAATATTCCAGTCCTAGATCACATACAGGGCTCCAGCATGGGAGCTGCTGAAGTTGGGTCTGCAAACTATATTCAGATTTAAGGTAGAGCTGTAAAACCACAGGAACACTACACTACCCTGGTTTGCCATATGAAGACTTGAGCATGAATCTTTAACTATAGATTGCATAGATGACTTTCAGGGATACAGCAAAGTATTAGTGTCCTTTTCCAAACTGTATTTGAAGTAATTAGTCTAAATCAGCTGGATTTTTTTTCTTAGTTTGGGGCAGAATGGCAAAGCAAAAAAATATTAAGGGAGTCTTTCTGCATAATATTGTCTAGCTTTCCTGGTAAAATCATTCCACTTTTCAAAAGCAGAAATCTGAAAAGACCAGAAAAATCACCTGATGTTTATCCATACAATAAAATTTCACTTTTATCTGGAGAACAAACAGGAGGACATGTATGGACAGAAGGAAGCCTGGAAGATTATATGGGAAGGAGAAAGGGGAGAAGCTGGATGTTAGGGGAAGAGGATCTTAGGAGGTGGCTTTTATTCAAATTTTTATTAAAAAAAATGTAATTTAATTATTCTTTATAAGTGTTTAGCTTTTCAAATGGGTAGTTCTTCTGGACTCTAAAAAGGTTTAAAAGTAATGAACTTCAATATCAATAGATAAGATTGGACTTGGAAAAAATTTTCCTACAATATTACGTAAGGAAGCAAAATGATGAGCTGCTTACCTCATTTTAAAGACATTAGATCATACGGACTCAACTGTGAGCGAATTCAAAATTACTGTATCCCTCTTACAGAGCTATTACTAATAATCCTTTTGGCTTCTCAGAATGGCTGTACATTAATAAAAGTAGGTAACCAGTTACAGCACAAGGCCAGTTTACCCCAGGATTTCTCCATACTGGGCACCCTGCTATATGCAATCTGTATGAAGAACCTGAAAACTCTCACAAGCATCACAGGCAACTCTCCACTTGCAGGGGGTAAATCCAGAAGGGACGTCACTTCAAAGCACTGTTACAATTTAATAAGAAAATTGACTGATAAATTAAAAAAAGGCAATACATTAGATTGTTACTAGCATAAAGGCAGAACCACCATACTGCATGCATTCCTGTCTCTAAGACAGATCATATACCAGCACATACAGAGCCCACTTATTTAAAAAGCTAAAGTAATTTCATATAAAAGTTACAAATTATATTTTTTAAAAAATATCTTGGGATGGTTTACTATTTATCTTTAATTTCTTGCTTGTTTATTCCCAAGCAAAAACTCAAAAGCAAAGCCTGGAGATTTTGCATCACCTCACAAAAGCTGCAATACGGCAAAGTGAGAGGGGAGCAACATAGAGCTGGTAATGCTACTTGGGACTGCACCACTGTTGGAGATAGGCTGGGAAACAAGACAACAACGACCATCCCCCCAAACCTGCCCCTAAAACTCTCTTCTCTTCCTGCCCCCTGACAGGGCAACAGTCCTGAGCTAAACAGCAGCATCTCCAGCTGGTATCAGAAGTGCAGCTCCTCATATCTTCTACTCTCTAGCCTCCTGAGAGTACCAGCACTGTGCCACATCATGAGGCCTTCATTTGCCACTTGCTAGCTAATTAATACATGCTATTTATTTTAAATAAGGTTGTCCAAACATGAGGCCAAATGCATATACCTCAGGAAATGATACTCAATCAACCTTAATCCCCATTCCTGTTACTCCACTGAGTGTCCACAGCAGGGCTTGCAAATAGTAGAGCGATGTGGGGAAGAAGAGTAACTGCATTGCATAGTCATCAAACAAGGCTTTTGTCTTTGAACATGGCTGAGCAGAAACACAATGCACTAATCGATACAGCTCTCAGAACTTCTTCAAATTAAGTAGCAGTCAGACTATTATTATTTAGCTGTGGAAAAATGTGTTTTAAAACTCATTAGCTCCTTTGTAATTACTAAAAATCAGCATTCTCTTCTCCTATAAAAATGCATTTTGAGATGGGGTAGAAATACAATAATCGTTTTTATCCACTTTTGAACATAATACATATGCATTGAGCTGGTATAGCTTCAGACAGGCATTTAATGTCCTCTGCATTTCCTTCACGTGTTCCACCGGTTAAGACATTCAAAAAGGCCTCTAGCTCTGTTACTAGTGAAGCAAAAGCAGCTTGAGTGCATGTAGCACTTCAAAAGGACAGTCACATTTCTCTAAAGCTGCACTGCTCCTTCTCAAGCATAAACACGCTAGCTAAAGGCAAAAAACAGTGAAGAAAGCAAGGTGTCTGGACAAGATTTTTACTCTAGACCAGGACAGAAAAGCTCAAACCTCATCTTCCCTTTTTCCCCCCCCCCAAAAAAAAATCCATGTTCTCTACTCCAGGCTGTGTTCCTACCATATCTGTACAGTCTCTCTCAGGACTTACTAAGCAAACAGCTCTCCAAGTTGCTGTAGAGACAAAGAGCTGCTCTCCAGTGGGGCAGCAGCCTGGTGCACTGGAGATGTCCCCCTCCACCCAGCCACACTCATGGGAGCCTGCACCGGGAGAGGGCCCCAGGAGCAAGGTTGGGTGTTCAGGCACATGCGCTAAGCAGACCCCATTGCACCAAACAAACCTAGCAGTCCCAGCTCCCAACAGCTGAACAACAAATCACAACTGCCAGTGCTTCTCTGAAAGCCTGACAGCTTAGCCTCTTTTTCTGAGGATTAATTATCTCCCTCCTGCCCAATAAAGGAGCTCAGCTCCTTCCTTCTTCACTCAAACAAGGGACTCGTGCATCCTACCCTACAGCTGTGCTGACATTCATAGGATTGCTTTCTGTCCTTGATCCTCCTCACTCCCCAAATCCATTTGCTGCCTCAGGGGAAAACATTTTAGGGACAGAAGAAACACTTTTGTTATCAAAATAAATAAAAATAACTAAGAATAAGGTGGAGACAGGCAGGGCTGTAGGCCTCAAATCAAGCCTATGTCACAGACAAAACAGCATGAGCAGACAAATGGATAAAAGGTGATGGCAGCAAAAGGCAAGCAGATGAAGGAAAAGAGAAGTTGGAAGCCTGAGCTGCCACTCGCTCGGCACAGCAGGATCCATGTAGAGCACCAGTTTCCTCCCTGGCACAGACCAGCAGCCAACATGGAGTCATTGGGGAGTCTCAAAGCCATGTGCTGTTTTGTTCCCCACCCAAAGTTCTGGCCCATAAGGCAACAGGCTCAACCTTCCCTTCCACACTGCAAACAATTAAGCCAAGACTTTGGAGCCTTCTGCCGTAAACTGTGTGGCTCAGACTTTGTCTTCAGAGACTGTCCTCCTGATGTCCCATAGGGCTTAAACTCTTTGAGGGTCCTTCATCTGCTTACCGTGTCTTGTAATGCATGATACCCACCCTTTTCAAGCTCACCTTTTTTCCTCCCTTACCCTCTCCACTAAAGGTCTTTTTCATAGCCCTTTCCCTCCCTTCTCCCTTAATCATGCATTTGGTAGTTTTAAAAATATATCTTTACAAAAAACTGAGAACAAAAAGCTCCAGCCACACTGGACAATAAAAATATGGCAGGCACGACCCATCACTCAAGTTCCATAGTGAGATGAACTTTACTCTCTGTGCTTCTCCCCTTTTCCCTGCAATGATAGAAAAATTGCTTTCTAGAACCCCTACACAACACAACACTGTGGAAAACATTGCCATGGTGGAAGAAAAAAGTTCCAGTCACGCAACAAAACTAGGAAGAATGGCACAAAGAAAAGCTTCCTGAATATATACAGCTAAAAGCATGAGCAAATAATTACTGTAGACATTTGGGAATCACTTTACTATGCTGAAAAAATGTCTACATTAAATCTCTGCAGACATATCTAGAGAACCTGTACTGCACAGACGGTCTACCAGATTACCTCCTTCATATCATGACATAGCAAATGCTTTATGTTTTACATTTGCAGTTGCAACTCAAACTAGGGTTGACCTATCTAGAAACAATACATGAACTGTCTCTTAAATTGCCCCACAGAAAAGTCACCTAATGGGGGGAAAGGAGTCAACTGGAGCATGTGCAGAGAATGCAGGACCTTATGGATGGTGAACCACAGGAACCCCTTTCTGTTTAAACTGAGGTCCACCTAAAGCCTGGCTTGCTTGAATAACACCTTTTCCACCAAGGGACATAAGAATCTGCTTTTCATAACAAAAATGACTTTGTCAAGGACTTCTGTCCTTGGCTGATGCCAGAACTGGTCTAACAATATGTCACATGGTCACCTTTTAGTTTTCAAGAGACTGACTTTATGCATGTACAATATTTTCCTGAGTAAGGGCCAAAATTCCAACAGAAAACCCTTAAGACTTCAGAAGGTAATAATGTAAAAACAAAACAAATCTACAGTGATTTTTGAGAGAAAAAAAAATAATCATGCAATAGAATTTAGCAAAAGCCAGAGTTTGCATTTTTTGCATCACCTTTCCACAGCCAGGAAAAAAGAAACCAGCTACCATTTTGGTGCACTCAAATCCTACTATGTGGTTTATGCAGTCCAGTACACACTGTAATGACAACATATGGGTTCTTCCATATCCCTCCATATCCCAGCTAGCCTGAACTGTCAGTTTAAACAAGATCCACATGTCAAAGACTAACATTTGCTATCTGAACTCCATACTAACTACTAAATCTCTAGGAAACTCTACTGAACAACAGCATACGATAATAGAGATGCCTCTAAACAGCAAAGCTGAAAACATACAAGGGTTTAAAACCCTTTTTTCCTTGACAATTTCCATCAATTCTCTTAATTCTGGGGCTATGGAGGGCTGCCACTCCAAAATTCTCAGAGAAAAAACACCCTTGGTGTCCAGGCTTAGCATAAGCCACTCATCTGCAAAACCACATGGGAGGATTTCAAGCCAACAGATATTTATATAGACAGAGCAACCCTACAGTCTTATCTATAGAATTGCTGCAAGTAGATTATGTAGGTACTATTTGCAGCTACAGTGCAACACAATTATATTCCAGTTGTATTGAAAAAATTCTGATTATTTCAAGAATTATGCTCCTGATATTCTTAAAACACTGGAGAGATTTACAAGATGTATTTACAAATTATTTTAGATAACAAAGCTACTAAGAATAATTTTTAGCCTAGTACAAATATAAATCTTAAGCCATGAATCTGCATGGGATTACTCTCTAATTAATAGGAAGAAAATAGCATCAGTATTCTTGGACAGCAAAGCACACGCCAGATTTTCCATACACAGTAGCTTTTAAGCCATTACAAGCTATATAGATTTACACATGTGTATGAATATATATATATATAACAAAAAAATCAAAAGGAACTATATCATTGACGCAATAGATGAAGAGCCACTTGAGCATGATGGTTGGTCTTCAGCTCAGATCGTGGCATGCACGTAGAGGCTTTGAATGATAACCAGGCAAAAAAATTCACAGGTGCTCCTTCTGTGAGCCTTTGTATCTGCTAAATCGACAAGTTGCTGGGTGCTATTTTCAGATGTGTTCTCAGGCTGCCCCGTGGCCTGTAATCCTGCAGGATCTGTCCTTCTGGAAGCTTCTGCAGAGACACATCAATGATTCAGCTCGGGTCGCTGGGCTGCTCTCTCCCTCAATTACTAGGAAGCTCCAGGGAGACTGGTGTTTAGTATGGAGGTCACTCTCTTTCTCAAAGCCTTTGCATTTAAAAATCGCTTTCTATAAATAGGATTGCTGGCTCACTCTTAAATCTTACTGCTTGCCTTCTAAATAAAAATAGCTTAATAGGGATGCGGGGAAGACTTGTTAATCTCTCATCTTTTTGACCATCCATTTGCCTTTCTTTCTTTCCTCAGTATATATCAGAACACTTATTGCCCACTCCACTATGAAAGATAGAATAGGTGATGTATTTATTGATATACCCTAGTTTCTCCTGATGAGTAATTCAGTGCTCTAGTGGAAAAAAAGAAAATACTTACGAGGTAACAAGAATTTGTTAGTGAACAGCAGTATAAAAAGAAAAGCAATGGCAAGAAAAGCCCACAGTGCTAGCAAGTACCTGAGAAATCTCTGAATTGTTCTTAAATGCTCTAAAATATTGTGTTGTGAAAGGCTCTCGTGAAATACCTCCCATTTTACATTGTTTTATTTTAGAAAATACCAATTGTTTGATGGAATGCTTTTAAGAGACAGGGAGGTGAAGACTGGAAAGACAGGGTTTCTTTATAAAATAACATCATTTAAAATCATATTGATTTACATCTTAATTTATTTCATAACAGGTTAAAGGAAAAGGAAGTGTTGCTTAAAAAGGATTGTGAAAGATCTTGAACTATATTGTCAAACAAGTAATTTAACTGCAAACACCTACACATTCACCTTGAAATAATTAAGTAGTCTGATCTGCAGTCCTGTATTGCTTAAATGGATATTTATTTTTTTTACTACTCTTAGAGTTTCATTTACTCAAAAAAATAGCCTTTTTTTTTTTTAATCAAACAACTGCACCTTAGAATAATTAAGTCGAATACAGTGATTTTTCTGCCTTCTCTAGCTTTTAAAGTGAAAGCTGGAATTAGTTTCTTTCCCACTGGGAATCTGAAAGAGCCCTAGACTGAGAGATTGATTAACGACATCCTCCAATTAAAATCAAAGGGTAAATGACTGGTATATTCAAACAGACCTTGATCCTACACACAACTTGTTAACTAGGTAAACTTTAAGAGGAAAAGGAAGAATTCTGTTTTGCCCCTCAATACTGTCCCCTCCCCACCCCTCAAAGATGCTTAGTTTTATTCCTTTTTGCATGATTTTTAATTAAATGTTTATTAAATAGGTTAAGGAGGTATATTCATGAGAGAGCAGCATATTTGTTAAGACACTTAATGCAGGCAAAGATACAAAAGTTGAGGTCCAATCTGAGCCCAGCTGAGCCTGTAACCAGAGCCTTGCACAGCTCACGAGCTGGAGGAGCTTCCTGGAAGAGCTACACAAAAGCCCACAGGATTTTCCCAAATCACAGAATCTTAGGGGTTGGAAGGGACCTCGAAAGATCATCTAGTCCAACCCCCCTGCCAGAGCAGGGTCATCTAGAGCACATCACACAGGAACGTGTCCAGGCGGGTTTTGAATGTCTCCAGAGAAGAAGACTCCACAACCTCTGGGCACCCTGTTCCAGGGCTCTGTCATTCTCACAAGAAAGAAGGTTTTTCTGATGTTTACGTGGAAATAATTCAGTTTATCGGTACATTACATGCCAAAAAGTTTACTCAGGAGGAAGCACAACTAAAATCAACTCCTAAACTTTTCCGGAGGCAGCAGCACTGAAGAGATGCCGCTGGAATCACAGCGCAAGCTCGGTAACAGGGTTTACGGGTTTGTTTTTACTGCTCCTAGAATTCGACCTCACTTTTCAGCCGCCACCAGAAACACCTTCATCGTCACCCACGCCCGCTTCCCGGGGGCTAGGGAAGAAGATGCAGCGCCCACCAGTGAAAACTTCAGCGATCACTGGTAGAAAAACGCCGGCAAAACGCCTCCTCCGGGCCCCGCGGGTGCCCGGGCTGCTGGGAGCGGGGGCCAGACCCGCGGGGTTTGCTGCCCACTAGTGTCGGTGGCCCCGGCAGCACCGCGCTCTGCCCGCTCCGCAGGGACACAACCCCGGCCGGCCGGCCCCCAACCCGGGCGTGGGTATAACCCGAGCTGAGGAGAAACGCTTCTTTCGAAACGGAAAAGGAGGTTGCCAGCATCCTCCGATTGCCTGGCTATCACGATTTGTCTCTATTTGGCATTTGGTGATTAATTAATAGCTATTCCTAGCTTGAGTAACAGCAGATTTAAAACATCATCAGCTGCACGGTGCCATCTGCAAACATATACCAAGATAAATGCTTTCTGCACATGCATTAAACTTTCTAAGGTAAGGAGTTGGCTACACGATTCCCAATAAGCTATGCATGTATTACAACGTTTCTACAAAGAGAGCCATCTGCTCTGTTCCTTTAATGTTTCATCTCTGGCACCGACAGTCACCGTTTTCTTTGGAGAGGGGTCATTAGTACCACCATCACTTTCACTAGTCATGCTTTAGCCTAACCCTTGCTCTCACTTCAGTATGCTCCTTCTCAGTCTTCTTACATGCTGCTAAAATCAATCGTGATAGATACAGAGCAGGCAAAGGATTCAAACAGGAAATAATTTTAGTGGGAAATTATTTTTAGTGTTATCTGTACTGTACTGGGTGCCTCCCGATGCTCCACTGATTTCAGCAGAACATCTGCAGACAACAGGCATATAAGAAACACAGCAAGAGAGAAGCCTGCAAATGGGTTCAGCATACCTGTTCCAGAGGCTAAATGATACTGAGAGATTGTTTCTGAAAACAGAATCCTACTTCTGAACTAACTTTATCACAGTAATTACAATAATCAGGATTTTGAAGGAGGCTATTCTCCCCTCAAAACCTCCCCTATCTTCTCCTTCCTCCTCTCCCTGTAATTACTGAAATACCCCTTTACTAATTAAAATAACAGTTAATTTTGCATGCTCGCTTCTGGAATACTTGGATATAGTGGCATGGAAGGTAGTACTGATATAGTAACCCTGAAGGTAACTCAAACATTGCTCAGGATTGCAACTGCATGACTCAGGCTTTCAAAGTGGTGAATTTACCTGCATAGCACCCACTGATATCTTTATCATCCATATACTTAGTAAGGCCACAGTGCATTTAGGGTTAATGGTTACCTGTATTTTTCAGAAACTCACAACAATGAGAGTTTAAAGCCTTTACAAAATCTAAAAACTTCAACCAGGTATTTGGGAAGGTTTTGTTTCAGGATTCAGAAGTACTAATTGGATGTAACAGCATGTCAGTATTTCATTGTCCCCAGAGGAAGCTATTTCACAAACATAAAGCCTACCCAGTGACACTGCTCTTCACTGCTCTTATCTAACTTGACAAAATGTATTTATGCTGAGTGACTGTAGGGAAATATGGGGGCCAACCTTGCTGTTGGTAGTCACATGATTTCCATTACCTTCAACAGAAATTTGGCCCAAGATGATTACTCCAGTGTTAAACCCATAATGTGTAGCTTTATCTTTTAAGCTATTTCTCCCTTAAAATAAAATTTAAAAAAAAAAAAAAGCTGACATGATTGACATGAACAATCTTACACATTTTAAAAGTTAAAAACAGAATAAGATGTAACACAATTTAAAAATACTTATGTATGTGCTTGTGTTTTAAGTAGCTGTAGTATGGTTTCATAAGGGGTTCAGAAAAGGCAATGGCAGAAGTCAAGCAACCTTCAACATCCTGCGCGCCCCCTCTCCCCCCGGACATAATCATAAAATAATACTGTCTCTCACACAGCAGACTTCAGATGTATAGATAGAATAATGAAAATAAATGTGTATGTGACATATCTATTTATATATGCAGTCATTTCCTTCAAAGAGATATATATCTGATATGACATTGCATTAAAATCTGCAGTACTTTAAAAACACTATTCTCTGACTCTTGACTCTGATAGGATAGTCCAGATAAATGTCACTAATAAATGAAACCAAGTTGTTCAGTCTTAACACGAAGGTAGGTGCCATTTTCAAAACTTTCCTTTAAAAAGATCCTGAATACATATGCAGTTTGACATCAAGTGTGATATCAAAAACCAACACACTTCTTAAGTTGCAGAGAAACACTGAATCATCCACTACGTATTTCTACAATGCTTTCATCTTAAAATATTACTAAAATAAAATTGTTTTGTGTATAGTAATCTAGATTCGTAAGCCTAGAGATGTTGCTGTGTGGCAGTATACAATCTATGCAGATGCATCTATCATTTACATGTTCTACTATTAAAACTAGAAGAATCTTTGGGATACCAATTCATGTTTGACTGTGATCCAAAAACACATGGATATTGAAAGTGAAATTACTATGGACTTTACAGATCAAGGAAAAAACAAAAGTGATTTTCATAGTATTTCAACTTCATAAAGCAAAAATTACTCTGTTCTTCGAAAATCCCTGGAAGGAGGACTAACTGACTTAGAACATAAAATTTATAGCACCTGTATAAAAGGAAAAAAAAAAAAAAACACCAAACAACAAAACACCAAAACCAAAAACAACAAACTGCTCTGATTTTTTTTTAAAGAGATTTCTGGAAAGAAACAGTTCTTTCCTATGCAAATCTAGTTTTAAGCAGACAATGCTGGTAAGTGCTTGTACTTTCAGGCTGATCCTACTTGTCTTATTAACAGCAAATCTCTTCCTCCCAAGTATCTGGCTGAAGAGGATAGCAAGGCACAATGCTGCCTGTCACAAATAAATAAATAAATAAATAGGTACATACATACATACATAAAGTAAGAACTTGTTGCAGTTGTCTTACTGCTAGAAGAAATTAAAAAACCAAAAAAAATAAGTTTAAGGTTTGGGGTTTTTCAAGAATTTTCCATTTTGTGGTGCTCAGAAGATGAAACCATCTTAAGATAGCCCTAAATACATAAGATTCACCTCCTAATGTATCATCTATCCAGCTATTCACACTGGACTGGCCATGCCTGTCAATGCATTTTCTCATCCAGCATCTACTTAAGTAGATGTGAAGGGACCGTCATCCAGAATTCATTCCTCAACCTCTGCTAGAGGTTCAATTCTTTGTATCTTCCAGGAAAACCTTTCGCTTTGCCCTGTCCTTCTCTCACATTCATTCAATACAAGAAACATCTTCCTATTCTACCTGCTTTGCCTATCCTGAGAATTGTGTGTTTAATCCTTCTGATTTAACTGCCAGGATGTAACGCATCACAGGCAAAGCTACGTTCTCAAATCTGAGCAGGAGGCAGCAATGTAATAGAACAGCCAGAATCCCAGACTACAGCGTAATCAGTTTTCTGTCCTTAAAACTGCACTGCTAATATGCATTGGAATAAAAGTTACACAATTTAAACATATTTTCACATATGACATGGTTTTCAACCCCATGTATCTAAATATTCCCCAATACCCCCATCCACTACCACAAAAATCCAGAAACGACTATAAATGTTTGTCAATCCGAGTTAGCAAAATGAAGGGGGGGGGGGGGGAGAGGGAAAGAGGGAGAGAACAGGTTTACCCTTCTATATCCACTCTAATTTCCCTTTCCTAACTTCATAATTGACTAAAAGTGTCTTCAACATTTCCAGATGATGTAATGTTTTTTCCGTGCATATTTTTACATAAATGAGCGGGGGGACACACACACACACACATACAGAGCAGGTGCCCTTTTAATGAAATAAGCAAAAGGAATTTTTTTGTTTTAAATATTACTTCTTAAATATATTTTTTAAAAAAAAATTGTTAGGTGAAAGCACAAGGAGATTTAAAAAAAAAAAAAAATTAAAAAAGAAAAAACCCAAAACACCAAAAAAACAAAAAGGACGCACTATCTTCATGCAAACGCTTAGGGTGAAAGCGCTTAAAATTATCCCCGGACTTAGCAAAATTCTGTACTTTTCCAGCTAAGGAAGAGAGAAAAAGCACCTCTATCCCTGCCTCTCCGAGCACCGTCTTGTTCCGAACGAGGCAGCCACACGGTGAGGTGGCTGGGTGACGGGCTGTCACTTCGCTAGGTAAGCGAGTTTAAATGATTGCAGAGAGATTTCGCCCTTCTCCTCACTGCTACTCGCAGCCAGCGCGACGCTTGAAACACAAAAGGCACAACCGCGACCCGCTCCCCTTCCCGACGAGGGGAAAGGGATGGGAAGGAGCCCCGCGGCGGGGCCCGGCAGCGCTCACCATGCGAGATGCTGTGGAGCAAGGCGACGGCCAACATCCACATGCCCCCGCCGCTCCCCCGCTCCCGCTCCGGGCTCGCCCTCGCCCGCCGCGCCCACGGCCGGGCCGGAGCTGCCAGGCAGCGCGCAGCGGGTCCGGCCGCCGCCTCCCTCCTCTCCTCCTCTCCCGGCTCTCCGGCTGGTTCCCGGGCTCGGCTGGTGCCTGCTCGGAGCCTGCGGGGCCGCTCGTCCGCCCAGCGAGCGCTCAGCCCCGCCTGCAGCCCCGCGGCTCCGCCGACACTCGCCGCCCGGCTCTCGGGCGGGGGAAGAGGCGGCCGGCGGCGGGGGCGGGGGGCGGGTGCGCGGCGCCCAGGTGTGTCCTCGGCGGCTCAGGGAGGCGCCCGCAGGTTGCCGGGGGCAGGGCCACAGGTGACAGGGTCCTCCGGCGCCAGCACAGGAGCATCCCCGGCAGCGGCCAGCCCCGAGCCCGCGGCCAGCCGGCTCCTCACACCGCTGCCCTCGGCCCGGCGGGCGGGCACATCTTCTTCCCTCTCCCGCAGCTCTGCTCGCACTGCTCCCTCTCGCTGCTGACCTCCCCTGCCTGCCGGCGCAGCCCCGGGCAGCGCGGAGCCCAGCCACAGCCCCTCGCTCCCAGCCCTCCGCCGTCTTAAAGCACCACGAAGTCTCCACAGTGGAAAAAACCGAGACCAATGGAAGGAGGCAGCAGAATATCCTGCCTCTCAATAGTTGGCTGAACTGCGTCCGTTTGGCATCAGCTGAGTTGTGTATGACTAATGTGTTGACAAGTCGTGTGGGGGGACTGGAGGAGGGGGCCCTTCTGGAAGGTCACAGCCTAGACAGGCAAGTGCATCAAATAATTGACTGAAAGAAGAAAAAATATATATATCTACATTTCCCACTGCTTACACAGCTCCAGATACTATTTGGCCTTTCATGTGCTCCTCTTCTGTGGTAACAATTTTTTCCCCCTGTAGCGAAAGAGTAAATTACAGTCTCTCTAACTAAAAGCAATTTCAGCATCTATTCTTTCTTCACATCTATGATGTGAATGTAGGCCTAAAAAGTAAAAGGCAAAGAAATGGGAAAATACTAAATGAAGATAGCAAAAAAAAAAAAAAAAAAAAAAAAATCAATATTGTGAAATACATAACAGCATTAGGGCAACTCTGAATTTAAGCTATGAGATGAAAAGCAAACACAATAAAGGAATAAGGAATCTCAACCTGCAAAATCCCCAGTGTGATACCAAACAGGATCATTTCACATGTGGGGGTCCTCATAAGACTATTTCTTTTAAAGAATTGTTTTATGGAGACAGACATTGCCATGCTGCCAGTACTCAGTCTTGTGCACTTTAAGGAAACCCAAGAAAGCAAGTCACCCAAATAGACATGGGAATGAACATGTGCAGAAATCTCAGCAACACCACTGGATGAGGAATAATATCTGAAGATCATAGAATCATAGAACTGTTCAGGTTGGAAAAGACCCTTGGGATCACCAAGTCCAACCATCATCCCTACTCAACAAAGTTCTCCCCTAAACCATATTCACCAACACCACATCCAAAAGACCCTTAAACACATCCACGGATGGTGACTCAACCACCTCCCTGGGCAGCCTATTCCAGTGTCTAACCACTCTTCTGTGAAAAAAAATTTCCTAATGTCCAGTCTAAACCTCCCCTGTTGCAGCTTGAAGCCATTCCCTCTTGTTCTGCCTTCTTTCTAAAGCCATATGGCACACATGAAAGTGCACTCTTGAAACCTTGTACAAGGCCCTTTTCTTAAGAAAACCAAAGTTGTAACTGAAGCACAGTGAAAGCCATCATGCAGAGTGCTTAGTTCCCTGCATCCCATTTTGGCTGGGTTATCAGCCAGAAGAGACTGCAGGCCTGAAGTGAAAGTAGGAGAAATGAGACCAATATTGGGCAGGGACTAACTGCTCATGGTTGCCCTTAAGAAAAAGATGTGCATAACCGGGGAAGCTGTTCAATGGAAAATAGCATCTGATGCCATTAAAGAAAAATTAAAGAGAGAAGTAGCAATGTCTTGAGGGATGGGGGGGGGGGGGGGAAGTCTGCTTTTATTGGGAGGGAGTTTCTGTTAAAAATTACAATACTTTAATCTCCTTATTTGTAAGAGAGCTAGTGACTAGCAGAAATGTGTAAGTATTCATTTGAGAGCATTTTGGAGAAGTTCATGACAGATTTGTTCAGGCAGCTCTTTCAGAATTGCTTTGTTTTCCATTTTGAAACACAAAACATGTTTGTGGCTTCAGAGACACAGTGCTATGCCGCATAGAATAAATACGCCACCTTCTTATACCTTTCTACCTCCTTTGCTCATCTATATAGTTTTGGCAGCCCTTACCAAATTTCAGTTTTATTTAAAGCAGTCTTAAGCAAGTTTCTGTATGTTTCCATTTAAAACAGCAGCTGCAGATGGAAAGAGTAAGCCTTCAATTTGTACCAAAAGGCAAGGGACCAACTTTCAGCGGGTGTACAGCCTTTTTTAGCAACAACCACCCAACTAGGCAACGAAATCACAGTCCTGAGCTAGGCTTAAGGAAGGGAAGGGAAGGCAGAACACAATTTTGCGTGAAAGCAGAGTTCACTGGTTCTACTGCTCAGGGAATAACTTGACTGAAATCTAAATTAAACAACCTGTCAAAGTGGAGAAACAAGACTGTGTGATAACTTCCACACAGAGTACCTCAAATGAGTCAGAATGCTACTTTTCAAGTCTGAAAAATCAAGCACAACCAAACTTCAACTGCAATCAAGGCATTAAGGTCATCAGCCAAGGAGAATCACCTTTTATGCTTTTTGTTTGTTTGTTATATTAAAATAGAATGTTCTAGATTAAGTGGCTAGAAATTATGTCATTATTAAAACAAACAAACAAAACAAAAACAAAAACAAAGAAAAAAAAATTCCCAGCAAGATATCTCAAGTAGAGTTTGCACATAATTACATCTTTTCTGGAAAAAAAAAAATCCTACGCAACTATTACTGTAAATGTGATTAAAGGTAAACAATCTTAAAACCAACTTAAGTTCTGAAACTGGGTTTAGATCTTGTACTGGTTGACTGTATCTGGTTGATCATCCTTGCTCCCTGTGCCACCACACAAACCATGATCTCTTGAAGTTAACAGAGATATGGCAACAGTATACCAGCTGATGATCACCCTAAATGTATCTCAGACAAGCAGTATTTAAGATTACATTATACTGCAGAAAGCACAAGCAGAAGCCTTCTCTAATAAGACCTCAGAGAAACCCAAATGCATCTGAGCCATCTGATTCTAATAGAACATCCAGAACATCAACGTATTTTCTGATGGTTCTGGCCACACACATTCCATTTGTCCCTTAAGCCACCAGCATGAGCTATGTACAGAAATACCACTAAGCATGATCAGTCTGACAACAATCCACCCAGCCACCAGCTTGCAGTTGAGCACAAATAGAGTTAAGTGGCAAGGTCTGCAAACCAATTTTACAATGTGTGTACCTCATACTCTCATATTAAGTGAGCTGACACACAAGAAATTATCACTGCAGACCAATATACCAAAGAATAGATGGATGCAAAGTGCCTTTGAGAAAATTAGGCTGAATATTTCATGTTCCATTATTGGAAGATGATGTATCTGGTCTATAACTTCTGTAACCAGTCTTGCAGGAAAATTCTTTTTTCAAACAAAAAGATAAAATGGCCTGTATGCAATAAGTCTGCATTGATTTGGCCTTTAAAAAACAAAGGAATCTTCCAAGGAGAGACTAGGCTGGGAGCAGCAGAACTGGTTCTTTTCAGATCATGGATGGTTTCATAGGCTTTGGGCTTTAGGGAACTCAGTCAAATATCTGCCATTGAAGCATTCAACTGTTCAAACAGAGCCCTTCATTGTCATTCAGGATGCAAAAATCTCATTTGCAATTTCAGCTTTGAAAATGGTTTAAAAAGTACCTGAGGGAAGAAAGAGTGGGAGGGAAGCAGAGAGGAAGTGAAGAGAAAGCATGGTGAGAGAGGAAGTTCTCAACAGTCAGAAGACCTGGGGAAAAAAATAATAAAAAATGAACATGCATGAAACCAGAATCTAAATTACTGAACAGCCCAATTTCTGGAAGAGATGATACCTTGGCTCAGTCACCCCCAGTTTCTAAATCATTCTGCCTCTCCTCATTATTGACCTCTTTCCCTGATTGTACTCTTCTTGATGATGTTCTTTCAGAATAGTTATTTGAAAGAAAATTATTGGTTATTAGTTTATAGACTGGTAAAAATAATTGCTAGGGGTTATCAACTAAGTAAACTAACTCCAGATGTAAATTTATTTTTATTTTAATAAGATTTAACCATGTTTTCAGTTCTACTGAGAAAGCAACTGTAGGCCCAGTTAACTTAAAAACAAAACCAAAGCAGAAGCATACCACCCTGAGACAGTAACAATAAGAAAATCTGGAACATTTCAATAACCAATTATTTTTCCCCCTTCTAACAAAAATATGTAAAGAGGAACTATGCAAAGATTTGCGTGTATTTGGCTGAAATAAATACCAGCCCAAAGCATCCAGATCTCAAGTCTTATGAATCACATCTTCTTTCTGAATCAAATTGTTTCAAAGCTGAAGATGACGAGTTTGAACAACTCTTCACCAAATTTTCAGATGAACTAAAGTTTTGTCATGGTAGCCATAATGAAGGAAGGTAAACTCAAAGGATGATAGTGGGGCCAGCAGTTAAGAAGGGAAGAGAAGCGGGAGAAGTGGAAAAGCTTTTCAGTAGTTTCCATCAGTCTGAAAACAGGAATCAAAAGCCTTGTGAGAACAGGTTTTCCTCACAAGACTTCATGGCCGATTTGATACTAGAGAGATTCAGATAAATGTTGAATGCTTGTCAAAACCAATTGCTAAACCTTCTGATATTCACTGGCCACCAAGCCTAATTCTTTTATCTATAAGTTCACAGACAGCCATTTTTACCAGAACAAGCTGCCAAAATTAAGTATTTTCCGTTAATCACTTAAGAATTTAAAAGCAATTTTTAGTTCTGAAAGTACTGTTATGAAGATATGAGTTGAAGTGCTGTGTTTATTACTATGAAGCTGGGAATACTCAAGATGGACAAAAAAAATCTACACATCTGCATGCCATTATTTGTGAAAACATCTATACTACTGATCACTATCAAGGCCATCCCCAAAATACAAAGGAGTAAGAACAAGTTGCTTCCTATACTTCATCTGAAGCCACTGACTACTTTCAACTTAATAATGTGCAAGAATATTGTTATGTGGCAAAAAACGTGCTCTCTCACATGACCTGTCCTTACAGTATACACACAATTAACCAGTCTTGATATGCTCATGAATTAAAGCAGCAGCTTTCAAAGCTGTGTAGATGGCTTAGTATACACCAAGCTTGAATGTATAAAATGGAGATTTATTTTTTTTTCTCTGCCTGAAGTTACTCTTCTCTTCTGCAGCTCATTCCTAGGTTTTGGTAACACCTGGGAGATGTGAGCAAGCAAGCTTATCCCATCAGATAGTTCTGTGAGCACAAAATTAGGGAAAAAAATAATTTCTTCTGGATTTTTGGTCAGAAGTGGATCCTCAGATGTCTATTACTTTCCCAATGCCTTCAAAAACGTGGTGTGGGATTAGTCTCTCTCTTCTCTGCTCAGATGAATGCTTATATACTTACACACAACCAAACAAAATTACTTAGCTATATTCTACTTAGACCCACATAACCAATTGATTTAAACTGGCAAGCATGTTCAAAATTTGTTAGAGACAGAGGAGAAGAGCTGACAGACATTTCTTAGAAAACCATGCTAGAATAAGGCATGGAAAAATCCAGTCTGTGGGAAGCATTTTAAAGCCCTGTGTATGATTCATGTTTTCTTGAGAGAATATCAGATTTGCTATTTAAAACAACATCATCAAAACACAGGGCAATGATTTTGTGTGTATGTAAGGTATAGACTTCTTTTTACATCGCACTTTGCAAACAAACAGAAAAAGCAAGATTCTTGGCTGTTTAAAGAACTGGCAGTCAACTAAAGGAAAAATACTCCCTTTCAGAGGGGCAAACCCAGGAAAAAATATTTTTTTAATTTTCACGTACTAATACAGACAAGTTTTTTCCTAACACAGGAAAGATTGTTGGGGGCAGGCATGTAATAAAGCTAAAGATGAAGGCTAAGAGCGCAGGACACGATGTATCAGACAACTGTCTTGGGTGAAAATCTGGGCTCGCAGAAGGGCAGAAAGGCTTCTCTTGGTGCTTAATTGGTTCTCATAAGAGAAAGCAGTATAGCATGAAATACAAGCATTATGGCACTGAAGATATCCATTTAAAAGTCCCCAAATAAAGATGAAGTAAACCTCTTTGTGTGTCTGATGTATATATAAAGACATTAAAGACTACAGCATTAAATTATTTGAATGACAAGATACGATGAGATGAATTACATATATTGAAATCATAGGCCGAGCTATGTCACACAGTATGTATCATAATATTGTAGCATGAAAAGGCTGAGTCAGGAGTACTATTTTGTTTCTAAATCTGATTTCCTATTATTTGGGTTAGGAGTCAGAGCCTTTTAATGAGAGATTTAGGGCTGCTCTAGGTTTGGATATGGGCATGTACCCATAGCTGCTGCTTATAAAAAAGAAGTGGGGGGGGGAAGGAAATTTAAGGAAGTATCACAGCTTCAACAAGGCTTTTTTTAAAAAAAAAAATGAGTGATGGTTTCAAAGCTCTGCAGATCTCTCTTTAATAATTGTTACTGTGTGATCCATTAAGTACTGTAATGATGTGGGAAGACGGTTATTCCTGGTTCTGAACCAAATTCTACTATTAACTGGCCAGGATGCCAGTGGCTTACAAAGAATAGCAACCACATAAACAAAAGAAGAATTTAAATATTGGAAGCCAATATCTCCCTGACTAGAGTCAATATGCAGAAGGCACCAGGAAGAGCAGAGCTCTGCCATGCTTCAGATAACGCACAGCATCCTCTGTCCTCTCATTTTCCTTGCAGGGCTCCTACCTGCTTCCAAGCCCTGATAAAGAGGCAATATCTCTGCTTGCAGATTGCTGGGAGCACAGCCGAGTGTGGCTGTCCCCAAGCCTGGTGCAAGGGAGGGGGTCCGGGGGGAGCAGCAGAACCGCAGAGCAGAGGTGGAGCAAGGAGGCAGGGTTGCCAGGCAACAGCCTACCGCGTGGGGGGGTGGGGGGGCATTAAAACGGGGAAGGGAAATGGATATACATTTCATTGGCTCATGTGGGGCAGTGGCAACCCTTCCATCTGCTTTTCTTCCAGCTTTCATTGAGTTATGGATGGGGATTTCATGAGAGGATTTGGCCACAAGTGTTTCTTTCATCATGAGCTCCTGTTGACTCCTCAAGGAGGTTGCAACAGGGAGAACAGTAAGGAATACTTCTTTTGCCAACTTGTTGTCATGGATAACACAGCAAGAACAGTGGCAGGCTGTCACAGGTTCCCCAGATAGCCTGTCCTAAGTCTCAGGAATACCAAGTAAAGCCAGGCCTTCCCTGTTCACACAACCACATCAGTGATGTACCTTCTGGTACACTATCGGTTGCCTTAGAGAGAAACAGGCACAACATATGGGAGATTTTTTTTTCCTTCATATTATACAGACTTTCTGTGTGACCAGTGGAGATTCTGTATTATTCCCATATAAAATGCTTGTTCCCATTTTATGACAAAGGCTATTCTGTGAGGTCATAAGTAATTCATGGCATGTCATGGTGTCAGAGGAGAAAAGCTTCACAAAAAGCTTTAAGCAAGAGGCATTCTGGTGAAGAGGGACCAAACAGGAGAGGGGATATAAAATACAGAAGTAAAAACTACTGACAGCCCATGGGGCCAGATGACATACACTGGAAAGATTTTCATGGAGGTTGACCTCCAGGATCCAAAGACCCCTCTCTGCAAGGACGATCTATTACTAAGCCAGTTCCTCACAGTCAGGGACCATGTTACAGCTCTCAACAAATCTGGCAATTGGTTCCAGTCACAAAGCCTTGCAGTGCTCTGCCTCTGCCCTGGTTCCACTGGATGTTTTCTGGTTCAATTACAATAATTATTTGTGATCCCCCTCTTTTGTTAAGCCTTTATTGCTATACATAGCACTCCTTATCACAAAAGACCAGGAAACTGTATTTACACATCATTGTACAGATAACTTTGACTCCATGATGCCTTTTATATAACTTATCGTTGTTCCTATTTACAGACAAAGGAAACAGAAAACTATGAAGGAAACTACATCTGCATTTACTTTTGAGTGCAGAACATAAATTTTACTGATGCAAATTGTTCACAGATAGGATAGATACATTCTTCATGCCTTTCAAGTCATGCAGAGAAACACAAAAGGTTATAAAGTCACATCTCTCTCTCAGCCAGATATCTAGATCCCCTTTAATAGACAAAACCGCAGAGTAAGGATATTTAAGAGATTATTTCTCTCATCTTGAGGTGGTTGTCCAAAGTAGAACAGAAATTGCACCTGCAAGTCCCTCTCCATCCATTTATTGAGAAGTTGAGGTGATCCACACCATAAACACTTTAAGTGAGAAGAGTGATGGACAGAGCAGCCAACTGTCGCTGAGTTTTTAAATAACAGCAAGCCCACAGGTAGGATTTGAAGGCAGCTAATGGACATCTCTTTTGGGGGGATGAAATTCTTATACAAGGGCAGAAAAGTACTTGAATGCAAGTCTGGTAAACAAGTGGAAATTGATATACTGGTTGGAGATGACTCCAAGTACTCATGGGTGAAGCTTGGTAGGACGATGCTATGAAGGACTTTAGGAGAGAGCAATATAGGACATAAAAAGAAAGGGATAGCGTGTCCAGTGAAAGGTTTCACAGCAAAATGAAGGGCCAAGGAAATGTAGTGACAGCAGTACATTGGACTGGTATCAAGGGAGGAAAATCACAATGGTCATGTCATCGCTGGTGACATCATATCTGGAGTACTGCGTTCCAGTTCTGGGCTCTTCAGTCCAAGAAAGGCACAGACATATTGGAGTAAGTCTAGTGAAGGACCACAAAGATGGTTAACGGGTTGGAGAATATGATGCATAAGGCAAGGCTGAGAGAGCTGGGACTATTTAGCCTGGAGAAGAAAAGGCCCATCTTAATAATGCATACAAAACAGCTAATGGTTTGGTGTAAAGAAGATGTGGCCTGACTCATCTCGGTGGTATCCAGTGAACAGACAAAAGGCAATAGACACAAACAGAAAACAAGAAACTCCATATAAACATAAGATTTACATATATATAAACAATTTGTGTTTCTTTTTACAGTAAGGGTGGTCTAGCATGGGCACAGGTGGCCCACAGAGTTTGTGAAGTCTTCATCCTTGGAGGCATTCTAAACCTGAAAGGATGCAGTCCTGAGTAACCTGCTGTAGTAGTTAACTCTGTATTGGGCAGTGAGGTTGAACTAGATCTTGCAAGGTCAGTCTCATGCATTCTGTGGTAAAACCATGGAGCTGATTCTCTACAGATAAGCTTATCTGAGTCCAATGCAGACTAATGCTGTGACACTTCTGGTTCACCATTCATGAGGGCTGTTTTGTTTGTTTCATTTTTAAGTAAAGCCACCTGTCAAAAACGGTCTCTTCACCACCAACACTTATTTTTAGATAATAGTAGCTAATTTAAAAAGTCTACATTTGCTAACAGTTACCACAGTTGGGTTTTCTCTGAGTTTAACTGCTTATAAAGTGACTGCTCCTAAGTAAAGAGCATAAATATAATCTTTGCAAGAGACAAAACTGGCAAGTAAAAAGAACTTGCCTGCCTTACCTGGAAAAGACTGCAGTTAGTGGAATGCCAAGCAAGTAAGCTGAAAATGCATCTTCTCCACTACTTTGGAATAGTTCTTCCAAAACTACAGACAAAAAAAATCCCTGCCTCACCCCACACCTCAAGATACAGAGGCAGCATGCAGGCCACAGTCATATGGAGGGGAGGACTTTGGTGTTTGACGCAAGGCACAGAATTCCAATGTTTGTCTCCAGAGCAAATAGGGATGTCTGTTTTATACATCCTGTTTTATAGAGTTATCACATTCTTGCTGATTCATCTCTTCCTTAAGCATACTGTTTCCTCTCTTCCCCCCTTATATTCCTCTCACACTCAGTTCCTTCCTGCTTCTCTCACTTCTGTTGTATATACCTGGATGCTGTCTGTTTCTTCTGTCTCTTTCTTTTAAATTATATGACTCAAACACAATGGGCTTCAAGCATTTTTTTACCTGATTGTTAAGCAAGAAGTCTTAAAAAGATACACCTGTCTTGCATAACATCATTGCCTGTCTTTCTCACACAGTAATATTGAGAGACTAAGTTCTGACTATTTTGGTCTCCCTGCTTTGGCTCAAGATGTGGATATAAAAACCATAAAGTTATGCTTAAATGGTCACAAGTCAATAAACTGATCAAGAAGGTTTTCTACCAACCTGGGGTTACTAAAAAAAAAAGAAAATTAACCCAAAGAATTCCCAGTTAACCCAAAGATTCTGAGGTAAGAAAATATTCCTTGGGGGCAAGGTGTGCATCAATACTCCATATGAGATAAACCAAACATTTTTTTTCAGTTGATGGAATGCTGTAATGTTTTCCTGATCTGCTAGTCCTCATTCCAGTTACTGTTGCAAAGGTATTCAGTGAGTTTCACTAACTTTCATATTTAGGTATAAATTTAGTCCTGATCAAAGAGTTAATAGGCTTTTTCTTTTTGGAAAAAGCTGGATTCAGTAAATTTGAAACATTCTGCTGCATATTCAATATTTCAATACAGTTTATCGACTAGTGCAGTCAAATTACAGTAACAATTGTTTGAGAATAAGAAAACCATAACAATCCCATTTATTTTTTCCATATGTAATTTGGACTTACTTCTAGCTTATAACTGAAGAAAATTACAGCATGTTAGCATTTGTCCTTACATTAAGTTTCTGTTTTTCATATAGTTTTGATTCACATGCCAAGATCATCATCTAGTACTGCAAGGGCAGGTTTCCTAAGTTTAGGTTTCTGTATTTAGATTTTCTTCTGGATAAAAAAAAAAAAAAAAAAAAAAAAAGAAGCCTGGTGATCTCACTTTAATCCCTAACAGATAATGATTACAGACCATGGCACACACAAACCCCTGCAATCGGAGTTTTCAAAAGTGATCAGCAGCTGTTTCAGGTCATGACTGATGGGAGCTGGCAAAGCTTTGTGGGAAAATGGCAAAATGCCTACATGCATTCGTCCAGCTGAAGCGTTATAGAATGTTCACATAAATAATAATCAGATTCCCCCAAACAAGCTTTACAAGATAGGAGGAGGGAAGGGAGCTCTCATTTATCTTCAATAGTTACTGTGAAGAGATGAATTCTCAAGCAGTCAATACCTCTTAATCATGTAACGGAATTTTCCTCCATGCCCTGGACATCTGCCCCAATCATTTCTTGTACCCAGGATACTTCCACGAGCACAATACATATTTTTTAACCCTATTTCTAAACTCAGGAAACTATAATAGGAAACTATTAGATAGAAACCACCAGAAAAAAACACACAGAGCCACCACATACATCCTTTTAAACACACAGGAGAGCACAAACTAAGACCTTCCAAATACCGTAGACATTAGTTTCCGTTCCTATACAGGGTGAGAAATAGCAGGGTTACCTATTGCTTCTGTTTCAGAAGAACACGTTCTTTAACCAAAGGGGGGAGGGCAGGGGAAGGAAACGTCCTCAGTGCCGACCCCCCGAGAAGGTTGTGCTGCTGTTCGTAGAAACAGCCTTAACTTAAGGGCTGTCACTTTGCTAGGTAAGCGAGCTTACACGACTGCTCAGCAATCTTTGCCCTTCTCCTCACGGCATCTCGCAGCCAGCGCGACGCGTTCAACCCGACAGGCACAACCGCGACCCGCTCCCCTTCCCGGCGGCAGGAAGGAAGGAAGGGAAGGAGCCCCGCGGCGGGGCCCGGCAGCGCTCACCATGCGAGATGCTGTGGAGCAAGGCGACGGCCAACATCCACATGCCCCCGCCGCTCCCCCGCTCCCGCTCCGGGCTCGCCCTCGCCCGCCGCGCCCACGGCCGGGCCGGAGCTGCCAGGCAGCGCGCAGCGGGTCCGGCCGCCGCCTCCCTCCTCTCCTCCTCTCCCGGCTCTCCGGCTGGTTCCCGGGCTCGGCTGGTGCCTGCTCGGAGCCTGCGGGGCCGCTCGTCCGCCCAGCGAGCGCTCAGCCCCGCCTGCAGCCCCGCGGCTCCGCCGACACTCGCCGCCCGGCTCTCGGGCGGGGGAAGAGGCGGCCGGCGGCGGGGGCGGGGGGCGGGTGCGCGGCGCCCAGGTGTGTCCTCGGCGGCTCAGGGAGGCGCCCGCAGGTTGCCGGGGGCAGGGCCACAGGTGACAGGGTCCTCCGGCGCCAGCACAGGAGCATCCCCGGCAGCGGCCAGCCCCGAGCCCGCGGCCAGCCGGCTCCTCACACCGCTGCCCTCGGCCCGGCGGGCGGGCACATCTTCTTCCCTCTCCCGCAGCTCTGCTCGCACTGCTCCCTCTCGCTGCTGACCTCCCCTGCCTGCCGGCGCAGCCCAGGGCAGCGCGGAGCCCAGCCACAGCCCCTCGCTCCCAGCCCTCCGCCGTCTTAAAGCACCACGAAGTCTCCGCGGCGGGAGGGAAAGCAAGACCCGAGGGGAAAAGCGCTTGCGAGCTGGTTTGCGGTCACACAGAAGGGTCTGAGCAGCGCCAGCTGTATGTGCAGGGAAAGTGCAAGCTTCATCCTGAGCCACGCATTCAGGTGGCACGCTGGACGGAGCTGCGGGAGAAAGTGTTAGATGGTATTATATGTAGGACGGTGTTTATTTTAAGGACGTTTGATGCGTCATACAAAATTGCATTTTAAAGGGAAGTGTCCTGACTATTGACCTTTTTTATTTACAATAGCTTTGCCGAGTTGAAAATCTTGTAAATTGTTGGAAATCAGGGAACGAAGTGTAAATCTCTCGGTGGCTTCCCCCTTACACATGAGTCAATGGGAGAGTGCTAGGATTCTCCAGAATGTCATACATTCTCCTGGAGAGGTGATAGCACTGGTTTGGCTTGACCACAGATCCTAGAGCCTGATCCTGCAGATATTTAGCTCATTCTTTGCATGGAAAAAATGAAACATTTTCTCTTTGGATGCTCACACGGCTGAGCAGCAGGTTAAGGTAAGGGGATATGAAAAATTATTTTATCTGGAAGGAAACTCTTGTAACACTGGCAGCAAAGCAGAAACATGCCTTTAAGGTGGACTCAAAAGTCAGATGGGGGTAAGACTTGGGAACATAATGATATGCCTAAGAGGCAGTATGAGATAAAACCTGAAGTGTTTATAAAGAGCTGAACTGTGATAAAGGCATAAACCTCCACAATAAAGCAACAACAACAACAAAAGGAAGATGTAGTACTTGAAACAATAAATAAGACAAGATAGCAGATTCAAAGTTCTCACAGCTTTTGATGTATAGAATGAGTTAGTGTTTTAAGATTTGGACTGGCAAAGAAAATTTTCTTCTGGGTTATATCTTGCCAGGGGACAGGTCAGTACAGTTATACTTGAATGGCCAGAGGGTAAGGTCTTGCAGTGGTAGAAATATCTGCAGTGGAGAACAAGACAAATCGTGCGGTTATGGGAGAAAAAATGGCACATCATGCTTATGCCGCATAAAAACACAGCAAGCTCTGGATGCAGGAGGTGCAAGTGTGAGAGCTGGCAAAAGCAAGTTCTGAAGTATGTTTTGGAGTAGCTGTAAGGATGGAAATATTGTTGGTAGTGGCAGAGAAAAGGGAAGGAAATTAGAGACAACTGAAAAGATGGATATGGTCTTGGTGTCAATATGATTAGCTTCTCAACGAGATAATTAGAGATGTAGCTAAATGATTTTATATACTCCCTGTACATGTCATGGGCACATCTGGCAGGATTTGGGTAGCAGGGGGCTGCATGGTACCCTGAGTGGGGGGAGACCAGGGAGTGCTCTGTGCTGGTGACAGCTGGGTTCAGCCAGCCCAGAAATAGGCAACACTGACCCATCATGCACCAATACTCCAGCCTGTCAGAGCAGCATATTATGCTTCTTTTCAAGGAGGTTTAAGAAAGGGCTGCAGCTTCTGGGGCAGGACACACAAAAAAGGAGATGCAGGAGGAGGCCCAGAAGGACACACAGAAGGAGGTATGCTTCTGAGGAGGCTGGGGCCAGTGGAGAAGTCACAGCAGGGCAGGGTTACCTCTGGGGGGACTGCAGCTCATGGAGGAATTCATGCCAGAGTAGGAAAAAAATGAGTAAGAAGGAAGGAGCAGTGAAAGTGTAAAAAACAAGGAATGGCAAAAAAACCCCAAACACTACACATTCACCCCAGCCTCCTCTGCTGCCCATTGCATCACTGAAGGGACTGAGTGCCAATGTGCAGCAAAACAAGGGGAAGGGAGACAACAGGAGCCTGGAACAAACTTCAGCCTTGGAGGGGAGGAAAGGTGTTTGCTTAAGTGTTTGTTCAATTACTTGTCTCCTTTGTTTCTCATTACCCATATAAGTAATTAAAAGTTCATGTTCATTGGCAATACATTAAATTAAGTGGAATTCCCTGCATCGAGTCTTGTGACAATATATTAGTATCCCTGCAAGCAAATGTAATGCCTCAGACCTGCTAAATAACTGTTATAAAAGGAAGTAGAAAAGTAAAACATAAAAGTAATCCTTTTTCAAATTAAGACCAATTGCAAAAACACCGAATTAATTATTTCTAAGATACTAAGCATGGACTTGGCTTCCTCCTGTTTCTTACTTAAATTAAATGAACAAAAATATCAGCAAGCCTTCTATAGAACAATAATGTTTTATTTATTATAGGATGGATAGCAGGAATCTTGTAACCAGAAACATTTTCCTTGGTATTTTCCATATACTTTACTTTTACTTGTGAGACAAATATTCTCTTATTGATTTGAAATTATCAAAACGAAGATAGGCTGAGGAAGTTGGGGTTGTTCAGCCTGGAGAAGCAGAGGCTCCAAGGTGACCCTATAGCAGCTTTCCAGTACCTGAAGGGGGCTTACAAGAAACTGGGGCAGAACGTTTTGCACGAGCATGTAGCAAGAGGACAGGGGGCAACGGTTTAAAACTTGAAGAGCGGAGATTTAGATTAGATATGAGGAGGAATTTCTTTACCATGAGAGTGGTAAGGCACTGGAACAGGTTGGCCAGGGAGGTTGTGGAAGCCCCATCCCTGGCAGTATTCAAGGCCAGGCTGGATGGGGCTTTAAGCAACCTCATCTAGTGGTAGGTGTCCCTGCCTGTGCAGAGGCATTGGACTTAGGTGATCTTTAAGGTCTCTTCCAACCCTAACCTTTCTATGATTCTATGAAAATGATGTGTTAAACCAGCAAAGAGAAAAGAAACTTGCCACATGGTTTAATTGTTGGTTCTTTTGCTGTTGGTTTTCTAACTGTGTAACTTGAAAGTTCTACTGCAAATGCCTTGAAGCAGACAAGTAGCGTTGCTTAAATAATTTATCTTAATGCTAAAACATTATGATTATAAACAGGGTTTTTTTAACTAGAAGAGTAACTTTCCAAGTTCTCACTGTCTTTGTGCCCACCGTTTTTCTTGGGAGAGACTTCCCAGTTGATCCTTGTTGGTGCAGTCTGACCCTACAATGAGCATTTGTGAAAACATCATTGAGTAGCATCTAAATATGTGGAACCCAGTTGCACCCACAGTGCTTTAGACTTGCTTTAGACAGTGGGTGACAATAGTCATACCTCTGTTATGAAGAGATGTGATCCAGACTTTTCTTCATGACTTACCTTGGCTACTTCTATTGCCTTCTCAAAACAATGTCTCAACTCTTGACAATCTTTCACGCATTTATCTTCCACAGCATCCCTGTAAGTTTAGAGTGTCAGTCGTCTTTCAAAGAAGAATCAAAGCACAGGGAAGCCAAGGGCAAATCCTCTACAGGATTCAGGTATTGAAATAGTCAGTATTGCAAAAGCCAAATTTTGAGTGGACTCATACATACTGGAACTCTCAACCTGACAAAGTAACAGGTATCCTGGTACTTCATAGAGAAGACAGAGGTACTGAAGAATGAGATTCAAGGAAAATAAGTGGAGATACACATCAACTGATGGGAAACACCTAAGTGAGAGGTGCCCTAACATTCACTGGACAGTACCCTAGAGGTGCTTAGTGGCTGAGTGTTGACAGCACATCAGTCCTCTCTCAGGAGAAGCAGAAAAGGAGACAATTGGCTTGTTCTGCACCCAACAGTTGGCAGACTTGGGTTCAAATTCTTTCTGACAAATACCAAAGAAAAGGCTTACCCTAATTACCTTATCTTCTTCATGATAGTTCACTTCGCTAGGTGACTTACAGTCTGTTCCTATTTTCTTCCAAAGTAGTGCTTCACATAGCAAGACCACAGACAACTTGAAAGACGTCTTATAGTCCCACAGTAACCTTATCTTCTCTGAGGCAAAAGAGTTGAAGTCCTCCAAAGCAAGCAGGGCTGCACGGGCACTTCCAAAGCAAGTACTTTCAGTAGTTTGCTATGGGGCGACATTTGTGCATAAAAGGAACCTTCTCTACCCCATCCCCATACTTGTTTTCACAGAAGTGCTGCAGACCAGCATGTGCTGGGGAGCAAGTCAAGATTTTCTTGTCTCCAGAATTCTTAAGACATGAGCATCTTCATGCATGCTCTGGGGCAAGAAAAATCATATTACTGTAGGTTTCTTGCTGATTTTTTGTATTACTTTTTTTCACAAAACAGCAGAGCAAGACTTATAATAGCCTGAGAATTTATAGAGAACATATATTCAATTCCCTCTGATTTTCTAAACATAATTTTCAATTTCTAATTCATGAAAACATTAACTTAGTTTGTTCTCAAGTCCTTCTGTTGTCTGCCTAGCACTTTCTTTTTTCTGAAAGCATCCAAGTCATTACAAATGCAAGTACAACTATATATATCTCTCTGATACTATATATATTGTTATGGAGATAGAACTAAGAGATAACATGATGAAGGATCTTATGAAAGATCTTATCTTCATGTGAAAGCTATTTTAATACCTTACCAAAGGTAAGTGGGGATCAGTTTTGCTCTGTAGTTACCTAAAATTACCTCAACCTTCTCTACAGGTTGGATGAGCAATAAGCACTACTGTTATCTCAGCTATTGTTGGTTCTAAATCTACATATGTTAAAAGAATGAAATGTGAGATGCAGAGGGGAAGAAAGAAGACAATAGAGAAGCAGAGATAGTCCATACCCAGCTAACTCCTCCCAGTGTCTGTATATATTACAACATATTTTATTAGTCTATTAATTACTCCCCAGGATCCTTTCTCACAGGGATTTATGCTGTAATTCCTGCAGTCAAGTCCTCTTCAGATGGATAGGAACATCTGAAACCTGTAGTCAGCTGGAACAAAAGCCAATTCAGTGGGTGAACAAGGCCACGTCCCATCCCCAAATGAGCGTATTTTCAGCAACTTCGTTCATGCTCATGCTCAAGGTTGTCATCTTTCTCCCTAGAGCATCTGGGTCTGGTTAAACATGTCTGAGCATGTGACAGGTCATGCCAGCATCTATCCTCACATTCAGGCCAGATGAGTTCCAAGTAGTTTCATGTTGAGCCCTTCCGTGCCACATTCAGAAAAAAATAATGGTTGCACAGATAATAAAATACTTCTGAGTAAACATGCAAAAGGAGCAGGTGTAATTTTAGAAAGACCTAAGTTATAGACCTGAACAACAAGTGGCGGGTGCACACTCTCAATCAGGGCTGCTGATGTAATTTCTGCCAAATCTTCCAGTTGTTTTCCTCAGTCTTCATTAGACAGAAGAGCAGCAACCTGGCATTTCCCCAAGCCCCAGCCTCACGTAGGCTTCAACCAAATTGTTCATTCTAAATATCAGAGTTGGATTAAATTAACATCAGAGCTAGGTGTTGTAAGTAAGCTTAAGGTAGCATAGTCTGGGCTTTTCTTTTTTTTTTTTTTATCTCACCACCTCAGCTGCCTTTGCTGCAAATTAAACTTACAGAGTAGGGGGATCACTTTGGACCCGTGATTTCTCATCGAGCAGCGCCCTAGGGCAGGTGAGGAACTGCGTAGTATCCCCTGTGATGCCACAAAGCTGTAATGTGATTTTCATTAGCACTTCCTAAATAAATAATAACATTTTTTAAATGGCTGCATCAGCTATACCAGGCTGAGCCAAAAAGTCTAAAAAAACCCCAAAGCCAGGCAAAAAACCTCCACTATCATCTCTTCCTGACCACTGCTCATATACCCAGCTCAGATTCAGGCTTTAAGCAAGCTAGAAACTGAATGACCAATGGCTTTCCTAGTGCTGTCACTGACATGGGAAAGTTATTTCAGACCAGGCAGCATTAGATGTATTGTCACAAGAAACTGCTGCTGAGGTGTTATTATTGCTATAAATTTAAGTTTGGAGTTGACTTTCTGAGCATGCCTAAGTTCCACTTCCCTTTATCATCTCAGAGAACTTCTCAGGTTTTCAGAGCTGTGTCTTACCACAGATCAGCTGTGGAAAAGAGAAAGAAAGAAGGAGCACAGGTCTGCAGGAGAATACCTGAAATGAAGAACAGTGGAATCCCAGGCAGTGAGGCAGCTTCAGTGGGGGCAAGACTGCAGGGCTATGATGTTACTGGCATCACTGAGATGCGGTGGGACGACTGCTATGACTGAAGCATGGGAATGGATGGGTATAAGCTTTTCAGCAAGGACAGGGGAGAAAAGGAGAGGGTGTTGCCCCGTATATCAACAACCAGCTGGAGTCCATGGAGCTCCACCTGGGGGTGGTAGAGGAGCTGAGAGAGTTTATGGGTCAGGGTTAAAAGAAAGACAGGAGCTGGTGACATCACAGTAGGAGACTGCTATAGACCACCTGACCAGGATGACCAAGTGGATGAGGCCCTCTACAGGCTACAGGATAGGAACCACTTCCTGTTCACAGGCCATGATCCTCATAGAGGATTTTAGCCACCCTGACATCTGCTAGAGAGACAACACAGCAAGGCACCAGCAATCCAGGAATTTCCTGGAATGCATTGATGACAACTTCCTCCTCCAAATAGTAGAGGAACCAACAAGAAAAAGTGCTATGCTGGACCTGGTTCTCACCAACAAAGATGGGCTGGTGGACAACATGGAGCTTAAGGGCAGCTTTGGCTGCAGTGACCACGAAAAGTTGTAATTAAGCATATGCAGGGCAACAAAGATGGTCTGCAGCAAGCTCATTACACTGGACTTCAGGAGAGCAGACTTTGGCCTCCTCAGAGATCTCTTGGTAGGATATCATGGGATAAAATCTTGGACTGGAGAGGACCCCAAGAAAGCTGGTCAATATTCAAAGATTACTTCTTCCAAGCCCAGGAGCAGTGCATCCCAAGAAAGAGGAAGCCATGCAAGAATGCCAGGAGACCTGCGTGGATGAACAAAGAGTCCCTGGACACTCTTAGACATAAAAAGAAAGTCTTCAGAGGATGTAAGCAGATACAAGTAGCCTGGGAGAAATACAAAGAAGTTGTTAAGGAAGCCAGGGATCAGGTTAGGAAGGCTAAAGCCCAGATAGAGTTAAACCTGGCCAGGAACAACAAGGTTACTTAAGAAGGGTTTCTACGGGCACAGCAGTGATAAGTGGCAGAACAGGGAAAATGTGGGCCCTCTGCAGAAGGAAACAGGAGACCTTGTCAAGCAGGATACGGAGAAGGCTGAGGTACTGAACAAATTTTTGCCTCATTCTTCACTGGCAAAGGCTCTGGCCACACCATCCAAGTCACAGAAGACAAAGGCGGAGACTGGGAAAAGGAGAAGAGCAGGTTTGAGACCATCTAAAGAACCTGAAAGTGTACAAGTCCATGGGGCCTGATGAGATCAGGAAGGATATGGATTTGATGGATGGACCACTCAGTGGATGAGGAATTTGCTGGATGGTCACACTCGGAGAGTAGTGATCAACAGCTTGATGTTGATCAAGAGAAGAGTGACTAGTGGCATTCCTCAGGGGTCAGTACTGGAACCGGCGCTAATTAAAATCTTTGTCAGCAACATGGACAGTGGAATTGAGTGCACTCTCAGCAAGTTTGCTGATGACACCAAGCTGTGTGGTGCGGTTGACACACTGGAGGGAAGGGATGCCATCCAGAGGGACCTTGACAAGCTTGAGAGGTGGGTCAATATCAGCCTCATGAAGCTCAATAAGCCTAAGTGCAAGGTCCTGCACCTGGGTTGGGGCAATCCCAAGCACAAATACAAGTTGAGAGGAGTATGGATTTAGAACAGCTTTGAGGAGAAGGACCTGGGGGTGTTGGTCAATGAAAAGCTCAACATGAGCCAGTAATGTGCACTTGCACCCCAGAAAGCCAACTGTATCCTGGGCTGCATCAAAAGAAGCATGGCCAGCTGGTCAAGGGAGGTGATTCTGCCCCTCTGCTCTCCTGAAACCCCACCTGGACTATTGTGTCCAGTTCTAGAGCCCTCAACATAGGAAGGACATGGATCTGTTGGAGTGAGTCCAGAGACGGGCCACACAAATGATCAGAGGACTGGAGGACCTATGTCTATGAAGACAGGCTGAGAGAGTTGGGGCTGTTCAGCCTGGAGAAGACAAGACTCTGAGAAGACCTTACAGTGGCCTTCTAGTACCTGAAGGGGCTACAGGAAAGCTGGAGAGGGAGTTTTTATGTGGCTGTGTAGTGATAGGATGAGGGAGAATGGTTTTAAGCTGAAAGACGGGAGGTTTCGGTTAGACATGAGGAAAAAAATATTTTCTATAAAGGTAGTGAGACAGTGGAACAGCTTGCCCAGGGAGGTTGTGGATGCCCCTACCCTGGAATTGTCCAAGGCCAGGTTGGATGGGGTTTTGAGCAACCTGGTCTAGTGGGAGGTGTCCTTGCAGGGGGATTGGAACTAGATGGTCTTCAAGGTCAATTCCAACCCAAATCGTTCTATGATTCTATGATGAACTAAAAAATAGGGCAAGACATTTTGGACAGAAAACAACTTTCTGAGCAGATGTTTAAATAAATGTTTCCTAAAAATATATGCAAGCCTCATTCTCCTGAAGCAAAGCACTCTCTGTATCAACTAGGAGCAAATCCAGAGCTTTTTATAACGATTCTCAGCAACTGGAAACACTAGGTAATACCAATACAGAAACAGCATGACTGAGCTTCTTATTTCCTTTCACATAGCAAATGTCAACCCCAAATAAATCTACTTTGTCTTCAAAGAAGCAAAGTTCAAGACAGTACTGCTTGTGGGAACCCTTAATGGGGGTCAGCTGTTTCATGTTCTGATTTCGTATTGAAAAATTCAACACGTGAATGCTCCACTTCACAGTGGTTAAGTAATAAATTGTTGGTGGATGAGCAACTGATTCATGAATGAGGTCTGCTTTTTACAGAGATGCTGTTAGTGCACAAAATTTTTTAGGGGAATACAAAGGATTTTGGATTACTCAACACATTTCTCCATGGACAACTTGCTTCTGGGCTTCTATTTCAGCTCCACCTGCCCTTGCTGTCCTGGTAGTTCCTTATAGCTAATGGGGCTGTGAGCAGACTATCTCACTTTCTCTTGGCTGGCTGGCTTCAGAAGAAGTAAACTGTTCAGTAGGTAGGCATTCCAAACTGATTAGCAAATAGTCAGTGTTCAAAACCAGAAATGCATACATATCCACACACACAAACCACAAATGAGAACAATGCCATGGGTCAACATCGGTTGAATTATCTTTTTAGTTGACTGGCCAAAATATTGCTGGCAGGACACCAGTCATAATGGTAGCTGGCTTGTAATGGCTATTACCTGATCACTTCTTGGTGCTTTATTGTGCCTGAACATGCCCAGGCATGAAAGTACCTACTGGCACACCTTTACCACCTGGCACCCCATGATGGATGCGAGGGACCTTGCGTCTTATTTGGTTCAAGTGGTGTAACTGATACTATAACTTCAGCCACTGCATACCCCATGGAGACAATTGTGAGCACCTAAACCCTACAACAATGCTGTTTCCTAACAAGGGAAAGGAATCTAACTACCAAATAAAACTGCTTTAGTGAGTAGCATGGGATCAAAGCCCTAAGAATATTTGGAACTAGTAGCCCTTGACCACACATTTCATGTCCATGTACTTCAGTGGGTCCACTTGCAGAGGTGGAGAGGAAAAACATTTCATTATTTGCAAAGCATTGGAGCACTCCTGATAGAAAGGCCATGGGGATCTGGGACACAGCATAGGCTGAAAAGAGGAATGAAGGAAGGAAGCCTGCTGAGATCAGGTGATTGTTCAGGCAGGCAAGGCTTGCTAATGAATGTGCCAAGAATGTGCTTGTCTTTCAGTTTTGTATGAGCTCAGGAAAAGGTTTCTCTGTGGGATTAATAGCTTTCAGTTCTGAGAAGAAATGAAGATGAAGGACACAGCTCTAAAATTTTGTAGAACATAAAAATTAATGAGTGAAATAAAGCAATTTCATAAATGTTCACCCCAGAACCTGAATCCCACTCCTCAGGAAGTACCAACACAGACTTTGGCACCTTTCCCCTTTAAGTAAAGGGTGGATTTCTTTGATTGTAACCTTATCTGAGGTGAAAACAAAGCAACAAGCAGATATATGCATGACACAAAGTTGTAATACACGCAGAAAAATTTAACAGCACCTAACAGATACTAGTCACACCAAAAAAGCACTGACTCCAATACTAGGTATGGCCACAAAGATGCAGACTCAAAGAGTCTTTCTGTTGTGCAGAAGCACAGGTAAAACTACAGAACTGGAAGTGTTGGCCTATGACCCATGCACAAAAAATGCTTAAGTTCATTAAAGAAGTGGACTTAGTTATCTCAGCTGATGTATTTTCTTGGCTGCAAGATGGTGATGTGTCTTTAATGTTATTTATTTTACTGGCCTCCTCAGTAAAGAACTGATGGAAGGTCCTTTTCCGTTGCCTAATTAGGCAAAACTAGGTCTTCCTATCTCCTGCTTTTGTGTGGCTCATATTTCTATGTGCCCTGTTAAGACCCACAGTAGTAACATTGTTTTAAAGTATCATCCAAGACTGAAATTTACCTCAGTAATAACATCCAAAGGGGAGAGACAGCCATTTCCTTTTCCTGTTACCTGATTGGAGTAAAATTGAGGATTAATCCTCGTGGAATTACTAATTTACCAACACTGCCACTGCAGTGTGTGTTCAGTGCTCCAGGTAGAAAGTAATATCTTAAAAATGCATTGGTCAATAAATCAACATCAGATTTTAATATTAATCTCCCCTTTGAAACTGATTCTCACCAAATATCACAGTTAGTGGCTGCTTTGCTAACATCTTAATGGGTCATTAAGTAAAACCAGTCATTAAGTGTTGCTGTTACAGTTTCCATAAGGATTTATTAAGACAATTTCATATATTATTAAAAAGAAAGTTAGTGGTACTAATGTTCTGAAACTTTGCCTCCCTCAGGCTTCTACCAATACTGCTTTAAAGGTAGAAGCATTGGCCAGACACATAATTGTGTCGCTCAGTTAGGCTGTATTCTTTAAAATAATATATTTTGCTCTTAAAATTCCTTTTTCCCATGCTCTCCCTTCTAAAGGAGAAAGTGGCTGTCTATAAAAGAAATAAGAGTGTGTGAAAGTATTATTCTTTTTAAAATAATAGCTTTTTTAGTTTTCATACCTATTAAATTAAAAGGAGGTGGACTTAGGATAACAACAACAAAAAAAAAAGAACTACTTAAAAAGCTGGGTCTGTAAAACCATGATTAAAACCACTACGAGGGAATTCTTCCTCACACAGGATGTTAGTAAATCATGAAACTCATTGCCACTATAAGTTACTAAGGCCAAGACCGTATCAGGATTCACCATACAGTTCAAACTTTATACAGATCTCAGGAGTCTGAAGCCTTGTACTTTCATAACTGAAGATAGGCTTAAATTCTAGAACATGAAACTCAGAACCGCCTTAATGACTTCCTGTGGTAATTGATTCCACTGTCTAAATAAAATCTGTCATTATTAGAACTCATTCTTAGGGTGAAAGTTTTATATTTGCACTTTATATGGTTCTTTCAATGGACCAGGGATGAAGCTAAGGTTGATTCAGTATGAGAAGGCTTAGACTCCCTTACACTCTGATATCTGCCTGACTTCATCTCTTTCTTTTTCTTTTTTCTTGTTTTTTTGTGTTTGTTTTTTTAAGTCAAAAGGTACCAGAGGTCAAGATTTTTCACACTTGCAGATCACCATATTCCTACTGTTCTACCAAGAATTTGAAACACGCCACACTGTCGGTTTCCATGTGGCAACGTGAAAGGAAAAGAAATATTTTCCCTTCAGCCCCTAAAATCTGACACAAGTCCCCACTCAGCTCTGTGCTGCCCTCCTTCACATCCTTGAGCACAATGGTTTTGACTTAACCAGGTTTCTGCTGAAAGGTGCAAAGGTGACAGAAAGAAAGGAAGGCCAAGAGTTTTTGCCTCACCTAAACACACTGCAAGAGCCAAGTGTGGATGCAGTTAATTTTTCAAAGACTTTCACTGATTGCTGTATGTCGGACAGGGCATGAATGCAGGCTGTTGGCATCAAGAAATAGAGAACATTCAGATTCCTTCCAATAATATAAGTTGAAAAATTTAATTGTCACAAAAATTGGCAGATTTTACTTACAGTCAGTTTATGCGAACCCAAACAAATCAAGCCATGAAACCACAGTAGTTTACATTCCTGCAAAAAATAAAACTGATTTACAGGCTGCTAAAGATTTGTAACCTTGGTCCTAAGTGGTTCAAATCACATCCTGTATTGTTATCTGTGGATAAGCAGATATTATTATTTATGAATGCTGTTTTTTCTCCAAATGGCCTGGATTTATTTCATCTCTGCAAGAAAATGCTGTAGAGATTAAAAGAGTATTGCATTGATAATGTCTTAATTTATATCTCCTGGGGAAAAACAGAGAAACACCAGGTTTGTGAATGATGTCTGATAATAAAACTTCATGACTTGCAAGTTTTGAGAAATCATCTGTGAAATGTTGTTGTGTATTAAAAAAAATATTAAAAAAACAACTTCAATGCTATCCCTTAAACACCTTTTTCCACTGAGGTTCCTACTGCTGAATACTGATTCATGGAAAGCCTGTTTTAGTGCCTGATTAATTATAACATCTATAGCAAGAGCTACACTTCTGTTTTATTAGCAAATTCTAGTTAACTGAAGAACTGATTGCTCTCAAAATGTCCTGTACTTTTGTAAAGCAAGAATTCATCTACAACAAGGAAGTGAAAATGTGGTGTATACAAGTGCTAAACTTATGTGCAACTGCTTTTACATAAGCCAGTGTGTTCCTATTGATAAAAATCAGTCTTCCAGATTCAAATGAATTCTGAAAAACAAAAAGACTCCTGTTTCAGCGTTAGAAACACCTCCTAGCCTCACAAGATGCATAGATTTTCCTCTCAACAGAGGTGTCTTAAATCTAAAGGCTTGAAAAAATTCTGAAAGCATGAGCTTAAGATCATTTTTAACAAAAATTAAATTTACCATCCAATATAGTCTGGAACTAAAAAAAAAATCTCAAAATGCATTTGACTATCTGAAATAATGCCTCACAGGATGCAGGAAAAGTTGCCAAGATTCACAGCATAAAATAGCCTTAAGTGAACATTTCAGTACCGTGCTCCACCAAAGATAGGTCACAGAAGGCCACTTTGTTTACATCCATTCATTTCCAGTAACAACCCTGACTATGAAACCATCTTCTCACTTCCAGACAGCAAATCATCAACCACACATTTTCATGCTCCCTGGATCTTCTCCATCCATATTATCCACTTCCATATCATATGCTTGTGTGCTTATTCTCATGCTTTCCTTTCCATAGCAGGAGAAATATCCTGCAAGATTTATGAAAATTATCCTCTGTTGAATCTGTTCTCAGCTCCTCTCTCTGTCACAATACCTTGGTGATGTCATGATGATGTCATTTATTAGTTAGGAAAGAGATGGTCTGTCACTTTTGCTGTATTCTTTTCTAAGCGTTCCCTTATTTGCAAAACACCTTAATCTACTTCATTTTTTTGTGCTTACCAACACTTCTTTGTTTGAAGCATGTTGTGTGCTCTCTGCAACTGAGAAATATTGATAAATAATTGTTTTGGGGTTTTTTTTGTGGGTTTTGGTTTTGTTTTTTTCTAAAAAGCCTAGTACAACATTTATCTGCTTCTTTATTAGGGCTCAAAAGAAATGACAAATGATTACAAGCCTACAGGAATTTAGCTTTACATATGTGGCTTTGAATTATTCTGCTTATGATGAAATATAACGGGAATGAGTGATTAACAGGAAAAAACAACACTACTAGCTCCTCTTACACAATAAAAAGCATTTGTTGCATTTGATGCTTTTTGTATAGTGAAGAGACTACCCTATTCTATACTACTTTGTTTGTAAAACAATGGCAACCTCAGACTACAGAAGAAATTGGAGCAATAGCTAACAAAATATATGCTTTTTCATGAGACACCTACATTGAGTCCAGTGCACTGTATATATACAGTAATTAGCCAAATGCCACCAGTCTAATCACATGGGGACAATTCTTCACTACTTTTTATCTTGTATAGGTCATTGTCTTCAAAGCAATTTTCATTCTTACCATTTTATCTCACTCTGCAAAGAGGCTGGTGGTGGAAGACAACAAGGACAAAACCCAGTTCTTATACACTACTGTTTAGTAACCATCTCTCTGAGTACCTTAAATGAAAGGAGTAAAAAGCAAGGTGGAGAATTAGGAAAAGGCACAAGGCTAAATGGTAGCATGTCAATTATATCCTCACACCTAAGATTAAAAAAAGAAGTTCCTTTAACAAAAACACTGCCTTTTCTCAAACGATGATGAAACTAGCAGGGGTATTCTACTTCTATTCATTACACAGACTATATTAGCACTTACAAGACTCAACTGTAGTCAATGGCCCAATATCACAGTAACCAATCATCCTTTTTCTAATTTATTTACAATCTAAGAAGAAAGGGCTATCTACACGACCACCTGCAGGCCAGGCACGAGTCAGCTCTAGTCCAAAAAGCCATGAAGGCCCATTGATGAGGGACTGACTATCATGTCATCATAATAAAACCAGAAATTTCACGGAAAACGTTCACTTATGGCAAAATTCAGAAGAGTTTTGGGTTGCAGGGCAAATGCATCTGGGCTGCGTTAAGGAAGACCGTTGCCAGTAGATTGAGGGAGGTGATCCATCCCCTCTGCTCAGAACTGGTTGAGACAGACCTGGAGTACTGTGTCCAACTCTGGGCTCCCCAGTACAAGAGAGACATGAACATACTGGAAAGAGTCCAACAAAAGGCCATGAAGATGATTAATGGACTGAAGAATATGAGGAAAGGCTGAGAGAGCTGGAACTGTTTAGCCTGAAGAAGAGAATGTTCAAGGGGAGATCAGTGTGTCAAAACACTGGATAGGAGGCATAAAGACATGCACTCTTCTCGGTGTTGACTAGTGAAATGGCAAGAGGAAATGAGCACAGGCTGAAATACATGATGTGCCATTTAAACATAATAATTATTTTTTCTGCTGTAAGGGTGACCAAACACTAGAAACAAATTTCCCAGAGAGGCTGTTGTGTCTTCATCATTGGAGATACTAAAAATTGGACTGTACCTGGTCCTAAGCAATCTGCTGTAGTTGACCCTGCTTCGAACAGAGGGACTGGACTCAAAAATCTCAAGAGCTCCTTTCTAACCACAGTTATTCTCTGATTCTGCAATTCTGTAATTTCTTAAAAAATAAAATTGTTTAAAGAAAAAGAAAAATAATGTAGAGAAAAATCTTAGTCAGTGGAGGAAAATAGTCAACACCATAAGATAATTCATTCTATGCTCAGACAGAAACGAGGCTGATAACATTAAGCACACCTTTTCTCTCCAATGCAAAGAAAGCTCAGCCAGCTCCCACTTCAGCATCCAAAATTAGATGAGATGAATTCCAGCCTTCTTCACCGAATCATAATCAGCACCCACATAGCTGACAGGGGGTAAAACACACAGCAATTAAAGACACGCTGTGTGGCACTACGTTGTGCCATATATCCAGAGCTAACTAATTGGAGGAACTCTATGCTAATGATGTAACATTGCTTCTGACACCCAAGCTAACCCAGGTCTGTTTCTGTGACAGGGGTTTTTGCCAAGTAACTATGCTCTGAGTGGTTTGCTCATGTCTGTTGTAAACCAGGAGCTGATTTTCATTCTGCACAGCCCCAAGACAGAAGCAAAACCAGAAGTCTGGTGCTCCTTTCTGTGCACAAAGACTTAATTACATATTTGTGTCACGTATGAAATGCTCAGTGGCAGCACAACTTAATACCAGCTCAACCCTGTTTTTAAAGAACTGATGTTCTGAAAAGAGGAGAAACTGGTGGCTGGAGAACTCATCTTGGAAGATTCTTCACAACAAAATCCTAACTTGACTGTTAGTGGAAAATAGATGCTCACGTTATCCACCAGCGTGAGGAATCACACAGAGCAAAATCTGTGGCAGTTAGAATGCAGCTATACAGCTACTCATGCTTGCATAATCATATTAAACATTTTCATTCATTTCTGCTTGTTAAAGTAATATGACGACATCCTCTAGTTTCAAACATGGCAATGAAAGGAAGCTTTACTTTCCTGAGCCTGCTGTGCAGCTTTAGTGCCAAAGGCAACAGCTTTTTAATCCAAAGCAAGAGTTACAAGATGAAATACATTACCAGCACAGGGAAAAAAAAAAAAAAAAAAAAAAGAAAGAAATGAAAAAGGGAAATGGGCCCTTCTCACCTGCCCATGTATAACCATGTGAGCTAAATTAAAAACATACATTGTCAGCTGGAAGCTCATTTGTGTGAAGAACCGTTGGCAAGTTTTGTACTGGTAGAGCAGGGTCACAGAGCTGTCTATCTTTCCCTTCCTCTTGGCTGCTCAGTAGTACAGAAGTGAGAGCTGAGGAGCAAATTTACTGCAAGACCAAGACCTCTTTCATGAAGTTAAGTCACAGGACTCAAAGGACAGAGTGTTAAGAAGATAGTCTGCTTTGGCATCCATTTATAACACAGAGCAGGACAAAACTAAAAATGGAACAGAAGCCCATGACTCTCCCTTAGGGACTTGCTGCACAATGCAGGAGATGCTATTTTTGACACCCAAAGACTGAAATGCAGCAATCATGAAAGTTCAGGCACCTTCTCCTCCATTCCACTCAATCTTCTGTCATTTCAACATACAGAAAAGAGAAACAGCAGTTCATTTCCCACTGCTGCCAGTTTTACATGGAGTGTGCACCTTTGAATTGGGAATGTTAAAGAATTAAAAGTGAATTGACAATGATCAATGCACCTTAGTTCAGTATCATCAAAATTAAGGAGATTTTTATCCAGTGAGTTCAATGGAAGCAGAACTACTGCCTGATTAACAACACTTCAGGTCTGGTTCCCTTACTTCAAACTATTAACCATATTTTAAAATGCTTAAGCCACAATTACAGTTTTTAATTCAGCTGGTCAGGTCAGTCTCCCTGGTGACACAGTAATTTCATCCTGTCTCTCCTCACCACTGTGATAGCACCTGCATCCGCCTGTTATGTGTGTCTATTCAGCAAGCAGAATATGCAGAACTGTTTTCAAAGACAGTAAAATGCAGCTTGGTCCCTCTCAGAAGGCATCTCTACTTATTACTACTTACCCAAACAGGTACCCTTCACCTTTCTGGGATTAAACTACTGAAATGAGAAATGTCTGTTTCTCACTTTAGACAGACTACATGTTCTGATGCTTTCAGGGGCCTTCAGGAATGGGGAGTTATGCAGGATTTGGCAGTCATTATTCCTGCATAACAGGAATATGCTTCCAGCACCTTGTCATACCAGCATCTCCTACAGCTCTTCAAACTGTTTCTTGCAGATGTCTGGCAATGCTCTGCATAGGTTGCTAATCCTCTCCCTCATTCAACTTCATGAGTTCTTTTTGTTTTGCTTTCTTCTGTTTTAATTTTTATTTTGTTTCCTAAAATAAAAATTCAGAACCTATATTAGATGCTTATTTTTATGGAAGTATTTTTAGGCATAAACTGAAAGAAGATTAAGTCAATTTTTTCTGCATTTCAGTTAATTACTCTCTCCTTGCACATACTGTTCAGACTGTCAATTTGAATTGTGTATTGCTGTCTATTTGCAAGACATCATCAGGCCAATAAAAGCAAGCAGTAAAAGCAACTCATAGTTGTAGGGTGTATTTAGTGAATAAGTAGGAATGCTCAGGTGTGGATGTTTTAAATGTGAGGATCATTTAAGAAGGTGATTTTTCCCAGTTCATTTTTTTCTATTTTCTTTTCCCAATAAATGTCAGCCTTTGAATTGTGGTCACACCGGTAATGACTGATGGAAGCAGAACAACTGCCAATAAGAGACCTGAATTTATTTTTAACATTGCGTTTTAGCAATGGTTTATTTAAGTTTGTGTAGGTATAGATGTTAGTATTGTAGGGAAGAGGAATATATAATCTCTCAAGTCTTTATCCTCTCTCAGAGGTTGCCAATAAAATCTACACAATTAATTTTAATATAATATATGTTAAAGGATTCACTATATCCGCATACTGAAAATACATGTAACAATATTATTATCTCAAAGTCAATACCCTACTTACAATTTACTAAAGAAATTGAGGACCTCCACTTGATTTGTAAAGTACTTGAGGAGAGCTGGACATAACGTGCTGTGTAAGAGGCAGGTATAATGTCGTACTATTGTTGGCAATACTGTTTAAAAGTATTGTTCATGCAATACAGGAAGTAAATAGTATAAGAATATGGTCATGGGCTCACCAAAATGGAGTCTTTTTTGGTTTAGGAGCTGGCACCACTACCTGTTTCTCTACTAGTTCCCAGATAAACTTTTCTTTCCTACCCTCCTGTCTCATCATCAGTCCTACACAGTGAAGTACACCAAGATCAAAGCTGGTAGATGAAAGTCGTTCGCCTTCTCATAACAATCTGCAGAACAACATTGTAAAACAATGGCAGATTGCCATGGAAAGAAGAATGGCAACATATTCTTACACTTCCTCTCTTTCACATTGTTCCTTCCCCCAGTGATTTCTCCCCACTTCTTTACAGTGTAATAATAAGCTTGTAGAAATTGCCAACATTTATTTGGGGGCATGGAGAATATTATTCTCAGACACGCAAAATCTGTTGGTGGTGTTCAGAACTGTATAGTGTAAGTATAGCACTGTTATTCGAGAAAACTAAAAAAACCCCACTAAGTTGTGTCTTGCAGCTGCAACTGTTAGTTGACTACATGTGCAAGTAATTATTTTCCAGAAAATTCAAATCAGTATTTGTGACAGGAATATTTATTGGTCATCACTCAGTAATAAAGCAGTCACCCACAACTGACCAACATATAAACATGTAGCCTCCAAAATGCCTAGATGTTTTGACTTGACACTTTTTTTGTGGTAGAGTGTGGCAGAAGGCAAAACTAAACAAGCTAAACCCAAAGACTTATATTCTAGAAAACACACAAAGGAAAACTGTGGTTCTGCCTCCATGTAGTAATACTCTCTCTTTATTATTTTTTTTTTAACACTAAAATCAATGCACAAATAACCAATGAGTTGCTTGGCTGCTCTTAACTCAGTATTTTCTCCATTAATGCTTAGGTTCTTCTCTTCATCTGTGTGCCCAACTTAGACGAGAAAGATTACACATGTACACAAAGATTTAAAGGATCAGGGCCACCAGATTTCACATATTGGTAAGTAGGATACAGGAATTAGAGATGCCACTCTGTGATGTAATTTTGGCATGGCTGCTTCAGTCTGGAAGGATCAGACCATAGCTTAGCTTTAATGGGGTTACAGCAGCCAAGAGGAGGCAGCAGTGGATTTTTACAGTTAGTCTAAAAAGCTGATTCAAGCTCACATGGTTTGTCTGAACAGTACAAACCAAAGACAAAGATGCTTTGTGGTTTTGTGGTCTTTTCTAGGTAAAAGTGAAAATTTTAATAAAGAGTTAATAAGTGAAGTGTATGTTCAAGGACCACTACCTCTGTCAAGTTGAAGGACTAATACAGAAAGCTTCAAAACTAAAAGCAACAGTATATACAGCTTCAGCTGATGAACCAGGCCCTCAAATTGAGGACTATGACAGTTCCATGTTTTCTGAGTACATAAGAGACAGCATACACTGATCAGTGCTTGCATATGTCAACTAGACAAAAAAGCTTGCTCTGAGATCTAAGGTAAACTGCCATGCAAATCCCAGAAGATTCCCCACATGCATTGCAGTTCCCATTTAGACTCACCCTTAGCTGGAAAATCAGTACACATCTCTCCATCAGAGAAGGCATTCAAGATACACCCACACTGATATTTGGAGTTAATCTTGCAGCCACCCTCAGCCAGTTCCAGTACAAGGAGCTACCCTTTTTTCATAAAATCTGAAATGGAAGGTGGGTGGGATTAAGGTGTGACATTAAGGCTGGTCCTACCTATCAAAGCAAGTATTGAAAAACATGGTGCTCCTTATCTTCCTAATACACATTATGCCTTCCTCCTGAGACCATAGTGAATCCAAGGAGCCTGTGAATAGAAGCCAAAATATCTTTGCCCTGCCATGTGTAGCTTTATATTCCTCCAAGGAGTCCAAACAAACCCTGTATTTCAAAGACTGAATGAAGGGCATCATACTAAGAGCTAACTAAGAGCTCCAGATGAACGTGAAGTTGAACTTACAAGTTCTGTATTCAGGCACAAAGGAGGGACTGTAGCATTCACTGACCTGTGAATGACAGAAACTCATTTCCAAGGGGACAGTGGTTTTAGCTATGTTATAATCTCTGGCTGCACTTGGAACATCATTCCTTTTAGAAGGTACAAAGGAAGCAGTGAAGCCCAAATCTGAGTCTCCTATAGAAACAGAAAATCGCACAGATATTTCTCCTGCTGAAAAGGAAATAATAGTTATTATAAATGTCTTGGTTCAATCAATACTGCATTCCTCATAATAAAGGTGGGTTAGGTTGGCTATTTTCTTTTTGGTCAGCTCTCCATGACTCTAAGTGAATAGCAGATGGTAAGGTCTTTATGGAAAGCTGTAGGGAAATTACCAGTGGCACAGGCAGTTCATGATCGGCTATACCTGAGCACTGTGCATTGGCAACACATTATTTTAAAAACCATGATCTGCATGGTACACAGACAGTAAAAGAAACAGTAGAAACAAATGGAAGTTAAAAAGTCTGGCTCCAGTTTCCAGCACTGTTCAGATTTGGCATTAAATTTTGGGGTCTTTTTATTAGAGATTTTCTATGACTGAAAAACAAGCAAACACTGAAAGATGTTTTGAAATTTAGCAGCCACACAAACTGAAATTGTCACAGGTCGAGTAGTCTACACTCTTCACTGTGGCAAGATGTATTTCCAGCAGAGGTCCCCTGGCACTCTTCTGGTTTTACTTGAAACTTTTGTAAATCCACGAGGAGATAAGTAAATGGAACCACTTTGATATAACCTCCAGTAATTCAGAGGAAGCTCACACCCAAGAGATGAAAGGTTATGTGTGAAAAACTCTGGGTAATGAACTGCAGTATTCACATGGCAATATAAAAAACCCACAGCAGTATATATACTGTAAAAAATTTGTATGAAAGATCATCAATCTACCATTGAGATAATATTTTTTGTTGCTTCTGTTGATAAGCATATTTTTAATATCCAAAGAATTCATTTATATGTACATCTGATTTCTCAAATAATAATATATTTATTATTTTCACAGTACTCAGCAAAGTCCAGTGAATACAAGCTTTACTAAACAACACTCAAATGATCAGAAGAAGGTAAGTAAATGATGGAAAAAGGAAAAATAAAATATCTGAGAGTAAAACAGTACATTTTTCAGTAATTTCATGACCATACAGTTGTGAAATATTGATAGAATTCCAATAAAATGTTGATGCCCTTTTTTTCTGAGAAAAAAGACATCTTTTTATCAGACTGCTGCACAGTGTGAAATATATGCAACAGTGTATATACCTGTTAGTAAACCAATACAGAAATGCATCTCATCTCTGTCTTGAGATACTGTGTGCCTTATTTAAGAATAATTTGTTTCTGTCCTAGGACTCTGAATGCTATACTTATTATTTAAGAGTATTCGTGTATGGTCTTAATTTCCTTCAGTCAAATTTTACAGTAGTGGCAAACCCGGAACTTTCACTGTATCTTACGAAATTACTTTATTTAAGGATTTGAACTCTCAATAATTTTACTATAGGTTCTACTGAATGATCTCCTATAGAACTTAGAATACGTGTTAGAATTAGGTCACCAATTTAGTTCACCATAAATATATATTACAGGATTTTTTTAATAATTTTTTTTTAACCTCGAGCCATGGAAGATTACTTCTTTGAGTAGCTTGCTTCATGTTCCAATTAGCTTATTTGTCACTACCAAGGCAACTCTAACATTAGCAACATCCAAATCATTTAATTAACCATCTTGGGTGTTTTGTTAATCCTGAAACATTCTCAAAAAGGTACTCAGGGTCAAGTTTTGTCAAAACAACATCTAAGGAAGGAAGCTCTTGCACACTACAGCTCCATTTATATGCTCAAGAGGTTCTTGAAGGTCAGCTGCAAAGCTCTGACAAACAAGCACTCTTGAGATGCCAGTACAGTGAGGAGGCTGCATGAGCTGCCTTAAAACTGTGGCCTTCATATCTTTTTAGTGCTTTTGAAATCTTGCAGTCTTACATCTCAGGAGACAGAAGCTCTCCAGCTAGATAATAACACAGGCAGTGTGAACCCCTCCACACTTGCACATGAGTTTCCGGCAGAGAGCCATAAGCTGAACCAGAGATGTTCATATAGTGGCCAAGAATATCAATATATCAAAAATACAGCTTTGCTTGAGTTTCTTTCAGGACCATGGAGACAGGATTTTAGCTGATAACCTAGTACTGCTAAGCAGTGGATTGAGCTCTGCTACCAGTGAGGATGTTGGGGAAAGTTCCACTTTCTTCAAGGGCAACAAAGCTGGGCCAAATCTGAGAGTGACTGGAAACTGCACCCTACAACAATCAACACTGAGCCTCTCTGACTTTATATTACAGCAAATACATTTTATGCTAAATTGTTTGAAAAATTAGTATATTTTACAGTTATCTGCACTGGCAATTTAAGAGGTTTTATTCTTTCTCATTAGAGGTGATAAGTTGACTGACTTCAAATTCAACCTTTCAAGTAGTTGAAGAAACACTGTGAAAAACAGCAAGAATTCTTAGGTTCAGGGAAGAAAAAGAAGAGTTGACCTTCAAAAACAGTTTTAGGCAACAGGTTAAGTCAGCAACATTTCATTCTACACATCTCTGTTTCAAGATTAAAATCTTGGAAATGTCTTTTGGAAATACACATTTTAGGAAAATCTTAATTCACACACCTGCACACAAATCCCACAAAAAAAAATTCTAGCACCTTTTCTTGAGCAATTACAAGGGTGCAAGAAGGAACAATCCTGTATCTCATCACAGAGCTGAAAGAGCAGCTGGCTTCAACAGTTGGTAAAAGTTCTCAAAAAAAATCTGGAACAAAGTTTAGTAATCACAAGAGATCAGAGCTTACCAGCCGGGCACACACACTTTCTCACACTTTTCCCATGACTCTTGCCCAGTTTTATGGGTGAACTCTCAGTCATCTCACACCACTCAAGGTCACAGGCAGGACTGAGAGAACAATTGTCCCAGTTTTTTCTCCTTCCTTCTCTGGGATTTGGCTACTCTCGCTTCCATGACATTCACACCAAAGAACGTGGGATATTCTCATTGATTTCCACATTGTAATAAATCAAAATGCATTTGCATTATCAAAATTCAAGCAAAAATTGTTCACCTAGCCCAAAATAACCTTTTGGTTTTTATTCTTTTTCCTCAGGAGACTGAGGTTGCTGGGTCCAGCATAATGATGAATTGCAAGCTGCTCCAGAAGTAGAGCTTTTCTGATTAATATATTGTGTGCAAAAATACACAGCAAGTAAGTCACCTTGGGTCTGCCTTCATTGGGGTTATTAACTATGTCAGAATATATTAGCTAAGATGATCATAATGTTTCCTACCAAGTGGACACAGCTGCATGTTCTGATGTGTCTGGGCATATTTTTAAAGTTGCCTGCTTAGGGCCTCAAAAGGTAAAGGATTTCGTTCCTGAGGTTTACAGTACATCAATGCTTCCTCCTAAGCATGCTCTGATTCAGAGCCTCTTCTACATTAGTTTTCTCCCTGTGGATTGGTTAAGTCCCTTCCAACCTGGCATTCTATGATTTTATGACTCCATGATAACAACCACCTGCTCCAAAGGGACTTTGAAGCAGAGTGTCTTCAGAAATTATCCTACATACCTGTGCTCTGTCCACTGATGATAGAACTATTCAAAAAATGTCCTCAGTTCAAGCTGCCACTTCCACACCACCATATCTTTGTTCACTATATGTAGATTTCAGGGAAATCTGACACATAGGCAGAATAAGTTGGATTTTCCCCCTTCTCAGCATGGTCTAGCTAAATAACTTTAGTAAGAGAGGGAATAGTTTTCCATAGACGGTGCCAAAACTTCAGCTTCCTTTTTCCTATTCCAAAAAGAAATAAAATAAAATAATTAAAAAGCAAAAAAAAAAGCTAGGAACTACACTTCAGAACAAGATTAGAAAATACTTTGGATGAGGTTGATCTACATGTAATAAAAATCAAACACTGGAATGATAAAAAGTATTTAAGATGAAAGTTTTTTCTATCTTGATCTCTTCTGGAAAGACCAGTAAGATGTGCTTTGGACAAATAAATAGTCATGGCTCTAGCAAAGGAACCTGCTTAGCTTTTAATCCAGAAATTAAACTAAAACTATAAAAATTTCTTCAAAAGCCTTGGTTTTAAATGAGTAAGGAAACCAATCCATCAGAATACCTCTCATGAACACTAATAATGAGTTTGCTACCACTTTTTAAGTTATTTCAGTTTTTTAGAGTCTCAAGCTTTTGCATCAAGACATCTGACATCTAAACCTCACTGATAACCTAGATGGCATAATGTGCTTGTTCCACAACAAAGCATTCAAAGTGATTTACAGACTGTTACAGCACAGACCTTCCTATTAGTTCCATATGCCCTCTTTCTGCTTTTACCACAGTTAATGATTAAAAGGGCATCTTAGAGAACTGAGAAGCATACAGTGTCCCTTGCAGATCTATTTATGTACAGGCAAGTTTATAGAGCTACAGCTATCAAGATTCTGTATATGAATAAGATACATCAGTTTTGTGGAATCTTTTTTTATATAGGAACAAATAAAAATATTTCCTTATTATGAAAGATGTCATATTAATGCAACAGAAAGGCATTCTTTTCCCCTTTTTGGAATCTCAGAATGATTACAACACAGTCAATGTAATTCTTAATTCTTTACATTACAGGAAGGACTACTTAACAAGACCAAGTCCCTGGACAGAACCTAAAATCCTATCTAGGAAAGTGACCTGCAGCAGGTGCAGAGAGCAAGCCACACACCAAGCCATGTACACCACAGCCTACTCCTGACAGACTGCAGCTGAAAGACTTCCTGCACTGGATATCATCTATTACACCAAAAATGGCAGTTCAGTAAACACCCTGCTGTGCAACAAAGACCGTTTTCTAAGCTCTGGCTCTTGTTCCTATATCAGACAGCAAGAAGTGCACTCTCCTATGAGATGTTTGAGATTTGGATTCAAGAAAAACATCTCAGACTGCTCCTAGTGTCACATGAATGTTTAGAAAGTGTATTTCTCAGTCCAGGGCCATATCCTGAAGCTCTAGCACCCCTACACAGCAGACATCTCTCTTTGACTGTCTGAAAAACAGTTCTAAGTCATATTGCTTGTAACCTCCTTTTATCAATGAATTTTATAAAAGCTTCCTATTTAATCAATAAATTCCCACAATTTGTGACAATATTTTCATTCTGTACTAACCTCAGATTTTCTCTTGTCTGCTGGTTTAATGGCTCAGAACATCTCCATTCATAATAGATCAGGTCTCTCCTGGTCAGTTTCTTCCACAAAATTTAATAAGGAGATATAGCCCTGCATTTGAAATAATCATACAGACACAGTTACAAAATTTATTCACAGTGTTCAGATGGTTAGGACTACACTGAAGAATGTAAAAGAGGTGTAAAATAGCAAAAAAAGTAAATGTAGCATGTAAGAACTGTTTGTCATTGGTAAGAAAAATAGAGTTCCTAAATATTTCTTCTGCAATATAGCCAAAAAGACATAGAAATAGGAATTCTTAGGGCTTTTCATGTCCATGTCTTTTTATTTTCTCAATAACTAGCAGCTTCACAAGCTAGAGTATTAGTGGCAAAGACTGACTTCACCAACCACCATTTTCTGGGTTTGTTGCTTACCTTTCTGATGCAGCTTCTCCATTACCACCTCCTTCCTACACAGAACTGAGACTTGTCCTCTCTTTGTGTCATTTTCACATAACTAGTTTTTCTTCTTAATTCTCAAGTTAAATGAAGCAACAGTTTAACAGGTGAAAGGACAAATTTTGTTTGCAATGGGAAACGTGCTTCCCTGGGGATTTGTATCTACCTTGTAGGTCTAAATCTCACCATCACACGCATTTTGAGAAATGTTGAGTATCTGTACAGTCAAAAGAAAGCTGGGCATTAAAGGGTGGCACAAGAATTATTGTGTACGCAGAAAGGAGAAATTGCAGAGAAGTGATTTGTGCCAGAGTGTGAAAAAGTTATAACAAAGGGGACTTTATTTTGGGTTCAGAGGTCAAAAGGGTTTTAGCTTTGGTCTAAGCAAGCAACTTAACGAACGGAACAAATTAAATAAGGTAGAGAAAAAATGGGAAAAACTGCCATGGCACTAAAGCAACAGGCTCTGGAGGAGTGTCTAGCTGGCAGCCTGGGTATTGTGAAAGATCCAGCTATAACTGGAAAGTGCAGGGAACTTTGCATTGCAGAGGAGAGGTGTCATGAGAGGAAGACTTCGTCATCAAGATACAAGTGAGAGCTTGGCCATGCGCTGAAGGGAACTGTTGCCTGAATAAGCTGTTTAATCAGTTGACCATTATTTCATTTTTCTAGATAATGATCTTAGTCTCTTAAGTAAAATCTCTGCATTGACAGATAAAATTAATTTGGCCTGTTTTGAAGCCAGAAGACTCAGAACCTAAACTCAAAATTGGAGTGCCAAAATGCATTGCTAAACCAGTTTCATAAAACTGCAGAGTTTCTTCAAGTCAAACAGGTAATACCAAACCACTGGGACACTGTTCACATGAATTCAGGATACCTTCATTTCTTTAATCTGCAGAGTTATAAACTAAGTTCTTTCTTCAATTTCCTGTGAAGAGCCCATTAGAGATAATGTCTTTACATCCAGGGAAAGGTTGTTCTTCATGAATCTTCCTTCTTGGCAGATTTAGTATATTTTGATATAATCAATTCTCACAGCATTTAAAAAAAAAAAAGAAAAAAAAAAAGAAAAAAAAAGTATTACAGATAATTTTTTATTTAGTTGCACTGATGAAAAGGCCAAAATATTTTGTCAAGTTCAATATTTAGATATATTACTCAAGAATATCTCCAGCTGTATCAAGTTGATTAATATAGTTTGAGGCTTCAATGAGCACAAAATGTTTACTGTCTTGAGTCAGGTCAATCCAGAGAATATCTCTGAATTAAAGTCCAGTCTATTTTGAGACTTATCTTCCTGTTTCCTCTTCATTGTAACCAAAATAAATTTAATAAACATTTGTAGATAATGTCCAGTTTCTCTCTGTTGATCATTTCAGTCTTGAGTCAGATAAGCTTCATCAGTGTGATTTATTATATTCTGTGCTGCTATTTTATGGCATTTTGCATTTTATTGTTGTATGTGATGGCATGATTATACATAATTGATAGATATTTTCATATTGTACAGATAGAGCTCAATAGGCAAGACCTAACCAGACAATTTTTTATTCTTTTCAGTGTGTCTTTTAAGCCATCACAACTAGGTACTATTTTGAAAGATTTACTGTATTTTTCTCAATGCCTGTGGGTCATTGAAAATATACTTTAATTACTATGAAAATAATTTTTCAACGAAGCAAATATCAAGCATGGCAAAGCAGATTAATTTCCTCAGCCACAATCTTCTACTGTAGCATGAAGGAACAAGGCACGAGATATCCATCTCCCTATATATTCCTACATGTAGAAATACTATGATCTCAGGGCCCATAATTTGTTGCAGAAAAATGCTGACTGCACAAAGCATACATTTTTAGATGAAATTTGTTTTACAGGATCAAACTAGGGACATTTAAAGGAAAAGTTTCATGCCTTCGATGGGGATCCAAAGCCCAGCTCCTGACAAGCTGAGCAGGTCTTTATCCAAAAATAAGTTTAAAGGAGGGAATGAAGACATTGAAGACAAGCCAAAGACCTCTCTCTGTGACTACAGGTTTGCTGTGTGAATATCACTGTTTCCAAGTCAGGTAATTGAGAACATGTCATCTCTGCTAAACTAAACCAAAATTTTTGGCCTGCTTTCATCCCACTTCAACCACAGGCACCTATCTGAGGTGTCTAAGTCAGGAGAATATTTTGCCCTAGGCTCCTGCTAGTCAACGATGAGATACAGGATAAATTGCCAGCTAGAAGTGCCTGTATATCTTTGACAATCCTTGACAATCAAGGGTATCTAAACTCCTAACTCTGTATCTTCTACATAGTTAAGTGTCTTATGTTAGTTGGGAGGAATCCAGACTTTCAGTCATAAGGAAAAAGAGAAGAGAAAGAAATGTCAGTGCCTGATTCCTCCAGCTTCTCCCCACTGTGCAGATCAATCCTTAATTATACTATCTGCTTGAGAACAACTTTAAGTCTGCCTCAGGGCAACTTTCCTGAAAATAAAAATGTATTTCTTGGAAAAAAATAATTTTAAAAAAGCAGTCATGATCCTATATAATTCATAGATTGTTAACAGCTATGATCAATACAATTTGAAAATACAAACATAACCAGTAATGTCTCTGCTACTTCCAATAGCTGTTAATTATTTTTAATAAAAAAACATATATTCCACATATTTTAATGCATTTTGCTAATTCATGTGTGTTCTATTTCTGAGACTTAAGAAAATAGCCCTTGACAGGTTTTTCTGCAGTCTTCCCCTATGTAAGAAGGTGCATGTTCTGTGAATTCTCAGGAAAAAAAATAATATTTTGCAGCATTTGAACATGTAGAGCAGTACACTCTTACTACTGAAAAGTGGATTCATTTGTGTTAGTCAGCAACTTTTCAATCTTTGGAGAAACCTGGGGCTTCTCCAACATATCTCATGCTGAAGCAATTAACAGTGTGCTGAACTGAGAGAGGCCAAGCCTGACTAGAACACTGCTCTTCAAACAGTGAGCAAAAAGCAACAGTACTGCAGAGTTCACAGCAGGGAAAATGGGCTGTATCCTGATCTTCCCTACAGTGAATGACTCCACTTAAACCAACACACACACACACAAAAGGGATCACAGGCAGGGAAATCACATTTACTCACACCCTGGAAAAAAACCATTTGCCTAATGCAGCTCATCATGGAGATAGGGGAGAAAAAATATTTTCCATGATGCTACTGAAGATGGGAATAAATGCTATAGATACAGTTGTATAGAGCAATGACTATAAAATGACTATGCTTGTGACTATGCTATCTTCCTAGACACAATTTCTTTCTGAGCATCCTTTAAATTTGAGATTTATCTGTGATTCTGCTGGGGAGTAAGGTCATAATTGCTCAGTCCCAGACTCTGAAAATGTAATAACAACATATTTTGTAATGATAAATTCTTAGCCATCAAGCCACAATCATACACTAATAAAACAATCTGATTTGCTAGGGTGCAATGTTTATGCCTTTTTCTCTTTCACTTTGAATTAGTTTGCATTAAAACATACAACGGCTGTATTTGTCAGAGACAGGGAATGCAAGTGAACCTGTTAGCCAAGCTCCTTCACAGTCCTGGAAAACAGCCAGGGGACACTTCAGTAAAACCTTCTGCAGTTGGTGGGATAACTGTCTCCTTGCCTCAGGGAACCTCAGCATTAAAGTTATTAAATAAAACAGCCAGCCTGGCAGTTGGCTATGAGAAGCAATTTATACCATTGTAAATGGATTAGCAAAATGTAATTTTTTTTAATGTTTCCGTTTCAATTATTTCAAATAGATGTGCAGTTATAAATGTTAAGGAATTGTTTAAATGTTTCTCACAATGGAAAATGTAAATATAGGTTAGTGCTTTGGACCCAGGTGAATTTTTTTCTGTTTTCTTTATGTTAAGGATTTTCATGCACTGCTGTAAAAGTTGCCCATTTGGAGACCAGGAGAAAAAAAAAATATTTGTGCTCCTGATGAAACAGGGTATTATACTAATCAAGAAAGTATAGATTTGAAATGTCTTGAGGACAAGAGTAAAGCCTACAGCTGTTCTTATCCTACATTCTCAGCTGGTATATTTTGACATCAAGAGCCTGGAGCAGTGCATGAGATACCAAGAGAGAGACTATACCACAAATCTGTTCGTGTGAGAAGCGGAGGAAATGTCTCTTGAAACTATGCCTCTGTGGATTTTCTCTGAGAAGGGTTAATTAATATACATAGCTAGCAGCTCAGAAAATACCAAACTCTCTTACAAAGATTTCAGTAATATCTTACCTAATATGTAATTTTTTCCTTTTCATTTTTTTTTCCCCTTTTGTTTTTGTTGTTTTTTTGCGGGCTTTTTATATGATGTTGCAATTAAGCAATAAGATATAACAAGAAACATGACTACTGGCATGGGATAATCATGTCCTTGGGGTGTGATCAAGCATCAAGAATAAACGAGTGCCTTTAATCCCCATCGGGTGCGATTACCTCATGAGAGCCATATCCACCAAGAAACTACAGTGCTACCGTGAGTTGTTTGCTTTTATATTTAAATGTATTATCCAGGCAAGCGACTGCGCTCGTCTCGAGCTGCCATGCTGTGTCAGAGCGGTTGCAGCCGGCCCCTCGACGCCCTGCCAGCGCCGCACACCAGGGCGAGGATATTTCCACCAGAGATTCTGCCGGGTAGGCAAGGCTCCCACCTTTCAAAAAAAAAAAAGCTTTCCACAGCAGCCACGCTTGCAAGCTGAATTGAAGTTGCCGTAGACTTTAAAAGAGGGGGTGGTGAGGGGCAAAAGTAGGGCAGCAAGAAATAACGGATGAGGCTGGCTCAGTTGAAAGCAGCCGTGGAGAAGCCCGAGGGCTGAGATGGCAGTCATCATCGATTCAAGGGAAGGGAGATGTCAAGGACAGGGAACGTCAAGCAGGAGCAACAATAAGGATGCCTAGCAGTGCTACGTCTTCCAAAAACAGTACAAATAAAGCTACTGGACTGTTGTGATTGGTCTATTTGCTGCTTGATATCACAAGAAAAATGTAAAAGAAATGATACATTTACAATGTACATCTGTCCTCTCCCTCCTGCCTACACGAAACTAATTAAAAATATTCTCTCTCTCTCCTCCTCTCACACCCCCACCCCCACTGGCATCATCTTGAAATAGTCTTTGCAAACAAAGTTAAATTCAAGCAAACGCTCTACATGGAACCAATCGTGTCAATATATAGATAAGCAGCAGCAACGCAGTGGCCCTGAACACAATGCTAAAGGAAGAGCTACCAGAACACAAACACACTCCACATTTCTGCAGTCTGCAATGCTGTCTGTGGTGTGTATGTATTCCTGAAGCACTCACACCTACCTTTGCAGGTGACAGAATTCAATGGCACAACATGTATTTATCCAACAGGTTTTTGCACATGCTTTACTGCAGCTTCTCACATAGGTGATAGAATTAATTACGTTTCTGCTGATGGTCACGCACCAAACATGCTGGTATTTTCAGGTGGGTGTGCACACACATGCTTGCACACACGCATGCGCTTGCAGCAGCTTGAAGACACATTGAAAACCGGTTCACCACAATATCTGTTAGGTTGGACCACTGAGTCTGCTGCTCAATAAACAACAGCGCCACAGGAAAACAGCAAACAAAATTTTCAGGATGTTGAATAGATAGTGAATATTTTCAATGGTTTCAAAATGTCCTTTGTTTTATATTGAACCATTTTTAAATTATCTATAAAAGAGAAATAAGCCTCAGCTCTTAAATCATTGACTTGTGTTAAAATCATACAAGCCCTAAAAATTCCTGACCACTGAGGAAGTGATGGATCTGGGTCTGCAAAAAATGCTGATCTTCCAGACCCTACATGCATATTGCAGAGTTATGAAGCACTGCAGAAAACTAACACAACTTTGAAATTTGCTTTGGTTTACTACATTGTCTCTGAAACCAAAATAACTTGGTCTGACTGTAGCTTCAGTGAAAAGCCTTACAGTAGATTATTTCCAACTCAATAGAGGAACTCATATTCTCTTCTCAGTTGGGAGGCATATAGCATGTTCTTGACATATAAATATTTTTCCCCCATGTATTTATTTAGTTATTTATTTATTCTTTTCAACTTTTGACATGTCAAAATGTATGATACTTGCAAGGGAGGAAAATACACTCTTTTGTAGAAGAGGTAATTTTCAACATTCCTAATAATAGTGATTCTGCTACAGAGTAAATATGGCAAGATATTCACCCCAGATTTGCACTTTTCTAGGACCTCTGTGGCATTACTCATTACTGTGACATTACTTCTGGCACAGCAGTGAATTTCACTGCAATAAACTGAAGCAAAGAAAATCTGTCCTTTTCCAATTGCATTTGATATCCTGAAAAAGGAAGGTATTTCTGGCTTAATATATTAGTTTTCTTAGGAAGGTGTTTTCCACACATGCAAAGAAATATTATCCCTATTGCCCATGATCTTCCAGTTCAAAGGGAGAAAACAGAATGGAAAAGTGGAACACGAGGGAACACTTGATCATGTTGTTTCTTCCAAGCAGTGACCCTTTATGTAGCTATTACTAGAGATTAGTTTGAGTACTCGGCTGGAATTGGACAGGCTTAATAAGCAAGGCAGTCATATTCCTCTAAGGCTTTTGCCCTCCTGTGTCAGAGCTGGAGTCTGTCGACCAAACTCCCACTCCAGATTAGAGGTTAAAACTTCACTAGCCCACACTGGGGGCAGCAGAGAGAAGGATTTGTGGTGTATCCTTTCTGCTTAGTGGTGGCAAGGAATGAGAAGGTCACTGAAGCATGGGCTGAGGTGGTTTTGAAGAATGGCACTGCTGATAAAGACAGAAGTTGGTGCTGCAGTTGCTTCATCACCTTTCAATGAGTACTTTGGGGAATGTTGGTGCCTGAAGCGTGTTCTCACAGAAGCAGAGATCCAGAGATAAGAGCACAGCTGGACACAGCAGCAGTGGTAGAATAAGCAGCCATGGGTCCAAAGGAAGAGAGCAGAGGGATTTTTCATCATGACTGACAAATTTTAAACACCACTTAGAAGAGACTAAACCTGTGTAACCACTCAAGCTTCATTAGCATGAGGAAAAAGAGACGCTGAGTGTTTGGGGATAGCATGGGCCAGGGCTGTGCGTGTCTGCCATGGTTTGGGCCTAACTATCAACAAAGAACCACGTGGCTACTCGGCTGACAAGAAGAACCGTGTGCCCACTCATGCACACCACACCCCCCACGGTGGTTTGGGGAGGATAAAAAACAACTAGAAATTTGCAGGTTGAGACAAAGAGGTTTCACTCACCAAAAACGGGCAAAACTGACTCAACTTGGGGGAAAAAGATATCAATTTAATTTATCACTGATCAGATGCACACATAACAAAGACAAAACAAAACACAAAGCTTAAATACTTTACCCCACCCCTCCCTTCTTCCCGGGCCCAAATTACTTTGTTCCTGATTTCTCTGCCTCCTTTCCCCCAGCAGCACAAGGGGAGAGGGAATGGGGTTTAGAGTCAGTGCATCACGTTTTTTTCTGCAGCGCCTTCCTCCTCAGGGAGAAGGATTTTTCACAGTCTTCCCCTGCTTCCCCAAGGAGTCCCTCCCATGGGACACAGTCCTTCATGAACCTTTCCAACAGGAGTCAGTTCCACGAGGTGCAGTCCCTCAGGAACAAGCTGTTCCAGAACGTATTTCCCACAGAGTCATGGGCTGTTTCAGGAGCAGTCACCTCCCCTAGCGTGTGGTCCTCCACAGCTGCAGGTCCAGGTCCACATCTATTCCACCATGCTCCATCAGGTGATGCTCCACCATCCTCCTCCATGGGTTGCAAGGTGACAGCCTGATGTCTCACCACTGGCTGCAGGGGAAACCCTCCACCTTGCTCACCGACCTTGTAAATTCTGCCCTCCAATCTGCTCTCAGGTCTCATATCCCCCCTTCTTTCATTTATTAATCACAGAGGCTCATCCGTTGTCTCTCTAATGGGTTGGTGTGGCTGGGATTTTTTGGAGCCCAGAGAGCTTTCAGCAGCTTCTTACAGGAGCCACGCTTGGTGTCCCTCCACCACTACTAAAACCCAAGCCAAACCAAACCAGTAGTGTCCCACGGGCAGCAGGGCTGAGGCTGGCAGCCAGGCATCAGCCAAGGCAGTGGTGGTGAGGCAAGGGCTGGGTTGGACCCTGGCTCCCTCCACAGGCCTGATCCTGACCCCACTCACGGTACAACATCCCTTCCTGTCCTCAGATAGGTACCCAGTGCCCACGGCTGGGGCTGTCCCCTCGTGTCTCCTGGCTGCCTTGCTCCTCGCTGGGGTGGTGGGACTGGCCCTGGGTGCCAGGCCTGGGGTGCCAGGCCCTACCATTCCACCCACCATGGGAGTCTCTGATGCTCTTGGATGCCAAGGGACTCACCAGCCATCACAGCACCCTGGCAGGGGCAGCCTTCACCTGGACTGTGTAAGCTGGTACTGTGCCCCAGTAGCCAGGCCTCCAGGGACCTTAACACCGAATCCAGCCAGTGGAAAGGAAATAATCTTAAGGACCAGGCTTACTGCATCAGGATAATTCTGCTGTCTATCCACACTGGGAAAAATGCAATTAGGCTGTTCTAGGGCCAAAACGCTTTCTGGGATACAAATGCACAGCTCTCTACAGAAGTCGAATTACATCTGTAACACATATATAGGGCATTTTGTGACGTTTGTGACCTCCTGTTTTCTTTCCATGCATTATTTCTATAGATTCTTGCACAACCCTCTTGCTTCCTTGCAGCCTGCAATGTTGGCAAGATGGGCCTTTGATAGTTCTTTTTCTCTGTGGACTGTTTCAGCAGAGCATTGTGTACCCTCACAACTTCCCCACTGAATTGAAAGTAGAAGGGACAGGGACTTCACTTCTGGCAACATCAGGACCCGAATTCCTAGTGGGTTATATTAGTGTCTCATCCTCATTTTTCATCTATGTAGATATTCATATATCTTGCTAAAACTGCACAAGTAAAAAGCTCTGTGGGGCTGGCTTCTCTGGAGGCTGTTTTTCTTTTCTGTACCGCTGCAGGCAAGCATCTGTAAAGCTTCAATATTTGCTCTAAAAAAAATGTCTCTCAGCTAGAACTCCATTTCACGTAGTGTTGCTGGTGTGGACAAGATGTAGAAAAAGAAGGCCCCCTGGGACACTGGTGCTACTGGTAACAAAGATAATAATTGGTCTTTCTTGGCCTAATTTCAGATTATCTGTTTCATCTTTGTTATTATTAACATATACTCTTACCTTATTATTTAAACTGCCACCATAACCTCAGAGATAATTTATTATCAGATACACTGGGCATCTTTTTAACCTGTTGTGTGACTATTAGGGATTAAGAAAGCACAGCTGTGGACAGGGATGATCTTGAATCACAGAAAACCACAACAGAAACATGAAAGGTAATCCAGTTGATTGTCTCTATCCTAAAATAGGGTCACTGTTAATATCTTGTTACTACTGAGAGATGATAGTTTAGTTTGTTCTGCCAGATATCCATAGATGGGCATGCTACAACTTTTGCAGCCATTTCTTTTCTGAGTGTCATCGGGATATTGTGCCCTTAATATGCATGCCAATATGAGTATTTCATGTGACAATGATAACTTGCAGTTTCTTACCTTCTCCAGTGTGGACATTCACCATGTACCATTTCAATACTTTGCCTGCTTAGATGGTTGACATCTAGTCTCCTGTTTAGTCTCAAATAGCTCTAGTTTCACTTCTTAAGGCATAGACCAGAGATAACAAAAACCTCAGCAAATACCACCAAAGAAACTAGATGCTTCCTGGAAAAGAAATCTCTAAGAAAGATTTCTATTTTTACCTTTTAGTTCAATTTGCAAGTCTATGAGCTGTACAATGAAATACAACAGGAAATCTTAACCTCTTGCACTGCAACCAGCAGAAGAAGCTTGCATTTTCTGAAAAAACAAAACCAAGCAAACAAACAAAAAAACCACACACAAAAATACCAAACCATACAGGAAAATACAGGATATTTTCCATACAGAAAAACAGAGAAACTGCTACATAGCTACACAGAAAGGAAAACAACTTTCAGCTCTAAACCTAGGCATGATCTGACATAGCTATCCAGAGGTGAAAATCTCTCCTTACCACTAACAAATCCCTGAAATCCCTGAGCCAAATATATTTAATCTCACATTAACTAAAAGTAACTGAAACTTGTTATGTTGATTGGGTTTCCAAAGCCTCTTTTCTCATGTAGCCATTTAGAGTATTGGATCGAAAAGAAGGATTTTAGTTGCTTAATTACATAATGAAATTATTTTCCATTTTTTATATGCATCATAATAGCTACATTTACCATTCTATTACCATTAGTGCTTGAGGACATCTTTCATTTTGCTATTTAGAGATTTTTACATAGAACTCCCAGAGGTAAAAGCCATCATCTTGCTGAGTTTGAAAGTTTTCTTTTCCAGCATCTTATTCTTCAGTCTCAGAGACCTGACACTTTTTAAACTCTTGGCATTCTCTTCAGTAAGAAGGTTGAAATTTGAATGTGCTGCATCAGTTTGGCTTCAGTTCTATTCTTCTTTGAGGCACAGCCTGGCAGAGAAGAGAGAAAAAATGAGTATGAATGCCAGCCATCTATTGGGATGACTAAGCAAAAAAATCAGCAGGTCTCAGGCTGTAGCTGAGAAGGAGCACTACCCCATAAGTGAGAATTAATTTAATTTGCATGAAATTATAGAAATACAAGTTGTCAGTGATAGAACAAAGTTATATACATTTAGCAACATCAGTTCAAGAGGAATTTATATTAATCTAGTGGCAAGGCAGTTACTATAAGGACACAAAATGAATTAATGAACTGATTTAATAGTTAAACAAATATTCAGTCCTGAGATGAAGAAAAAAAACATACAAATCTAAGGTTAATGGAGACTGGTCCCAGTGGATGTCTTTCATCCCTTGATGCTGTCTCTTAGGCTTCAAATGTTCTTGTGTTTCTATGCAAATGAACTGCTTACAAAATCCAACTCTTTCAAGTATGTTCTAAGCGCTACTGTCTATGTTACTTTGCAGTAAACACATTTTTGTTGCATAGCAATATGTTTCTTTTAGAAGATGGGTAAATATGCAAAATGTTTCTGTAACTATTTGTCAGATAGTCAAACAGATTTTTTGTCTATCCTCAGGCCCCTTTTATGTTCGCTCTCTGTGAACATATGTGACAAGAGCTCTCCCAACACAAACACTTGAAGGAACCAAATTTGCAAGCTTTTTTCCTACCAACATTTGCACAAAAAAATATGAGCAGAAGAATATATTTTATCATGTAATAGAGTAGAAACAGCTCTTTCAGGTCCTGGTTTTGCAGGAACCTCTAAGGTTTTACTGGTACTCTTCAACAGCATAAAGATCTGAGGAAGGAAAGTGAGAAATGGAAGCCAAAGTCCTTGTTAATATGTCAGAAAACAGATGTCAATGAGACTACCTCCCAGTTTCCTTGGAGTCATTCCAGATGCAGTATGTAAAAAATGAGCAACTGCTCAAACCATAGCACAAGCAAAGCTATTATGGTGCAGAGGGAAGATAGACATGCCAAAAGACTTGCCTCTTCAGCAACATACACTGTTATTGAGGGCACTTATTCAGGGATCTGTTGATTTGCAGCTTCTTTGTACTTACTGCAATGACAAAAGTTAAGTTGCCTAGTTTCTTGAGCCAGTGATGGGCCACAGGCTGTAGTGGCACACACCTCAGTAAGCAGCTCACCAGGTTTATTTTAGCCAAAAAATGTCCAGGACAAGATGGCATTTTATTGCAAGTCTGGGTTGGAATGCCTACCTGGAGGCATCTTTGTCTGAAGCCCATGAGTTCAGTCTGCCCTCATTAGGTTTCATCATTCCTTATTCTTGTGATGTGCTCATGTACAGATATTATAGTCTACTTAATGCCCAGGATGAAGAATAGGTATGGCCTATGGAACAACACAACTCATGAGCTACGAATTTGCTATGAAACAGGCTCCTGTGGTGCCACTGGTACAGAAGAAGCTTTTGATGAGTATGAAATTTAGCCATATTCCAGGCTAAAAGAAAAAAAAAATTAACTATATATGTTACCAACATCTGCATCTAAATAATGCATTCCTCTGCCAAACTGAATCCCACACCGTACAAAACTGTCCTTTTCACATGGATGTTGGTATTACATATTTTATTGGTTTGGGTTTTTTGCAACCTAAGCTAAAGCCGTTAGACCTCTGCAAATTTCTTTTTTAAATTATTTTTCCTTTTCCTTTTTTTTTTCATGGGAGAGAAAATATTTTGTTGCTGTTGATCACAAATAGTCTCTTTAAAATGTTCCAGAAGACAGAAAAGAGAGGAGTCTTTCAGTCTTCCAGTTTTCTTTCCATGCCTAAACTTCAACTTTGGCTGTTTACGTGGTTGTGTTTCTTCATTAAAACTCCACCAAGACACAATGGACCAAAGATTCACTATAATTATTCTTAAAGCACAGCTTCAACAGCATTTTTTTTCCAAAGAATGCTTTGATTCAAGCTTCTGTGTACCAAAATGAATAAGACCTTTTATGATGAGTGCTTACAAATGCACCCAGGAAGCTGCAGATGATGTGACTGGCTACAGGCACGTCTCCAAGCTGCTAGGAATTACTAAAAAAAACAGTCATTCTACTTTATCTGGGGGCAAGTTTTTCTCTTTATGAACTAATCAACCAGTCTGCCAGTCTCCCTGTGATTCAAAACACGTGCGAGGAAGTGCTATTTCCACACAAGTTCCGAGAGTTTGAGATTTGTGTGGTAAACACTTAAGTGTTTTTTTGTTCTACAGTCACACAACTGTAGAAGTACAAATGGTTTTTGTACTAAGAGACCAGGCAACACTCCCAAATTCTTATATTATAAGAACAACACGTCCATGCAAAGCTCTATGATGTAATAATGCTAGAAATCCTACAAGTTGTATGCATTATTCTTACCGATTTTACAATAATCCTTATGTGATTAAATGGAGAGTACAAACTTAGACCATGAAGACATCTTGCTATACACAAAGTCTAATTTTTAGATCCCATTCCGCTGCCCATCACTCCTCCCATAAGTAGATATCCATCATTAAGGATGAGGAGATAAGAGCACCGGTTATGAGAGCAGGTACATCACTTCCTTGTGTGCCTTTGGCCATAGAAAGCTGTATGTTTCTGCTACCTCAGCAAGATAGACCCCTCAGACAGAGGCAAACATGGGTCTTCTAGGTGAAGTGATGAATATGGATTTCAGCATGTACAATTTACTACTAAATATATACTAAATATAATACTAAATATTGTAAAAATGAGGAACAAACACTGAGATTTTGAGCTAGGTGATATTATTAGCAACATAAATAAGAACATTCTGGCAAGTATTTTCAAAGTTAGCCAGGAAAATGCCAAGAGTGTTATTCAATGCAAAGTGTTTCAACTGCAAGTGGAACCAAACAATGATGAGAACAATATTTTATCTAGGTTGAGGGAATCACCAGGGATGTTTGCCTATGCCCTGCTTCAAAACTGCTTCCACAGAGAAAAAAAGATGGTTCGTTGCCATAGCAGACTCTTTCCTGAGGAGAACGGAAGGCTCAATGTGCAGACCAGATCCATTTCTTAGGGAACTCTGCAGCCTGCCTGGGGCCCAGGTTAAAGATGTGAAGAGCCCATTAGAAAAAAAAGAGTTAAAAAAAAAAAGACTTTTTGACCTTTGGGAGGAGGGAAAAGGCAACCCAAAGGGACTACAAGAATGTCATGAGGTTATGTAGGGAAAAAAATGAGAAGGGACAAAGCCCAACTAGAACTTAATCTGGCTACTGCCATGAAAGACAAAAAAAAATATTTCTATAAATACATTAGCAACAAAAGGAGGGCTAAGAGGATGTCCACCCTTTATTGGGTGCAGGGGGAAACAGTGACAAAAGATGAGGAAAAGGCTGAGGTTCTTCATGCCTTCTTTGCCTCAGACTTTAATAGTAGGACCCTCAGTACATTTGCAAATTGCACCAAGCCAGGGATGAGTGTTGACGTGCTTGAGGATAGAAAGGCTCTATAGAGACCAGCTGCATGAGATCCAACAGGGTCCTGCAAATAGGATCACGACAGCCCCATGCAACTCTACAGGCTTGGGGAAGAGTGACTGGGAGACTGCTTGGTGGAAAAGGACCTGGGGTGTCCAGCTGAACATGAGCCAGCAGTGTGCCCAAGTGGCCAAGAAGGCCAACAGCATCCTGGCTTGTATAAAAAATAGTATGGCCAGCAGGAGTAGAGAATTGATCGTGCCCCTGAACTCAGCACTGGTGAGGCTGCACCTCGAGTACTGTATGCAGTTTTGGGGCCCTCACTACCAGAAGGACACTGAGAGGCTGGAGTGTGTCCAAAGAAGGGCAACAAAGCCAGTGAAGGGTGTGGAGAGCAAATCTTATGAGGAGTGGCTGATGGAACTGGGGTTGTTTAGCCTGGAAAAAAGGAGGCTGAGAGGAGATCTTATCGCTCTCTACAACAAGGAGGTTGTAGCCAGGTGGGGGTTAGTCTCTTCTCCCAAGTAACAAGTGCTGGAACAAGATAAAATGGCCTCAGGTTGTGCAGGGGAAGTTTAGATTGTATATTGGGAAATATATCTTCCCTGAAAGGATTATCAAGCACTGCAGCAGGCTGCCTGGGGAAGTGGTGGAGTCACCGTCCTTGGAGGCATTTAAAGGACATGTAGGTGTGGTGCTGCAGGACATGGTTTAGTGGCGGTCTTGGCAGTTGTAGGTTTACAGTTGGACTCTTAAAGTCTATTCCATCCTAAATGTTTCTATGATCCTATGAGTAAGTGGAACAATAATTTTTATAGTGAATTTATAAGTTTTTCTTTGAGATTAGAATTAGTTTGTGGAATTAAACCCATCTACATTTATGTTAAAGTGGGATGTGCAGTCTCAAGGGAAAGCAACATATCAACTTTAAAAAATGCTAGAATTTCAAGCAATTATTATCTTATACTATCAGAGGCAAATTTTCCCATAGAAAAAATAATTCCCTAACGTTATTTCAATCCTGATATAATGTAATTAATTATATTACATTAGATTTAAAAGCATTACCAGGAAAAAAAGAGTAATGCATTAAACATTCAACTTTTCTCAAAGTTAGATGACAGCAAATGGATGGGTAGGTAACATGCAGAGCCACCTACCCTACCTAAATGATAGAATCACTACCCAGAATCAAAACTGGATTAATTGCAAAACTCAAAGAAAATGAAAAAGTACCAATATTAAAAGGATGAAGGAAGAGCTATGTATTGATACTACTGGGTGGAGTTCTGATCAGTTTTAAGTGATCCAAGAATAGATGGATATATCCAATTTCACTACCTGGGGGTCAAAAGGTACTGAGGACAGACTTGTCCTGATTTGACAATGACCTTGCATTGCTACCAAATGCAGATAAGAAGTGTTTAGTCCTTTGATGCTCTTCTGCTAAGGAAGAGACACTTTTTCCAAAACCCATTTAGGACTCTAACAGTGTTACTGACTTTGGTGCTTTCCTTGTAATCCAAGTTACCTACATAAACTGACAACGATATAACAAAATTCAATGACAGCTGAGGGAGGGACTATTGCAATTTACTCTAAAGGACAGAGAGAAAATGAATCAATATTTATTACTAAAAGACTCTGCTGGGAATATCTGCACTTCAAAGGAAGTAAAAAATTGTCCTTGAAGAGTGAAAAAATATGTTTTTCTAGAACAGTGACCTGACTGGAATATAAATGTGTGTTCCAAAAATTCAGACTCTTGACAGGCTCTGATTTCAGGAATATCCAAAATCAATACCCATAGCATGTCTCCACAGATTTCTGTCCAGGATTCTCAGTCCATGTATTAACTGGGAAGGCTATGCCAGAAGCAAATGAGAAAGGAGTCTGCTCCATAGCAGTCTCCAGATTTTTTAATTGTTCTCTTGAAAAGAGTAATGGGACTGGATTATGGGAGTTATATCTGATATCTGACACAAATTTGACTTGGTAACTAATTTAATTGTCTCTGCTACACATACAATACACATGGAGTGTATTGCAACCATAAGAAGGCATGGTTTGCATTTTGTCTTCTAGACTGAATTTAATCATAACCTAATTTAGTAAGTTACCTTGTACACTGGTCTTGTTATAGCTAAAGTGCAAAGAGGTTGTAATTCTTGCAGTGTGTCTGCCTGACAATAATATGCAGTGTATGAAGTTTAGTGTACATAATTACATCATATCTTTCTTAGTTTATTATCTTAGGTTTACTTTTCATTCTAAAGGTCATAGAATTGCCAGGAGACTGAAGATGTCCCGACAATTAGCCATACTGAAGCCATACTACCAAGCTGCAGTACTGTCATATTGCTATGATATTAGCCATACAAAAACTAATTACCAATTTAAATATAGCTGAGAATTTGCTAGCACTATCAGCACCATTCTTTTCCTGCAAGTTCAGCTTAGTTCATTCTCAACCCCTCTCCTGTCCTGTGTTTGCATATCAAGTACCATGCAAAAGAAAATATAATATGATATATTTTATAATAGCTACCATCTGTGTGCTTGAGGGGCAAAAGAAGGAGAATTTTCTCGTAATTCCTAGACTTGTTTAAATCCTCATGCTTGTATGTAATAAAAAACTAGAATCCATTTTTACATTCATTTTCAATGTGTTCAATGTTTCTATTTATGGAAGTCATTCAATGTGTGCAAATACCATGTTCTTATGAATTCTCCTATATTTCCATTCCAGGTCAGTAATTAGAACAGATAGTGATTATCCTAACTAAATACCAAAAGCTCAGAGTTTTGTATTTCATTTTTTTCTGTACCTTAAATTGGTCAGTATTTATACCTGTTGCCATATGGGCTTTGCATTTGACAATGTCTTGGGACAGCATCTCTAATGTTCAAAATAACACCTCGCTACACTTACTGCAAGCATTTAATCAATCTTTGTATCAATTAATTTCAGCTTTCTCCTTATAGGGTACTTGACTGACTTTTTACCTTCCATTATTAGTAATACCTATCCTATATTAAACTGGAGTTTCTCTAGCCAGTTTGACATTCGTAGAATAGAGAGTTATTGTAACTCAACCCTCCTGAAAGTTATTCTTCCTCCCTGGAATATGTATGTAAGGATGCTGTATGACTTTGAGCAGCAACTGGCAAATGACCTTGAACATTCTTTCTAAATTCTATACTTTGAATTAGGAAGAACATTTTTTAAGAGAAACTATTTACTAATTTAACCATTTTATACTATCCAATCTACTTTTTATTTAATGTCTTTATTTTTAAGGAACTTTGATATTAATTAGACAATAATATTGTTTGAGACAGGTTTTCTTCACTAAATAAACAAACACTATTGAATTATGCCTTTAAGTCTGATTAGTAAATTGTGTTAATAATTATCTACTCTTGTATTGCAAATACAAAATAAAAATATCCTTTGAAGTTTTCTGTGTTCTTAGTAATAGGCTAAATAATGCCACAATGGAATCATATTTCTCACTTAAGACATTGGCTTCCACATTACTCGTTATTTCTTTTACTAATTCTTTACTAATTACTGCAGTGCCCAGGAGATGTTGGCATAGACCAGAATACTCTGCACTCTATGGATCTTGGACAAGCAATAGTTTATTCTCTCAGATAAAAATGGAAATATTGTTAAAGCTACTGTCAGACTTATCTCAGTAATTTGTATGCTTTCACTCATTTACCTTTCATTTCATTGTGCTCTTCATCTTTATATTTTTAGAAATTCTACATTTTAATTATTATTTTATTTGTTTTCAATTACTTTAATAAACATTGCCTTATTTCAAAGTAGTTCCTTTTTTCCATTTGAGCAACCTCATTTAGTACCCAAAATAGGATAGGAATATGAGTATTAATCTCATGAACACCATTTATAAATAATTCTATATATTACACTGCTTATTAATCAGGTTGGTGAGAAACAATAGGTTAATTGGATTCTACCATTGGTCTTGAAAATATGACTTGTTTTCTTTTCTTTCTGGTGCAATTAACATGAAAATTAACTATTATCTAAGCACTTAGATAAATTATTCCCCTCCTAGTGATTTCCAGTTTGCAGAGACGTCAGATCACAGAGATCTGTAAGGTTACTCCACCATCATCTGTAGCTTGATGACCACTAGGCTTTCCTTTGCCTTTGCTCCTCAGCCCCATCTGAAGCTCTGTCCTACGGCGCACAAAGCTGAGAAGAGTCTGCAGAGCCCAGTCACCATCACCTTGAAATCTAAATGCAAAACTGCTGGATTTTTTGCACATTTTTCTCACCCACCCTGTAGTCACAGAAGAAGAAAAGTTAAATCACAAAGGTCACAGAATACAAGTATTAAAAGAGTATTGAGATGCCATTCTTTATCTTCTGGTCCCAGTCACATTCACAACACTTCTGGCAAACACCTGAAGGAGATATCTTTGTTGCTAATTCTCACAACCAGGGGGCAAAAAACCTGCAGATAGTGGCAAGCTGTTTTACACTGCATATGCTTGGCTTGCAGGGAAAGAGCAGTGGTGACACATAGGTTTTTATTTTCATTTTTTTAAAAGCATTGTACAAAGCAATGCAAATAACAAGGCCAAGTTTGAGTGATTTTAGTGGAAAAAAAAAAGGTAATCAAGTAGGTTAAAAGACTACATGGAATAAAGAAAATTCAGATTTTATGCTGGGCATTGCATTGGCGGAAAAGAACATTCCAGCACATTTTTGGTCATTTTCTATTTCTTCTACTTTAATTGATCCTGTGGTGTTTTGCATTTCACAGACACTTGTTATTGCTCCTTTGACACAAATTGTTGACCATATGCTAGACAGAAGGGGATACTACTCACAAGAAATCTTGCCCAATGATAAAACTATTGTTGACAGATTTAAAAGTTGGGGGGTTTTCTCTGGAGAGAGATTGTGTACAAGCAACTGCACAGAGTTGCATGTTGTCTTGCACTAACATTGAGATCCAACTCCTTCAGTTTACAATGAGATTTCTTCTGCTGTCACCCACCAGATCCTGAGAGCCAAGTTTGCAGATTCTGGCGTGGGCACTATGCCAATAAATCTGGCAACCAGAATTTGTTATATGGAAGACCAGCTGTGGTGTAAAAGTCTCGTTGGACATTATTCGAGGTGGAGATTCTGCAAGAAAAATTTAGTTCGTAATTCCTCTGATAACAGCCAAGTGAGAGTAGAGACCCACTTGCTCTTTGCTGCCTGCAGTCCCTCCACAGCATTTGCAGACATGGAAAGTAGTTCAAAAAATACTGTCAAAAAATTTAGTAGATCATGTTCAGGAGGGAAAGCAGACATGGAAGGTGGGGGAGAGGATTATGAATCACATGTGAGTAATAACATTTTTTCCATGTGAAGGGAAAAGCAGTTATATAATAGATAAGTGAAAACAATCAAACCTATACGAAATCTTAATCTGCAAAGTTTTCTATTTTTCTTTTTGACTTGATGGTTTGGGAACTGGAAAAATAATTAAGAAACTATGAAAATTTACATGTCAAAATTCAATAAGAAACATTTTCTTCTGGAGTATTTGGTTTGATCAAGATCTCAGAGAAGCTCATTCCTAAGGAACCTGATGCCTAATATGTTGCAGATTTCCAATGATTAAAGCTTTTGAGAAATCATCCAGGTCTCTGAAGCACAGATGCTAGGCAGAGTATTTTCACCACACGGACTGTACAGCATCCTCATAGAGCACCAAAACGGGGGAATATGAAACTGCTGCAGGTCCCAGCTCTTCTGCCAGGCACATGCTGCCTCCACATTGGAGCAAGACCTCTGTGCTTAGGCAGACCTCACGTGTACATCCTGGGCCAGAATATTGTGAAGGGCACAGATTTGGTCTGCAGCAGAGAGTAGCCAGATAAGCCCATGGTGATTTAGTGCTTTGGGAAGATTGTAGCATGCAAGCCACTCAGGATTTCACCCACTGCACAAGTGTAGGCCTATATTTTAAAAGAAAACTCGTCTTTCAGCATTCTATTCAGTAAAGCTCAATTCCAGATCTAATTCCTATCTTGCTTTTGCTGTAGCAACTCTTAGATAACATGTAAGAAACAAAAGACATGTTATTGTACCAGGATTTTTAAGAAGTTATTCATTGCTATACTTTAGTTGAGATCTGTGAAGAAACACATGCAGAATATTTTAAGAATGTGCTATGCCAGGTTACCCTAAGTCACAGTGTGTTTAAACAACCACTTTATTCTACCATCTGGTACGTGATAGGTTTCTGATAAATATGTGCCTGCGCTTTGACTGTGGGATGCATACAAGTACGGAGGCTGGATTTTTCCAAGATGTTTGCCGAAGTCTGAGACAAAAAACTTTGGCAATGAGCAAGAGCTTTCTGCTGGTACAGAAGTAATCAGTCCCCTTGATTTCCCACCTCCTCCCTTTCACCTCCTCTTTGCTGAGGTGAGACAAGTAAAACTGAGCAGTAGTTGAGGTTAGCACATTGTAGCCTTCATTATTATTCACCAGTCACTGCTGTCTAACCTCAGGTGAGCATTATGTTTCTCAGGTTTGTACTTCTGTTGTTTCCTGAAGTAGTTACAGTTATTTGTGAACACAAAACCATGGACTTCTTCTCCCTGGCACACACTGCCTTGTTTTGCTGAAGGGAACATCTTGAACTCTTCACATACATTGACTCATTATGACGGATGAAGTAGGATGTGACATCCCACTTACAGTTCCCCAGCATAAACAGTTGAAACATAATAAGAGCTCCCATCTGCCTTGTTCTCTTGCTCCCCCAAAACTGAAAGCAAAATGAAGAGCCAAAGTAATTCACATCTTCATTCAGAGAACAATAATATTAGTAAGCAAGGACATCCACATTTTTAAGCTGAAGTTTTAATGCTGAAGTTACGTTACTGCTATTCCAAACAACAGTACAATTATTACCAGCTTTGGAGAAAAATATATTTGTTCCTGCTGTAATTTTATGTTTACCTGGATAAATTTTGTCCATGGGCTAGCTTAGGTTAGAGTCTTCCACACCACGTACTGGTAACTGACAATGCAAACAGGAATTTAGCTAAAGTGAAAAGATAGGATACCCTATTTCTCAGCACAACATGGCTGCAACAAGAATATAATAATCTCTGAGGCTGGAATCCGTTTCTCAACCTGATTTTCTTGTGTAATTAATGAACAGCATAATAGTTCACTGAAAGTCTCAATAGGACTACAGTGTATATGAACAATTTTATAGGTAACCCACTGTAACAGAATAAACTGTAACTTTTCTGTTTCCTGTAGCTACTTCCAGACAGTGACTGCCACCCAGGACTTTAATTACCAGGAATAGAAAAGTAATTCATGCCCAGAGCAACAGGGGAAGAAAGTCTATAAAAACTAACTTGAAAAAATAGCATTTAATGGTGATACATTTTAGGAAAAACGCTTCCAAAACCCTGCTGAGATTTAAGCCACCTAAGTCCAAAGTACTTTGAGGGCTTTGATGGAAAAGATGTAAAGCATTATTTAAAATCAAATTCAACCTCTATATAGTTCTACAGGAATTTGACCTATTCTATTTCATTTTATTACCACTACTTGATAGGTCAGGAACATTTCTAAGTTATGGTAAGTAGAAGCCATATGTGCTCTCACTTAAATAAAACTGTTGAAATAATTTATTTTTAAAACATTAATAATTAATTTTATAATTTTTTGAAATATTTTATTTGTATAAGTTCATTGCTAAATAAAATGCTAAAATTAATTCAAAAATGTTTGTTTAGTGGGAAGCTTACCCTCAAAAAGCTACATATTTTGGACCTTGCTATGTCTACAGCATAGAAACTGAGGCCAGTTCTGTAGAAATGGAATGTTAGAGCTGTGTTAATGGAGTACTTTCCCTAGTCTATTTAGCCTTGTTGAGAAAAGCATGTTCACCTGTACAGGGCAACACTCTATCTCCATCTCATCATGTCAGACAGTATATTACAGTAGCTGTATGGGACCAGATCAAAAGCCCATGTGGCATGAAACATCTCTCACTCAAAGAGGCAGATGTCCTGGAAAAGAACATAGAGCAGTCCTCCCCTGATGTACTGTCCCCCCAAACCAGGCAGGTCCTCAGCCACATCTTCATGTCAGCTTCTTTTTCAGTAGCCCTTGATGAAGGTGTGGCCATGAATTTGCTGAATCCTATTTTCTATCCACTTACGCTTTTTGAAACCAGTTACATTTTAACATCCACAACATCTTGGGGCAATGAATACTACAACTTCAATTTAATGGTGACTAAAATCTACTTTTTCTTTTCTTTTCTTTTCTTTTCTTTTCTTTTCTTTTCTTTTCTTTTCTTTTCTTTTCTTTTCTTTTCTTTTCTTTTCTTTTTTTCTTCTCTTCTCTTCTCTTCTCTTCTCTTCTCTTCTCTTCTCTTCTCTTCTCTTCTCTTCTCTTCTCTTCTCTTCTCTTCTCTTCTCTTCTCTTCTCTTCTCTTCTCTTCTCTTCTCTTCTCTTCTCTTCTCTTCTCTTCTCTTCTCTTCTCTTCTCTTCTCTTCTCTTCTCTTCTCTTCTCTTCTCTTCTCTTCTCTTCTCTCCTCTCCTCTCCTCTCCTCTCCTCTCCTCTCCTCTCCTCTCCTCTCCTCTCCTCTCCTCTCCTCTCCTCTCCTCTCCTCTCCTCTCCTCTCCTCTCCTCTCCTCTCCTCTCCTGTTCTTTCCTGTTCTTTTCTCTTTTTTTTTGTCCTAAATATACTACCAAATCATCACTTTCAGTATCCTCTCATTTTAGTATTATAAGAAACAGCAAAACTTATTCCCTTATTCACACTATTCACAGCATTTATGTTCCGTTACCCTTGTTAGTGCTTATTTCTTTTCCAAGATATGACATGGTGTACTTTGACCATTCTGACTCAGTAGACAAACTATTCTATATGTCCTTGGCCATCTTTCTTTTCTCTATCTGTATCTTTTTTTATTCACTGGGGTTCTTTCTGAGATAACATGAGCAGAATTGTAAAATGTTCAGGATATGCATATACAAAGGAGTTTAGTACAGACACAATTTTTTCCTTTCCAGTTTTCCTTTTTTCCTGATCCAACTTGCTTTTTTGAACACTACAGACAATGAGATAACACTTTCAGAGGATTATTCACTATTACTTCCCTAAGGACTCTTTGCTACAAGCTAATGTAGAGTCTATCATTATGTTTCTACACTTAAATTATATTAGATATATTGGGTACAATCCTACTCACTCTACCACTCTAATTACTTTTGTTACTACTCTTCCATTTACTAAATACTGGATTATCAGACAAAAAGATACAGCAATATCTTGTCTAGGTGTCTTGGGTGCTGGTCAATGAGAAGCTCAACATGAGCCAGCAATGTGCACTTGCAGCCCAGAAAGTCAACCATATCCTGAGCTGCACCAAAACAAGTGTGACAAGCAGGTCAAGGGAAACAATTTTCTCCCTCTGCTCCATTCTCGTGAGACCCCACCTGGAATACTGTGTCTAGTTCTAGAACCTCCAACACAGGAAGGCATGGAGCTGTTGGAGCAAGCCCAGAAAAGGGCCACAAAGGTGAGCAGGGACCTGGAGCACCTCTCCTATGAAGACAGACTGAGAGAGTTGGGGTTGCTCAGCCTGGAGAAGAGAAGGCTTCAGGGAGACCTTACATCAGCCTTCCAGTACCTGAAGGGGCTACAGGAAAGCCAGGGGGGACTTTTTACATGTAGTGATAGGATGAGTGAGAATGGAAGAAATTTTTTAGTGTGAGGGTGGTGAGGCACTGGAACAGCTGTGGATGCCCATCACTGGAAGTGTCCAAGGCCAGGTTGGACAGAGCTTTGAGCAACCTGGTCTAGTGGATTACCATGGCAGTGGGGCTGGAACTAGACGATCTTTAAGGTCCCTTCCAACCCAAACCGTTCTGGAATTTTGTGATCCTCGGACAGCACTTTTAGAAATGTCAGGCAACACTCATGACCCATATGTCCAGTGACCACATGACATACACAGGAAATACAATTTGCTTATTGTGTACAAAATTTTCTCTTGCAATCTTAATTCTGTCCCCTGTAGATGTTTCAGCTTAGAATCAGCTACATTATTGTTCAATAACAGGATTTCCAGAATAGATTATATCATGTCTTACCAGATATTTTCTCTAAATATATCCTTGTCTGCCCTCCTCAGACCCACTTACCAGTTCACTAGCTGCACCACATGTGGAAGTTTATCTTTTAAGTTGGATATTGCTGTTCTTTGTGGAAAGGTATAAATGGTACACATATGTACACACACACAGTATACACATGAGATTAATCCTTATTTTAATAAACAGATGCATTATTTTGCATCAAATTGAAACCTCTTGTACAATAGCCTATTGTGACAGATTGTTTTATAATTCATTAAAAATATATTCATTTATGCATTTAGATATTTATGGAAACCTTTTTTAAATTAATGCTTTCAATACATGAATCAAACCCTATAAAAGGTTTTTCTGCCCACTGGGGCCTTGCTGAGAAGAGAAATTTACAACTGCTGTATCAATCTGTTTCAACAGTGCAATAAATAAAAAAGGTTTTAGGAAGATGCATGATGGGCAACCAGTACATTTTTTTACAAATCCCACTATAAGTCTTTGTACAATCTGCCTGGGAAAAACTCTGTCTGGGTTTGAAGTTGCAGTTGTAGCTTTGGTGAATTGAACAAAGTGAGTGCCTGGACAGCATCAGGATCAGGTTTAAATATGAAGAAGATATTTTCAGGGAGGAGGAAGTGATTGCTTCTATTTGATCAACCTAACAAATATTGAAAAGGTGTGGTTTTTTGTCAAGAATAAATGCTCCACAAGGCAAACTCGTAAGTAAGTCACTTCAGAAAACACAAACTCTAGGCTTGTTAGAAGACAGATGCGAACACTGAAGGAAAGAGAGTATTGTGTCTACTAAGCTGTATCACAGACTACAAACACTGATGGATACCTATAGTTTTGGCTGAACTGTTCAAGAGCATCTTGCCGCAGACACCTTGCATGGAAAACTGTACCAATATGCAACATAAACCCGGGTGCCAGCCCAGTGGCTCCATGCGCAATCTTCAGAGACACCTCAACAGCAGAGTATGTCAACTTTTCATGTGTGTGCTGGGAAGGCAGCTTTAAGGGAGAGCTTCTGAGACTGGTGAAACTTTGCTGATGGGAGGCTGACAGGGGTAGCCCTGATGGGAGGAAGGCAGGATGGTCAAGAGACATTGTTGCTATGGTAACACTGCCTGGGAAAGACAAAAGAAAAAACCTGCTATTAAAGGGAAATTGTTGAAACAGGGAGGAAAACAGGGCTACCAAGGCAATGCCAGACCAGCCATGGTGGTGTGCGTGCTGTGACAGGCTGAAATGTACTCATCACTTCAAATGACTAAAACTGTCAGTCATGCCGTCATGCAATTATTTCACTTGGTCATCTGGCCAAATCCAGGTGCTCCTAGGTGGGCATGAACTGAAAATTATTTGGGGGTGTTTGAGTAAAGTTTTCAAAGCATTTTGTGAGGGCATGATGCCCGACACAGCTTGAATGTTTAAATAGGCTGAAATAGGGCTCAGGAGCCTTTTGCCTGCCCCCAGCACCGAAGTAGCTTCCAGTGAAAAAAAAAAGGAATATATTAAATAATAGAAAATAAAGATATCCGTTGCACCTACATGATTCAAACCTAAAGAGAAAAGCTGCTAACTTGTACACATTTTTTCTTATGTGCTTGTAGGAAAAGAAAGCAGTTGCAGGTTGAGTAACTCTGACTTAGCAGCTCCATGACAGAATAGCAGTTGCCAGGATTTTCTTTGTGAATTGAGGTGGGCAGAAGAACACACTTAACCCAGAAGATACAGGCCACTGCAAATTAATTTGGCAAAGCTGAGTCACCTGTGCAGAAACTCAAAACTAACATTAATCTGTTGTCCAGACCAGCTGGTAAAAAAAGGATTTGTGACAGAAACTGACCTAAATTACAACTTGCAGACCGTTATTCCCCTGTCAGGTGACCATATAAAACTCCAGCAAGCCACTCAGCCTGTGTTCCTTCTAGGGCAGTTTTCACTGTCTATATACTGCTTCCAGACAGAAGAGAATCCCAATTTCCTTACACATAAAAAAACTTGAATGCAATTAGTTCTCAAAACACTCCGGAGTAGTACAGCCTCCTTCATCATTACTTTGTACTAAAACCACAAATAAAGGCATCTAAAAGAAAACAGAAAAAGGGAGAGAAAGAAGAGTTATTTATCTATACAATTCATACACCCCATTGTTGTTAACCTTCTAAAATGTTTACAATGTCTTTTCACAACATTGTTGAAAAGTATGGAAAAGAAGAGCCCACTTTTATGGTATAGAAGCGAAACACAGTGAGATTAAATGAAGCACTGAAGATCACACAGGAAATCTGCACTGGAATAAAAGCTTTCCTGTCTCATGCTCTTGCTCTGCACCTAAGGAAAAAGTTAGTGTTCCCTTAGGCACAGGTACTCTGCAGCATTGTGATATACATTGGGAAAATAAGATTGCAGCAAACACTGAATGTTGCACAGAGAATGGGTTGATTTTTTGTGTTGGTTTTATGTTTGTCCCAGTGCTCTTTCAGAAAGTAAAAATAAGTTATTCAGGCTCTGATTTTTCATAATCTCGAGGGTACTTGGTGTGCGGATAAGCCATCGATTTTTTTTCTCAGGTTGTTACAGTCACATACATGCAGTAAAAGTAATTTCCTCGGGACTAATACCATTTGTTCTCCAGGGCTTTTCCTTATGAAAACTGAATTTTGAAAAAGCCTTATTTAACCTTGGCTATTAAGGTTAGAAGAGATTGAGATCCATTTGTGAGATGAACAAGGCCTAGAATTTTGCTTTTGCAAACTTCCCTGACAAAGTTCCTTATACAAGGAAGTTTTTCTATGTGATAAAATTTCCAACTGAAACTAAAAAAATCTGTTAAATTACTTTCCCTTCCTAGTTGATGCACCTATTGCACTGAAACCTTTCTTTAATTTTAGCTTTCACTGTAAAGTTATTAAAACTCAGGTTTTAGTAGAACATGACTTTTCCCCTCTTAGACTTGAATGAAACGTTTCATTGTCATAATTATTCTAAATCTGAAGCAAAAATTCTTCTCAATGTAAGTAAATTTTCATACTAGAGCTTGATAAAGGATTATATAGGAACATGGGTAAGCCTTTAGTGTAAGAAAACTGGACTGAAACTTTATTTCAGTCATTAAAAATATATCTATGTTTGGACTGTGGGCATTTGTACATCTAAATTAAAGCAGAATATTTTGGGGGGTAATTTATCCCAAAAAGAAAACTCGATCCCAAACAAATCATATCACATTGGTTGTATTCCTGAGGAAGAGCTGCTGGGAACGGACTATCGTTCTGAGGTATAAAAAGAATGCTGAACCAAACCTGAACGAAAAGAAATCCCTTCCCACCTCCCCCCCATCCCTTGCCCCCTGCTGAAGTCTATAATGTTTTAATACATTAGAAAGGAAAGTCTTGGACAGGACATCTGACCTGGATGGATATTGATCTTCTAGTTGTCAACATCTCATTGTCAGTGGTTAGAGGTTCTCATCATTAAGGCACCATGGTCATTACAGTGTGCAACACCACTGTGATGTGACTACAACTCACAAAAATCAGATGCCTGCCAAACACTAAGTGGTGGACCTTCCTTTGCAGCTGGGCAGCTGCAGTACATGCATATTGCTGTTGTCAGCTGAAGTGAACTTCTGAACAGCAAGGCCTGGGGCATAATGTAAGAGGGACTAAAGGACAGTTGGTGGGTAAGAACCAGTGGAAGTGCTGCTTTGCAGATGTAGGATGGTGAGATGCCTTTATTTAGAGGTCACTAAAAGCAAGTTTCCCTCAAAAATTTCCTTTGTGTTCCTGTTGAAAAACAAATAGAAGAACAGTACCTGGGTTTTCCTTTTCTTCATATTGAACACATTTTTCTATGCTTGGAGATGATATTTAAGATCTTTTAAAGCTAGTATAATCAGAAAGAAATACAATATTATTGCCTGAAATGTGACTAAAAGTAAACCTAAAACCCATCTCATCTCCAGAAGCATGAAAATACCCCGGGGAATCCCCATCGACCTCCAACATTTAATGGAGCATCCCATTATGCCTGAAAGGACAGCTCTGAAAGTGGTGTTATGGTGCTCAGAGACAATCACCCTCTTTTAGTTCCTGACCAAAGGTGAGTTCAGTAGTCAGATCTTTGTGTAGTGGGTCTCTACTCAGAATCAAATGTTCCCAGAAGCCAGGCTGACCTCCATGGTGTTCATACGACTTGATGACCTTGGAGGTATTTTCCAGACAAAGACATTCTGTGTGATTCTGTGTGATATTTGGGCCCAACACAGCCCGCGTTCCCTTACAATATTCCATGCCTCTGACGCATCCCCTGTACACTTCCAAACACAGAAGCCCTATGGAAATGAGTTCTGTTATGCCAGTTTGTGCCTGTGAAAGGTTTAAGACAGAAAAAGACAGTTCAAGCACCCTGCTTTGTGTGATCTTTCAACCCCAACATTGCTAACCACCTCCCTATCACCTGCATGATTCCTATTATCATGGAAAGTAGAGAGAAACAGAAGAAAGCAGACATTGCTATAGCTATTTGTGGGTTCCTCTGTGAGAGAAGTGTGACCAGGAGATATCCACTGAATAATTTTTATCTACTCTGTAGGAGAATGAATGTCCTATCTGATCTGCTTGCATCCTGCCGGACCAAGAACATCAGAGAAGAAAGTACAGTACATTGTGAAACAGTTCTTTTTCCATAGGGAGCAAAGCACATTCCCAAATTATATTGGTAACAATAAACCTCTGAAATAATACAGTACATCTCTCTCCAGTGAACAGCATCATTCTGTATTCTTCAGAGCTGGGTGAAATAAAACTGCACAGAACAAAGGTTTCAAGTTTCCCTTTTTGATGCTTTCAGACCTAAGCAAAAATAATTAATTTCTCCACCTCCACAAAGGATTTTGGCAGTTTTGCCATCAGTGGAATACAATAATTGTCAGTAAAAAGAACCAGTTTCCACAGAGAAACTAATATGTGAGAAACCAAGCGGCACATACAAGAACACCTTCTCTTCTTCATTGCAGATCAGCCTGGGGACAGGAAACTGTTTTGGTTTCCTTTTTAAAGTAATGCAGGGGACAAATCTTAACTCTCCTCTCAATCATTAAAATGGACGTCTGAGCATGTGAAGAGACTCCTGCCATATGCAGTATGAGGCGCAGGCCAGCTCCCTTTTTATAGTGGGATTAGAAATCTTCAGGGCTTCCTAGTTTGGGCACTTCCCCTTTTTGGCACACAAGATGTGATAATGAAGCTACTCCATGGCTGTGATTGTTTGGGTCTGACACTATAGATAACAGGCACTACATCTACCAGGAGCATATATGGCTAAAGCCTCCCTTCTGGCTCCAGTGGTGTTTGTGGTTTGGACAGCTGTGCAACACAGCCTGGATGTGGACTGGGAATGCAGCTTTAGATATAATGAAGATTTCCCAGCACTTTCCATTTTAACCCCCACCCCTTGCAGTGGCTTTTGATGTCAATTAACTGTAATGACCAGGCTACATCCTTCCCAGCCTCTATCAAGAAGCTAAAAGCATTTTGAACATTTCTCAGAAAAATATAACTGACCATCTAGAAAAAAAAACCTCATAACCTTTTATTTTGGAAATGTTAAGTATTCTTCTATTGAAACCCAGAGATCTGAAGTATGATGGAGAGACAAAGGAATATAGACCTGCTCTAGCACGAGTGATGTGCTGCGGGATTGAGATTGGATAAGAGTTAACCTGAACATAAAAATGAAAATTTCAATTCACTAATGCACAGTGACATGTTCCACATTACATTTGGGCAACTACATGTGAGTTGAGCCTGCTCCATCTCTTTGCAGGTTCCTGATGCCAAGTAGAGTAAACGCTTGTATTGCCACTGAACAAATGTCCCTGTAGAGATGGAGGTGCTGAATTTAATTTCCTCCTAAAATTACTATCCTTACTACTGGGATACCAGAAACAGGAAGAAAGAGGGGATATGTCCATTCTGATGTCAAAACTTCAGTTGGCTGGGGTATCAAAGGCTTGAGGAAAGGGAACCATGCCAAATTCAATGTCAGGGGATATGGCCTCTCAGGACAGGTAGAGTGGGGATAAAGAAATAGGTGGAAATAGGAACAGCAGGGAGCTGTGAGGCAGGTAGGCCAGAGGAGGGGAAGAAGAAGGGTGGAGAGATGCTGTTTAGGACAAGCCCAGAACACGATGGCCACTACAGCACATTTCCTGGCAGAGACCTGGAGGTCACTGCTTCTCTTTCTTGTACACTCACTACCTGTGGCAAAGTGGATATCCTTGCACCAGATACTTGTAGCTGCATGTAATCCTCTATTGAAATAAGACAGCACCATTGATTTATAATTCAATCCTACAACTGGCTCACTTGTGTGTAGGAAAGGCAGAGGGGGACTCAGGAGGGAAAATACTATTTTGTAAGCTTATTTTGTTCTCCAAATGCTAAGTATTGTCCATCAATACAGCTAGGAAATCGCACTGGGGGGCGGCTGGGGACAGGCCATCAGAAAAAGAAAAATTGTAAGAAGCATTTCTGCTCCTTAGCTTCTGCGACAATTGTGTTTCCACCAGTGGTTAGTCTCTTTGCAAGGGGGCCTGTTTCTGTCCTGGATTTGCCATCACATATTAGGATTCTCTGTGGAACACATCTCATGCTCGCTCAGCAGATCCCTTTATTTTTTCTCTGGGAAGCTGCTCATAGGTACTCCATCACTCTGACATTTTTCAGCCAGGATAATGATGGAACAAACAAGCACAGTAGCTGACTCAGGAGGAAGGTGTACGACTGCAAAGAGGCTGAGCACAGAAACTACTGTTTGTTTATTTATTTTGAAATCCATACAATTGAACAACGTTTGCATTATAAGCAAACAATTTTTCCAAGGTTAGAAATTACCTCAACCCTGATCAAAAGATACCATCAAATCCAACAAAGGCATAGAATAGCCACTGAAATTATGGCAGCAAAGATGCCAGCAAATAAGTGTTTTAAAGGTAGATAAGATGGCTAAGAGCTAGTAGTAACTGAGAGATCAGGTATGCTCAAATGTAAGTAGAAAAGGAGGAAAAGGTTGTGTGAAATTTGAGAAAGGCTTCTCCTCTACATATTTGTCTGCATGCAGAAAACCTCCTGAGACAGTAAAAAATTAAATATAGAAGTAAAAGATCTAGAGATCGGTTACATAAAGGTGAATACATTGCTTTATTTTTAAGTTTTTATACCATAGGAAAACTTGTTAATAAATTTCATATTGCAAAAATGACACAGCTTTATGCATGCTCATATCCTCTCATTACAGTGTTGAATAGCTGTTGAAACTTGAATAGCTGTCCCATTTTAGGAATGGAAGTAAAGTCATAATGCTCACCAAGTCATCATACGTCAGATTTTCCTCAGGGTCATATTCTCTGTCTCAGACACCTTGCCAACTTCCAAAAAAAATCAACCAAACAAGCAAACAAACAAAACCAACTCATTACTTTTACTTGGCAACTGATAATTCTTTCATCACATTGATTGTTTTACTTTCTTTTGAACAAAGACACTGGTGTGATTTATATTATATGACTGCAAATAGTAAATTAGCATCTTATTAAGATCAAGCATGGTTTATGGCACTGTGGTGAATTTTGTTCACATGTCACAGAGTCACAGAGTGGTCAGGGTTGGAAGGAACCTCTGAAGATCATCCAGTCCAACCTCTCTGCTAGAGCAGGATCACCTACTGTAGGTTACATAGGAACACATCCAGGCAGGTTTTGAAAGTCTCCACAGAAGGAGACTCCACAACCTCTCTGTGCAGCCTGTTCCAGTGCTCTATTCCTCTCACAGTAAAGAATTTTTTTCCTTATGCTTAACTTGAACATCCTATGCTCCAGTTTGTGCCCATTGCCCCTTGTCCTGTCATTGGACACTGCTGAAAAGAGATTGGTCCCATCCTCCTGATGCCTTCTCTTTAGATATTTATAAGCATTTATGAGATCCACCTTCAGTCTCCTCCAGGCTAAACAGACCCAGCTCTCTCAGCCATTCCTCACAGGGCAGATGCTCCATTCCTCTAATCATCTTTGTGGCCTTGTACTGGACTCTTTCCAGTAGTTCCCTGTCCTTCATGAACTGGGGAGCCCAGTGCTGGACACAGTACTCCAGGTGAGAAATCTAAAAAAAATTTAAAATATCTTGGAATAGCCTCTATTGCACCAGTGCAACTTTAGCAGCTTTATATTACAGAGAAAATGAAAGGAAACATAATTCTCATACTAGTGCTAATGTAACTCTACAAGGCAAAATCTTCAGAAGCACTTTTACATTTTAATTCAAGTTAATTTTTGTGTAAATAAAGTTTTGACTGGTCCCCAAAGAGAGAAAAAATGAATCAGTTAAATCCACAGCTTCTCAGATAGATCACTGACTTCGGATATGGAAGAGCAATCCAAGTCATTTCTCCAACAAGCCTAATCACAACATCTCTAACAGGCCAAAAGTGTGACTCTAAATGTCCTAAAGCAACATAAAGTTTTATATTTATGGCTGATCCAAAACTGGAATCTGACCAGAATCTGTGTCAGCAGATGTTAGAGTCAGGCATAACTCCTTAGAGATACCGAGTAATGGAAGTGGGAAGGGACCTCAGGAGGTACCTGGTCCAACCTCCAACCCTGCAAAAAGCAGGTCCAGCATCAATATCAGATAGAGTTGCTCAGGATCTGGTCCAGCTGAGTGTCAAATCTAATAAATGTTACACTGCAGGTAGTCAGGAGTGTTCAAAATAATACATTACTCCACTCTCCTGAAGTCTACTGTCTCTGGTGCCAGCTTTCAGCATAAGCATCATAGTAGAAAAGCTCCATTTTGGCGCAGAAGGAAACGGCTTGTACTGGACTTGAAATCTGGGCTGCAGTATTTGCCTTCATTTATTAAATAAAGCATCACATAAGAAAAGCTTTTTCTATAGGCTGTACCAGAGAGGAAACTATGACTTCAGGCCAAAAAAAAAAAATCTGAGAGGGGCCTCAGAGTTCTACACACTGGTAAGTAAAACATATCAGAGAACCTAAGCTCAGCTAAGGTCAAAAAGCAGAACTCCTGTTAACTGCAGTTAATCACCAGAATACCCTTTCATCCCAGTTCTGCTTCCACTGACACAAAAGGCAAAATTCTTGCTGTCTTTGGTGGCCCAGGATTAGACCTTTCAAAAGTAACTTAGGTGGAGGGGTGGAGGAGTTCTCTTCCTGCACATGTGTGTATGTCTATCTCCTTTCACATGGGAGCAACTTTTTATTGCCAAAATATAAATGCCTGAAAAAGAAGTTTTTTAATGGAATTGCTGACAGTTTGTTAAGTAGAGTGCCACAAACAGCACTGCTGTAATGATTAGTTGAACAGGCTGATTACAGTGGGCTTGTGCTCTCAGCAATGGCAAAAACTCATTTGATTTTCAATAGAGCAACCCTCTTGAATCAATATTTTGTATTATGTATTCCATTTGTACTTGTATAAAGAGTACAGTGTTATTTTACCTTAACATTTTATTTTTAGAGCTCATGTAGCATAATTAAGCAAAGTTTATGCAGGTTTGACTTACAGTTAAACATTGGCTAGAATTTTCCTGTTTGCATCACACTTAGATCTGCAGTCGGATCTATGCATGTATATGCAGGCATATGTGAAAATGTGCATCTCTATAATTGCACTTCCTGGTACTTATCTCAGATATATGGCCTATGATTTTGTGTGCCTTTTCCTTCTGGATTTCTACTAAGACACCTTAAAAAGGAATAATTTTCAGGATGTGTTGAGTGTTGTCCATGGAGGCTTGCATTAGCAGAGATATTCAAACTCCAGTAGTCATTTTTTTAAGGGTTAGGTCATCTAATAGATTTCTCTTCTTATCTTTTTCTCTCATTGTTCACCTCCCTGTGTGCAGTAACTAGTCTGCACAGAAGACAGACATACAAAGCCGAAACACGCCTAATCTCTTCAGATTTCAAGAAGCTCTTTTTAATCAGCATCACTGTAACCCATGCAGCCTGAGCTGCATAATGTCACCCAGGTGGCATAAAAATAACAGTCACCATGACAGTGGAGGGTCCTGGGTGTTTTCTTAAATAGTAAGTAACTATTTCCTTCTTAAGTAAATTGCTTATTCCAGTCCAGGTAAACTGGACCTGATCCAATTATGAGGATTTTCCCCTAAAAGGAACCTTACCAGAAAGGACAGCCCACACCACATCCTATCACTTGAATTTCCACTGCCAGGGAACAAGTCATGTCCTGTCAGGTGACTCCATGCAGAAGTGGCCTTAGGCGACCTGGGGGATCTTCAGTAGGCCAGAAAGCAAGCTGAGAAGTCTGAGTAACCATGGTGAGCCCCATACTGAAAAAGTCCCTGAGTTAGGTGTGAAGTGTGGCCCATGCAGATGTGACTCCAGGGTTGGTACCTAATTGAAACTACCTGGGTCCTGAAAGGCTGCCACAGATTCACAAGTCCACTCTCTGGCTGAGATTCATAGAAGCATAAGGTAGCTCTATCTGTCTGATTTGTTCAGACAGGAAGGCAAGCCCTCACATTGACACTTGTTTGTTTTTTTTCCTTTTCAAACCACCGATGGTGTTGTTGGCATTCTGTAAAACAGTCTGGGTAGCTGAATTTACTTCCGTCTTATGGGTTTTGGTGAGAGCATTAAGTTCCAGGACAGTGAATCAGTTTTCAAGGTGATGCATTTCAGTCAGAGCCACAAAGAAGCTCACTAATATACAAGAATTTTTATTTTGAGGAAGCAGCATTAAATTTATGAATATCACCCCAGAGTGCCATATCTAAATACCTTATTTGCAAGAAACTCTTTGACTGAGTAAAATCCTGATTTCAGCAGGAGTTTTGCCACTGATTTCAGTAGGGGTGGATTTTGCTGCTATTATCTCCTGGGAAGGAGAAAAAAGGAAAATCCAAGAACATAAGCCATCTAAATAGTGATTACCTAAAAACATTTGGCAAAAATCAAACAAAATTTCTGCATTACCAAAGGGCCTGAAAACTATTAAAGTAAATTCTTGTGCCTGCTCATTTATACCAGGATCAGCTTACAGTTTTCTCCAGGCAGTGATTAAAGAAACTGCAGTTTTCCTCCATTCTCCTTGGTTGCTGATAAACAAATGATAGCTTAAGTGAGTACAAAAATATGCAGAGCATTGAAAAGAATAAGAAGGAATACCTCTTACCAGCAAAGAACTATATTCAGGATCACACTGAAAAATATGCATAAAAACATTTTTACTTCCATGGCCTGACTCCACATGCTTAAAACACATGCTGAAGTGAGATTCCTGGGTAGAAAAGGTTTCCTAAATAAGGACCAAAAACATTTTGAAAATACCCTTTCAACAGTAACAACTAGTTTTGGGCTTCTCACAGCTGTCCACCAAAACAAACTCAGTTTTGGGCTTTCATGGAAGTCCTTTAATTTCTTTGAGATATGACTGGAAAGAAAGTGAAGTACCTCTGAAATGTTACAGAGTGACAATCTGAAAGTGCTAAAGGACCACTGAAATCTCTGATCTGCTAGAAAACATGAAGTTGTAAGTGAAGCTAAAGCTATGAGAATAGGGACAAATGGATAGAGTGTTTTAAATATAATAGTGAGATGTTTTATAAGTAATGTACTTAGAAACACACTATCGGTTACAGAAGTTCCCATTCCTGAGTTATAAAAGGGAGTATGGCAAGAACTTGCAGGGACTCCAAGGAAACGCCTAGTTTTCCCAGGTGTGTTTCAAGACTGAGCAGGGGAACCTGTAACATGGTTGCTTCATGTGAGTGAGAAGATGTAGGATGACCTCTGACTGCTGACATTATAGGTCGAACTGGAAGAAACCTGTAGGGTACTAAGCCTGAAATGGCTCTACCCTTGGGAACCAACTCAGGAATTTAGCATGTTGTAATTATAGAAACAAATCTGTTAATTGACAGCCCTTTCTGGTTTGCCTTTCTCTTAGACCACCCTTTTGCTTGACTAGTAAAATGTGTCTATTGGAACTGGCACTCAAGTTTCCCTCAAGGTGCTGGCATATCTGGCAAGTCAGTCAATAGTGTAAAGATGAATAGTTTTATTTTTGTTTTATTCAGAAGGCAGTGACCTCATTGGGGTTGATTTTTATAGCCCTGTGAGCACTGGCTTTGGACTTTTTCAGGTGTCAGCCAATTCAGAAGATTGTTTTACTGTTTTCTCTGTCACTCTATCACGAGTCCTCTGCTATCTGACCTTGACAGCACATCTCAGAGCCACAGTGCCAACTCCAAGTTAATACCTAGAAACTCGCTCAGGTAGATGCAGCTCTCCCTCCTCTGGAAGAGAAGACCTTCACTTTTTAAAAACAAGATGGCCCAGAAGAAGGAACCAATATGAGGTTCAACTGCCTGGCAGAAAGGTAAGGTTTATGACAGGATGGCACAGGCCAGGAGGGAGCTGTTCTGGGTGGAGCTTTGTCTGACTTGGGTGAAAAAGCCACAAAACCTTCCTGCATCCTATTCATGATACATGTTTGAGCTGAATGTTATACTGTTAATTTTCAGAGGTCGAGTTCCCAGGGAAACCTTCACCTGTCCCTCATAACATAATTTGTGAGGTTTTATGCACCTTGACCAGTCCTAAATTACAGTTCCTGGACCACAGGTTGAAGGTTATTGGTATCTTGATCTAGTACTCAAACCCAAGGATAGGGCCATTTATTCCAAAATTAAGGTCAACATGAGCTTCTTCATAACTTGGCTCAATAGGCTGTTGGGACTCAACAGGCTCTCAACTGGAAAATAAACAAAGAACAAGGTTTCAATCTATCCCTTGTGTAGTATCTATGTATCTAATGGCACCACCACAGGATACAATTCTCATAATGACAGGATGAACAAGACAATTTCTTGTTTTCCAAGAAAAGGGAAATATGTTAATACTGAACATAACTGAAATTACCCACTCATTCCAAGGACAGAGTGCTCTGTTGCTGTTTTGAACATACCACATTATTTTCAACACTGATGAGCTAGAAAAAACAGAGAAGCAATTTTTTTTTTTTTTTTTCAGGATAAGAATACTTATTTCAGACCTTTGCAAGGGGAGATGGGGGATATAGAAGAAAAGGGTCTCTGCTCTGTGGGATTGGGTTGTGTGATTAAAGGTTTCTCTCTATATACCCAAAAGAGCACCAAGGAAGGAGGAGAGCTATATGCACCCCAATAATCTCACCATAGCCAACAGAGCCTGCTGCCCTGACCTGGCCTGAGCTATCATAGGAGAGATGTCAACCTTAGGTCTAAGGGGTGAAACCCATGAAGATGAGTCTGTCTTAAAGAACAGTGTGAGACCTATTATGGGAAAGAGCATCTTATTACACAAGAATTATCATGGGGAATTTAGGTAAGAAACCAAAGGAGGGAAAAAGAAAGGATCAATGAGATTTGTGGTGGAACAATCATGGTAAAACAGAGGGGTGTGGTGATAAAATGGTCAATCATGTAAACTGATTGCTGGTCAGTAAGCTTACTTGGCTATGGCCTGATCCATGCAATCTGTTCTGTCTTCTTAATCAACTCCTTTTTTGACTATTTTTCTGTGTGAAGAGTTTTCTACAGTATGCATGTGTATATGGGGGTATAAGGGCCAGCAAGTGGACTCTGACCATGGTCACAGAGACCGTGTGTCTGGGGTGCTCACAAGAGGGGAGACTAGAGTGCATGTGTATTGCATGTATATTGCATGGGTGTGTACATAGATGTGTGTGACCAACAGCAAACATCAAGCTGGATGAATGAGATCAGAGTCCACAGCTCTGTCCACATCAGTAGGTTGCTTCCACTGGTGTCATCTCCCCAAACAGCAGCTTCCTGCAGTGCCCAGCTACTACTATACAACTACATGAGCATGAGAAATAAGAGAAAACCTGGGGATGATGTAGATGTCTTGACAAAGGACATTTGAACCTCCAGACTTCGGGGACAGAAATGCTCTGTGGACTAAACTCCTCTTGCAGCTCTTCACAGGGGAATTGAAACATCTCCCACAGACCAGGGTGGTGAAACTAAGTAGAAAATCACTGATCCTGCCATTGCTCTGTTTAAATAGTCAACAAAGAAAATTCAGTGGGTGATTTTTCCTGTAATGCATTTACTGTTTTTAGGTCACTTGTAAATATTGTCCCAGAGGAACATAATAATATATGAATGGACACACCAGGTCAGACCAAAGGCTTGTCTAGCTCAGTAACCAGGTGTCCCGGCTCAAACCAGGACACCAGACTTCAGTAGTCTCCACTACTGAAGTACACAGTATACAGTATACAAAAAAAGGCAAAGCATATGCAACAAAAGCATATAGTGAGCTTTTCCTGGTGCAGCCTCTGGTCTTCAACACACTGTCATTCAGGAAGTAAACCTGCCTTTTCCTTATCAATGAAACTTAATTAAAAATCACATGTTCAAAAAATCACCTATATATTCAGTTGATTTCTGATTGTTGTCACTTTTGCTGAGCTCAGTGTCAGAGACATAAATGCACTAATAGTTCTTAATGTCCCTGATCAGCTTCACTTAGGATCCCAGCCACCACCTACGGGCCCAGGTTCAGATCAGCCTAGGGTCATGAGCCCCCGCCCTAGTTACACCATAGCAGATCCCCAGCCCTGCCTCTGGCCCTGCCGCCTGGATGGACCTCAGCCCTATGCTGTGATAGTTCATCTTCTGGATGAACCCCTCAGACCTACACTGTAGCCTGTCATCTGTACCTGCCTTCAGCCCTGTCCCCAGGTAGACCTCTTGTCTCCATGTCGTGGCCTTTTCTTCAGTCTCATCTCCTTTAGCTCCTGGACCCCTGGAGTTCCCCCAGCCCTGGCTCATCCCCTTGCCCTGTCAGGGGCTACTCTTGGACCTCATCACCCCCTGGGTCTGCTTGCTGTGCTCAAACCCTGCAGGACAGCACCTGCTGGAGAGAGCACAACCAATGAAAGGTCATCTCCATGCCCAGCTGCCTGGTCCTTACACTCTTGCTCCTTCCTGACATTCACATCTGTGAGCTTTTTTCTACAGTCCTTGTAGCAAGAAACTTTCTGGCTACAGAAAGAAAACTAAGATTCTTATGTGACTTAGAGAAAAAATACCAGTTCTCAAGGCTTTAGATAAAACCTTAAGAGATAGCAGCAACCTTGCAAAGAAATAATTTGGTTCTATAGATTATGCAGTTGGTAATTCTCAGAAATGTTAGGACAGCAAATCAATAGTAAACTCGAAGAGATATACTCTCAACTCATTATGTAGTGCTTTAGTTCTTAAATTTGTATTTATTTGAAGGACAGCTACCCAGGTCTAGTCCCATACAGTGAGTTGAAGTTAAGTCGACAAAATGTGCATTTTTTTTCTCCTAGTTACAAATAAAGATTATCCAAAAGCCCTTATAAATGTTCTAAATGAATACAGAACAGCAGAATCTTTTGTCATCTCTCCAGTTCTGTTCTCACATGATTGTCAAAGTTGAGACAGGAAAATAAGATTAAATGCTGTAAATTTGTTGATATGAAACTAATAACTAGAAACATGACATGCCCTCCTTACCACACACCCAGAAATGGGTACAGCAGTGCATAACCAAATCACCTAGTCTCTGGGAATTATGATCAAAAAGATGATCCTCAAGAAGCTGCACTGCAGGTTGCCTTGTGGTCGCACACCAGTTTCAAGGCCATGCCTCTCTCTGCCTCATTCCCAGAGGTAAAAGATACCAGCCCCAGTTCTGCTGTGTGTGGCCACTGGCTGGTAAGAGAGTGATGATGGAAAAGATACATCCCTTCCCCTCCTGTGCGCTGGCTCTGCCCTCTCCCTGAAAAATTGGCCCAAAGTGAAACACAAGAGGTTTGTACAATTAATACCAGAGAAAGCACTGTTTATAAAAAGAAAGAAAAAAAGCAGAAAGGAAAGCCTTCACCTCCTCCTAAACACCACCTACCACTCTTGTGAAGAGAAAAAAGCAAATCCAAGAGGAAAGAGAAACCATGACTCAGTGCAGCATCTCGGGAATATTCTGAACATTTCCAGAAGAGACATGCAAGTAGCTTAAAGGCAAAGTCAAAAATAACAAGTTGCATATTGAGTCCCAGATTGCATAGGATCAGACTACTCCTTGCATTGTGTTATGCACCAAATTAGTTGTGGCTTAGGCAAAGACTGACTTGTTGAGGGCACATCATTATGTAGCCAAGCCAAAGGGGAGTGTGGAAAGTTTTTTTAAGCTAGTTCATTTCCTGGCACCCAAAGGGCAGACACACTCACCTCATCCAGCCCTACCTCCTGCTCAGCCTCTGCAGGGCAAGTCTGCCTCACTCACCAGCCTGAACAAACAAACAGCGAAAAGTCCCTTGTGCCTGTAACTTCACCAGAGTTAATACTCCTTTAAAGTTACCTTGCCTTGGCACAGCTCCTTTGCGTGAAAGGAATTTATAAAACCTAACAGTGGAGCACAGCTTCATCCCAGTGCTGGAGTAGAGGATATTTGCTCACAAAATCACATTAACATCCATGGAACCAGAGCGCTTAATTCCCCATACATTGCTTTGAAAATACAGCCTTAAAGCACCCTTTGGTGGAGGATGGGGGTGGGTAAGGAAAGGCTTAGCCCAAGGAACAGCTTAAATTAAACTTGGTGAGCTTTTCCTAAAGCTTCCTAACTTTAACATGAATGCAGGCCTGCCCTATCTCCTACAGCTCATAGCCGTTGAAATAATCACATGTACAGTGTCGTTGTCCTGAAAACATGGAGAAATTATTCTCCTGCCACACCAGGAGGAAACAGAGGAGGTTACTGGAGGGACAAACTGATGTGTGTTTACCCAGAGGGGTTAGCAGCCTTGAGCCTGCAGAAAATTTTGCAGTTTTTTCTTTATGCATTTTTAATCAATTCTAAGCTACTTACAAATATGTGCAATTACTTTCAGCACTTCGCTTTGTAATAAGATTTAATGACTGCTCTGTAATCCTCTTGGTGAGCACTGATAATCAAACACTATGATTTAAATTTTAGATTTAACAGAGCAGTTTTCTACAAAATGAGAAGAAGCATATTTTTAATCTTTAATCTTTTACTGGAAGTTGGGAATTTATCAATGTTTTTATACGCAGTCATAAGTAAAAGGCAGGATTGTTGGGTTTTTTTAAGTCTTTTTCTAACAGATGCCACAACACCCCAGACCTTGCTTATTTTGTTGGAATTTTCTTTTTCTATTAAAATGTTCTATCTCCTAGAAATTTATGGTCCTATTTTCAGCATTCTTAGAGTTGTCGAGTTACAAAATTATGTATACTTGCAATACAGGGAGATCCCAAATGTGAAATAACCATTTCTGTATATTGGCACACCTATGAAAAGATTGGCTTTTCTCATAAAACTTGTTGGCCCTTTTTAAAGTGAATTTAGTGCTTGTGGAAAGCACAGACTGACGTGATGGCAAACAAATCAAGCTGTGAATCCACCAAGCCAACAGAGCTTTCTTCTCCACAGAAAATGCAGGACTACTAAAAAAAGATAAAAAGCCTAAGGGTCACAGACTGAGCAATGGCCGGGTTGTGGGGTCAGGAGAGACCTAAGGGAAGGAGACACATTAATGAAAACAGCCATCAAAGCGCCAGTGAATGATGGCAGGCAGCCAGGGGTACTGCCCAGAGGCCATTCAAAAGCTAAAGAATGCCTGTGGGGTGTTTTTGGGCCATCAGCTCCTGCCTGTGTCCCTCATATCCCTTAAATCCTCCTCCCTTCTTAGTCCACCAAGCCAACAATGCAGGACCAGAAGCAGCAGAGAATTACACCTCGTTTCTTGCCCCAAACGGCTCTAGCCCAAGTAAAACAGCTGCTCTGCAACACCTATCAAATGATCTTTCCTCCATTGACCACCTCCACTGATAAGAGCCATGATGGGGCAGCAGGAGGACATACAGCCAGGTAGGCACCAGTGGTGTCTGGCAGAGTCCTGGTCAGATCAGATCAGCTGTGACAGGGCTTGGGAAGATCAGCCCTCAACCCCTCCATCCCTTCTGCAAGGTTCAGCTTGACTCATTGTGCTGAGGTGAAAAACAGACTTTTATCTTCTGAAATCTGATGCAAAGTGGGTTATTTTTATGTGGGGTTTTTTTCATGTATTTTGCTTATGTAAAAAAACACCCCTTTTTGGCAGAGAAAATATATCCTGAAGGCAAGAAGGCATCACCATCAGCTCTTTAAACTGCTGAACGAATGCTCTTCATGCGCTGCAGAAACATTCTGAGTTCACAATGTTCCTCAAAGCACCAGAGCTGTCTCAAATTTTATCCTGCTGCAGCAGCAGATGAATTTCTTGGTTTACATGTAGGAACACCAACTCCCCCTATTTCAGCACTGACAACCACTTGCCATTACCTCCACCTAGAAAGGCGAGTTGGTGACTGACTAGTAGGTGACTCCTGAGCTGAGCCAGGACATTAAGTGGTGGGCATGTCTTCCCAAGCAGTGCAGGAGAGGGATCTAAAGCAATGGAAGGTCTGCAGTGGAAAGTTATGAACAGTGAAGTCATAGAAGAAAGCTTCGGGTGATTTAATATTCAACTATTTGAGTGATGGATGAGTGAAACTTCTTAAAGCATGGTAGCTGTGCACTGTTCAGAGATATTTGTGTGTACAACTGTGAGAGTTTGGTGGGAGATTTAATTTTAAGAGTGAAAGGATCCAAGTAACCTGTTTTTCTGTGTGTTATGAGTCTGCCAGAAGAATGAATGCAGAGTATTGCTAACTACAACTTTGCCATCAAAAATGTATAGAGAAAGCAAATGTCTCAAACCTCCCAGTGACAGGTTACTGCACTTTCAGTTTTGATACGCTATGTCACAGACAGGCCTTACCATGTTGGTGAAAAAGCTGACAGAGTCAGCCTGGGATTTTTGCCAAATCAGGAGCAAACACTCTCTTAACCCAAATCTGCTTAGAGTAGGAAAAAAAATAGAATAAATGAAACAAATATCCTGTGTTCACTCAAAGGTTTGTTTTAAGCTTGCAGACCTAAAATCACTCTTGGTTTTCCTGCAGCAGACAAGCTCTCCAGATGTACAACCATCCAGGACTGAGGAAGTATTTCACTGTACCCCAGTCTCTCAGATTGCTTCCCACATCTCCATTTAGACACTGCAACCGGCTCCCTGATCTAGAGAACTATGAACCTTAGGAAAAAAAACAAGCCAACAAAAACAAAAACATAACAAAATAAAACCTGAACCAAACATAACACTCACAAAAAACCCCAAACCAAAACAGAAAAAGCCCTTGACAGCTGAAAGGGTATCAAAAGTTCATCTCATCTGTGCCCAGCTCAATCTGTATGATTCTTATTGGCATCAGTTTGACCTTGTGTATCTTGGTGCTCCTTCCCTGCAAAGGTGATGATTTTTCCTTTCCTCAGCCTTTCATTACTTAGTATATAATATCTCCAAGTAAGAACTGGTCTCCTACTGCATGTTCACAAAGTGAGCTGTATCCCAGAAGGGTACTGATTTAAACCTCCAGGTGCTGCAGTAATAATAACAGGTAATATTTTAACGAGAGCAGTTTGCACTACTTCAATAACTCATGATGGTTATAAAATTATCATATGTCAGTATGAGCAAATTAAAACTTTTGCTGCTTATGGTGATAGGTTTTTACATCCCCTTATTGTAGGGTTAAATTTTTATTTCCATGTCCACGGACACAGCATGGGGGCCCCAGATGAGGCCAATCAGGGCCAGCCAGGCCTTTTACTGCCCTCAGGGACCTGATGTCTACCCTTGAAAGAGGCAGCCAATTTATATAGGAACAGAATATGGTCTGTACTGAACCTTCTGAGATGTGTTCTTGTAACACAAAAGGCTTTTATATCAGTTATACTCATATTTTATCTACATTATTTCTGGCACAAGAAAAAAATAATATAAAGCAATATAAACTGGAAAAATGTGAATGTGATCATACATTGTCCTTCAGATGGGATATGCTCATTATCAAGTGAAACACATTGTAGGGATATCTGATTTCAATTTTTGCAGTGTGTATAGCTGTGGAGAAAGCTACTTTATCTGTAGCTTGAGGAAACAGGTAGACACAGTAGCCTTCCAATATCTGAGTTAGTTTTGAAGTTTATTCATTGTACCTTTCTTTCATTTAGAGATAAATGCAAGTAAAGGGAAAATTAAGAAATGGAAAATAATACTACAAAATTTAGCAAAGAGTTTGTTTGGTTCTGTGCTTTTAATTTTGTAGATAGATATACAAGCAGAGGAAACTGAATCCCTATAGGCTTGTTTTTTACTTCAAAAAGAATATATAGTTTGGACAAGTTTGTTTCATTTGAATGTGTGGGATGCTTACTAGGAGTATCTTTGATTAATACTGAAATGTATTTGATTAGTACATGAGTTACAAGAATAGGATAAGATGGAAATTTTAGTACAGTAATAAGTGCTGATAGACATTTGGAAAAAAAAAATCTGTATGGTCTGGAAGAATTGTACCCCAATGAATTAATTAATATGTGTTTAAGAGTGGCTTAAAATAGGGATAAATGAACTGGGTAAAATAAGTTATCAACATGGCTCATTTAAAGTGGCTCCTCGAGTCTTTCATCCTGGTGGCTTTTATGGAAGCCATGTGGACCTGCCAGACCACACTCAAGCCTTCTCATTAATATATGTGACATTGATATTTGCCATCATGAGAATATGGAACAAAACCACTGATTTTGTCCATTTCACTCGTGTTGACAAGACTCCGTTTTTGTAACAGCTGCAAAGAAGGATCCAGTGGAGTGGAGATGTTGAGGGCAGAGAGGGGACTTGGGTGATGCAAGAGAAGCAAGGTGAAAGGGAGCTGTTAACAAGAAGCTATTGAGGCTTCCAAGAGCTCTGCTTATCATTTTCTGTCTTCCATCTCTCATAAAATTCTTCTGTCTCCCTACAAGCACCTCAGAAGCACTTCAGCCTGAAGGTGCCCAGCCAGCTTGCAATGCTGCCTCCCTGCCACAGCTGAATCCAGGAGACAAGGGACTGAGAATAGGGAGGGAAGTAGTCCAGTCCCAGGGTCACCTTCCCTTGGTGGTACTAGGAGAGGACACTAGGCAGGGGTGACAGGGGACAATATTGCCTTCTCTTTGCCTTCTTCTCTTCCCAAGCTCTCAGCACCAATACAATGAAGCGACAGGAGGACTGGAGAGTAGGACCAAGCACTCACTTCTCCCAGAAACCACCTATTTTGCTAATTTGCCAGCACCTAGAACCACCTTCTGCCTCCTGCTTCCGCCAGCCATGGGAAGATAAAGAAACAACAGCTTTGATTTTAGAAATAATATTCTCTCTGACCCCCTGCTTACATAAAGCCATTACTTTCTGTAATAATTCTGATATGAGAACTTAGAAACAAGCACAGGTGGCAAATGACGATGGAGCCCTATCTCAGGCTCATATGGTGGCCACTGCCTTTGACCTTGGCTTTGTTCCCATCACTGATGAATATTTAGGTCTGTTTCTGAATTAGTAGGACTGAGGTAAAATTACTTTCCTCCTTTCCCCACTTCTCCCTGTCATTCCATGTATGTATGTGTATGTGTAAACAGTGATACATATTATCCTCTTAACAAAAGAAAACACAGTAGTGATTGATAAGGCAGGATAAAGGTTATAATATTTTTATTTATTATTTGCTTCCCAATTTGCTGAATTCCTGTATCCCTCTGAAATACATTCAATGCTCTTAGTACATACACAGGTAAGTGTTTTAAACTCTTTTCACTTAGTGAATTAAAGTTATTTTTAAAATTTAGAAGTGTTACTGAGAACATTGAGATCCTTGCTGTATCTCCTGAGAAAGTGAAGAAAAGAACCAAAATTAAGCCTGAGATGCATGAATGGGGAAGAGGATAATGGAGTCTTTCTATGCAGAAGTAAACACTAAATGGAATCTGTAGTCACTGGATAACTAATAGAAAAATAGTGGAATTGCGAACTATTAAGCGAACTAGATATTTCTGGTGGATAGGCACAGCATCTCAAGATGAAGTTCTCTATAAAAACAATTACCAGTTTGAATTTTCAGTGTTCAATACACAGAGTAGCTGTTTTGCAGTCTACTGTGCAAAAAGTGAAAGCTGATGATCCATACCATCACTGAATTGCAAATAGGAGGCTCGTTAGAAAGACAGAAAATGCTGTCTCTTAGAATAATATCTACAGCCTAAGTTGCTTTTTTTTTTTTTCTTTTTTTTGCTTCCCCCCCCCCCCCAACAAAATTGCAAGAATTTTAAAACTGTCTCCCAGTGGGACTCGGTAATGGACAGAAAAGTTAACCAAAAATAGAAAATGCTCTGGAATGTTTTTATTTCAAACTTTTGTATTTCACAGTAAGCCTGAAAACAACCAGACATTTCAATTAACTGTAGTGATTGTATCATTGAATTAATGTATCCAGTTAAATATACTTAAACTTGAAAGTAATAGGAAGAATTCTAGGAGTTAAGTATTGAAAACCCAAGCATTTCAAAGCAAGGTATGAACAATGTAAAAAATTAAGGATCAAAGCAGATATAATCAAAAGTGAGTTAGAAAGAACTTGTACCCATATGAACAAAGGACAGAAAAGTCATTCCTTTGCATGTTTTTAGGATTGCTTGTATTACTGACTTAGAAAATCAGAATATGGCTGGTGTGACAATAAAGCAAAGAAGACTATCTTCACTATCTTCAAAATGCAGTCATGATGCTGATTAAGGCTCTTGAACACTATTTCACAACCACCACTATCCTTGAGACCTGCCGATTGTAGGAAGAAGAAGCAATGCACCAGTTTCTCTGTGATACTTAGTGGCAACCTCAGGAACACTGTTGATATCTGCATCTAAACAGGAAAAGTATTTTGAAATCTGCACTCAGCTTTTTAGATATAACTGAAAGTATTCATTAATCTTTTTTTAAGCACTTTCAGATTGGTCTGATTGAAATTTCAGTCTAGACAATCTACTGAAACAGCAAAGGGCAGATGCAAAAGAATGAGAGGCATATGAAAGATCGTAAACGAGTGTTCTGTTACATTTCAGTCATGTCCAGTGATAGGACAAGGGACAACGGGAGCAAACTGGAACATAGGAGGTTCCATGTAAATATCAGAAAAAACTTCTTTACTGCGAGAGTGACAGAGCACTGGAACAGGCTGCCCAGAGAGGATGTGGAGTCTTCTTCTCTGTAGACTTTCAAGACCTGTCTGGACACGTTCCTGTGTGATGTACTCTAGGTGATCCTGCTCTGGCAGGGGGGTTGGACTAGATGATCTTTCGAGGTCTTTTCCAGCCTCTAAGATTCTGTGTGATTCTGTGTGATTAAAAAATCCCTTTCAGAACAAAATATTTTATATTTTATGTATAAATGCCCAATAAAGTCAATCGTACAGACTCTGTTTGAAGCTTCACTTAAGAAACCTTCATAGGTATCTTCATCTTAACTTTTATAGCCTTTGCTTCTCTAGACCTATGATTTCAAGAAATCATGCTGGGCATAAGTTTCTCTAACATGTTACCTACATAGTCTTCATAGTACCTCCAAAATCAGACAAATCAGTTTTACTGAGGACTCGATCACCTAGCTCTTAGTGATGAAAAATCATCTGGCTTCACCAGCAGTTACTTCTAAATAGAAATTACAGGATCAAGGCCCAGTGCAGCAGCAGTTGTGAAAGAGCAAACTCTGCTACTTTATTTTATGACTTTACTTTATAAGCTTATGTTTCTTCCTGCAGCAGCATGAGGCCTCTTCTCAAATGTGGCATGAGGATGGCTTCCCAAGGTGCAGGCATAGCAACTGGAAAGGCCCTACAAGAGTGCAGTATTTCCAAATAGACACCTACGCCTATTGCTGCTTCAGAATAAGCACAAGAAGATTTTTGCCAGGCTGTTCATCACCACCTGGGTTGGCTGCCCTCTTGTATCTCCTGACATTATCGGAAACACACGAGGCAATGCTGTGAAAAAAAAATCCCTGTTTTCTTCTGTGTTGAACCATGACATTGCTGCCTGGCATTTCAGGTTCTCTGTGTAGAATACTTGCATACAGAAGAGAAGAACACAATTTACCCTATCTTCACCTGTATTTTAAACAATATCTGAAGTACCATAGCTTCACATTCATTATCTTTGGCATTTATTCGTTCATTTCTGTTCACTGTATTCTGCTTTTTTTCTTAAAAACCTTGCATAGGTCTTTGTACAGAGACCCCTGCACAGCATTTGCACCTCAGAATATAGATTTATAAACGTATACCACTTTCACTCCACCGAACAAAGCCAGAATCAACTGTTACATGAAACACAGAGAAAGAGCTGGGAATTGCAAGGATTTTGAACAGAAACTGAGAGTTTTAAACTGAGAGGAAGACTTCTAAATGGGTGTGTTTGAGAAATGTACTGATCAGTGGAGGCATGAGAAAGTAAATTTCCAATAGTAGAGGAAGATAAGAGAGCAGAGGAGATCACTCACACAGACTGGCTAAAGAATGAAAAAGAGGGGCCAGGAGTAGGGAAATGCAGAGTACAGTAAAAGTTACAGAGCCAGTGGTAAGTGAGCCCCTAAAATCTTTAATGAAAGAAACCTGACTGATCTATTTATTCATATAGGTCACTTTCTGTAATTTCAGTATATAAAATCAAACCAAAACAAACACCAAAAACAACACCAAAACCAATTTTTGGCTTTATTGTACAACATGCTGCATCCAAAACAAAGGCTTCATTAAAAAAGCTGCTTGTGATTTTTTCTAGAATCACAAAAAGACCCATACCCTAAAAGATTTTGGAAGAGCTGCTATAAACTATATTCAGCCATCACCAGTGCTGTAGGTTTTCTGACTGCATAGGGCATTTCAGTCCAGTGTAGGAGGGACTACAGGCACCAAGCACCCTGCTTTCAGACATGCCATCAGACATTTCACCAATGTTCTAGTGAAGAAATCTAATCAATAAGAATGTATTATCCACAGAACAATGGAGAAGCTACATTTTGCTCACTAACAGCTTAATTTCCCAGTATCTATTGATAGTACTAACACCTTTGCCAGTGCAGACTGAGGACATAGTTGGTAAGGCTACCTGTTCCCTCAGCCTGTACATAGGGTGCAGGGCTAACACATCCCTGAGCATGGCACCCAGGAACCCTGCATTCCCCAGAGCAGAGGAGACTTGAACACAGAGTGCCAAACTCTCAGGCACAGAAATACCTTCAATGGTGTGGTCCAAAGGAGCATTGTCTTCCCAGGGAAACCCAGCAGATGTGGACATTCCTGCCTCCCTTTGCTCATTGGAAACACAATGGAGAAGAACCAGTTTAATAGAAAAACAGAGTCAATTCCACAGACTTATAAGTCAATAAACACAGGACTTGCTCATAAGGGAACAAGACTTCCACAGTATCCAGAGTGGTGCGGTGTGTTTTGCCAGAGAAGCATTTAAATGCTGGTAAAGACCTCAGGAAGACCTGGTAAAGGTCTCAGGAAACAAGAGCACATTAAGTTCTCATAAAGAGGGATTGGAAAGTTAGGTCCTGGAAAAGGACACAAAACCTCTGCTTTTGAATGTAAGAAAATATTCAAAACAGATAAAATATTTCCTTTTTAATTCTGTCCTTATCTCTGTCCCCATCCTACCAAGGAGATGACAAATGCTGCTTGAAAGCTGTGGGTGCTCTACCAAAGTTGCAGGAAGATAATTGATATGCAGCATGATATATACAAGCAGACACAACTTTTTCTTCTCAGCCAGTCTATTCAAGATCAGCCCATGACTGTGCAATTATGTTGTAGGAAAAAACTTAAAAGAGCACCAGTGGGTTCCATTTTCACTTGCTAGATTTTTACTCTAATACTGCAGAGAAGGACATAGCCCACAAAATGGAGTAAAAGAGGAAAGAGATGACTGATTTAGATACCGGCGTTCTGTCAAGATGTTCTGGTGCTGACCAAGGACAGAGAAACTTATGTTGTTTGAGTTGACACTTAAACTTCAGGGAAAACATGTGATACAAGTCTTTCCTTTCAGCGTTCATAAAACATAGCATATTCAGATCTGTGCCATGGTGGCATGTTTTTACATTCTTAAATAGGTGGCTTTTCTCTAGTGTCAGTCCTTCAGCCTTCAGATGAAGTCCTACCAGGCTAACCTGTTTTGTAGACAACTGTGCTCTTCTGTTTTGCCTTTTCTGGCAACATTCCAGGAGTGTCTCCTTATGTAGCTTCACTGGTTTCCTTCCTAGGCAAACACTGGTAGAAATGGGACTGCTGACATCTAGTAAGATGTGTGCAGACCCCAGCAGCATGGAGACAAGCACACCTTTTCCTAGCACTGAACTACAAATCACAGTCTGGCACAAAGTGTGTTTTTCAAGGCCCTTTTCAGAGAAAGCACATTGCATATGTACTTTGCAAGGATTTCTAGCACAAGTGTCCTTTACTGCAGATATCAAGACAAGACAAACCAGAAAAGCACCCTGATGCTTTCTCTGCCCCCAGTTTCCACATTAACCTTGAGGATGGCTTGGGGTGCTGTTAGTGTCATCTAGGATTGCTCCTCCTTTGCCTGATCTCTCTAGATCAGAGCATCACTAAATTGTGCAGACAGCTTTCTCTGACCTTGTGTACAGTTTCTGCTATGGAAATTCATCTTGTTGGTCTCCTCTTTCTCTCTATGGTTTTAAACATTAACACCACCCTGGTTTCCCCTTTCTTCTTGCTGAGGAACTCCCCCCAGGACCGAGATGTTTATAAAAGTGGTTCCACATTGCAAGGAATCTTACATGTAAAACGGAGCCGTTCATTTTCCCTGAGGTAGGATAGATGTGGCAACAGTCCTCACTTCATAATGCACAGCAGATAAATATATTTTTTCTTTCTTGTCACAGCTTTTTCAGACTTTCAATATCTGAGTAGCATCAAGGTGAGGACAGATGTTTTAACTTCTGTCTGGCTTTGCACATTAATTCTTCTATTTTAGTCTTTGGAAAGGTCCTGGCTCTGACTCACTTGTGAGGAAGGAGACAATGGTTGAGAGAATGGAGGATCTGTTTGATCTGACCATTTCAACCAGGACTAATTACAGTCCTTTACAGAAAGCAGTCAGAGGGATGATCTTGCAGTGCTGACCTGCAGAAACTTAAGCGACATGGCACAGCTTGAAGAAATGTTACATCAGCTTATGCTCCTTACTGCAGCACAGTGTTTGGCGTAAGTGCAGGATGATTGGAATAACACTAATGTGTTGCTTCATGCAGTTAATAAAATATTCACTTACCTGTACAATGTAATAGTTTGACATCCTAAAGGCCCTTTCTGTGTGAGTGAGTAATATAGGTAACTGTAAGTCTGGATGGAAAAAGACGTCACAAGAAAACACTGCGTCAAAAAGCAGAATACATGCTGATAATGTCATGAGAGAAAGCTTCCCAAGAGCTGATAAACCCTGGAAAAATAATGGTCCTCTTGAACCTGAAAAAAATGATAAATCTATGACCAAGAGTTTGCTGCATTTGTTCAAGGTCACATCAATGTTAAATAGTGGGTTGTGTAAGTCAGACCACATCCATGTGTTGCAGCTGCTATATGCAAGGACTACACAATTATTTATATGACTGCTGAAAGAAAGGAGGTTCTGAGCAATTCCCCCAAAAAAACTACCTAGAAGCCACCAGGACTTCACAACCCTCCACTTCTGAGTAAATGGCCTCAAAGTTGCTGCACCACCTGGGAACTGTATAAGTAATTCTGTGTGTCAACTGTTAGAGTGAATGTGCTGCGTGAATACTTACTTGTCACTAATGATAACAGATTTTATTAATCACTAAAAACAGCTTAATGAATAAAAAGAGTTCTAAGCAATATTGGCTGTGATCTATGTCTCCCCACCTCACTTCCCTAGTGAAAAGTTATTTTACAGCATGAGAATGGTGGACATTTCAGTTGCTGAATAACTTCATATAAACAGTAATTATGGAGAAAAATATAAGGCTTTGGTTGTTGTAGTGAAATCTATTGGTGCCTTACACAAGGACAAAATGATCGTTGCAAGATATTTGAAGAGGAAGGGAATGGAAGAGTAAGCAGGAAAAATGGGAAGCCTGTACTTCCTAAATAAAGACAGATGGGACCTGTGGGTTTTATCACAGTTTTTTCTTGCTTCCTTGGGTGCATTTGTAATAGCACACAGTTTGGTCACTGTCTGACATGTTTAGAAAAAACTTCTTATTGGATTGGTGAACCCACTGATTCCTGTTGCTCTTCTTATGGACTCCAGAACTGTTAATAAGATAAACTGAAGGAAAAAACAAACAAACAAACAAACGAAACAACACCAACAGAGTCCATGTCAATGTTATGACTTACTTCTGCAATGTAACTTCCTGAGACCTAGTAAATAAATACAACTTCTGCAACATCCACACAATCCCATCATATTGTCCCTCATATGGCACTGTGTTGTGTTCCCAGTTATTGGTCAATATATTCTTTTGCTCCACATAGGAAAGCCCAGAAAACAGAAAGGTCACCTGGCACCACAGTTTACCCCATCTATAGTCCCTGGAAAACACAAAGGTCTGGAGAAGTGAGCATTAACAAGTAACTAGACAGAATGAGAGACACAATTATGGTTATTTCTGGAAAGGCAAGATGCATTAGGATGTTTTTTACAGCAGCAAAATGATCAAAAACACATGACAGTTTCTGCTTACAGGTATTCTGTGTCACATCATCCTTCTCTTTGTACGAAGTGCCTTCATTCCCTAGAAACAGTTGTGTCTGATAAATATTAAAAGAGAGGATTTAAGACTTAGATTGTATGTGCATACCATGCTGTCCTGTTCCTCTCTCATCCTGTCCTGTTCCTCTCTGATCAACCAAAGAGAAAACTCCCAGGCTGCAATCTTTACTTCATTCTGCATTATATTCTTCAGCACTTCGTTTCCTGTGGCTTCAGTCCATCTCTAATACGGGAGGACAGTATACTTGTTTCTTTCCTTTAAAGTTCCGGTTTTGATCCATAAGCTATTTTATCAGACTGACAGGAAGGTGATCTCAATCCTGCAAAATAAACAACCAGCAAATTAACTTTCTGTCTTCCTCTACCCATTCCTGTGTAACACTGAGAAAGCATATGGAACATAACAATCCATACGCATTCATAGCTCTGCCCGTACGCCAAAGAAACGGCAAAGGTCTTAGCACCATGGCTAAGCAAATCCTTTGTTTCACAACAATGGACCCTAAAGGTCATGTATTCATATTCACTCCTGAGCTATGAGTCTCTGCCTTTCTAACAGCTCCTGTATCTGCTCCGGGAGCTGCAGGATAAACCAAGACACAGTCAGTTCAGTATCACATGATTTACCTGGTCCATGTGTACAGTCACCCCACAACAGAAGGATAGCTTGTGCCAGCATGGCCTGTTCTTAATACAACTTCTTCTGGAGAGCTTGCTAGCAAGAGAAACTCTGGAGGTCATACCCATATGACTTGCATTTGTCCAGCAGCTGGGGTAGCCTCACGTACCCAGAACCTCAGATAAGGGGGATCTGTACATTCTCGTGTATGAACGGCAGAGAAAGGCTCACGTTCTCCCAGTTGCTCTTCCACATCCAGTTGACTGACCCAGTTAATGCATCCAGTTACTGCCCCTCATGTAGACATTCCTATATTGACAGATTTATCCTTGCTCCTGTCCTCAGATATATTTAGTTCATTTATAATACCATACTCAAGGCTCTCCTGTAGTTACTTATGACCAGCAAACTAGACTAGAAATTCAAAGAAAGACTGAAAAATGTCATCTAGGGAAGAATCAGACAATCTCAGTTGAGGGGTCTTTTTAGGATTAAACATGAAATGAAATAAAGTAATGCAGTATACACTGCACTATCTATACTGCATTAAATCTAAATTACTTTATCCCACTTTATATTGTCAGTGTTCTGCATGCTGCAGAGTTTTGTTCTGAAAATGCAGAACTGCACAGTCAGAGTTGAAAGTGAATGGGAGAAAAAAAGAGCTTTTAGCATCAAAGTAGAGCATATCGGATGCCCTCAGGAAAGTCCAGGGAAATGATTTAGGATTAAGACTTAACTATATTAACTGGACGTTTCTGCTAAATTGATTAGCAGGAAAATTAGCTACATTAGCCTTTCTCAACTTTAGGTTTCAAATTGACCAAAAGATTAATTTGGGTGATTCATACATCTCAGAGCTATTGCTACTGCTACTGTCTGATCCCTGCCTACAGGAGCTGTCACCAGACCCGTCAGACATTGTTCATGTTAAAGTTTTATTTTTTAAAGCTTTCTGTATAGCTACAGGGGTTAGAAGTACTGGACTTGATTCAGCCATGCAGACCTAGATAAAGTAGATGGTAAAAATCTCCTTTCTCATCTTGAGGGTGGCTGTTTCTGGCAGTGGAGGGAATATTTCATAAGTGCACGGGAGGCAATCTCTCCCGACAGCTGTGATTTCCTGCCCTGTCACACATTTTGGCAGTGACTCATTGTGGATTGTGTGCTGCTGAATGAAGCCCCTGAACGATGAAGTAACTCTTTTTCCATCTCCCAGAAAGGACCATTGTCCAGTATAAAATGTATGCAGCTGCACAGCCAGCAATGGAGCCAGTGCTAACATTTTGAATTGCACGTGCTCTTCCTCAACACAGTACTGTCCACCCATTTGAAGCTCACATCCTTCAGGCAGTTCATTCCAAGTTCATGACTACTGATTAACAATAATAACTACTTTTATTTATGACATTAAATGCATCTTCACAAAACTGGTGACCATTAGAAGTCATTGAATGTAACAAGTAAAATCCATGAACTGACATGAATCAATAGAAGTTCATCATATCAAAAACTACTGCAAAGACACAAAGTCTCTGGTAGGCCCATCACACATAAGCAGGAGAGAGTTGCCTTGCTTTACAGAAACTGTTTGTGGCCTGCTGGTGAGAAACTAAATAACTTTTTGGTCCTTTCTTGGGCTGACACCCACTGAGTGAATTCATATCTAATGAATATGGACCTGAAACTGGAAGTGTAAAGGCACAGACAGAGCCAGCTCACAGCTTGAGGTGGGAAACCAACATTATCTGACTCAGTGTGAAAGCTCCATTCTCTACTCCTGATGTCTACAGCGAACAGTACTCAGTCAGTGCACACTGACAAGAAATCAGTAGAAATTCTCCCAGAGCTCATGAGATGCTATAATGAATGATCAAGTTGGGAGGTGCCCTGTCAAAATTCCTTAGTGACCCTCACTGCTGACCTCAGAACAACAAGAGAAACTAACTTTGAATAACAACTCACTATACCTATTCTGAGCAGCACCTTTTGCTGTGGCTGGTGAAAGGAAACATCTATGCTCTCTTGCATTTAACAGGGTACATAAATACCCCCAGATATTCATGGGGGCAATGCTCGTACTTCCTTGCTGTAACTCTGTTCTCCAGTGAAAATGTCCATGCTCTATCCCATGACAATCAGAATGGTGAATTTTCTTGCCTCTCCAGATCACAATGCTAATACTATTCATGCCTTATGGTATGTTCACTGTGAAATATTCAGCCTCCTTTGGAGAACCCTGTCATCTTTTTTTGGAGAAAGAAAACACAAATAACTCCTCTGTCCAGGTATTCCCTACAGAAGAACTTTGCTCACACTGGTAAATCAGAGCATTCTAATGCAAAATAGCTCTGTGTTGCATATTAGCTTTCCAAAAAACATCACATGAGCTTGGAGGTTAGGTCAGTAATCATGAAGTTTGGATATAAAACATATTTTACATTATTGTTCAAACATAATAAATACCTCAGGCAAGTTTTTCAAATCTGTCAACTGACTAAAAAATTATGTCCCATCAGAGGCTGCTGAAAATTTTACCCCTGTCATCATTGCACCTTAGGAACTGTAATTGTTTCTTGAATTCAGAGCCACAGGAAACATAGTGACAAGCCATATCTACATTCATCACTTCTCTCCACATAAAGGGAAACATCATCCATTCCCCTCCCTCCTTGAGAATTGTAATTATGCTCTCCAGGAAATTCTGAGGAGTAGAAGGCAATCCCTACCTCTCACACAGGACACAGTACCAAAAACCTGTTACTACCTTCAGTAGTAACAGAGCAAGAAGACTAGTAAAGCTCTATTCAAAGGAAAATTGTGACAAAATCTTAGCTGTACTACTGCTACATCTGTTTTATGTAGATATGTGTCCAGTTCATCTGCGGTAATCTTAAAGAGACTTATAAGACATTTAAGTTGTAGAAAATAATTCATTAAAATTCTAGAAGATCAAAAAGTTGCAGTGACAGATGAAGTTGAGGTTGAGGCAGGCACGTGTCTCCATCTACTCTACTGTCATGCATCAGCAAAGCTCTTCTCAGTGCTGCTCAGTACCTGCAGTGATTTGATTCTTCTCATCAGGTTGAACTGCCCCAGTGGCTGTTGCTGGGGATGGTGGTGCTACTTTTGAAGTGGTGAATGAGGGAAGTCACCAATAACTGCCACATGAATTGCCAGACTTGTCCCTATATCACTCAGCTTATCTCTCTTGCAAGCACACTGTCTGCAGTGGTATGGATAGGGGAGAAGACTGTAATCTGCTATTATGAATTTTAATGTAATGCCCAAGCTATATTCCATAAAAACTGAAATTAATTTCTAATGCTGTAAGTATTATTTGCTCTTTTCCATTCTGGTTGCCATTTCATTCAGATTTTCTTTAATAATGTATTTTTATAGGCCTGTATCTCTGCAGCTCTTCTCTGCCAGCTTAACTCTTCTGCTAACAGTAGCAATGCTTCACAAAGCCCTGTGATTTGAAGTGACCTTGGGACTACCCTTTTCCCTGTTCTCCCCAGGCTGGTAAAAATCATAGCATTAGCTGAAAGCAGCCCTGAATTTCCTGTCTTTTGTTAGCTTACCTAGAATTCTCCTGACATGCCTTCCTGATGTTTAATTTCTTTTGTATTTGGCCACCTCTTTAAACTAAAAGGGGAGCAAAGCACTTCTTCCCAAACAACAGCCAGGAGCACCAACAGCCACCTGCATGCCAACAGAAAGTGTCTCACCACTGAACCTTCCAGCCAATGTAACCCTCACCTCATCAACAAGGCCATCACGTACTTCCAATCTCTGCAACCGTACGTAAATGAGACTGCTAAAGGTTGCAAAAAGTTTCTTGAAAGCACCCTGCTGCTGAATCCCTGTCTCATGACTGGCATGCTGATGATGCTGCATGTCAAGCGTCATTTCATTGCCTCCCTCCCCAGGCAGGTACCCTTCTAACTCATGGAATAGAGGCTTCTTCACAAACTAAGAGCAACAGGCTTTCCATGCCGTGGTCTCATAATCTTCCTGAGACTCACGACTTCAATTAGCCTTGGAATTGTTCTTCCTGTTATTGCCTGGCATCTCTCCCCCTGTGGTGGTGCTTTTCCCTCACCCTCCCCCCACTCATCTCCTCCTCTTTCATTTTACTGCAGCACAAATGTGTTCTAACAAGGGAAAACTTCCAGCCCCAGGTGCCTCAGCCTGCCAACATCACTGAGTGTGAGGCTGTGTTCATCTTGTGTTCTCACAGGAAGTGGAAAACACTTTTGGCCAGGTGGGCCTTGCAGCTGCTTTGCCATGTTAGCTAATACTGTTTAACATCTCCCCTTTGTATTCAGATGCTGAGTTAACTTTTCCAAGCAGCATTAGGACAAATGCTTGTTCAGGTTTGTGTCATATAACCAGGATAGCCAGCTTCTTTCCTTCAAGAGAAATACACTTAATTGGGCCCGCTATATCGATGAGGTCTATTCATTTACCAAAGGACTGAGGAAGACACCAAAATAAATCACTGAAATATGGTTTGACATGGTATAAATTAAGGAAGGCCCCTGTCTATTTACTAGTGACTCAGCAAGCAATTTAACCTTCCTGACTTGACCTCACACAATACTGAAAGCATGTAAGTAGTTTTAAAGCTAAACAAACACTAAACAAAGATACAGAGAACTTTCTGAAACATTTCTAAAGCTGGTCTGAGGGCTTTGAAAATATCTGTTTCAAGGCATCATTTACTGTCCACTATCACAACAAAACAAATATCACAGTTTAAAGCAAAAATACATTTGTGAGTCTATAAAGTATGGAAATACTGCATTTGAAAAACTGAAGTCTTCCTAACTATCTGGAACCTAAGTCTTTGCTATCAACACTAGGTCCAGCATGCTAACTATAGCTCGTTAGCTTTTTGTCACTGATTTCAGTGAGGCCAGGAATTGTACGCAGCCACAAGTGTTTGGCAATGGAAGTACAGTTCTGGATAAAAGGAATAATTATAAGGTTTCCAGGAATTGTTAGGTTAGGGGTGCTTATCTGGCTGGGTGATTTTATTTCTTTGCATGCTAGATAGTATGAGAGGGGAGGGAGAATTAAAAAAATTTTTTTTTTATTTGGTGTTCCTCTTTAATTACTTTTGATAAGTTTAAAACTAGTAACAGAAAGTTGTAATCATGTTATTCAAGATATATTTGACTAAGCAATCCAGATCAGAGTTGAAAGTTTGGAACTCACCACTTCAAATCTGGTTTTTTATACCCTTTCATGCAAAAATCTGCATTTCATGATAAATACAATTTTTTTTCATTATGCACCATGCAGGCAGCACAAGCAGGTGCATTATTCCCTTATTCTGCTCTGACAGCAGCAATGGCCTGCATTGAACAAAGATTGTGAGTGTTCCTGAAATGTAGGCTCAGATCTTATAGACTGCAATAAGTTTGTCTGGAAGGCAGTTGATTATTTTCCAGAGTTCATCCAAAGCTTCTCAAAACATCTCTGAAGTTCTCTCCTTATCATTCCCTTGACTACTAGACCAGTAGTTGCTCTTCTAAGGCTACATTGATGGCAACTGTGGGCTCTGCTTAGTATGGGGAAATAAAGCAACTGAAAAATCTGAAATAGCCCTTGTCTGCACCTTGCAAGTGAGTGTCTTACCAGGTGGGAAGGTGGCAACATAGAATCTGAGTATGTTCTCAGTACAGTCTATTTTTGATGTTCATTGCAGGATTCAGCAGCAAGAGGGAGCAGAGATCATTTAATCATTAACCCCCCAGGTGCCTCACCAGGAAGCTGCAAGCCTCTTCTAGGGCCTGCATCACGTCTACCAGCTCTTGGCTGGTGTTTTGGAAACCCTTAGAGAGCTTCAGATGACATTACCTGCCTGTGGTTCAGTGGCGCCATCTCTGGTTTCGTTCCTTGACCAGAGATTGTCACAAAAAGAATGCAGGAAAATTTTTCTTCTGGGCACTGCTTGCAAAAGGAAATTAATCACAAAATGGGAAGCACATTTCTTTGAAGCCTTTCTGCTGGCTAGACACCAAAAAACCCCACAACACTAAATGAAGTACTACCATAGGCTAGATTCCATGCCTAAATAATTTCATTAAAAGCAGCCTAAGTGTTTAAAATGAAGGAATATTACAGCGACATGAAGACATGAGTACTCAAATGTAACCATACGGTCTTTTCAATATTTGTGCCTCACACAGTCATGTCATTACATATTGCAAGAGGTAGATGTGCAGTAGATGACAAACTGGCTCCAAAAATACACTGCGGCACAGAGAGGACAGCCCCACAGCGGGTTGCACATGTGCTTCAGGGAACATTTTCGTAGTGGAGCTCAATAGCCAGAGAGACTAAAAAAGCATAGGAGAGGAGCCAGTGGGAGGGAGTCAAACACAGAGGCAAGAAACACGAGGCATGCTGGAAGGAAGGGTATGAGCTCGTGCAGTGAGCATGAAGGTGACAGAGAAAGACACCGTCTCCATGCAGCCTCTCTGCAGGCAGCTGCAGGCAGGCAGACCTGGTGCTCCTGCAAAGTGCCACTGCAGTCCATAAGCTCAGCACAAATTCTGGGGTCCTCCCACCCTCTGCAAGCAGCCTGCAGCACTCAGGTGATGGGAATGCCTTCTTCTGTCAGGGGGGACCCAGGGAGGGGTTAGGAAATAGAAGTGCGGAGATGGAGACAGGTGGGGTATCGCTAGGACAAGGTATTTGAAATGGAAACGGTAGGCAGAAAAACATTGCCAGCAGGGATTCTGAAGTGGACAAATGCAGTTCTATATTCAGGGAGGAAAGAGAGACAATTTTGCATTGCATTGCAAAGACTCGGAGGGAGGGAAAGAAAGATCGAGGAAGCTATAACTTGCAGGAGAGAATCAAAACGTAGGGTAAGCAGCTAAGCCTTACAGAAAGAGAGGATGGGTCAAATATGAGATGTGGGGGTGAGGGGAGAGGAACAGCATGAATTCTTGTAAAGAGTTGTAATAATCAAAACATTGGCAGGGCCTTAACTAGGCAGCCCTGCTGGGTGCCCAGATAATACAGCTGATTTTAATTGCTGATGTGAGCATTTTATGTTATTTGCCTGATTCACAGCCCTTTTCTGACCATTGCGTTTGACCACAAATCAACAGTCAGTCATAAAGTATCACGCAAATGACCTTCTCCACAAAGAGGCGGTGTTATTTTTATTGATATTCAATATTTAGATTTTAATGGAGATAAATGGATAGGCATAAGGACAGGCACAAGAGGAGGGAAACTGATTTGAAATAAACAGTTTGACATAACATAAAGGCAGGTTGTAAGAGACAGATGAATAGCCAGGGAGGTGCCTGCCACCAAGGTGGGCAGATATTATCTGGAGGCAGGCTGCTTGGGAAAGGCTGACAAAAGACAAAACTGCCAGGCAACAGAGAAATATGAGTATGAAATAGGAGGTAAAGGATCAAAGAGACCGAAAAGAAAAATGATTTCATACATCAGTCCCATCATTTTGCATGTCCCCTGCCTCTACCCCACCACTCTGCTCCTTCCCTGTTTCCACGTAGCATGACATAAAAGGTTTCATTTCAGTACTAGCATGCTACATATTTTCAGATGTAGCATTGTTAGCTGGAGGTCTACCAGAGGATGCATATTGCTTCTCTCCCACCTGCTGTTCATTTCATAAACTGCAATCAGCACACAGTCAGTCAACACCTCTCTTGTTTATTATGTGATACAGCAGGAGATTTTGTTAGACCTTTAAAGCACTGGACCAAATGCCACACATCCCAAGTCATGCCAGTGGGTGAGTCAGGAGTCTGTGTAGCACCTGTACCCCGTTTGTCCACAGATCTTCCACACTGGTTTCTTTGTCATGCATATTCTTTTCAATTGCTTTATTTTTCATTCTTCTGCATTGCCTCGAATTTCTGTTCCCATACTTATTGTTGATTCACTTCTTGTTAGTGTATGCTCATCCAAGTAGCTATCGTAGAGACCAAAACTAGCATCCATTTATGTACAACAGGAACAAATTACTATTGCATTGTCAGATATTTATCATATCTATAACATGGCACAGGAAGCAGATATTTGCTCTTGTCAAGGAGGAAGAATCCCATGCTTAAACTATACTGCTTTGGATACAGGGCCAAAGCTGAGGGGTTGCCAGCCACTGCCATCAGCTAATGCTTCCAGCCTCGTCTAGACACATCCACACCTTCATTTGCATGTGCAAGGCTTAGTTACTTAGACTTTTGCTCTTAAAATTTGCTCCACAGATCTTTCTATACAGTCAGTGCAAAGACAGAGGTCTGAGAGAAAATGGACCAGCTACCTCCTTGCTAGTCTGGGCTGTCCTGGATAGACACAGTGTGCACGCATGGCTTAGGCTGTGTCATGCACTCAGCCTCCTGGAAAATCTCCCAGTTTGTGCATATGTCTAGAGAGAGAAAAAGACATGGCAATGCTCTCTGAAAGTCCCAGTCAGGCATATAGGTTGCTCAGCTGCATCAGGTTTGCAAAGCTGTCTGCAGGTATGTTCGCCTCTAATGAAAACTTCAACATGTCATGTTGGTGTACAGGATGTACAGATGTAGTGGTCCCTCTTTGAAGAAGAGGATACTACTGACTAGAAATTCCAGAAAAACACAGGAATTCCTTGTTACTTGCCTATAAATGATTTCCAGTCAAAGGACAAAGACTGTTTCTCAAGCCTCATTCTTCATGAGAGGAGAAGGCAAATAAAATCTTTTGCCCATTTTAGAGATAGGATCATTTGCCAGTTCTGTATTGCACCCCCTACAGATGTGAAATTATGACTTCATCTGTAAGGTGGCAAGCTCAGATCTCCACCAATGGCTCATGCTGTCTTTCTGCATGAATGTATAAAATTTATGTGCTTGTCAGTGACATCTCTAAGTGACCACACCCCCCCAAAGTCAGACATAAAATCTAGGAAATATCCTCCAACTATTAGCAGCTAGCAAACAATATATAACCCACAAGCAATGTCTGTGTTGCAGTCTTTTCTCATGGATAATAGATATAAGAAAGGCAATTACTGCTCCCTGACACTCATGGTGCTCATGTGGTTGAGACCTGAACTGAGAGTCTAAATGAATACTGATGCAAAGGACTCAGTAAAGCTTCATGTGATTTGATTTCAGTCTTCCAGGATCTGTTAAAGCATCACATTCTAAAAGTAGCATTGCTCAACCAAACACTTAAAAAAAAAAAAAAAAAAGAGCCAGAACAAAAGGAACCCATGAAACTATAATTCTGCCTAGCTCCTTATTAATGCATAGCTTTTATTATGCAGACACATACTCTGATATTTAAGACTATTTGTACACAATGAGCAGACTAAGCAACACACTATGGTGAAAGCAGGTTGCCAGACTACCTTTAGTGTGACTTTTCCATCCGTGGCACTCCTTTGATATAAGATGTTGTGCTTCCACATAACTTTGGGTGGGTTTGGAGTATCCTTATAAAGACCACGCCTGCCTCTGTTCCCACAGCATCCTGCATTCACTTATCTACTGTAAAGTGTGGCACTGCACTAACCTCTCCTTGCTATGGGAAAAAGAAGAATATGCAAACATTACATATCTTTCTTCATTAGCATGAAATGGTTCATCAGGAGCTGGATAAAACTGCCTAGTTAATTCCTTAGCAAGGACAACTCAGTATTGTTGACTTGACTTCAGCTTGACAGGGGGTCAAATAACATGGAAGAGACACCATACATAAGGGTGGGTGAGGACTGATATAAGCATGGAAAGAGTAGCATGGAGATGAGGAGGAAAATACTATTTGCATTTTGTCCCATGAGAAAATCGTTAGTTCAGACGGGACAGCGGACACTGTCAGAACGTTCATCTGAGGTCATAGGTTTCCATTTGCTTTCCCACTGAATCACAGAATCACAGAATGGTTTGGGTTGGAAAGGATCTTAAAGATCACCAGGTTCCAACTCCCCTGCCATGGGCAGGGACACCTCCCACTAGACCAGGTTGATTAAAGTCCCATCCAACCTATGCTTGAACATGTACCAGATAAAGACACCTAGAGCCAGACCTAAAACAGCACAGCCATCCATTACTGCTATACGCCATGAGTAGACCATAATAAGCCATACCCATTCCTTCAAATTTGTAAAAGGAGATACAAAAAGTGAACCTCTTTACATCGCAAATTATACTTTCACAAACAACCTCTTATGTGGAGGGACTTACAGAAGACTATGAACAGGTTATTTTTAGGATCTTGCTTTCTGTTGGCAAAACATTCCAGAGAAACCTCTGAGATGGAGATAAGAGCTGAGAAAAACACCTGAAGAGTCTGTCTGAAGTGCTAAAAACTAATTTGTAGCACCCAGGAGTGTGCAGCCTGGTCACTGTGAGACAGGTTGCACTCTCCATGAGCTTGTGCACAAAAAACAGCATCCCCAAGCCTACCTGTCACTGAAGGTGACTTCTGTGGAATAGCATCTCTCCTCAGAAAAAGCAAGATAGTGAAAAAGGTGAACCTGCCCTGCTTGCAGGGCCAGCTGCTCTGCTTTCCAGGTAAGCTTGGAAATGGTGTTCTGAGAGGAGACATCAAGTCAAAATTTAAAAAGCTGGTTCCTTATCTTCTTTCCTGTAGTTTTATTTCAGAAAATAAAATAAAACATAACAAAAACACACAAAACCCCCCCACCAACAAACAAAAAACCCAGCTATATCTGCCTTGGAAGGGGACAGATCAGAAGGAAAAGGCAAGGCCCCTTAGTTTGAGATCTTCCCCCATTTTATCTCTGTTGCAGGGGGCTGGACTTGGAAGAGACAACCTCTTGGCTGCCAAAACTGAAAATAATTTAGGCATGAAAATTTCATAGAAAGATGCTCTCCAAGACAAAAGTTTTTCCCTTCATAGAATCATAGAATCCTAGGGGTTGGAAGGGACCTCGAAAGAGGTTCATGTTCATTTGTCCTGATTCATTTTTTAAAACACAAATGTTTCCATGAAATAGTGTCAGGTAGCTTTCAAAGGCAAGTCTTGCATTCGTCACTGCGTTACCTACATCCCCACAAGAAATGGAAACACCCATGGTGATCAAAACCAAAAGCATGAGAAATTCATATTAAATGTCTGTCTCCCAGGGGAGACCAAACAACCTCACAAAGCCTCCCAGGGACCAGTACTGTGCTCAGCACACACCCCAGCTCTGCAGAGCCATCCCAGCCAAGTAAGTCTAACAACAACCAGCTCCGGAGACCACTTCGGGTCTGCCCACTGGGGCAGTTACTGAAGCAGCTGTGAGGACCACAGCCAGTCTCCTGCTGTCTCAGCCTCTCTGAACCAGTATTCAAACCCCCTCACCTGAGAGCACACCTCCAAAGGTGTGTATGTAGCAGCCAGGCATGGATACTACTCTCATGTGCTGTGCCCTCATGAACTAGGACCAGGTATGGGATAATCAGTGGCCGGAACCAGCCTTCAGATAGCCAAAGGTGTGAACAACTTCTGAGTCAAACAGATGAAGGTCAAGCATCAATCAGTCACAGCTAAATCCCTGCCACACTTCAAGCTAGACAACAAGGCCCTTCCTTGCTGTGGAACAGTACCTAATGTACTCAGAAAGAGGGTCTGACAGCGAAAAGGAAGATGCCAGCTACAGCTTTCTGGCTTCTTACTATTAGGTATGCATGGCAGGAACCAGTATGTCTTCTGCTGACATTAGCCCCAAGGTGCAGACAGCTCCGAGAAGGAGACCGAGCACACAAAACAAGGAGGCAGATATATGTTGCCGTTACCATGAGGAGTTACTACTGCTGCTTGCTATTTGCATAAAACCCAAGTGCCAAAAGCCCCAGGCAGCACCCACATCTGACTTTACTGACTAATCTATGCCTGCAATATTGCATGGCATTTATGAAATAAATGAAATACAGTAATAGTTATGCTCCGCAGTTTCAAGTCATTTTTCTTGAGTAGCAGCGCACTCACCAGGGTTGCTATTCAGCTGAAGTCCTCTGCAGCAATTGTTTTTGCAAACTCATTGTGCCTTCCAGGAAAAATTGCAGAGCAGTTTTCTATTTTTAAGAGCTAGAGAAGGAGTCTGCAAAGGGTGAGATGCTGAGGGCTGCTAGTCCAGAATCTTGAAGTGCTATCAACAGAAAGAACAGGAGATGGGAATTTGTGAATGACAGATATTTTCATGCCATCTTCTGTGGACAGCTCTAGATTTCCCCCCTCAATACAGAAAAAAAATGGGGCCTCTAGGTCAGGGCATTAGCTGAAAGTCCTTGAGCTAGGAGACAAAGCTCGAAAGCTTCCCAGATGGGTTTCTGCTGCAAAGGAGATGTGGGGCTGGCATGCTTCTCTTTGAAAACAATGTGAGGACAGAGTGACCCACTGTTCCTCCCCAGAAAGGAAGTGTTTAAATAAAGAAAACTAGATGAAGAAAATAAAGAGGCTAGAAGTTACATTTCCTCACTTTCTTTAATCAATAAGGAGACTATTTTGAACTTCCAGAAGGTGAACATATGTTATTATATCAGGAATGTAAAAGGGATCTGTCTTCCTCAACTCATTTTCCATCCCTGGAAGGTTTTGCATACAGACTTCGCTAATTTGCCAAGTGCTCTGGGAGCACATGGCTCCTTGTTTTGTGAGACATTTCAGTATGGAGGAACTTGCGTCTTTCCAAATTATGCCTTTCACATTTCCCTCACATGCACCAGAAAAGGGAACTTCTGCCTAATTATCACTTCCTCTGGCATGTTTCTAACACATTGGCTGACAGGTGCCAAAGTAGTTTTTCCTATGTAAGTGGAGTACAGGTAAAACTTTTCAATTAAGAACTGGTTGCAATACTGCTCTTTTCAGTATCAGGCATAAGTCACCTACACAGGGAATGACTGGGGGCATGAATTCACAGAATCACAGAATCATCAAGGCTGAAAAAGACCTTTAAGCTCATCAAGTCCAGCCTATGACCTAGCAGCACCACATTGGCTAGACCATGGCACTAAGTGCCACATCCAGCTTTTCCTTGAACACATCCAGGGATGGTGCCTCCACTGCTTCCCTGGGAAGTCCATTCCCATGTCTAATCACTCTCTCCATGAGGAAGTGCTTCCTAATATCCAACCTAAACCTCACATGGAGCAGCTTCCGGCCCTGCCCTCTTGTTTTGTTGCTAGTTGCCTGGAAATCTAGTAAGGGAGCTAGGAGACCAGCACGGTTAAAAAAGGAACTGCTGGGCAAACTCAAATGGAAAAGGAAAATCTATAGATCATGGAAGGAGGGGCTGGTCACTTGGGAGGAATATAGGACTGTTGTCAGAGGATGTAGGGAGGCAACTAGGAAAGCTAAGGACTCCTTGGAACTTAACCTTGCAAGTCAGGTCAAGGACAATAGAAAGGGCTTTTTCAAATACATAGCTGACAAAACTAACACTAGAGGCAACATAGGCCCACTGTTGAATGAGGTGGGTGCCCTGGTGACAGAGGATATAAAGAAGGCAGTGGTGCTGAATGCCTTCTTGGCCTCTGTCTTTACTCCTGCAGGCTTTCCCCAGGAGCCCCAGGTTCCTATAGCCCCAGAAGAAGACAAGATAAAGGAGGAGTTTACTAAGGTAGGTGAGGATTGGGTTAGGGATCAGTTGAGTAATCTGGACATCCATAAATCGATGAGTCCGGACAAAATGCATCCAAGGGTGCTGAGGGAGCTGGCGGAGTTCATTGCTAGGCCACTCTCCATCATCTTCAGTAAGTCATGGGCAACAGGAGAGGTGCCTGAGGACTGGAGGATAGCAAATGTCACTCTAGTCTACAAGAAGGGCAAGAAGGAGGACCCGGGTCCCTATAGAACGGTCAGCCTCACCCCCATCCCTGGAAAGGTGATGGAACAACTTGTCCTTGGCACTATCTCTAGGCATATCAAGGACATGGGGGTCATCAAGAGCAGTCAACATGGTTTTACCAAGGGTAAGTCATGTTTGACTAACCTTATAGCCTTCTATGAGGAAATTACTAGGTGGATAGATGATGGTAGGGAGGTAGGTGTGGTTTATCTTGATTTCAGTAAAGCGTTTGACACTGTCTCCCACAGCATCCTTGTAGATAAGTTGATCAAGTATGGGTTTGATGATCAGGCAGTGAGGTGGATCAAGAACTGATTGAAAGGAAGAAGTCAGAGAGTTGTAGTCAATGGGGCAGAATCTAGTCGGAGGCCTGTGACTAGTGGAGTCCCTCAGGGGTCGGTACTGGGACCGGTGTTGTTCAACATCTTCATCAACGACCGGGATGAGGGTACAGAATGACACACCAGAAGGCTGTGCTGCCATTCAGAGAGACCTAGACAGGCTGGAGACTTGGGCAGGGAGAAACCTGATGAAGTTCAACAAGGGCAAGTGTAGAGTTTTGCATCTGGGGAAGAACAACCCCATGTACCAGTACAGGTTGGGGGCTGACCTGCTGGAGAGCAGTGTAGGGGAAAGGGACCTGGAGGTCCTGGTAGACAGGAGGATGACCATGAGCCAGCAATGTGCCCTTGTGGCCAAGAAGGCCCGTGGCATCCTGGGGTGCATTAGAAAATGTGTGGTTAGTCGGTCAAGAGAGGTTCTCCTCCCCCTCTATTCTGCCTTGGTGAGACCACATCTAGAATATTGTGTCCAGTTCTGGGCCCCTCAGTTCATGAAGGACAGGGAAGTGCTTGAAACAGTCCAGTGCAGAGCCATGAAGATGATTAAGGGAGCGGAACATCTCCCTTATGAGGAAAGGCTGAGAGAGCTGGGTCTCTTTAGTTTGGAGAAAAGGAGACTGAGGGGTGACCTCATCAATGTTTACAAATATGTAAAGGGTGAGTGTCAGGAAGATGGAGTTAAGCTTTTTTCAGTGTTGACCAGTGATAGGACAAGGTGTAATGGATACAAACTGGAGCACAGGAGGTTCAATGTGAATATCAGGAAAAATTTTTTTACTGTGAGAGTGACAGAGCACTGGAACAGGCTGCCCAGAGAGGTTGTGGAGTCTTCTTCACTGGAGACATTCAAGACCCACCTGGACGCATTCCTGTGTGATGTGCTCTGGGTGATCCTGCTCCGGCAGGGGGGTTGGACTAGATGATCTTTTGAGGTCCCTTCCAACCCCTAGGATTCTATGATTCTGTGTGATTCTGTGAAAAAGAGCCGAGTCCCCACCTGACTGCAACCTCCCTTCAGGTAGTTAAAGGGATAAGGTGCCCCTCAAGTCTTCTCTTCTCCAGGCTAAACAAACCCAGCTCCCTCAGCCTATTCCTATAAGACTTTTCCTCTAGTCCCTTCACCAGCCTTGTTGCTCTCCTCTGGACTTGCTCCAGCACCTCAATATCCTTCTTGAAGTGAGGGGCTGAGAACTGGACACAGTACTTAAGGTGAGGTCTCACCAGTGCTGTGTACAGGGGCAGAATCACACCCTGCTCCTGCTGGCCACACTATTCCTGATACAAGCCAGGATGCCATTGGCCTTCCAGGCCACCTGGGCATGCTGCTGGCTCATGTTCAACTGGTTGTCAACCAGTGATCCCAGTTCCCTCTCTGCCAGGCTGCTCTCCAGCCACTCTTGCCCCAGTCTGTAGCGCTGCCTGGGGTTATTGTGGCCAAAGTGCAGGACCCTGCACTTGGTCTTGTTGAATTCCATGCCATTGGCCCCGGCCCATTGACCCAGCCTGTCCAGGTCCTCCTGCAGCTTCTTCCTACCATCTGGCAGGGTGGGGTGAATAAAGTCCATACTAAACTCTTTCAGAAACTTTATCAAAACTGGAATTACAGTAAATAAAATTGATGGCAGATTATTAATGTTCTGCTAGGCACTAACCACTGGGGGGGGGGGAAACAAACAAAAAAACCCACAACTAAACATATATTGAACTTACTCCTTGCAGCATGCTTAGAGAATGTAGTGGTTTAGACTTAGAAAGCCTTTACATATGCAAACAGTTTGGAGAGAACACATATGGATACTCATATGGATGTGTGTGTCCCTTGGGATGGGAATGAGCAATGAAAATTGCTTTCTCAATCTTCCTTTCATTTGCAAGAGGAAACCTTTATTTTCTGGTCTGTATCTTTATACCAACAAGAAAACAGAACTATGCAGAATTACTCTGAGGGACATCACATCTTTTTAGAGAGGGTACCTATATCAGGAGGGTACCTATGTGTCATAGTTTTCTCTCACTGCTCTCACTGAAATTAATAGCAAATTTAAAATCAGGAATTTGCCTAAGCCTTCATTAGTGTCTTGCAACAAATGCATGTGGACATAGAATCATAGAATCATACAGTGGTTAAGACTGGAAGGGACCGTAAAGTTCCAACGCCCCTCCTATGAGCAGGGCACCTCCCACTAGATCAGATTGCACAAAGTCTCATCCAACCTCCTTGGGCAACCTATTCCATTGCCTTACTACCTTCATGGTGAAGAATTTCTTTGTGATGTCTAACCTAAATCTCCCCTCATTCAGTTTAAAACCATCACACCTTGTCCTACCACTCCATGGCCTTGTAAAAAGTCCCCCCTCAGCTTTCCCTGTAGGCCCCTTCAGGTACTGGCAGGCAGCTAAAAATTACTTTTCCATCTTTTAAACCAAGCTGCCTACAAAGGTTTCGTGCTTCTAGATAACAACATCTGTATAGCTTCCTGCTATGAAAAGACTGACACTATTGTTGAGAGCAGTATATTACACTAAGTACAGTAATTATGTGCTAGAAGTGAGGTTTGCTTCCACAACCATTGCAATAATGATGAAACATAAAATACACATTAGGATGGAAAACTTTCTGCAGTCTCCCACTACAACTTTGCTTTCCCCATCTTATTCCCAATTGTAAACATGGCTCATATCAAGGAATCTTGATATTTATGTCCTGTTGTATCTACCAACAGCAGAGCTGATTACACTTTTAATATTTAAATTTCTAATAATTGGAAGGTGGGTAAGATTTAAGGGGTTAGTAAAACTATAAGAGGATACCACTTAAATTTTCACATTAACTGCCAGAGTCAGCACAAATATGCTCTCAGGCACCCTATAGCAATGCAAATCAAAATTCAGCCAGGACTGCTTGTGTTCTTATAACCTGTAGTTCCTAATGGAAGTTCTAATTCACAGTATGATCAATTCCTATTAAAAATAGGTTAACTGAACATGGGGAAAATAGCTTCATTTTAGGCACTAGGCAAACACAATAATTCTTTCTTTCTTTCTTCTCATGCCTCCAGACTGTATGTCTCCAAACAATGCCTACTATTGGAATCAAAAACATAGCAGAAATATTCTTGAATTGTCAGAATATGGTTTCAAATAAGTGCTTTCCAGATTGGAAATGATTGTACATTCCACTTAGAGTTGTGAGACAAGTTAATTAGACAGATACAACAAACTACATAGTAATTCCAAAGTAACTGCACTGTAAATGATGGTAATTATGCCGTCATTGAAGTAAAAAGATCCCAAATAGAAAAACAGAGCTCAAATGTCTGTGTACATGTAGAGATACTCTAACTCCAACTTCTTCTTTTTCCCTTTAAGAGTTCAAAATACTGAGTACACACCTACCCTGTGTGCATGTTTCTTGGCAATTTGTGGCTCAGTTTGAAGTATTGTATCCTTCTGTGAGACTCTCTGAAAGCAGTCAGATGCCTGTGGGCTTTGAGGGACTGGAGCTATAGCATTTGACAGAGTGCATGACTGAGCCCTTGGCCGTTTCACCTCCATTATATGATACCACTCCATTAAACCTCATTTCTGGCTAGGGGACAGAAGCACAGCTAAAAGGGGGAAGAAAAAAAAAAAAAAAAAAGGGGGGGGGAAATAATAATTTAAAAAAAAAAAAAAGAAAAAAATTAAAAATGGAGAAACAACTCATGTGCAAGGTGCTCTCTTGCTCAGAATGCAATGCCGAAAAAGCATTCTAAAGAAACATGTCTGCATGCTTGAAAATAAATTAAAGTATATACAGTATATACAGAAATAGTGAGAAGCTCTTTTTGAACACTAAAACCAGCCTTTGCTGGAGTGGGAAAAGCAGATCACTGATATCTGGAGTGCAGACACACCACAGCTCCTGTTCAGGATTGAATGAGCTTCCCTGAGGCACAAGAGCAGGAGAGTGGAGCCAGTGACTGTCGCTTTTCCCAGCCCGTGGCCAACATCATCTTTTGCAGGGAACAACAAGGTGAAGCTGAAAGGCCTAGTGGAAAAGACTAGCACTGTCCCTTCATGATGGTCTCCATGAAAAGCCATGCAGTGCCTGAGGTAAAACACTTCCTAAGTTATGAAGAGTCATTAAGAGTTATGAAGAGTAGACACCATGGCCTTAAGAGACAATGGAAAAGCTTCAAGGAGCAGCACACAGTCTTCCAGATATGCCTTGCAAGGAGGGGAACAGTTTGATTCCTTACATGCAGTCAAGTACAAGCTGAAGGAAAAGAAATCCTTCAAATACTCAAACATGTATTCATGTATCCCCCCCACTCCTCCACAGAGATTTCATTGTGCGACTCATGAAACATGTAATTTTAAAACCTTAGAGGATAAGTTGTCAGAATATATTGTGCCTTAAATCCTTTCTTTGGTTTCTCATTTAAATCTTTAAAAGACTTTGTAAGTTATTTTTTCTCATTCACTTTGGTTTTAATATTGCAGAGATGAATGTGCCTTCCCTCTTGTGAGTTAACAGCTTAAAATATTCTAGATAAACAAAATGTGAGGCATGAGTTGTGAAAATGACAATTGTTCCTTATGGTCCTGTATATGCAGAGCAGGTCCAAGTCTCACAGAACTCTTCGGACTTCCATCTCCTCCTTTGATGGTCACAGCTTAACATCCCAGGGATAATAAAAGGTAAATGAGTTCCCACAGCAGAATAAGTATCAAGTATATGAAGCTTTTGTGAATGTGGATGCTGCACTTACTATTATGGGCAATTAGAGGGCTTTGAAAGTGTGTTGCCTGACTTTCTGTTGCTTGGTAACTGTGCACCTAATTCTTTCTCTGAGAGGTCACAGAAATGTCAGAAAATCCATTTTGTTGGGCAGGGCTGGGGGGAGACAAATACCCCCATCAGAACAACAGCGCATAGATTTGTTAGAAGAACTTCATGCCTTCCATTAGCAGATAGAAAATCATAGTATTATTATTTGCCTAGCACTACAAAGCTGTGCAATTTGCCAGTGGTGCCAACTGTATAACATGCTTACTGTGCCAAAGAGCTTAGGAACTGCAAACACACTGATGAAATTTGGCATGATACAGGTCAAGATAATTCATGGACACACTGACAAATAGCTGTTATTGGCCTGATGCAGAGCCTGGTAGAGTTAGTGGGAAAAAAAAAAAACAACAAAACACTAAAACAGCTGTGGTACTGTAAAGTTTTAAGGAGTTTCTGAGACTGGAAACTTTGAAAACATTGCCTGGCACAGGAAAAAATATGAACTTGGAAGGAAGCTAATGAGACAGGAGATAAAATTCTCTTCTCCAAAGAGATCCAAGTTGCAGTTTCTTCAGCCCTTGAAATACTGAACAGCTTTCACTGAAAGTGAACAAATTAAGTGATGTCTGTGAGGGACAAGCTTGGCTATTTTTACCTGCATTTTAAGGAACAGGACTTTGGAACTATATCTCATCTTCAGCAAATTCCCAGATATTTCTACTTTGAGACAAGTTTAGTAATACACACTCCATGTTATACATTACTCCCCACAAATGGATACTGTCAAAAAAACCTACTTCCCTTCAACTTGAGCAGTGTGCTCAAGTTTGCAAAATGCAGTTTAGATTAAATGAATGCCCCTGAGATTAAATTAATGCATTTCAACAGGGAGGCAATATGCAGGTGTTTGCCACTGACCATCAATCTTTTTTCTTGCAGAGCTGGAGGCTTCCTGCAACTGTCACTATAATTGTTCTGCAAGAATTTGCAATCATTTTCTAAAAGCGTGTTTAGGAGGAAAGAAGAGCAGACTATACATTCTGCTCTTAAGAAATTGGGTCCATATCATCACAAAAATAAAGCACCTTTCCTTGTTGAAAAAGCCTGCTCCATTTGTGAAAAGTAACACCTATACAACCCCCATAGGACAATCTCGTGGTTGTGGGCAGTCCCACAACTCTGGATCCCAGCCTAACTGGTCACAAACTCACTAGGCAATATTAAATAAATTGAACTCAGACCATCATCTAGTAAGGGCAGATGTACTGATGGAAAACGAGAACTTAAATTTTAATGTGTAGCCAGACAAAAATTTTGATTTTTCCTTATGATCTTCCATTGGAAGGACTTCTTCAGGTTAGAATTATCAAAAAGACATGAACACTTACATACTCGTTACTGACAGCTAACAAATGTATAATACAAGTCACTGTCACTAAAACAAAAAACCACAAGACACTAAAAGAGGTAGATCTTTAAAGCAAGAGGAAGAAGAAAATGTAAACAACTACAATAATGCCTCTTGGTCTTTAAGTACATGGGTATAATCCAGTCACCACTTTTTTCTTCAGAGTTTTGAGGTAAATGAATGAAATAATATAATTTTGATGCTATCATCTGTTTCTATACAGAGTTAATATGATTCCAGACATCACATCATTGAAGATTTCATGCAAACCTGAAATAAAGGAGTACCACAGCCTACTCTAAGAAACACATCTTCACAAAAGGCAACAAAACTTTATGGAAATCCTCATACCATTGTTCTGGTCTACAGACTAACATGGATTCTGAAGTACTTTAATGCATAATTAAATTCTACTGTGCAAAATGTTACTTCTGATGACACAGTAGAAGGAGGAAAAATGTATTGTACAACCCTTATAAAACAGAAACTGACAGAAAAAAAACTCCTAGAAATTTTTCAGGCAATGAAAGTTCTCTGGAATTTAGGTGGGTTAGAGATTTTGGGGAAAAAAAAGAACCTAGAAGGAAAAAAGGATGGTTTAAAAGTGCTGCAAAATTTATAAATGCGGTGAAATGATACTAAATGGCCACTGGCTTTTAGGCAGTACAAAAACCACAGGCAAACATACAAATCCACGCACCCACACATTTTCTGTAAATAATCTGTCATCATCAATTCAATGATTGCATGTTGCTGCTCCACATACTGTCTCATTGGAACCAGCAAAATGATTCAGGCCAGAATTCCTCCACAGGCACAAGGCCACCTGGCCGGGGCCTTGAGCTCCTTTTTTCAGAGGAGCTGAACTTTTCCTCAGATAGAGGAAGAACATTTCATAGAATGTTTTGGGCTAGAAAGGACCTTAAAGATCATCTAGTTCCAACCTCTCTGCATGTGCAGGGACACCTGCCTCTAATTCGGGTTGCTCAAAGCCCCATCCAGCCTCTCCTTGAACACTTCCAGGGATGGGGCATCCACAGATTCCCTTGGCAACCTCTTTCAGTGCCTCACCACCATCACACTAAAGAATTTCTTCCTAATATCTAACCTAAATCTACCCTCTTCCAGTTTATAGCCATTACCTCTCTTCCTATCACTATCACTAAAGTCCCTAATTTAGCTAATTCAGCTAATGTGGAGCAACTTTCCTGATGTGTCCCTCACTAAAGCAGCAAGGCACATTCTGAACTCCACATACAGTGTTATTTTTTCATTTCAGCCCTTTCAAGCTTTTTAAGTGGACTGCTGGAAGTCACTGCGCAGGTCCCCTGTGCTGAGGCAAAGACAAATTCTGTGCCTGGAGAAGGAGAGGAGGGACAGAAGTCTCTGTGTACTGAGCAGGCAGTAGCACATTGCCACCATGAAAGCTGGGGAGGAAAAAGGGTAAGATGGAGCAGAATTGTAGGTCAAGCAATGCACACAGGCAAGGCCCAGAGGAAGTCCTGAGATTGTCTTTACTGTGAAGTTACTCATGGCATTTGTTGCAGACAGAGCTTATTCTCTGCTGGTCATTTGACCATTTGCTGCCAGGACTGTGAGCAGTTGCAGAGCTGGGAGGTCTCTAAGCGAAGGTGCCAATCCTGGCCCAGGGGTGAGAATGGCAGGCACAGAGGGAGTACATACACGGGAGGGCTTACAGGGCTGCCAGGCAGGATGCAGGTCACACCAAAGTCAAGGAGACTCTTCCAATTGCTTTCACTAAGTCTGGAGTCTGGAGCCAGGTCTCTTCTATGTTGATTTGCCTTTTTCCAGGATTGAAGATGCACTAGGAGAGGGGTTAAATGCATTTAGACTGGAAAAGGGAAGCATTAAGCCAGAAATGGTCATTACTTGCAACTAGCTTTGAATACCCAACATTGTGCACTCCGTCATCCAACTCAGTGTTATTTGTTTCACATCAGGAGCAGTTCTTAAGATGTTTAGGGTATAACTGTGTTTATTTTTCAAGTTAAACAAGACAATAGTTCTTTAATTGTCCCTATGCAGCTAGGACAACCTGCCATTTGAGCAAAACACTCTTTAAAATTGTAAGTCTGATAGACCACCTTACCATGTCATAATATTAAGGGCTGAACCCAATACGTGTCATTTTGAAACTCAGTGTCTCAGTAAATTTCTCTCAGTAAATCCTTCTGAGTTCCAAATCCTATTCTTAAAGAAAATCAGAATCCTTTCAAGGTGGCACACAGTTGTAAATTAATTTTCTTCAGGAAAAAAAAAAAAATCTATTTTACAAAACTTCACATTTTTTAAAAAAAGAAAATTAGAGGAAATGAAAATTTCTATATATTAGTTGCTATAAGAAATAATAATAATTAAAAGAAAAAAAAACCTAGAAGCATGTGCTGGGAAAAGTACAGAAGTTAATAGCACGAATATGGGAAAAAATGTACAGTTTAGAATTATTTTTGTACCCCATCTACTCTGTTCTCATGAGACACCACCTGGAGTACTCTGTCCAGTCCTAGGGTCCCAAACACAGGAAAGCATGGAGCTCTTGGAGCAAGTCCAGAGGGGGACCACAAAGATGGGCTGGAGAACCTCTCCTATGAAGACAGGCTGAGAGAGTTGGGACTGTTCAGCCTAGAGGAGAGAAGGCTCCGGGGAGGCCGTATAGAGGCCTTCCAGTACCTGAAGGGGCTACAGGAAAGCTGGGGAGGGGCTTTTTACCAGGGTGTGTAGTGACAGGATAAGGGTTAATGATTCTAAACTGGAAGATGATAGATTTAGATTAGGTATTAGGAAAATAATATTTTCTATGAGGGTGGTGAGGCACTGGAACAGGTTTACCAAGGAAGCTGTGGATGCCACATCCTGGAAGTGTTCAAGGCCAGGGTGTATGGGGCTCTGAGCAACCTGGTTTGGTGGGAGGTCTCCATGACCATGCAGGGGGTTTGGAACTAAATTATTTTTAAGGTCCCTTCCAATCCAAACCATTCTAGGATTCTATTATATCCCCAGCACCTCTCACTGTGCATTGCTATTACTACCAGCAGTAAAATCAGTTTTCCCTCTCATGTACAAAATAAGTGAAACATTTTTCATGGAAATACAGGAACTGTATTGTCAGTCCCATATAACTTCACACTCACATTTTTCAAAGACTTACAGGGATGGAAAGTTCTTCCAATTAATGAAGAGACACAACTACCTCATTCAGCAGCTGAACTCACACTCACACCATCTCACATGACTACGATGAGAAGGACACACATTGGAAGTCTGCCTACAATCAGTCCATGTGGGCAAACATGCTGCCCAGAAAAATCAAGACATAAAAGCTCCCTAAAAGGGGAGTCCTTTAAGGTGTCTCTGTATCTTCTCAAGTGATGTAAAACCTCCAGCTTCCTTCCTCTGAAGGAGCTGAACATTCTGACAGCATTGTTGTCAGAGCTCCTTCCTGTGCATGAGCTGTGGCAGGATTTTGGTGCATACCCAAATGTCCAGAAACCACCCTGAGCACTGCTCTGCTGAGCTAGCACAGGTGATCTGCCAGCAGCCTCTCCAACAGGACATACAAAGGGCAAAGTCCACGAGTGTGCACCGGTTGTAGCCAAGACTCATTTTCACACTTTGGTGAAAAGTCACTGGAAGAGAAAGCTACCAAGGCAAACACCGCTGTGATCCTTCCCTCTCCCATTGCCTCCTTCTGGAATATCATCTCTTGCTCCATACAGCACCCAGTTTTTCCTTCCAGTCCTTTCTTACAATGTTGAATCAGCCCTTGGGTACGTGTTTATGTAAACACAATTCCAAAGGACATTGGCAACACTGCTGTGCAATGTGACAAAGCATCCTGTGCCATCGGTGTGACTGCACAACCTCTGGCTTCCTGCCCTTTCCTTAATGCTTGCCTTCACTGCACCACAGTCACTAGTTCTAGCTCTCCTACAAATGCACCTGAGTAGTTCCACTGGAAACTCATCTTGAAAAAAGAGGTCATCTTGAAAAAAGAGGAAAACATATCACATTCTCCTTGCTGGTCTGGCATCTGGAATGTCCCATGGCTCAGCCAGAAAGCTTGAGGGGGATTGTGCTTATCCATCTCAATGGGCTCTGCCCAGCTCTGCTGATGCTAGTGCCCATTCTATCAAATGTCAGGTGCACTCCTGGTAAGAATTACCCTACATAAATGCATGTATGATGACAGGCGAAAGGAAGACCAGAAGATACAATATTTTAATTGGGAAAAAACAGGAATGGAGTCCTTCAGAGCATGCTCTACCACATGGGTCATACTAGGTCTAAGCGAATACATTCCCAGGTCCAAACACCAGGACCAAAGTAATTTCAGACAGAAAAGAAATGAAATGAAGCCTTGCCTTCTTTGGCAAGGACAGAGGGAGAAGCAGAGATACCATGTGTCACTATGAGATTTCTCTAGTGTATTATTCTTTTTAAGTGGAAACATGTGGTGGAAGATTAAGCAGCATCCTCTTAATCTCTGATTGTCCAGCTCCCCCTGCTGTAATTACATATTGGACACAAATGGCAACAGATGTTCAGTGTCTAAGATAAGAATTATATACTTACTCAATATCCCAGTGATTCAAAACACTGATTGGGAGACTAGAATTTAAATTTACATGGAATGACAAATGAAAGGGTTCCTAGACAACGGTAAGGCACAGAGAACATAAACATAAACACAAATATGAAGATGCACCCTTAATGGAAGGAGACAGACACTGGACACTAGTTTGAGTGTTTTTAATTACAGTAACCTCTTCATGAATTTTTTTAACTCACCCTCATCCTTATAAAGATGAGCTGCCATTGCTATATTTCACAAAACTTAGTCAAATACCTACAACCCTGTGTGTAAAGCTAGATAGAAGGCTATACCTAATAATTATTTATACATCCAGTCTAATTTCACCATATTAATTCTAATAAGAACAGACCTATCAGCATGTATTTTATCTCGTTTGTTTTCCTTGAGATATGCACTTGTCCATAATCCAGCTACATAAAAGATGTTTGCCTGAATTGCTGAGAATTTTAAACAAATTATTACTGCTTCCTCTCACTGGACTTTCTTTTCCTTGGATTTCCACAGTGCTAGAAAAGAGGATGCTTTAAATTGGAGAGATGGTTTACCCAACACAGTCCTGAGTTAATCTTTCCTAAAATGTAAGGGTAACAAAATCAGAGAGAGGAAGCAGTTCTAGCAGGCCTCAGGTACATGAACAGATTGTATCTCACTGCAATCAGCCTCTAACTTCCTAAAACAGGAGACTTGCTCCATTTTCTCCCAAACATGCAGCTACTCACATCCATACTTTTGGTGTCAGTTCAAATCCCATAATCTGATTCCTCCCACCGTAGTGGCTCAGGCACAAACACAGATTTGACTGTTCTGAACATTCAGAGAGTACATATGTGCACGAACAACAGTGTATCTGAGTGTGACATAAATCCCTTTATGTGTATGCACGTCAGAATTGAGAGTAGACACTTGTTTACTGAAACATTTTCCCACAGATAACTGGAAACACTCTTAAGGCCATTAGTTCCACTGAACACTACTGAAAACATTGTCATTTAAAACTGCATTTTATTACATATTATTTAATTTTTCTTGCAAGATCACAGGCTGGGATGCAAACCAATCCAGTGTTTGCTGCCAGATGGCATGTTGGAAGGGTATAAACCTACTTCACTCAGAGTGCTATGTCACATGAGAATGCTGTTCTTACACTTCTGAACAGTCGTACTTCTTTGAGTGGTTTAGATTTACGTTATTCTTTCAGTAAGCTCATAAACTCTTCCCATTGTAGCTAAAGCCTTGTGAAGTTACTAGATAAATCTCACAGAAGTGAAATTGTTAGGGATAACTATTCTGTGCCTCCTTTAAGTTTACTAGCTGCAGAGCTCCAAAAAGACTGCAGAGCAGCTGACCCAGGCACTGGACTGATGTGCACAAAGCCAGAAAAGACCACCATTTCCAGGTATTAAAGCAGCTGAGAAAGTGATCCACAGACCTTAGTGCACATACACCCTGACAAACAAGTATCCTCTGTGTGTCTTCACCCTGCACGGTTCCCCAAGGAAACGGGACTCAATGTGAAGCGTATGCTCCACCAGTTCGTAGCATTGGCTGACAATGCCCTCAACAGCATTAGGCTCTCCAGAAAGATCATCTATGTATTGTACCTGAATTATAAGAACAAAGTTGAAATTATTCAAAATACTTTAGGAAGCATGCTGATGGGCCCATGCCATGTGTCCATAGGTGGGTTTACATCCATAGCCATCATATGGAGAGGCAAAAAGGTTCAGTTTGCAACAGCAGCCTCTGTGCAGCAATCCTGTATGGCTACTATGTGCATTTCAATTTTCTACTTAATTGCTTTGGAAAAGGAGGTGAAAAATCTCTCTCTCTCTTTCCTTCATCCAAGCAATGTGCTGTCTGCACCTGCTGCTAAAAATTGTATCAGTATCAATCTCCTCAGCATCACAAACACACCCACATGCGTCTGAATCCTGAAACGCTTATTTTGCAAAGAGTGTGCCAAAAGATTTACTTACTCTTTAGAACTGTTTAATGATGTTGTGGGGATCAAAGGAGCAAGTATTTTCATTACAAAAGGAATTTGTACTCCAGGCTGTACAGCAGAGACAGTGATTAGTGAGTCACACTTAAGAAGTGTCTCTTTCCTCTTTTAAATAGCTGTTGTAGCACTTACCTAAACATTACAATGCTGAATCAATGGTTTCAAAAATTTTCCCAGTGACTGCCTGAAATTCTCATCTTTACCTGTTAATATCCTGGTGATAGCTCCTCACATGACATATGTGTTTAGCACAGTTACTTGAGTGCTAGCAGCTGAAAGACATGAGGTATCCCTCCAGGATTTCCTAGAGGAGTCGGAGAGCAACCACTGTATCTGAAGGAGATTCAAAAACATCAGTTCTGAAAAGTATCTTTCTTCACAAACAAAAAAGCATTAGAAAGTGTCTCATTGTGGACATCAGCTAAGCCAAAGTAACATTTGAATGTAACAAACAAACAACAAAAAAAACTATCCCAAGCTGAAATACCTACTCCCATTGTGATACAACCCCCTTCCTCCTCTTACTTTCTTCAGGTTTAAGCCCCACTGCTTTCTTTTCTCACATTACATTCACCCATCATGCTGCCTTCCTTCCTAAATTAGTCTATTATTCTCTCCTCAAGAGTGGTCAGTGATGATGATGAACCTTCCTCTACCCTCACTGCTCTCCCTGCCCCTTTCCCTGGAGACTGTCCTTGCAGTGTTGTTCCCTCTGCATCTTTGTCATATACATGTTACCCAGATGGTTCATCCCATGGTGGTACTGGTTTACCACTGGAAATTGGGAGATGGTAAGGGAGGAGAAGAGGATTTTCTCTTTTAAGTGGCTGGAATAAATGGTTGTTTTGTGGATGTTGTGTATAAAATTTGACACCCAAAATGTTGGGCTTCTCTTCATCCCATGTTGTCCCTTCCTTCCTACTCAACAAGGAAAGATTTCAGTGTTGGAAATGGGAAGCTTTGCAGAGAAGACTTAAATGGGAATTCTAGGAAAAACCTACAACTTCCTGCAGAAAATTAAAAACTGGATGAAAACAAGACATTTTCCTAAAAAAATAATTTTTTGAAAAAAAATATTAAAACCCTCCAAAATTACTATCTAACCTGGGATCACTCCTTTTTTTTTGTCTGCTAAGACTCCTTTTCCCCTTTTTCAGATCTGCCACTAAACATTCATTCTTTCATTAGCAATTCTCTTGATTCCCTTCAAGCAGTTCATTAGCAATCTCCCTTCATTTTCGTTGGTTTTCCTCTCTGTGTGTCAACAAGGGAGCACCTTCAGGCACCAGATTTGACACTGTAGTGACAAAAGCCCCAATGGGTGGCATAACCCACAGCCTGTTCTGCATCATGTGCCTTAATTCTCTAGTGCATGATAAATCCTGACATGACCTACTCTTGTGAAAAAGCAGCCAAGTATCAGACTTCTCTATCTTCTTTTGTGCTTGTCTTTCTTATAAGCCCTGCTCTGTGAAGCAGAAAAATATGTTTCACCCCAGGGCACGGTCCCAGCCCTGCCACTGTCCTCTTCTGCCTTCCAAGGTCCTGCCACAGAGCCCAGATGGCTTCAGCATAGGTGCCACCACTCACCTGTGCACCAGCTGCATGGGAGAGCTCGTTGCATACCTCTGCTGCCAGACACTCTATTTTAAGAGCAGATGCTCTGTTACCAGGAACCCTGAAAAACACTTAGGGTCCCAGATTGCAGGAGAAAAACACTGTTTGAAAGAGAACGTTCCTGAAGTGAGAGAATTATGCATGATTCATGGGCAGCATGATACCTGAAATATTTCTGTGATGCATTTTCCTCAAAGAGCAGTGGTAGGATTTCAAGAGAACATGCCAATGTACCCACAGTATTTCCATACAGCTCCTTGAATAGATACTGGTAAATGTATCTGAAGGAAAGATTTTAAAGCTGTACTGAACTCCTGTTTCAAATACAGCCAAAAACTTGACATTTTTCCCTGCCTGGTTGCTTAGTGCTAGGAGGGGAGGAAATATATTTATTTGTTATTCTGCCATTAAGAAATGTAATTTAATATCCTGACAAAGTGTATCTCAGAGGTGTGATCCCTAGCCAAATAATCATTTCCCAAAAATGAGAAAAATTCAGATGAAAACTTCAGGCTTGGGCAGAGTAGAGAGGAAAGTCTGCAATATGTATCATCAGTCAGATTAGCTTGGCATAGGAAGCAGATTGCTCTGCTGGAACTGACGCTTGGCTTTTTGAGAAAACAAGTAAGTTCTTCTGTCTAATGGGGCTAAAGGTGCACACAGCTAAGACAAGGATGGCCTCCAGGATGGCCATGGGCCTAAGGTGATGCCTTCCCTTTAGCAGAAGAACAGAGGAAGATTCTTCCTGGGTTTGGAGGGTGTCCTGGTTTGAGCCAGGACAGAACCAATTTTCTTTTTAGTAATCTTACTTTTTTAATAAGTCTCAGTAACTGCACTTGCTGAAATTAACAGCATATTCTTCAGTCAGTATCAGCTTCTAGGACTGAGAAAGGTAAACATTTGTAGTTACTGCTGGAGAATGGTGCACAGAACCAAGGTCACTGCTTGGTTGTGCTAAACATCTTGTGCACTGGAAATGAAAGGGAGGAAAGAGATCACCCTGTGATCCTTCTGTGGCACAAAGTGAACCAGACAGGTGACCCAAAACTGACCAGAGTATTCCATCCTATACGTGTCATACTCAGGGTAAGTCCGAGGGGTCATGAGGGCGGTGCTCTCTTTGTCCATGGCTGTTATTCTGGGACATCTCCATCCAGTTGTTGGCCTTTGATTCTGACACTTATATTCTTGAATGCAGTTCTCATCTGCCACTGAGTTCAGGAGTCCAGCTGAGACTTTCCCAGGGCCTGCCCTGCAGCCTCTATGGTGACATGAGCATTACTGGGTAGAGAAATATTGGTTTTGTATATATTTTTCATCATTATTGTTTTCATTAAAGCTGTATATCTCAGTTTGCAACCCATAAGACTCTCTACCTCACTCTCTTCCCTTTCACTTTCTGGGAAGGGAGAGGGGTTAATAGAGAGCATCTGTCACTCGTTTAATTGCCGGCCCAGCATTAAACCTTGACAGAGGGAAAGATGGCTTCAAGGTGTGAGACAAAACCAGCTTGCTGCTGTTACTCCCTGATTCCAAATGAGAATTTCAGAACCAGTCAATAAAATCCATGTCCCTGGCTTCATGTCTAAGCTCCTAAGTAGAAATGTTCTGAGAAGCAGAGAGCACCCGCAAATCTTATTTATGCTAACAGCGGCTGCACAAATTCTGTATATTTGAAACTTCAGGTTATTTTATATAGCCAGATTTTAAAAGGCTGATGCATTTAATATTTTAAATGTGTTTTTTTATTTTCTTGACTAATATTTGAGAGCTGCAGCTTCCTCTCTGCTAAGGCAAATTGCGCAGACCTCACATGGTTCATCACCTCTTAACTTGTCAACATTCTTTTGTTAAAGCATTGACACCTGAACAGATGGCGTTCCCGGAGTGATCTCGCTAATAATCAGAAGTACTGCCCCCTGCCTCTTTTTTCATTGCTATTTAGCTATGCTGCTGCACTGCAGCTCATGCTTGATTGATTACCTGCTAGTGCCTCTGCTTCCTTTGCAGATCTACTGCCTCAGGAATGCACTGCCCCATCTTACAAGAGACACCTCCTTCCTTTGTCCCTGGATATGTGTCCTGGCATGTCACATTAGTCAAACGCATGTTGTTCAGGTGAACTCGAATCCTCAGGAGATCAGGGCAAGTTTGCCTCAGTAACTAGTTCTCTTTCTTGTTTATTTACATCTGTGTCACCAGCTGGGATTTTTTGTGATTAGCTCTGAAGATACTAAGCAGCACTGAACCAAGACCTGATTCCTGGAGAAACCTTATGTCAACGCCCTCATCACCTGCATGACTCCCAGGATCCATGAGCAAGGCAGATTTCAACTCACTGTGCTGCTGCCTTTGTATTGTCTTTTTTTTAATATTTTTTTACAGGGGCAGGTGGGAGCCATTCAGACACTTCTAAGAAATCAGAATAAATCACATCAACAATGACTTCTTGCTTTATTAAAAACTATGAACTCGGAGAACACTTCTTCTACCTGGGAAAAGTGTCAAATGACATCATTACACAATGGTATTTTAATTTTTGCCACCCTCAATATAAGGCAAAAGGTTTTCTAGGAGTCTTCTTGGACTCAATGTCAAATGAGCCATTTCAAAGTTTCTGGGGTTAAACCAATTACTGTTCCTAAAAACTAGCATATCATTAGCTTCTTGTAGTAGGATGCAACTTCCTTGCTACAAGTCAAAAGCAAAATGTTCATCAAAAGTCTCAGTAAGTTCTTGTTTTGTCAACTAAGCAGAAAACAGTAGCATACATCATCTTTACCAGCTGTCTTCCTTCTCTTTTCATCAATTTGGCTTTTTTGTGTGGGTTTGTTGTTTTTTTCACATGAGCAGGTTACAAAAAGTTGTTCTCAAACCCCTCCCCAAAATCCAATATTTCTTTCCTTCTCTGGTGTCTCCTGTAGTCTGCACTTTTTCCACTCCAAGTTTATTTACCCAAATGCCTAAGGGTTGGGTTTGGGGTTTTCTTCCCTCTGATAAAATTATTTTATGAGAAGGAACTGCTATACCTGATGAGATCCAAAGCCCTTCTATTTCAGCCTCTTGGCTCTGACACTGGTTTGAATCAACTGCTTCAAAGGCAGACATAGGCTAGCATGCTGGCCAAGAAGCATCTTTCTGATTTCTCTTGCTTAAAGGTTGTTTTCATACTTTCTCTTCCCTCCTTTTCAAGAATCATATTTTTAAAGCACACTTCAATATAACCAGAGGCAGGATAATGAGAGTAAAATCCAATCACCTGTTTTTCATGGAGATCAACTGTGAATTTTCTGAGCCAAGCCTTTGACAGAGAAATAGGCAGTTTCCATAATGAAACTGTGAATAGAAACATATCCCATTGATGGTGGATACGATTATTATTGAGCTACCATCCTATATATTTTTTAACTATTGTTCTGAGTACCTATTGCTTCAGAGAATCATAGAATCATTAAGGTTGGAAGGGACCTTAAAGATCATCAAGTTCCAACCCCCCTGCCATAAGCAGGGAACCCTGCCACTAGACCAGGCTGCATAAAATCTCATCCAACCTGGCCTTAAAAACCTCCAGGCATGGGGCATCAACAACCTCCCTGGGCAACCCATTCCAGCTCCTCACCACTCTTATAGGGAAGAATTTATTCCTAATATCTAACCTAAATCTCCCCTCTCTCAGTTTAAAACCATTAACCCTTGCCCTATCACTATCTTCTCTGATGAAAAGTCCCTTCCCAGATTTCCTGTAGGCCCCCTTCAGGCACTGGAAGGCTGCTATAAGGTCTCCCTAGAGCCTTTTCTTCTCCAGGCTGAACAGCCCCAACTCTCTCAGACTGCCTTCATAGCAGAGGTGCTCGAGGCCTTTGATCACCTTGGTGGCCCTTCTCTGGACCCTCTCCAACAGCTCCATGTCTTTCCTGTGCTGAGGGCTCCACAACTGTACTCAGTACTCCAGGTGTGGCCTCACCAGAGCAGAGCAGAGGGGCAAAATCACCTCCCTGTCCCTGCTGGCCACACTTCTTTTGATACAGCCCAGGATGTGTTTGCCTCTCTGGGCTCCAGCGCACACTGGCAGCTCATGTCGAGCTTCTCATCAACTACCACCCCCAAGTCCTTCTCCTCAGGACTGCTCTCCAGCTATTCTACCCCCAGTCCATGTTTGTGCCTGGGGTTGTGCTGACCCAGGTGCAGGACCTTGCACTTGGCCTTGGTGAACTTCATGAGGCTGGCACTGGCCCACCTCTCCAGCCTGTCAAGGTCCCTCTGGATGGCATCCCTTCCTTCTAGGGTGTCAACCACACAACACAGCTTGGTATCATCAGCAAACATCACTCAATCCCACTGTCCATGTCTCCAACAAAGCACCGGTCCCAGTACAGATCCCTGGGGGACAACACTCGTCACCTGTCTCCATTTGGACAACAAGCCATTGACCTCAGCTCTCTGGGTGCAGCCATCCAGCCAATTTCTTAACCACTGAGTGGTCACATTCACCATACTTAAGCACATAGCATTCCTTGGTTAGAAGAGAGAATTCATTATCTCTGTGTGAAATTTCACTGATTGCTGTTTCTGTAATACTTATTATATGCAACTTTAAAACTTTCTAAATATGAGAGTTCAAATGTATAGAGTAAAAATGCATGGGATGTATTATATAGACAATGCAGTATGCATAATGATTAACACACATGAATGGCACACAGCAATAACATATCATGCTTCTGAAAGCATTCCTATATATTCAGGCCAGCCTCACTGACAGATTGAAGGGCTACAAATGCTAAATACTGAACATCTCTTAAATAATGCTGACCAAAGATGTGACACCAAGTTACTTGTTCTAAATGTAATAGAAAAAGAGCACATTGTGTGATTGAAAAAAAAAATGCAAGCAAATTTTTGAGTATTTTTATGTATTTAGGAAGAGAACAATCCACCTCAGACCTCAAGAAATCATGGAGAAGACCCAGGAGGAGAACAGGACACACAGCTGAAATGGTGCCACCACACCCTGCCCCCTTGTTGAAAGGCTGTTGACAATGCCAGAGCTACTTAGCAGAGCTGCAACTGACTTTTGGGGCACCCACCTTCAGCAGCAGTTTTCAGCTTGTCCTCCTGGTTAGTCTTGGTGTTTTCCATCACATCTCAAGTCCTGGAGGCAAGCAACCATATCACTACCTTAACTTACTTGTTTTTTCAGAATGATTTCTAGCCTCCAGGTTTGCAGAAAAGTGCCTAACAAATGTGCTGTGAATAACCCAGAAGCTAGAAGGCAAATGTGAAAGATTTTTAACTTATTTTCCCAAGTCTTATGCATTCCATGCCTATTTTAGTCTGACTCATCTTGACTAAAAGCTTGGCAATAGCAAAGGTTGCCAGTAGCTCTAAACAACACTTGAGTGAGAAACTAGAAGGCTGGCAGAGGTAACAGGGTTTGCTGATAAAAAAGAAATTTCCCAGTGTATCTGCAAAGTCATATATATAGTAGCCTCACCACTTGAACCCCAGGCACACTGGGCAGCACAGCACAGAGTAAAGGAGCACAGACCAGGAAGGAGAAGCTGCTGGAGTGATTCCACACACCAGGCATTGTGCTGCCATGACCTGCCACAGCTCCAGGGAGCACAACAACAATCCAGCAGTTCAGCTCACAAGAAGTGAATTTGTTTCTAGGTTGCTTCAAGTGAACTTGAAGCAAAAGTTTACTTCATTTTTTCAATGCCCTATATATTGCATGGTACAGGTAGGAATTTTTAAAGAAAATAAACCTATTTTCCCCTCTTCATTATCAGAGCCTGTTCTAAAGCATTCTGCTCAAGGCACCATCCATAATACTTGATGAACTAGTAACTGTGATATAAATGTGTTTTTAGGTTGCACACTTAATTGCATGGGCTCTTCATGTACATCTTACAGCATGAAATTAGCAGAACACTGGCACTGGATGTCTTCTGAGCACAAAGGCCATCTTCTGTTGCTAGCAGCTGATAAAGTTGCCTCCAGGTGAGGTAAGCAACAGGAGAAACCATTTCTATAATAACAAATCCCTTTAAAGAAAAACATATACATCTGTAATTTCTCAAACAAGAACAAATGCATGTTTTCTGTTCCCTAACATCTTCTCCCTGTTACATGCCCTGAAAATTAACTTATCTTCCATGGCATATTTTACCTGCCCAAGTAGGAAGCCAGGGCAAGCCTCAGTATTCCCCAGATCCAGGCTCACCTAGTGGCTAGCTCCCAGAGTCAGAGCAAATGAGATGCTATAGTGAAAGCAAGCCAGTGCACAGAGATCCCAAAAGGCTGAAAAAAACTTATTCTTATGGCCTTTAATGACTGCTAGAAACACAGACCCAGAGCCAGGGAGTGGGATGGGACTGTTAGAGTCTGGACTTAGGTTTGCTTGAGTCACTCATGAAACCACTCTCAGAAGTATGAGTCATTCCAGAAGGTAAGTATTCCTATTTCACAGAACCACAGAATTGTTTAGGTTGGATGGGACCTCTTGAGATCACCTGGTCTAACTAGGTGTGCAAGCAGGGTCAGCTAGACAAGATTGTCCAGGACAGTGTCCAGTTGTTTTTTTAGCATCTCCAAGGAGACCCCACATCCTCCCTGGGCAATCTATGCCAGTGGGTGACTACCCTCATGGGAAAGTGTTTCATTGTGTTCTGATGGAATTCCACATGTTACCATTTGTGCCCATTGTCTGTTGTCTCATCATTGGGCACCACTGAGAAAAGCCTGGACTTCACAGATAAGAAGTTGTATATTCTAAAAATTACAGGGTTTGATACAGAAGATCCTTTACACTGAACAGGTAAGGCTGGAAGATTTGCAGACTGTCTTCAGCAGTGAAATCTCTATGCCTTGGAAACCTGTCCTACTGTGGCTGATGAGCCATGACCAGATCTGGTAAACTGAACTTCTCTTATAGCACAAACTCGTGATTTTGGAGAAAGTCCCTTATGCCAGGCTGCAAGATGACTGCTGCCACCACCACATGCGTGAAAACGCAGTGAAAATTGGCTTGTAACTATCACCAAAACTATGGAGGTTGTCACAATTATCTGGCATCATTGGTTTATTTTATTTGGAAATAAAGGATTCTGGATGGAAGCAGAGGTGGAGGTGAGGTACACTGCAGGAACTGTTCTGTGGTCCTGTTGACAAAAACTATCTCCATAACAAAAGCACTTTCTTGATGGAAACAGTTTTATACCTGCTCTACAAAAATGCTTCTCAGGATACTTCAAGCATCATGCATTTAACAGAGACATGTAATGTCTCTTCCTGTCCCCTGCATGTCAGCTGGTGTTTCACACATTTCCAAAGTTAAGACAAAGTCTCTTTTCTGCATCACACACAGGCCCAAGGGCTGGACTGTTCTGCCACCCACCACTCAGCTGTGATTTGAGGGAGGGCTCAGGGCACAGGGGCTTAAAGCAGGGCTCTGCACCTTGAGCAACACTCCAGCCAAGCCCCTGGACTAGTCCTCCAGCCCCATTCTTGTCTGATCCAGTATGAATTCTGAGGACTGTTAAGCAAGATTTTTAACAGGTAGCAAGAGAAGAGATCTGAAATAATTGTTCCCAGTGTTGACCATGACTTTTCTGTCAAGTGTCCCACCTTTCCCTGAGTTTCCTGAGCACTACCATTCCCCACCATGTTCTGGCAGGGAGACCAGTGAAAAGGCAGATGTCCAGCTGCTCTAGTAAGAGCAGGAGGTCACATGCATGTGCCAGTAGATTATAGAATCATAGAATGGTTCTGGCTGGAAAGGACCTTTAAGGTCATCTAGCCCAACCCCCCTGCAGTGAGCAGGGACACCTTCAACTAGATCAGGTTGCTCAGAGCTCCATCCAACTTGACCTTGAGTGTTTCCAGGGATGGGGCACTGTAAAAATTGTAATAAATTTATTCCTTGTTTTAGTCCAAATCTGCTCTCTTTTAATTTAAAACCATTACCTCTTGTTCAACTGCAGCAGGCCCTGTTAAAAATATTGTCCCCATGTTTTTTTTCTTTTAGGCCCCCTTTGAGTACTGGAATGCTGCACTAAGATGTCCCTGGAGCCTTGTCTTCTCCAGGCTGAACTACTCCAACTCTCTCAGCCTGTTTTCATAGGAGAGGTGCTCCACCCCTCTGATCATTTTGTGACCTTCCTCTGGACTCGCCTCACAGCTCCTTATCTTTCCTGTGCTGAGGACTCCAGAACTGGACAGAGTACTCATGGTGGGAGTCCCATGAGAGCAGAGTAGAGGGGCAGAATCAACTCTCTCGACCTGCTGGTCACATTGCTTTTGAGGCAGCCCAGGATATGGTTGACTTTCCAGGCTGCAAGCAGATGTAGATTAACAGTACTGATGCACCAGAAATTAATCAGTCCCAAAAAATCCACCACAATGGCAGAAACTTTTCTAAAGGGAAAAAAAAAAGAAAGACTTAAAGTCTGTGGAACAGTGGGATCAATTAGCATTTTTTGCCTTGTGGATTTGTTGTAGTTTTGCATTTGTAATTACTTAAATGCAGTGTTCTTCACAACAGACATAATTCACAGGCCTTTAATGCCGTGCCTTTCAAAACAAACATGAGTCAGAGCCCCTAGGTAAACTTCCTGGGCTGGCAGTGAATATCATTACTGTGTGATAGAGTGCAGCAAGCTGTTTGCCAGATTACTCAAGCTCCTCAAGCTAGCAAAATGCATTGCCATTTATTTATTATGCTCATGATAATTACAATTATCATCACTGCAGTGCCAATCTGTTTGCTGCAGAATTAAGGTCTCTTCATGATGTCTCCAAGGATTCAATGTTAGGCCTGAGTAGTTAGCCAAATTATGCAGGGCCTTGCAGGAATTTATTTTTTTTCCTGTAGGAATGAGGACTTACTAAGAGGTATCAAGCAGCACTCTCTTGCTCGTTTAACAACAATGTGCAGGAACACCCGGAAACCCCTGCTAGAAACCTCTCCTTCTGTACAAGGTACAGGCTCAGTCTTTGCTTTGGGCACTAGCAGTCTTCCAATACAGGTTCCAGATCCTTATCATATGCACTCAGTTTAAAAATCATTGTGTATTTCCATTTTCCCACAAATGTGTCATTCTCTGTGTATATATAAGGATCCAGAGAAATTACATAACGTCTGAGTATGTGTACAAAGTAAACACGAATCTGTCTCTGCCTTTATTTCTAGCCCATTCCTCGGTACATCTTGGCACTAAGAAGGAGGAGTCAGAACATACGGAGACATTAGGCCAGGGAGAGTAGCAAAACCCAGACTGTGAGCAGAGGGGGTGGAAACATAGAGTGTAGGCAGGTGAGAAATGTGAGATCATTTATCCAACCCTGCAGCAGCCTAAAAGAATGCTTAGCCTCATATGGTGCTTTGAATCTTCAAAATCCTCAACGAACATTAGTCAAACTAATGAAATTAGTCATCCAAGGTAATATTCTTTTTATTTTCATTTTGAAGGTGTATTTCTTAGATTATTTCAATGAGTTGCATTAATTTAAAACTCTACAAATCAATTCTCTTAACTTGCCTTACATTTCCCTTCACATATCTGTCTTTTGGCAGAGTATTTCCAGGTTATCTGAGCATTGGTTCCTTGGAGGCTCTTGACATGATCAAACAGTGTTTCCTGGTAACACATGTTCTAATGTCAGGTGACATTTCTTAAACAAGATAGGACTAGATCTTTGGGTTTGACTTACTTTTTAGCTAATTGGGTTTAGAGTTGTCTTGTCACCATATCTTTGCTTTACTGATGTGCAAGTATGTTCCATACAAATGCATTAATCTCTTTCATTTTCACATACAGTGAGATGCTGAATTACAGCACTTAATATAACCCTCTGCGCTCCCCTCAGCGGGGGTTGACAGTCATTAGTATAAAACCATTGCAGATTACCTTACCATATTGAACCTTGGCAGTTCAAATATGGATCTAAAACTGAACTGCAGACTGAAGTCAGTTCTTGCATTGTATTAGTGTTGTTAATTAGACATTTGTTATTAATCACAGGATAGTAAGATAAGTGGTATCAATAGCATTTTCGTTCTCTGTTTGGACACAGAGAACTAGCAGCGGTCTACCTCTGTACAAGAGCAGACTAAACCATAGGTTCCCCTGCTTCTACACATACCAAGGAACTTTTTAATACACATTTGTTATTACAAATATGAGGGGACAAAAGTGAGTCCTGAACATTCACCTTGTCAAATCTGCCAAAATTATAAGGGTTCTCAGTAACTGACACTTATTGCATGGCAGTAAGTTGGGCAAAAATTATCAAGAGCTGAAACTGTTTATCCTTCATTTTGCTACCATTCATAATAGACCAGTTAAGATACATCATGAGGTGCTCATTGATGTTAGACATAAGACGGAGAAATAGAATAGATGGGAACTAAATCAGATTACCAAGGACAAGTAAAAGAGAATAACATGAGCACATAAGGATAAAGGAGAAAACAATGAGCAGAAGACACAGAAGGTAACAAGAAATACCTGAATAGTAAGAGGGAGACTGAGAAAAGCTTTGTTCACTGTAAACAAGGAAACTGTTACTTTCCTATTTAACAGGCAGGGAAAGTGACTGACAGGTGATGCTGAGAAGATCACGATGGTTAATGCCCTTTTTGCAACAAGTCTTCCCTAGCAAAGTGTACCCTGTAAACTAACCTGTTACTATAGTAAGTAAAGGACAAAATAAAAGAGAGAATCATGGATCCTTCCCTTATGGAAGAAAGAATGGAGTAATTGGCTCGGCCTGATGAACTTAATCCTAGGATTTCTACAGAAATCTCAAACCTCAAAAGCACTAGCAATTGTCTCTGACGACAGGAGGAGGACAGGTGAGGCGGTAACAGAAGACCAGAATGGTGAAAAACAGTGCACATCATTAAAAAGGGGAAAACAGAAGGAAAAAAAAAACAAAACAACAAAAAAACAGAAAATAAAACCTTGCCAGGGAACTGCAGACTGCTCTTTGTAACTACTCCCCATGTTCTAGAGCAAATTAACATCCTTGCAAACATCCAAAAGATTTTTATTTCAAACCAGTTTAATTTCTATCTATAAAAGGATTAGGGGCCTTGTGAATATAAGAGAGACAGAAGATGTCCTCTGTTGTAATGTCAGTAAGATTATTTATATGGTCTGACCTACCATTTACACAACAAGCGAGTTGTAAAATCCAGTCTAGAAGGAACTGTTTACATATGTATACCCAAGATTCAGTCTTGTTCATTGTTTTCATTAGTAACTATGACCATGAAATAAGGCTAGAATAAACTAGAGGCACATAGGAATGGAAATCAAACCAGCAAAATTGTGAACTAGCAAAATATGGAGGGGGAAAAAAAAACTTCAACAGATGCAATTGCAATATCCTACACTCAACAGACGGTGCAAATACAGAATGGGGAGAAACAGGTTAGGTAACAGCTCTGCAAGGAAGGACGTAGGTGTTACAGTCAATGACAAACTGAGCATGAGTCAGCAGCGTCACATTGTTGTGAAAATGGCAAGTGTCGTACTGAGATACAGAAACAGAAATAAGGTTTTGAAGACACAAATTGATCCTTCTAGACTGTGCAGCCCTAGCAAGAACATAGCAGGGCTGGGACACTGCACTCCAGGAAAGTGTGGACTAGAACAAAAGAGTCCAGATGCAAGGAAACAATGAAATAACTGAGATACTCAGCTGAAAATAAGGAGTTAAGACTTACAGGGTAGCCATATTCAAATAAATAGAAAGCTGTCACAAAGAGGAAGGGAATAATCTGTTCTTCATGAAATAGTAGCTAGGAAAGAAGCTTTAATTTGCAGCAAGAAAGAGCTGAATTAGACAGTAGGAAAAACATTTTACTGGAAAGCCTAGTCAAGAAGTGAAGTAGATTTCCTGCTGAGGCTCTCTCTCCATCACTAGAGATCTAGTAATAGGTTAGAGAAATATCTGTCAGAAATAATATAGGTTTATTTGATGATCTGGGGAATGAACTAGATGACCTCTGGAAGTCCCTTTCAACTCTGAGACCATCCCTCAGTTGACACCTATGTCATTTACATTGTATAAGATGACCACAGCTAATGAACGCTAATCTTAATGAGTGATCCTGCTCCTGCAGTCACACTGCTTATTGTACATTGCTCCCCACCTCACCAATGTGTTTTCTGAACATAAACAAATTCTGTAGCGTGTGTTACACATTGCTCTTCTAAGTAAGCAGCATTGCTCTTTTTTTAATTCTGGGTCATTTTTTAATCACTTCTCCTTCTATTGTCAGCAAAGCTCCATCTTGTTTTTAAATAGTCTTGTTTCAGAAAATGTATACGTACTTCTCTCTTAAACAACAAATAATCCTCTGTTTAAAATGCATTCCAAACAGATGTAGTATTTTACTAGTACTCTCTGTCCTTTTAAGGAATACCACTAAGATCAAAATTTACTACTAACTTCACTAAGGAAAAAAACAACGGAGCAAATGCTTTATCATTTCATTCCAAACAAGGATTTATCTGTGAGCAACCTAAATCAATCAAACTACAAAACCAAGTTACTTTACATCATGTGCAAGTTCTCCCACAATGCTGACTCTCCTGTTCCTGTGGGAAAACTATGAACTGAATTCTGCTCAAGCCAACATTTATAACTCAGCTACTATAATCAATACTTGCTTAGTGCCTTCCATCAGGGACCCTCAAATAACTGATCAAAATGCTGTTCTCATTTTACCAATGGGAAAACAGTAGCAGTCCTGCCTTCATCAAAGGTTGAAAGCAAGTTTTCAAGGTCAAACAGAAAATCAGTGCCAAAGTCAGGAATTTTGCCATTCAGCCCCTACATTTTTTAATGGGTCTGGCTCCAACACTGCTGGGTTGAGATGCCGTGTTTTTCTACATAATGTAGATGCCAAATGCCCAGTTTTGCCTTGAGTTTCCTTTTGTGTGTAACTATAAAATCACAACACACACCCTTATTTATTTCAGAATAAATTGTACAGTGTTAACCATTGATGTTTTATTGTCATTGATTTAGTAGCTGCCAGAGTTACAGCAGGAGATAGATTGCTGTTTATTTTAGCCTATGAAAGGTCTTATGCCTCTGTCAGCAAACACTTGGGTTCCTTAAAATAAATAAGTAATCTGAAATAAAATAGGCAAGCTGGAGAAATCTTTTAGAAAAAAAAAAAATCTGTTTTTTTGGGGGGTGTTTTGTTTAGGTTTTCTTTAAGTGCGGCATTTCACTATTTCTTTCTGGATAAACAAAGCTTTGTAAAGCTTTCTGTGTTTTATAGGCACCTATAGGACATTCTTCATGCCCCACTGGGAATAATTGTACTGGGTTTAGCTGGCAGTGTTTGGCTAGCAGAGACTGCAGGGGTGACCTGTGTGAGAGGAGGCCATGAATTGCACTGGGCTGATCACAAACATATCCAGTCAGCTCTGAAACAGATGAAAACAACCCATGCCTCAAAATTTCAAGCAGTCAGAGGAGTGCATAGCACCTCTGTACAGACGTATTTCAGAAACGGTGGCAAGAGCTGGGGGAAGGAGAGACAGAAGGACACACCAAAGTAGACCTGTGAAGAGAAAATAAAGAGACAGATTTGGACAGATAGAAGGGTAGAGGACACATGGAAGATGTTGATGTGAACAAACCTTGAGACATACTTCCTGCCAGAAGGAGTTTCATGCTGAGAGACTGTAGCACATGGGTGACCCACAATGGGGTAGGAACATCCCATCCTGGAGACTGTGGCTACGGGTGAGACACGCTGGGGCAGAGATATTGCAATGAGACTGTGACTGTGGGTGACTCACACTACAGCTAGGACACCCAAAAGGATCTGCAGCTGTGGGTGACCCATGTAGAATCATAGAATGGTTAAGGTTGGAAGGGACCTTAAAGATCATCAGGTTCCAACCTCCCTGCCATGAGCACGGACACCTCACACTAGACCAGGTTGCACAAGCCTCATCCAACCTGGCCTTGAACACCTCCAGGGAGGGGGCATCCACGACCTCCCTAGGCAACCTATTCCAGTGCCTTACTACCTTCATGGTGAAGAATTTCTTCCTGATGTCTAACCTAAATCTCCCCTCTTTCACTTTAAAACCATTACCCCTTGTCCTACCGCTACACTCTCTGGTGTAATTTCTATTCAGCCCCACGATGGCACAGGCCAGCCTTGGCTTGTGTATCCAAGTTGTCTGCTGATGTCAGAAGGACACTCAAGAAAAAACTCACCTGTTCAGAGCATCAGCAAGAAATGCTATTGTGTTGAAACTGGTTTTCCCAGCTGTACTCAGAACAACAATGGGCACCTTCATTCCTGTTCTTGTACCCTCTAAGAATAAGGAAACTCACCAGCCCTAGGAATATCTGCACAACAGAAGCACAGGCAGAGTAGGAGAGTGTTATTGGTGCCATCATGAGGCATGAACTTCGAACAGTTAGCATTTATCCAAAAGCTAAGGACTTGGCCAACATACTTCAGTTATCTAATTTGTAGGGCTACATTTCATATATGTTTTAGATTGATTTAATTAGCGTCAATTAACATCTCTTTATGTATTATGAGAGGCAGCAGATACCCATAAAGATTTTTATATTGAGCCATATGGCAGCCTGCAATACAGTAGCCAAAAAAAGTATAATGAGGCACATAAAAAACTCTGCTGCACAACACTCCTTGGTAATTTTGAAAAATGAATGTCAGAGTTTGCAAAATACAGGAGACACTGTGCCATCCTTGCCTTATCCAGTCTGGCTTTGGGAGCTGGATCAAGTACCAGTTAGGATTATGGAAGATGGAGAGTCAGTAATACCAAGGCTGGTCTGAAGGGAGTCAGTTCACATCTCTGAAATTTTCTTTTCCCCACAAAGGAGAGGTAGATGGAAATGTTTAATGTTAGGTAGGCTCCAGGTGGAATATATGCCCTGACCTCTTCCCTAGGATCAAGACATAGGCAGGTTTATCTTTGGATCTCTTTTGTGGAGTCTCAAAGGCTTTGCATCATTTGCTGTTAGCCAGTTGTTTAAGACAGTTTAAGTTGTTTAATATACTATCTTACCAAAGACAGTATCTTACCAGAGATACTGTCTGGTACTTTCCAACCCGGCCTTGCTAAAATAAATGGAGCTTGGTGTGAAGGAGGTGGCCAATCTCCACCTCCACCCATGACCTGCCCCCTATCACAGGAGAGGAAGGAGAACAAATACGAAACTATGGGAAAAGCAAAAGAGGCTGAGGAACAGCAGAAATGCTTTCAGATAGCACAAGAAACAAACAAACGTGAAGGGGAGCAAACAAGTCCCTGTATATCTCACAGTAAATGTCCACCTCTCATTCCTGGGCACAGTCACCTCTAGGCAGGAATCTTGGAATCATAGAATCATTGAATCACAGAATCATAGAATCATTAAGGTTGGAAGGGACCTTAAAGATCATCAAGTTCCAACCCCCCTGCCATGAGCAGAGACCTCTACCACTAAACTAGGTTGCACAAAACCTCATCCAACCTGGCCTTAAAAACCTCCAGGCATAGGGCATCAACAACCTCCCTGGGCAACCCATTCCAGCTCCTCACCACCCTTATAGGGAAGAATTTATTCCTAATATCTAACCTAAATCTCCCCTCTCTCAGTTTAAAACCACTAACCCTTGCCCTATCACTATCTTTTCTGATTAAAAGCCCCTTCCCAGATTTCCTGTAGGCCCCTTCAGGCACTGGAAGGCTGCTATAAGGTCTCCCTGGAGCCTTCTCTTCTCCAGGCTGAACAGCCCCAACTCTCTCAGACTGCCTTCATAGCAGAGGTGCTCCAGGCCTTTGATCATCTTGGTGGCCCTTCTCTGGACCTTCTCCAACAGGTCTATATCTTTCTTGTGCTGAAGGCATCAGAACTGTACACAGTGTTCCAGGTGGGGTCTCACCAGAGCAGAGTAGAGGGGCAGAATCACCTCCCTGACCCTGCTGGCCACACTTCTTTTGATGCAGCCCAGGATGTGTTTGGCAGCTCATGTTGAGCTTCTCATCAACTACCACTCCCAAGTCCTTCTCCTCAGGACTGCTCTCCAGCTATTCTACCCCCAGCCGGTATTTGTGCCTGGGGTTGTGCTGACCCAGGTGCAGGACCTTGCACTTGGCCTTGGTGAACTTCATGAGGCTGGCACTGGCCCACCTCTCCCACCTGTCAAGGTCCCTCTGGATGGCATCCCCTCCTTCTAGGGTGTCAACCACACCACACAACTTGATATCATCAGAAAACTTGCTAAGGATACACTCAATCCTACATGCAGAAAAAAATAAGCCTGTTTTTTTAAGTAGCACTTTCCTTTCATTGCATTTCTGTTCATGCAGGCAGAATCTGGGAGTCTTCAGTGACTCAATTTGCCAAGAATGAGGCAAGAAGGTTGAAAAACAAGCAAGTAAGCAAGCAAGTGGTTCCACAAGAAGTCTTCTTATTTCTTACTCCTAGTGTTCCCACACAGAATGAATGGCTTTCACATAGCTATATCTTCATTTTCAAAGTATTCTAAGGCCAATATCAGAGAACAGGCAGGATGAAGAGGTGCTCGGATAACACAGGAAAAACTGGAAAATGTGAGCATTGCAGGGAAAAAAGGTTCTAATTAACTGTCATTGCTGCTCTAGGGATATAAATTTTAAGAGGTGCTGAAGAAATGAAGAAGCATGTTTTGTTTGTTTTCTCACATTTTGGCCACAAAAATGTATCATTAAAAAAAGCAAAACCAGAAATCCCATGATACTTATAAACAAATGCCACCACCTTCTTGCCACTTGCCCTTATTACTGAACGTCTCTGTACTCCCAACTCTGCCAAGAGGGACTTTACCGTGGCATTTTGGCATCCTGGGTGAGTGCCAGCACCACCAGTGTAAGGGCTGTTCCTTGTAGACTCAGTTATTCTGAATCTACTAATAAATTCTAGCAGAAAAGCTTTGCAGAGCTAGAGTCTTTCTCCTTAGCTGCGAAGCACCTTTTTATCTGTATCACACTGACACCTGGTGGGAACTGGCAAGAATCGATTTACTCTTGCTTCAATGTAAGGGTAGTCAAGAAGACATCAGGAAATGTGAACAGCTTACCTGAGCAGAAAGTTAAAATTATTCACAATCAGACTTTTTTTTTTTTTTTAACAATTTAAAGACTTTTAAATGTAGGTTCTTTAGACAAATCTAAGAAAGATTTTTATCATACTTTTATTTGTATTTTTTGTGACAAAATAGGCATATCTACAAATCTAATGCACACAGATGACAGCAGATGTGTAGTTTGAACTCAAATGTAGTTTTTATTATGCTTACTGCTTCTTTTTATGATGAATCAATGCAAAAAATCAAACACTTTTCCACAGAGAAGCTGATGCTCCCATCTTTGCAAAATCTAAGATTGGAAATAAGCTTTACAAAAGGCACTCCTACTTTACTGGCTTGTTCAAATGTGTAAACAGAATTATATTTTTTTTACAGATAAACAGTATTTTTCTTTCATATAGTATACAAAATATAACCACAAAAAATCATAATACTTCGAAGCATTCTCTTTTGAAAGAGAAAGCACTCAGGTCACAAGGACAAGGTTATACAGTGAGTGTCCAAGCTCTTTATGAGCTGCACCGGATATCTTGCTTACCTATCTCAGAACAATGTTGTTCAGTTAGAAAGACAAGTAGTGGTCAGAAAGACCAGAACTTGGAGAAGCCAACATTCTCAGGAAGAAGAGAGCTCTTGGCATATACAGAGCAAACACCAATGTAACAGAAAGAACTGAAGTCAAGATCAGAGACATCATCCTCTCAACCCACAACAGTAATCATTCCATGTTGAAAGCTCTTGTATTTAAGGTGTTTGACAGTAGGATGCCCACTTTCAGCACCACAGATACTTCACCATCTTGACTGAATTGCCAACAGTAGACCAAAACAAGTACATGAGGTTCCTCCCTTGACCTCATACCAATAATTTTCCAGTTCTGCTGAACCTCCAAGTACTCACTCACTAGCCTCAAAAGAAAAATGAAAGCTCTTCTCTCTTCAAAAGTAAAGAGCATATGTGACCAGTTGTTCCATACAGTTGCTACTGGGTCTGATACTGTTGCTGGTCTGGGAGTTTTATGGGTGAGACAGTTAATTGTCCAGCCATGGTCCTCTGCTGCAACTGCATTTTCATGAGGTTCTGTATCAACACATCGACACCTCCTTTGGATTAAACAAAATCTTTCTCCACGAATCACAGCATATAGCAAAATGCTAACTGGAAAAAACTCCAGATAGTACAGAAGTGAAATCTTGTCTCGTACACATAACATTATTTTCATCAAAGGAAAAATATTGTTTTAAATAGTTTCACAACTTGAATGAGAGACTGGGGTGACCTGGTATTTCAGCAAGCAAGTAGCTTATGTTTCCAACACCATTTTTCACTGAGAATGCTTGAAAATGTGAAGTCCTTTGTAACCTTCATCATTAGTCATTTCACTGACTACAACAGCTGTCTTTCATTTTGTTCATAGATCTGATTCATTCACTAATACAAATATCTGTAAACTCTGCTTCATACTTTACTGGTAACCCCCTGAAATTTCATCAGCATACTTGGCACAAGCATGGAGAAACTGTCAGACTGAGAGACTCTCTCTCATAGATCACCAAGTTATCCTTGCACAAGTTCAACTGTAATTCTCAGCAGCTTTCAGCTGCCTTGTCTCCACAATTTATGATTGTCCTCGCAAAGCAGAACCTCCCAGCTTTAAACACATTGTGATTTATGAAAGTGGTTAATTATTTAGAATTTAAGAATACCTGTAATGAAGGATAATAGAATCCCAGGCAGTGATGCAGCTTCAATGGGGGCCCAACTTCAATGCCTCTATGCAAATGCACATAGCATGGGAAATGAGCAGGAGGAGATGCAAATGTGTGCAAGACTGCAGGGCAATGATCCTATTGGCATCACTGAGACATGGTGAGATGACTCCTACGACTGCAGCATGGGAATGGATGGATGTAAGATCTTTAGGAAGGACAGGATGAGGAGAAGAGGAGGGGGCGTTGCTCTCTACATCGAAGACCAGCTGGAGTCCATGGAGCTCCACCTGGGGATGGATGAGGAGCTGAAAGAGCTTATGGGTCAGAATTAAAGGGAAGACAGGGGCTGGTGATATTACAGGGGGAATCTGCTACAGGCCACCTGACCAGGATGACTGAGCGGATGAGGCTCTCTATAGGCTGATAGGAGCAGCTTCCTGTTCACAGGCCATGATCCTCATAGAGGATTTTAGCCACCCCGACATCTGCTAGACGGACAACACAGCAAGGCAGAAGCAATCCAGGAATTTCCTGGAATGCATTGATGACAACTTCCTCCTCCAAATGGTACAGGAGCCAACAAGAAAAGGTGCTATGCTGGACCTGGTTCTTGCCAACAAAGATGGGCTGGTGGACAACATGGAGCTTAAGGGCAGCCTTGGCTGCAGTGACCATGAAGTGGTGGAATTCAGGATCCATAGGTCAACAAGGAGGGGCCACAGCAAGCCTGCTACCCTGGACTTCAGGAGAGCAAATTTCAGCCTCTTCAGGAATCTGCTTGGTAGGATATCACAGCATAAAATCCTGGACAGGAGAGGAGCCCAAGAAGGCTGGTCAATGTTCAAAGATTACCTCTTCCAAGTCCAGGAGCAGTGCACCCCAAGAATGAGGAAGGCAGGCAAGAATGCCAGGAGACCTGCGTGGATGAACAAAGAGTCCCTGGACACTTTTAGACATGAAAAGAAAGTCCTCAGAGGATGTAAGCAGATACAAGTAGCCTGGGAGAAATACAAAGAAGTTGTTAAGGAAGCCAGGGATCAGGTTAGGAAGGCTAAAGCCCAGATAGAGTTAAACCTGCCAGGAACATCAAGGATACTTAAGAAGGGTTTCTGCGAGCACAGCAGTGATAAGTGGCAGAACAGGGAAAATGTGGGCCCTCTGCAGAAGGAAACAGGAGACCTTGTCATGGGGGATATGGAGAAGGCTGAGGTACTGAATGACTTTTTTACCTCATTGTTCATCATCCACACCATCCAAGTCACAAAAGACAGAGGCAGAGACTGGGAAAAGGAAGATCCCCCCACTGTAGGAGAAGAGCAGGTTCAAGACCAACTAAAGAACCTGAAAGTGCACAAGTTCACGGAACCCGACAAGATCCATCCACGGCTTCTAAGGGAGCTGGCAGATGAAGTTGCAATATCACTTTCCATCATATTTGAAAAGTCATGGCAGCCTGGTGAAGTTCCCACTGACTGGCAAAAGGGGAAACATAACCCCCATTTTCAAAAAGGGAAGGAAAGAAGACCCAGGGAAATACAGGCCAGTCAGTTTCACCTCTGTGCTCGGCAAGATCATGGAGCAGATCCTCCCGAAGGCTCTGCTAAGACACATGGAAAACATGGAAGTAGTTGGAGGCAACCAGGGTGGCTTCACCAAGGGCAAGCCATGCCTGACAAATTTGGTGGCCTTTTATGATGGGCTCACAGAAGCAGTGGACAAGGGAAGAGCAACTGATGTAATCTACCTGGACTTGTGCAAAGTGTTCAACATTGTCCTACATGACATGTCCTGGTCTCAAAACTGGAAGGATATGGATTTGATGGATGGACCACTTGGTGGATAAGGAATTGGCTGGATGATAGCACTCAGAGAGTAGTGACCAATGGCTGGATGTCCAGATGGACACCAGTGACAAGTGGCGATCCTCAGGGGTCGGTACTGGGACCAGTGCTGTTTAACATCTTTGTAAGTGAGATGGAGAGTGGGACTGAGTGCAACCTCAACAGGTTTGCTGACAACACCAAGCTGTGCAGTGTGGTTGACACGCTGGAGGAAAGGGATGCCATCCAGTGAGACCCCAACAGGCTTGAGAGGTGAGCCCATGCCAACCTCATGAAGTTCAACAAGGCAAGGTCCTGCACCTGGGTCAGGGCAACCCCAGGCACAAATACAGGCTGGGCAAAGAATGGTTTGAGAATAGCCTTGAGGAGAAGGACCTGGGGTGTTGGTCAATGAAAAGCTCAACATGAGCCGGCAATGTGCACTTGCAGCCCAGAAATCCAACAGCATCCTGGGCTACATCAAAAGAAGTGCGGCCAGCAGGTTGAGGAAGGTGATCCTTCCTGGGTAACTATAGACCGGTCAGCCTCACCTCCATCCCTGGAAAGGTGATGGAACAACTTGTCCTTGGCACTATCTCTAGACATATCAAGGAGATGGGGGTCATCAAGAGCAGTCAACATGGTTTTACCAAGGGTAAGTCATGTTTGACTAACCTCAGAGCCTTCTATGAGGAAATTACTAGGTGGATAGATGATGGTAGAGCGGTGGATGCGGTCTGTCTTGATTTCAGTAAAGCATTTGACACCGTCTCCCACAGCATCCTTGTAGATAAGTTGATCAAGTATGGGTTTGATGATCAGGCAGTGAGGTGGATCAAGAACTGGTTGAAAGGAAGAAGTCAGAGAGTTGTAGTCAATGGGGCAAAATCTAGTTGGAGGCCTGTGACTAGTGGAGTCCCTCAGGGGTCAGTACTGGGACCGGTGTTGTTCAACATCTTCATCAACGACCTGGATGAGGGTACAGAATGTACCCTCAGCAAGTTTGCTGATGACACCAAGCTGGGAGGAGTGGCTGACACACCAGAAGGCTGTGCTGCCATTCAGAGAGACTTAGACAGGCTGGAGACTTGGGCGGGGAAAAACCTGATGAAGTTTAACAAGGGCAAGTGTAGAGTTTTGCATTTGGGGAAGAAAAATGTCATGCACCAGTACAGGTTGGGGGCTGACCTGCTGGAGAGCAGTGTAGGTGAAAGGGATCAGGGGGTCCTGGTAGACAGGAGGATGACCATGAGCCAGCAATGTGCCCTTGTGGCTAAGAAGGCCAATGGCATCCTGGGATGTATTAGAAAGGGTGTGGTTAGTAGGTCAAGGAAGGTTCTCCTCCCTCTCTATTCTGCATTGGTGAGGCCGCATCTGGAGTATTGTGTCCAGTTCTGGGCCCCTCAGTTCAAGAAGGACAGGGAACTGCTTGAAAGAGTCCAGCGCAGAGCCACAAAGATGATTAAGGGAGTGGAACATCTCCCTTATGAGGAAAGGCTGAGAGAGCTGGGTCTCTTTAGTTTGGAGAAAAGGAGACTGAGGGGTGACCTCATCAATGTTTACAAATACGTAAAGGGTGAGTTTCAAGAAGATGGAGTTAAGCTTTTTTCAGTGATGACCAGTGATAGGACAAGGAGTAATGGATACAAATTGGAGCATAGGTTTAAGGTGAATATCAGAAAATTCTTTTTTACTGTGAGAGTGACAGAGCACTGGAACAGGCTGCCCAGAGAGGTTGTGGAGTGTCCTTCTCTGGAGACATTCAAAACCCGCCTGGACGCCTTCCTGTGTGATGCACTCTAGGTGACCCTGCTCTGGCGGGGGGGTTGGACTAGAAGATCTTTTGAGGTCCCTTCCAACCCCTATGATTCTATGATTCTATGATTCGATTCCACTCTACTCCACACTTGTGAGACCCCACCTAGAGTACTGTGTCTAATTCTGGAGCCCTCAACACAGGAAGGACATACAGCCCTTGGAGCAAGTCCGGAGGAGGGCCACCAAGATGATCAGAGACCTGGAGCACCTCTCCTGTGAAGACAGGCTGAGAGAGTAGGGGCTGTTCAGCCTAGAGAAGAGAAGGCTCCAGGGAGACCTTATAGCAGCCTTCCAGTACTTGAAAGGGGCCTACAGGAAAGCTGGGGAGGGGCTTTTAATCAGAGAAGATAGTGATAGGGCAAGGGGTAGTGGTTTTACACTGGAAGAGGGGAGATTGAGGGTAGATGTGAGGAAGAAATTCTTCACTATAAGGATGGTGAGGCATTGTAACAGGCTGCTCAGGGAGGTTGTGGATGCCTCCTCCCTGGAGGTGTTCAAGGCCAGGTTAGAGAGGGCTTTGTGCAGCCTGGTCTAGTGGAAGGCGTCCCTGCCCTTGAGGAGGGCTCAACTAAATAATATTCTAGGTCCCTTCCAACCCAAACCATTCTATGATTCTATTATTTATTTATTTCCATGGTCAAGAAAGATGTTGTACAATTTGCAAAACAAAGTTTCTCAATGGTTCAGGCTGCACTATAAAAAACAAAGTTGATAAAATTATTCAAGGCTGAAGCCAGAGATAACACAACCTCTCATTTAATTTACTCTTTAACGGTAATGGCATTCTACCTTGTAGAAAGTAATGCTATGCCTTTGTGTGCTGGCCCCAATCAGGACTCTAACTATTACCCTTTCAGCTTTAAGAGGGAGCTGATGACATCTGACCTGTCACAGCAGAGACTTTGTAAAGCCAAGCAAGCACATGGTCGGAATAGTCATGAACCACCCTCAAAGCAGTGCGGATCCCACTGTGGTCAGATGGCTGCAATGCCCCCAGGTACACCAGGGCTATTCTCTCGTAGCTTCACTTTTACAGTAGCTGAAGCAAATCACAGTCCACCCATATTTCTTCTCTGTAAGAGTTACTGCTGTCCAGTGGTTGCTTAGGTAACCCCCTTAAACTTTCCTCTTGGTAATTTCTTTACTTATATAAGAATGTAGCTAACTCTGTACTTTAAGTACACTAAACATATTTCACCTTCAATCTATCCATTGCAGTATATCTCAAAAATATAATACTAATATAATATAATAAAAATATAAATACTAATTAAATTTAAAAATAATAGTAATTTGCTTATTTCATTCTCAAACAGAAAAAAAACCAACACTGTCAAGCTTTTCCTCTAGTGTAAGGAGACATAATATCCTGCCGAACTTTTAGATAACCAGAAGTCCTTTCTGCTAAGAAAGCTTACTGCTTAGGGCAGCATATGCAAAATGAAATAGTATTTATTAAGTAAATTTTGTGTGTTACTGTGGAAACTGTTGGGATGCAAAAAGACTAGAGTCTAATATATGCTCTGACCTCTCTAATTTGACTTACAAGAGCTCAGTACTTGGCAGACAAGTGAGCTAGGATATTTCTGTATAGTGTAACTCTCAAGAAATTGCTCAGACTAGTTTTAAATGACAATTCTGTCACATCCCTTTAAGTCTCGCAATGAAAGTCTTCCCTGTTATCTGTCCTAAACCTTCCTCTTCATTTCATACTGTTCTATCTAATTATACAATAATTCTCTTCCTAGCCTGATATTTATGTTGTTTAAAAACATGCTAAAAGTGGTTTTAGACAAGACAGATAGCATAATACAAAGCAGTGTTTCTCTGATAAGAGGAGAAAAAAATGTAGCATAGAATTTCTATTCCCATTACTTTAGAGATGAGATAAAGTCCATGAGAGAAAAATCAAGGCTGAATAAAGAAAGCGTGCAAGGCTCTCAGCAAAGAGATGAGATTCCAGCTATTATGTTCTTTGGAATTCTGCTCTGCAGCCCAAATAGGAAGCCAATATTAATCTCATACCTTATGCCCTCTGCTTTTTCCCTGGGGACACCTCTTTTGGCACTTGGAATCACAGAAATATTTGGATTAGATGGGATTTTGGGTCTGCTGCTCCTCAGGGGATGGCCAACTGCACAGTGAGGTCAGGTTGCTCCAGTCCCCATCCAAAAGAGTTTTGAAAATCTTGGAGGACACAGACATCACAACCCACTCCAGGCACCTGTTCCAGTGCTGAACCATTCTTTTGCATGGGATGTTCCTTTCCAATTCCAGTATTTCCTTCTTCACCAAAGAATCATGACATGAGTGGTAAGTCTGCACGTAATTTATTAATAAACAGCTACATCATGCTCTAAGTATGACATTTGCAGTCCAAACTACCCAGATTGGCCAGTGGCCAGCTTCAAGTTACTTCTGTTCTTCTCTGTCTCCCCATGGCAATCTGGTGCAACTTGGGAAATTCCACACAAACAAACCAAAAATTAGCACTTAATTCTCCCCAGCCTTCTTTTGGAAGTCCCTTGACAGGTGGCAGTTTACTCAAACTCTCCCTGATCTCAGGATCATTCACCCAGTCAAAGAGTTTCAAAATGGCTTTTGTGAAGAGAGAGTAAGAAAAAATTTTTGTCTCCCTTAAAGGAAGGCAGGAATTTTGAATGCCTTAATTCCCTTTCACAGTTTTATGCAGTTCCAAGCAGTCCCCTAGATTACAATCCCTAGCTGACATAAGTATTTTAAGAAAAAAAGAAACTTAGAATACTTTCCCATCCCAAGTCTTCAGTGCATGTATCACCAGAATATTAAATAGTAAGCAGGGAGACAGCATTGACACTTGGCCTAAGGCTGGCACAGCCAAATGATGTTTAAGAATGTCTCTGAATTCTGAAGCACTCTTATGCTCTTTTCTCTTCATGTATCCCTGCTTTGAAGTTCATAAACATTTCAGTGAATAGCTTTTTGATTCATGTGAATGCTTGAAAATACCTATTCTCTGCAAATGCCTGCATGTAATTGAGTTTTTCAATGCAGCAGAACAAACATTTACTATTCAGTATTCTACTGCCTAAAAATCTGTCCTTCAGTCCAGGAACAACTAATGTAGTCACACGATCAGCCATATATCAGGGTGGACAAATAGTCAAATTAAAGAGTCTGGAAATGTAAATTGAAAATTGTTTACCTATATGATCCACTGAACAGATTTGAAGAATCCAGATACAGTTTATAAACAGTTCATGAACAGCAAAAAGTATTTTCACATGTCCTAGTTTGAGCCAGGATGAAGCCAATTTTCTTTTTACTTATTTCATTTTTTCTTCAGTGAGCTCTCTTTTAACCAGCAGCAAGTTTTCCATCTAGTGGACTGATAATGCTGGAATGACTATGTTACAGCCAAGAGATCAAGGACGCTTTGTCGTGCTTGTATGCTAAAGGGGCAGAAGAGTCATATCTGCAGCCCTCCTGTGGGGAGGAGTGGACTAGATGGACAGCAAAATCAGCCAGAGATATTCCATACCTATATACATAAGACTCGGTATAGAGTTAGGGATCATGGAAGTCAAGCCCCTTTCTTCCTCTTTTTTTCTTCCCTTTTCTTTTCCATCCATGGCTGGCATCCAGGGAGGACTCTGTCTATGCATCACCGTTGATCCCCAGGCCTGTGCACTGCTGACCCTCACAACTCTCCCCTCAGCTCCCATCTGCTCCACCGCTCTCTCCAGCAGCTCCAGGACATTTCAGAACTTCTCACAGCTCAGGAGATGCCCTGGGAGTTGCTGGAGGCAGGGGGAGGCAATATGGGTTTTGCACATTCCTGAACATATTTTCATATAATTGTACATATTTCTTTTATCATTAGTCTTTAATTAAAGCTGTCTAGTTTCATTCTCAATCCAGGAAGCCTCTCTCCTTCTTATCTCTCTCCATTGCCTACCTGGGTGGGAGGGAGAGAGGATCGAAAGCATTTCTGTCACTGGTCTAATTGCCAATTCTGAGTCAAAACGTGACATCACAGCAATCAGTATTTTCACTTTATGGATTATTATTCCTTATTACTTTTGCTTAAAGATATGAAAGCTACTAGATAAGTAAATGCAATTTTTTTTTCATGTGTATTGATGACAATGAATAATGAGAGTCTGCTGCATTTCTCACCTACAGACGAGGTAGTTTCATACAAATCATCATGACATTGTCTTGGTGCAAATACCCCAGCACACTAATTACCTCTCATAGGAATTGCTGGACATTTATTTAGTTGGGGAAGTTTTAATTATTAAAAAGGTGGAAGTGTTTTGCAATCTTCACATATTAGTCTTACACAGACAAAGAGTTGTGACTCAGGGACCAGCATTTATGACAACTACTAAGCTCCAGATATTCCTGAGGAAAGAATAAAATCAGCGGTGTACCCGGCTGTTGGCACAGTTCTCTGGCTGAAGGTTTAATACTGCATGTTAAACTTGTGTCCTGAAACATTATCTATTGTCCCAGCTGTATTTTTAGCATGGATACAAACCTTATCTTTTGATGTTGTGGACAGGCAGAAAGAGCACACAGCAACATGAGACTTTACACAAGGCTCATTTTCCACCAGGAAAAGCTAACACAATGGCCTTTTGTTGGCATGTCTCCCAACTCTTGCTGAAGGAGGGTCTATTGAGATGATGCTGGCACATGGGACACAAAAGGGAGCAGCACAGCTTGTAGATCCAGCCTCTTTCTCCTTCACACAGCTACAAGAGGCCCAGGGACACAGCAGGTAACTAAAGCTTCCCTGAACCTCCTCCAACTTAAGACAGGTATTGAGCAGATGTTTGCCAGGCTCTGAGCTCAGAAGGCGCATGGTCTGGTGTGGCTTCCCCTGTGGTCCTCAGTTCTATGATACAAGGAAATGAGCCTTTCATCTCTGTTGCCTGCAGCAGGTCTCTATTACACAAAGCACTTGTGGTTTGACTTGTTTGTTATGAATTCACCGCCTTTCATTCTTATACGGAAGCTTCTTGTTCTTTGAAGTGGGAAAGAGGTTTGGTGTTGTTTTGGTTTTTTTTAAAAAAAAAAAAGAAAAAAAAAAAGAAAAAAAAGGCTTGTTTCATAATCTACTAATCTGAACTCTTTACCAAGTTATACAAGCACTATGTTTAAGGTTTCTATTTTGCAGAAGCATGTATTCATCCTGCAGTTCTGGTCCACCTTCACCAAAGTCTACACATCTCTCAGATAATTTTATTATCTCTTGTTTCAAATGACAGAGGACCATCTAGGTCAAGTTTTGTCTGGATCATTACCTATCAGTAGAAGTAAAACATGGGAGGATGTCAGTCTTACATGGCTCTGTTGCCTTTGCCCTAGTGGGAACACAAATGCCCTAAACATAACAAATGTCCTGAGTATGAAGACTAGTCTGTCTCACTCTACAGTACTTCTGCACAGTCCCCTCCAAAGCACTCTGAGGATTACATCACATTGCAATTTAACAAATTCTCACGTACCAGCTGAGCCATGGTCATTGTATCAGCATTACTGTGCTCTGAAACCATATAAAACCTTAAGGAAAGCATTGAACACTGATGCACATTCTTTTGCTTTAGATGCAGTTGTAGACCACAATTTCTTCATCAAAATGAAGGTCACCTAAGACATTTCAACATTTTCAGACACGACACACTGCACCTCAGCTTAGATGCAGTTTTGAGTACTACAAACAGGGTCAATCTGCTGCAATGCAAAGCTATTATTTTTTAAATCAGCATCAGCAGTTTATTCAAACAATTCTTTGAGAACTGTCCAACAGGACGTGCACAGAGAGTGTGCTGCAGCACAGGCACAGGGATGGATAATGAAAAAAGTAGCAGTATATTCAATGTTGTTTGTTTGTTGGGTTGTGGGGTTTTTTTCCTTCAGTCTTCACAGTTAAAACCTTGAGGCTTATGAAGTTCAGGCTGGACATCAGGAAATATTTCCTTCATAGGAGTGTGGCACAGCACTGGAAACACAATGCCCAGAGAGAGTATGGATTCCCCATTCTCAGAGGTTTAGAGGAAGAGTTGGCTGGGCGGAGCCACAGTTGACCAAGTGTCAGGAATATTATGACTGGAAGGCTGATCTCTGCAAATTCCATAAGCTCTTTCCAGCCAGGTTTTTCCATGATTCTAGGACACTGAAGTCACTGTGTCTCTATGTATGCAGAGACATTCATTCAGGTTTATTTCAGGGGAGCGAAATGGCAAGGGACAGGAGGATAGAAGAAAAAAGAACTCAACAGTCTTCAAGTTAAGATGGTAACAAGCCCATGTCCTCAGGATCACAGTTTGGACTGAAATGCCTAAAATCCACAGAAGGATTTCATAGCTTTTGAAAGTGTCTGTCTAAGAAGTTAGTGAGAAAAATAAGACATGTCAGAATCCCACATTGTGACTTTTGTCCAGAGATATGCAGCCCAAAACAAATATTCCCTTACTATTGCAGTTACGTGGAAAGCACGTGCAAATCTCTTCCCTGTCACCCCTTAATCCAAAACTAGTCCAACAGGACTATCTGCCATTTCCTATCATTTATTGCTAATACAGCCCAGCCGTGTGTGTGCATGAACATTCTTTCAAGGCACGGAAGAAACTACACTTCAAAGAGGTTTTTCTCCTGGAGAACAATTCCTTCCAGAGCTATTTTGGGAGTGCAAACAATACAGCTCCCTGCAGTGTAGGAGACAGAAAAAGGTGCACATGTTGAGTCCAGCATGCAGACCAGTTTCAGTAGTCTACAGCCTCACCTTCCTGGCCAATAAGCATTATAATGCCCCAGTGAGAAATATCATTATTATTTGGCTCCCCTCTCTGTCCCTTCCTCCCCATATAAAAAGCCCAGGGCAGCTCTATACAACGAAGACCAGGATCCCTCAGGTTTCCCTTACCTGAAGAATATCCCTTCCCTTTCTGAGAAGCACTATAATTCTCCCCCCTCTTTCTATGCCAGTTCCTATAAACCGGACAGGAAATCAAATGCTTGCTCTAAATCCCTGCAGCTGTGCATCACTGAACTGCACAGGGGAGCCAGCCACCCTTCCAGGTCTTTAAAGAGCCTGCGTGCTTTATCACAAGTCTACAAGCTTCACACTCCTGAGCCAGAGGCATAAGCCCTCTCCAAACTTAGCTACAGCTAAGAGCATTTTAAGAGATCTTTGTCCTCTCAGACATGCCTCCACGTGAAACAGTTTCCCATAACTCTCTCCCAGTTTCCTCAGTTTGTACATGACCGGGGCCTTTCCCCCATTAATTGTATCATCTAAATCCAGCTTCTTCAGTGATTTTCCCATAGGAATATTCCTCTCCCCAGTTTTCCCTCCTCCTACAAAGACCTACCAAAGGAAGTGATCCTTCCACATCTCCCCACTATGGTGATATTTGCATTCAGTACTGTTAAATTCTGATCGTGATGGCAAATGACAAATCGTCTCTCCCCTAAGTAAAGAAGATTAATTTTTAAATCACATTTATTTATTTATTTATTTATTTTTAATAAGGATTCATACACCAACCACATTCTGGTTTACGAACCTTTCAGACATAGTCACATCAAATGTTCTTTCCTCCAGAGATGTAAAGAATAGAAAAATGAGGGGTTTTTTTGATAAGGAGAGACTTCTGCCAAGACTGTCTGTGCAGGATCTGAGTGTTACATCAAATATAGAAAGACTGGAGATGAAATCAGGAACGTAAACAATATGGTGAATCCGCAAATAAGAAGTATTTTACTTTGGCTTTCAGTGTTGGGTTCTGCCTCCAGGCTTCCAGGGACCCATGAAGCACAGTTTTGCCATCTTTTTCTTTCTCCTTGTGGCTCATTCAGCAATTCTGAAATCTGTGACAAACTGTATTTGGCACATGGGATGAAAATACATAGGATAAAAAAAGGCCAGAAAACTGTCTGTAGACCAAATTATATTTAGCTGGGTCTTGAACTCTCTCCAAAATTTTCCTCTCCCTTCCACAGTTGGATTGCCCAATGCAGTATTTTTTCAGGCACTAAAGAAGATGCTTGTGAGTTCTTGTATCTTTGATCCCTTTCAAAAGAAGTCTTCTAATAGTTTTGTTTTTCAGGAAAATATAATCCTAAAATTACCCTAGTGCTCAGCAGGAACAGAATTATGATGAATCTGGAAATAAAGGGTCCACACCCCTTGAAACAGTTTCCAGTATGACACTTGGAGAAGAAATATACAAGAAACAAGCAAACAAAAAACAAATCCATAAAAATATCAAGCAAGCTCAATACCTTGCAGGGTAGTACAGCCTAGCAAAGAAAACAAACAGTGCTGATCTGTGAGAGACAGTATGCTTGGAATTAAGTAGTAAAACACAGGAACTCCTTTTAAGAAGAGATTTAAACTACGGAAATAAACAAGAAGTGAAAGGAGTTAATGAAAAAAAAAATTGCAAAGGACAAAATGAGAAAAGCATGTTGTAGTAAAAGCAAGGAATGAGAAAAGTTTGCTAAAATGAAAAATTTGAATTGGCAGGCAGTGAGGGAGCTGAGAAGAACAAACAGAACAGCCATAATAAGGATAAGGTAAGAATACTAGCCTAACAAGAGGTAGTCTTCAGAAAATATGAGGAACAGAGAAAAGTGAAAAACCAGTCTGATTTGCATGAGCTTTAGGAGACTGCAGAGGGTAGGTAGAGAAATGAAGAAATAGGCATAGATAATATGGTTGATGTTGAGGCATAACACAACAGATACATGGAAGGGCTTATCCACTCAATTAAAATTAAGAATCATGGTGAACTGTGCTTAAAAATATACATGTCTGTTTTGACAGTGTGGGAGAGAAGGGTCCAAAGGAGAGAACCACTGGTATTTTAAAAGGCATTTTCTTGGCAATAACAATGAAACTGACACAAATGTAGAGAAAAGAAAGATTAATGGTGAGAATCAGAGGGGAAGAAAAGGATTTCTGTTTTTGTTATCTTTAAAGCAGTTGTGTCTCTCCAAGAAGGAGATAAGGCAGGTAGAAACAGAATTGTTGATGAATATGTGAGCAGACAAGAAAGAAGAAACATACCTGGGTGCTATCAGCATATCAATATCACTGGCCAGGAGCAAAAGGCTGCTGCTGGGTAAATATAAAAGTAACAGACACCAAAAACAACACCCTGGGCATATTGCTAAGAGAAGAACCTCAAAACTGCTAAAAACCTGAGCAGAGTCAGGTTGGAAGAAAGGTCAACTAAAATCTCAGTAGCACAATAATGAAGCAGGAAACGAACTCCTGTATCAAATGTGCTGCTGATTTTACTCCTGAGCAAAGCAAGGATGTCTGCTAGTGGAAGGACAGGGAGCAAGAGCATTAAAGGGCAATGTGCTACAAAGTGGTTCAACCCTTAACACCTGAGGATTACCATTAAGGTTACATTTATTTCCTGCAGGATCTTTTGCTAACTCAGTGCATTTCAAATTTGATGAATTACACTAACCTGTGTCTGGGGTTCCTTTTCACAGAAGGGACAAAGCAGTCAGTCGTACACAATCATAGAACCATAGAATTATTCAGGTTGGAAAAGACCCTTGGGATCACCAAGTCCAACCATCATTGTTCTCCCCTAAACCATATCCACCAACACCACAACCAAACAGCCCTTAAACACATCCAGGGATGGTGACTCAACCACCTCCCTGGGCAGCCTATTCCAGTGTCTGACCACTCTTTCTGTGAAAAAAAAATTTCCTAATATCCAGTCTAAACCTCCCCTGGTGCAGCTTGAAGCCATTCCCTTTTGTTCTCTCCCTAATTACCTGTGAAAAGAGACCAGCACCAACCTCTCTACAATGACCTTTCAGGTAGCTGTGGAGACTGAGGAGGTCTCTCCTCAGCCTCCTCTTCCTCAAACTAAACATTCCCAGCTCCTTCAAGCGTTCTTCATAAGATTTATTCTCTAGGCCCTTCACCAGCTTCGTTGCCCTCCTCTGTACTCGCTCCAGCACCTCAATATCTCTCTTGAATGGAGGTGCCCAAAACTGGACACAACACTCCAGGTGTGGCCTCACCAGTGCTGAGTACAGTGGGACAATCATGTCTCTACTTCTGCTGGTCACAAGGAACAAAGTCTGAGGTGCAGAGGAGTATAGTACCACAATTTTTCTCTGTTACAAAGCATAGACCATCACTGTACACTCAATAAAATTGATATTTTGACCTTATAGACTTTTGCTGTACCACAGGCAGCTCTAGGGAACACTTTGAAAACAACAGAATGGAAGTGCTGATTGACTACATAGAAAATAAATTATAGGGCAAGTATGAGAACAAGACATAAAGACTTCTCTAGTCTCTTGTCTATAGAATAGAGAGACATTCTAGAAAGTAGTATTATTGCCTTTACCAAAAAATGTTGATGCTAACTTACATGGTAGGAAACTATTTTAAGCCTACAAATAAATATGAGGAGAAAGATACATGGGAGCTAAAGAAGAGAAGACACTTCTAAACTCCCTGTGAGACTGAAGAAAGCATAAGACAAAAATATTGAACAAATCAATCTGAAAGAGTTAAAGTAACATTACTTGTGTCCTTGTACGTCTTAGAGAAATAATCCCTGTAGATAATTGAAAATAATAGGTAAGTGCATCATAGGAACCTTGGTAGTTTCAGTAGGAACACTACTAAAGCTGGTTTTGCTGCAGTTTTGAATAAACAAAGCATTCTTTATTTTTGTTTAAGATGACCTATAGGGCTCCTGGACAGTGTTCAGCAGTCACCCGGAAGTGGTTGCTCTTTAGTCATTAGTGAATTCCAATGTAGCAATACTTGTAAGACTCCAAACTATACAGGAGAGACATTTCACTATAATCTCATGTTTTTGCTGACCTCCCCAGGGGGCAAACACTGGCAGAAACATTTCATGTTCCTAAGTACAAAAGAAGCTATCCCACTGCCCCCCCAAAAAAACTTGAGAATTACTCTTTGGACTACAGGGGTTTGCAAAGAGTGTGAGTACACAGATAAACATGGGTATGTGTATACCTGAACTACTTCAAAAGAACATTAAGTATACATAGTCAAGCATTAAGTTAAAGTCAGAATGAAAGTTGTATAGCTTTCTCTCAGCCTCCCTCTCTTGCTACTGATATTATTTGGCACCATTATCATAATCTTTTTTCTTTTTTTTTCTTTTGCAGGACCTAGAATCATAGAATCATTAAGGTTGGAAGGGACCTTAAAGATCATCAAGTTCCAACCCCCCTGCCATGAGCAGAGACCCCTACCACTAAACTAGGCTGCACAAAACCTCATCCAACCTGGCCTTAAAAACCTCCAGGCATGGGGCATCAACAACCACCCTGGGCAACCCATTCCAGCTCCTCACCACCCTTATAGGGAAGAATTTATTCCTAATATCTAACCTAAATCTCCCCTCTCTCAGTTTAAAACCACTACCCCTTGCCCTATCACTATCTTCTCTGATTAAAAGCCCCTTCCCAGATTTCCTGTAGGCCCCTTTCAACTACTGGAAGGCTGCTATAAGGTCTCCCTGGAGCCTTCTCTTCTCTAGGCTGAACAGCCCAAATTCTCTCAGACTGCCTTCGTAGCAGAGGTGCTCCAGGCCTTTGATCACCTTGGTGGCCCTTCTCTGGACCTTCTCCAACAGGTCTATATCTTTCTTGTGCTGAAGGCACCAGAACTGTACACAGTGTTCCAGGTGGGGTCTCACCAGAGCAGAGCAGAGGGGCAGAATCACCTCCCTGGCCCTGCTGGCCACACTTCTTTTGATGCAGCCCAGGATGCAGTTGGCTCTCTGGGCTGCAAACAAACACTGGCAGCTCATGTCGAGCTTCTCATCAACCACCACCCCCAAGTCCTTCTCCTCAGGACTCATCTCCAGCCATTGTCCCCCCAGCCCATGTTTGTGCCTGGGGTTGTGCTGACCCAGGTGCAGGACCCTTCACTTGGCCTTGGTGAACTTCATGAGGCTGGCACTGGCCCACCTCTCCCACCTGTCAAGGTCCCTCTGGATGGCATCCCCTCCTTCTAGGGTGTCAACCACACCACACAGCTTGGTATCATCAGCAAACTTGCTGAAGATACACTCAATCCCACTGTCCATGTCTGCAACAAAGATGCTGAACAGCACTGGTCCCAGTACTGCCTCCTGGGGGACACCACTTGTCACCTGCCTCCATTTGGACATTGAGCCATTGACCACAACTCTCTGGATGCAGCCATCCAGCCAATTTCTTATCCACCAAGTGGTCCATCTGTCAAATCCATGCCTTGTCAGTTTGGAGACCAGGATGTCATGTGGGTCAGTGTCAAACACCTTGCACAAATCCAGGTAGATGGCATCAGTTGCTCTGCCACCATCCACCATCTCTGTAGCCTTGTTGTAGAAGGCCACCAGATTGGTCAGGCATATCTTGCCCTTAGTGAAGCCATGTTGGCTATCACCAACCACCTCTTTATTTTCTATGTGCCTTAACAGACTTTCCAGGAGGATCTGCTCCATGACCTTCCAGGCACAGAGGTGAGACTGACCAGCCTGTAGTTCCCTGGGTCTTCCTTTTTCCCCTTTTTAAAAATAGGGGCTATGTTCCCTTTTTTCCAATCAGCAGGAACCTCACCAGACTGCCAGACCTCTTTTTCGTTGAGTTCACAAGGTGGGCAGCAGTCACTAAACAGACAGAGGTATTCAAGATTACCTTTTATCCTCACTAATTAGCAGGTGCTCAATAAATGAATTATCATGTCACCCAAAACCTGCCTTTCAGCTTTTCTATGATGCCCTTACTGTACTGTACTAGTTCTTCACAAACACTAAATACATTTTCACTAAGCCCCTCATGTGACTGGCATCTTATCATTGAACAGCTTAAACAAAAATCATTCAATACACTATTACACTTCGTATGTATGCCCACACAGTCCTAGAAACCATGTCTTGAACAGCAGATTCACTGTCCATTCAAACAGCAAGCCTGGGAGCACCAACCTAGCCATGGCCAGAGGGTACCTCTACATTGCACAGAAAACCGCTCAGGGGTCAGGGACCTCTGAAGCATAGTGCTTTAAATAGGACCTTATATTTGGAACTGCAAGGGCCTACCAAGCAATTTCACTGGAGTTTTTCATGACAGGGATACAAAAAAAAATCCCATATTATTATATGTCCACTGTCAAGAAGTCAATGACATTTTAGGGGACACAGTCTGTTGGAGGGGGTATCTCTCTCTAATTATACATACCTGCTCTATGAGACTTCATCTATCTCAAGTTGGTGTGAGGACACTAGGACTACTGTCCTGGTTTGAGCCAGGAGGAAGCCAATATTACTTTTGCTGATTTTTTTTTTTCCTTCAGCAAGCTTTCTTTAAACGAGTAGCAGAGCGTTCCAACTAAGACTGGTAACAGTGGAATGTTTTTCTAACTGCTGGGGCTTCAAGGTCGCACCTTCACTCTGCTGGCTCAGACACTACGGGGAGATCTGTGACGCCCCCGTAGGAGGCTGAGTTAGACAAACAGCAAAATTGGCCAGAGATATTCCATTCCATACATCTACGTAAGCTCAGAGGAAGGTCAGAGATCACAGAAGACAACTTCCTTCCTTCTTCTTCCCTTCTCTCCTGTCCATGGCCGGCATCCGGGGAGGACTCCGTCCATCCAGCACCATTGACCCCCAGGCTCGATCTCTCTTGACTCTCATCACTCTGTGCTTTCTCCAGCAGCAGCTCTGGGATTCCTCAGGACTGTTCCAGCTCAGGAGAGTGCTGGGGGAGTTGCTGGGGATGGGGGGAGGCGAGAGGCTTTTGCACATATCTGAACACATTTGTATATAATTTGACATATTTTCTTATATCATTGGTGTTTAATTAAAGCTGTGTAGTTTAGTTTTCAATCCAGCCAAGTCTCTCTGTTTTTCTCTCTCTCCTTCCTTACCTGGGTGGGAAGGGGAGGGGATCGAGAGCCTTGCTGTCGGACCTGAGTCAAACGGTGACAGCTACCTATGCAACAGTACTCTTCTTTCAGACACTTCCCTTTGGTATTCACAGAACCATACAGACCTGGCAACACTAATCTGCAAAGGACAGGTAAGGAGGAAATTATATCCATCCATTTCTCTTACTCCCTTCTATTACATAGGGGAAGCAGTGCCTAAATTATACAGAGGAAATGGGGAGTCAGAGGGTGTACACAGAGCACCACATTAACACAATAATATTAGTAATAACTAGCACACCCTCAGAATCATGATAAGGCTGGCATGTGCACATCATCCATTACTACAGCAATTATGACAACGTGGATTTCTGTATCACCATGCAATGATGCTGCAATGTACCAATTTGGCCTACACTTTTTCTGGCAGTTACCTGCAATTCTTCTGGAGGAGGAATAATGTAGGATGAAATGTAACTTTTCTGTAGTTTTCCTAGAGCTGCTTCACTCTTATATGGAGCTTTTTCCTGGGAAGAAAAGGAAATATGGGGGGAGATGATGTGTCAGATTGTCCCTCACATCCTCATGCATCTACAGCAGAGTGAAGAGAACATTCCTCAAAACAGGTAATGTGATTCTTCAGCAAGCAAAGAACAGTCTCCCCTTCTGCACGTGACTCACTCTTGGAAAAGTGGTGCTGTAAGTTTAAAACTCTTCTTTGGGCTTGCGGTAGCTGGATTTCCTCAATAGATTATCCCTGATCTCACTGCCCTTGGCAGCATTAGAGGGGTCACATTTTTACACAGCTGAACTACTTGAACAATTTCTTCAAAGTATGAAATAAAAACATTCTTTCCTTCAAAGCAGCCATGCGTGCTTTCTTCCTTATTCTGTTTGTTCAGTTTTTCTTTTTAAGTCAATAAACACTTTATACCTTGTATTCATTGCAAGAAAAACAAATTCTACCCGATTAGTATCAACATTCTTTTTGCAGCATCAGCTGCCGAAAATGAAGAATTTCACATGTGTCTTAAATTCCCTTCTAAGATTTAAGTCCAATCCCTAAATTATTTTCTCCCCAGAAAAAAAGTTCTAATTGTATTTGGCAGGAATGGAGTGGGGAGTGACATCTCTGATTATCTTCTGCCAAGCCTCAAAGAGCTGCTGTGTCCTCTTTCCCAGCTCCCAGGAGAGAACCGATACAGTAAACACCATCTTCCTAGGTACTACACGTAGCAGTAGCAGACGTGTTTGCAAAGGTCACCTAGCAGAAGGTATTTCTGCCAACTTTCCTTCAAATCCTAATGGTTATTTTGAACTATTTAAAGCAGAGTTTGCTTATACACAGTGGAGTGAACCCAGACTGCACATTATAGCTCTCTTTTTTTAAAAATGGGTAAGATTTACCCAAGTGTTAACAGAGTATAGAAGATGGATACAGGTATTGCTAATATAAGGTAACCAAAAACTTAGCCAGTCCTTTTATGTGTTCAAAATACGGCAATTCAGCCTAAATGAGACCCTAGAAAGGTAAAACAGCCATTCTTTAATGGTTCTTCTCTCTGAAACATACATTCTCATACAAGCATAACAAGGGAGATTACCTCCAACATTGAGTCAACTTAATTTTTTGTTTCCTATACACGCTAGTCAGATTATCAGTACTATATCCTGAAATTCATATTCAAAAGCAATAGCAGCAGAACCTTTGCCATGGAGACCAGAATACAGTGAAGGTTTTTTTGTGTGGTTCTTCAGAAGGTATTAAAATGCAGTCAATAAAGTCATCCAGCAGAGAGAGACTATGAAGGAAAAAGCATCGACATGCTTGTAAGAATCCAGAAGGTCTAGTTGCTCTCAGAAAAAAAAAGAGGGAACAGATTCCTTTATGGGAAATCTTAATTACTTAACAAACCACTTTATCTGAGGCATATTGGACTTATTCAGTCATATCCTTATTTGGTAAGAAATGTTTTAAAACTACCATGGGCTCTTCCACTCCGTGCCAATAGCCTGTTCCTGTTATTCCAACATACCCTTTTTTCCCCATCAAGACATGCCACTCTGCAGGTCTGTTTCTCTCTGCACTGTCATAGCTCTTCTATCCATACTCCCATGCAGGCAAGTCCTCCTCAATTTCTGTGTGGAAGCTGTCTTCTCTTCCCAGATTCTTCTGAGACATCTATTGTCACTTCTGTGGTCTCTGTCCCTATACCCAGCACTGCAGTGCCCAAGAGCAGTAACTCCAAAGAAAGTCTTACCAAGCCCCCACCAGGACCAAACAGTGTTCTTCATCTTGAATGTATAGACCAACAAAGAGATGGAATGTGTTCAGTGTAAAAGGAGCCCCTGGAAGAAATCAGCTGCTAGATGGGTTGCCACTGAGCACATGTAAACTGATTAGTATAAGAAAATAACAATACTCAGGTTTGTTTTTATTAAAACAATATAAGATATGCCTCATAGAAGCAACTTTTCTTTGTGTCTTTTTTTCTACTGCCTGAACATACCAGATCTGCTTCTCACGCAGAAATACTCCCAAATTGACTAATTTTTTTTAAGCTGCAGGACAATATCCTTTTCATATAATCATATATGGTTTTGGTTGGAAAGATCAAGTCCAACCTTAAATACAGTAGTGCCAAGTGCACCACTTAGCACATATTTAAGTACCCCATTTACACATCTTTTAATACCTCCAGCGTGTTTCTCAGAAAGGCCAGGAACAAAGTTGCAGAAAATAGTCTCTAGCAGACCTGCAGCCCAAAAAAACTTCAGCCTCTATGCTTAGCAAAGTTATAAGCTTCTCTAATTCAAAGTTCTGGGCATTACCAACCAGAAGTCATGCAACCAGCTCCAAGTAATAGATATCTCATGTCCAACATAAGAAATGGGGTAAACTATTAGGAAGGAAAGAAAAATTGAAGTAAAATGGCTGTATCTTGCCCTTATAAACAGCAAATCAGTCTACCTTGCTTCAGTGGGCTCTACAATTACAAATGAGAGAAGAATCTCCTGAAGTTTTTTTAAGCTCTGTTTTCAGACTTCTGCCTCTTTTGGCTGGGTGCCACTGAGATTCTGCATCTCTGAAACAGCCTCCCTGATGCATTGCTTCCTGAAAACAAAGAGTACCAAAAGACAAGGATAATTATTCTCATTGTTGGATACTTGAAACAAACGGCAGGAGACATAAATTATGAGAAGACCTAGAAGCCTGCATCTGATGAGGAATAATGAACTATTGTAAAGACAGAGAGAAATTGAAGTGTGAAGGTATGTTAAGATTTTACCCATTAATAATGTAATCAAACTTCCTAAGATCACAGCTCTTTCTCATTTTTTTTAGAAAAGGATCAGAGTGTTTTGCCTTAGGACATATTTTATCTGGACCTCTTCATCTACTGTCATTACTAGGCAACAGTAGGATAACAGTCCTTTTACTGAGTGACTTATTTAACCTTGAAGTGCCTAAACCATTTTTAAGCTCTGACCTGCAGAAAGTCCAACATTTACAGCTGAACAGTTCATTATCAGTTTTGACATGTGTGAATTTTAAGCAGCATTTGGGGCCTACCATTAGCACAAACACTCAAACACTAAATATACCCTCATACATTGTGAACTAGCATTACAGTTGCCACCAGAGTTCATTCTGTAAAACACAATTCCATTTCGTCTTTCTCTAGCCCCAGTAAAGCCTTCCAGGGGTCTCCAGAGGTCCAGTGGGATAACAACAAGATCTTACTTTACAAAGCTGATAGTTGCAAATCTCTCTTAGATGCACCAGGTTTTCTCCATGGCTTAGATGCCAAGAATATTTCAATGCTTGTAGACTACTTTGCTGGCAACATATTCTTTTTTCATGCACATGTTTATCTTTACGTGCATGAAGAGAAAAACTTCAGTCTTTCTAAGAATTTTGAAAAAACAGCTTAAGTTTGGGGCTGGTTTTTGCTTGTTTGTTTGGGGGGGGGGGTTTTATTAGAAAGAAAGGGGATACAGAATAGGTTATTTAGATTAAGCTCACTGGGACCTGTGTAATAATTTTGTTTGCAGTGGGATGAAGCCACATCCTCTCTACTATTTTGGACACAAAAAAAGGCAAAATTTATAAACAAAGTATCATCTCAAGACTGAAAAGCAAAACAAAACCAAGTAACAAATCAATCCCCCTTCAAAAAACCCACAAAAATCAAACAAACAAAAAAAACCCTAAAACTAATTATCAGGCTGCAAATAAACTTTTATCAAAACAAAAAAGATAAAATCTTTTCTTAAATTATTTAATTAATCCTACTAATTACATGTACCTAGGTTGTAATTCAAAATTCTCCTTCATCCAAGTGTCGCTTGGTCTGAAGTCTGCGGTTCACAGGCTTCAGCATTTAAGATTTTATTTACTACAGCAACATATCTAAATTAGAATCCAGAAATTTACTGGTCTAGGATGAGAGAAAAGGAAGGAAGGAAGCTCTGTGTCTGGTTGGCAGTCATGGAGCTGAGGAGCCCAAGTTAAGGAAACTGCAGATCTTTACAGATTATGGCAAAGCATAACTTCTGCATCCAGACTTCAGAGGCTCTGCCATGGTCAGCACCAGGGTGATAAAGAAAGGTGGACCAAAATAAAAAAAGGCAAGCTATAAAGACATGTTACAGCAACTAATTTTGCCATATGTGATTTTTTTTTATTTCTTGAACTTTCCAGCCTTAAGTGGTTATGCAGATTACCGCAAAGAAAACAAAGACAGCCAGTAAATTCCCAACTTAAGTCTGGCTGTTCAGATAACATGGTCCATCACAAATTTTCTCAGTCTCCCCAAGAATGGGCAAAAATATAGAACAACATCTCTATTAAATGGCAAACTTACTTAAAAAAACATTCTGGTTTGCAGCTTTTAAGTGTGGTGCAGACAGACGCACACCTCTAGTCTCCTTGCTGAACATCTGGCACACAGGTAGATTGGAACAAAACCATACTGCCTGCATTTACCTGCCAAAGACTAGTGCCTAGACTTCCAGGAGGACTCTCTATCCCTTGTGCTCCACTTCCCAGTAAACATTGTGGAGAACTAAGCACTTCTGAAAAGTCCTGACCAAGCTGACTAGTCTCCTGAACATCCACTAACAAACAATTCCTACTACTCTTACTATTAACAATAATTGAATAGTCTATCAGTGCTGGGCAAGTGGATTGCAGCCCTGCCTCTTTATGAAAGTATCTGAGTAATCTCAGCAGTATGTGCCAATTCTCAATGTGTTGGTTTTTTTTAAAGCAATGTTATAGTTCACTGCATGTTTGATTTTTCATAGTTTATAAATTCATAACCACTGCTGTTTGTGTTGTAGGAAGGTCTGGAATCAGAAGGTCAATAGTGGATCATTTTAAGGTCTAACCCACAAATTATCTCTTCTGTGGTGCCAGCTAGAGAGTCGAGTTGAGGAAGCCTGCAGAACTTTCTGAGGAGGAATAATACTTTTCTGAGAGTGGTCAATGCATTAATCAAGAATTCTGCAGGCTGCCTCAGATGTGGGGCAGAAGCTCAAATAGCCTAGATAGGCATGAGGCCCACTGCCAGCAAGATTCAAACAAAAGATAAGAAAAATCAGGCAAAACACAATACCAAACTTATTGACATTACTGTAGCATCAGGATGTCCATGACCCTAATCTTGACCTCTACTGTACACTGCCCTTTGACAAGCAGAAAACAAGCTGGTTTCTCCGTCTCTTCCCTTTGATTGGTGACAAACCACTTTGTCAGAGAAAAAGTGGGAGAGAGGAGAGAGCATTGTGTATGTGGACTTGAAGAACCAGGAGAGAAAGAAAGTATTTTGAGGTATCGAGATTTCTATAGGGAAAAGGGCCTCATGCTCTAAATGGAGAGAAGCTCACCTTCTGTGAAATCTTGCTGGGCTGGAGGACCTTGCTTCAGGGAAGAAGACGCAAAATAGGGACCTCAGCACCCAACTGGGTAACAGCTTCTACCACAAAACAAAGCCTTAGGACAACTTTTGAAATCAGCTTAGCCGGGTTCCAGCACCTCCAGCAGCTACTAAGGATGATGTTTTGCTTGGATTTTTTAATGGAAGTTTGATAGAAGACAGCTGGATCTTCAACATCTTACCTGTTCAACTGTAACCAAAGGAATATATCATCATTCAGAAAACTAACTGCAAGGACAGTGATCTAAGAAGACACCCCTACCCACAGATTCTTTACCCATAGTAAAGAGATGAAGCATGCTAAACATTTTGCACCTATATCCTCAATCCCATATTCTGCAGCCACAAGATTTATTCTGGATGATCTCCACACACAGTGCATACCTTCAGTCCTTATACAAGAGCCAGAATGGTTGATGGCACAGATGTTACTAGAGCTCTGGCAGTACCACTGGAATAGATGTGCCCGGGTGGCACCCCATGGGGCAGCTGGTTGGTTCATTGCCTTTGAAGAGATACTGCCTCAGCAGAGACAAATCTTGTAGCCTCTGCTGCCACTTGATTGTTTACTGTTCTGCCGCTTATCAGCAACATTTGACTGGATTAGGCCCAAAACATGAAAAAGCTGATTGCAAGATGACCACAGACAGGGAAGATCATTTCCTAGTCAGGTCCAGGAAGAACAAAATCTCCCCTTTCCTAAGGCTACAGCATTCTGCAAATTAACCACTTGTACACTGCAGGTCCAGCTGGGTTTCTTTCAGTACAATGTGCAATTAGCAGTAAAGAGCAATCAGTCTTCTTAAAACTGAAGTATTGATTATGCTAACAGTAGGAAGACAGAAAGTAGACAAAGTTATTTTAGAACAGAAGTCTTTATTGTATGTCCATCTGCACTTATCATTGCACAATGACAGCACAGGTCAGCCTGACTTCTTCAGATGCACAGCAGTGAACTGTTTCAGTCTGACCAACCCCCCAGTGGCTTCCTCTTCTGGAAGGAGAGGATCTCTTTTCAGCCATCCAGAGTTCCTCTGCTCGGATCAGCTCCAGCACTTCCTCTGCATCTTCAGCTGCTTTCTCCATTCCTGCTTGTTTTCTCAATAGTCCTTATTTAACATCTCTATATAGTAACTGTCCTTCTGAGTTAGTTAATATACCTTGTCCATAACACAGTGCAGTTGCATTTTTATGATGCACAGTAATCTGTAAATACTGGTAGAAGGTTATGTTACAGAGACATATGTTAAGTCACTGTCAAGTGGCTCAAGGTTTAGAGCACCACAATACCATCAAATTAAATGAATGCAGAGTTGGATCAAATTTAAGATATACCTGGAAATTTATAAGTGGACCAATGACTTTTAAAAAGACCTATTCACAGGGGCTGATTTTTATTTTTTTTTTATTTGCTCAAAGAATACATATTTGGAATAACAAAAATACAGAAAACAAGATTATCCAAATATTCAAGAATACAAGGAGTACAGACACTTGTGTCTATTTCTAGGGCTTCATTTATTTTCTGTATGTAATACACAAATAAATAAATGTGCATATTGACTGTAGTGGCATTCATTGTATACAGATGACTTTCCCTCTGATGAACGTTTTGGACATAGTTACATTCAGTTCTCTGGGAGGACTTTATAATGCCTACTTTCAAAAGCAGTTGTTTACACTGCTCTTTTAAGGCCCATTCCTGTCACCATTCATAAATGCACTGGGACTGCTCCCCTGCACATGGCACAGCCTAGGCCTTATCAGATCCTTGGGTAAATAAAGGAGCAGATGAGGCAAGGCAGAAAACTCACAACGTGCTATTGCATGAACACGAGCCCTGCTGTGATGATGTGATGATGGGGCAGAAAGGTTATGCCTACACCACTTCATATGAGGCAGCTGTCTGATATGCACTTACTACAAGACTTACTTAGAAGAAGAACTTTTAACAAAGAGGATGAACAGTTTTGTCTTGAACACCTGAATGCTATGCTGTATCTTCTATACTTTGAAAACTATACACTTCTTTTGACTGGGATTGCTTTACCCAGAAGTATGGTAACGTATCTTAGCAACAGTCACAAGGGGGAAGACTTACTGTACTGTAAAAGAATTAAAACAAAATGTATATAGCTGCTGACTGTTATAAATACATCCCTACCACTCTGAGGGGGTGTTCAATTATACTCCTGATTATTTTTCACATTTTCTTTTTCAAAGGGGTGGGGACATTTCTCTAGTTTCCAGTTCACCCATGGAGAGCTCTAAGCCTTCTAATTCCCCTTCAGCTTCAGCTCTGACTAGAGAGGCCTTATAGTACAACCTGTCACTATCCCAGCTACATTAGAAAAAGAATCATAGAATCATAGAATTATTAAGGTTGGAAAAGACCCTTGGGATCACCGAGACCAACCATCATCCCTACTCTACAAAGTTCTCCCCTAAACCATATCCACCAACACCACATCCAAACAGCCCTTAAACACATCCAGGGATGGTGACTCAACCATCTTCTGGGCAGCTATTCCAGTGCCTGACCACTCTTTCTGTGAAAAAAATTTTCCTAATGTCCAGTCTAAACCTCCCCTGTTGCAGCTTGAAGCCATTCCCTCTTGTTCTCTCCCTAATTACCTATGAAAAGAGACCAGCACCAACCTCTCTACAATGACCTTCCAGGTAGTTGTAGAGACTGATGAGGTCTCTCCTCAGCCTCCTCTTCCTCAAACTAAACATTCCCAGCTTCTTCAAGCGTTCTTCATAAGATTTGTTCTCTAGGCCCTTCACCAGCTTCGTTGCCCTCTTCTGTACTCGCTCCAGCACCTCAATATCTCTCTTGAATGGAGGTGCCCAAAACTGGACACAACACTCCAGGTGTGGCCTCACCAGTGCTGAGTACAGGGGGACAATCACCTCTCTACTTCTGCTGGTCACACTATTTCTAATACAAGCTAGGATGCCACTGGCTTAAAAAAAGCCATCACTGTAGCACCCTGGAGATAACCTCTTCATGTGAGCCATGCTACCATTCCCTCAGGTGTTCAGCTGCCATCAGCCTACAGCAGCATTTTCCAGCTCTGCCTGGAGCAGGTGAGACTGGACAGATCAGGACTGCAATATTTCACATTCCTACTTGTCAGGCAAATAGAAAGCTCTCTGTAGGAGGTGGGGGGGGGAGGAGGTGGCACAATTCCACCTTTTACTAATATCTGTAGTTTCCCACAAGGAAAAAAAAAAAAACAACAAACCTCCAGTTCAAGCTTCATCTATGCCCTCTACCCAAGTCCTCAGCAAGGCCAAGACCCTCCCACCTCCCCAACTGCAGCAAAGTGAGGTTAAGAGGATTACAGCACTTTCTTCCACCTTGGTAGAGGCCAGTGAGTGACAGATCATGTCCTCCTGCTCTGCATGGGGGTGAAAGCGCTGACTTGCACAAGAGGCCCTGAACTGATCCAAGGGAAGAGCTACAAAGTGAGAGGATGGGGTCCAGATTTTGAGTGACACAGACACAGAGTACTGAAACATCGGTAGAAGAAGTGAAAACACTGCAATGGCAGGTGGGTTCCAATTTCTTTTTAAGGATTATCCTCTGCAAGCAACTCTACAATGGCTATGAGCAACAGCCTCACCCAAGTATGCTTCAGCAAATAGTTTGCTCAGCCTCTCTGCCAGTGTACAGTAGTACTGTCCACCTCCTAGGTGTGAAACACTTCTAAATCTTTCAGAAGGAATATTCTCTCTCAAATAAAGGAATGAGGGATCTACTATGGCAGGAGTGGGGTCTCACTCGATGCAGGTTGTAGATTCACACAGACCAGGTGGTTGCCTAGCACAACAAACTCGTCAGGGGCTCCTCAGAGTATGTGTGACTCAGGCTGGATATTTTTCATTGAATTTTTCACTACTACAGAGGATGGGGGGAAGGGTCAGGAATAAACAAACATAGAGTGACTTTGCTTAGACTTGCCCAGTGTTATTTTTCAAGGCTTTTGGACTATCTGCTCCATATAATGATCTACCCGGCACTGACAATACTCCAGAGGTGCAATGGACCAAGTTATATCCTAAGCATTCCTATCTTTCCAAAGGCCACACTTGACTGCCGTCATTAATTCCGTGTGTGATGGAGACATTTAAGATTTTCAGGCTTTTTAACAAGCGCATGTCTCTCCTGCCTCGCTCTTACTAGCCGAGCCGATGAATTTCCACACGCACATAACACGCGCCCGCCCCTCACGCCAGACGCCACCGCTTGTGAAACGCGGCTGCTGCCACCCGCGCCACGGCCACCCACGGCATCCCTGGCTCCGCGCTCCCACCTCCTCCTCACCCTTCCCCCTCCTCCTCCACCCCCTGCCCCACCACAGCCTCCGCACCCCTGGGAGCCCGAGGCCAGCCGTGCCCCAGCAGGCCGCCGGCGCCCGCCCCCTCCAGCGCTAAGGGTCGACCCCGCCGCTCGGGGAGGGGACGGCAGCTCCGCTCAACTCGGCCGCCTCCCCCGGCCTGGATCCCCGCTCGCCCGCCCCGCCGCCCTCCCTTTGAAGGCTTTCGCAAACTTTTCTCCCCAGAGCGCCGTCACGCTCCGTTAGCGGGTCTATGGGCTGGCCCGAGCCGGGAAGTTTCTCCGGCGGGCACCGGGGATGGAGCAACTTTCCCGCACGGCCCCCCGGGGCCCCGGCCGCTCCGGCTGCCCTAGGGCCGTGCGGGAGAAACGCGAGGAGGAGCTCGGTTCGGGGGAGGGGGGATGAAGCCGGGGCGTGGGGAAGCCGCTCCCTTCTTCTTCCTCCTCCTCCTCCTCCCCCTGGCTGCTCCAGTCTGGCAGCCAGGCGGCCGCTGCCTCCGGCCGGAGCCGCTGCGCTTGGGAAGCGTCCCCCAGTCCCCGCGCTGCCGCCGGGATGGGGACGGCACTGACGGCTCCCGGCCTCCTGCTCCTCCTGGCCGGCACCGCGGGGCTCTGCCGGGCTTTCTTCTCCGTCCCGCTCCGTGTGTCCCACCCGGCCGCTCCCGGCGGGTCCCCGGCCACCCCCGTGGTGCTGCGGCCGGGGAGCGGCAGCCGACAGCAGGATCCCCTCGCCGGCGCGAACGGCTTGGCCCTCGCCTCGGATCCCGGCGGCACCCTCAACTTTTTAGCCATGGTGGACAATCTGCAGGGAGACTCTGGCCGCGGCTACTACCTGGAGATGCTGATCGGGACCCCGTCGCAGCCGGTAGGAGCGGGTCGGGGGCTTGGGGCTTGGGGGGAGGGGAAGAGGGTGTCCAAACTTCTCGGTGGGCTGGAGTCTGTTCCCCGCCCCCCCCCCGCCCCCGGTCGCCCAAACGCAACTTTCTCCCGCTGTTCAGTGCTGGCGCCTTCACCCCCGCCCTCCCCCCACCCCACGTCCCGAAAGACGGTGCCGGTGCCCGGCGCCGGGGAGCGGCGACAGCGGCGAGTTTCCGCGGGCCGGGCGGGAGGCGCGTCCCCGCCAGCACCCCCTCACCGCCCACCCCCTCACACACACACACACCCCCTCACACACCCCCCCTCACCCCCTCACACACACCCCTCGGGAAGTCCTGGGGAGCTGGTCCCCGTTTTCAGGCTGTCTCACGGCGCTTTGCTTCGTTCTGTCAGCCGAAATGACTGTGTTTCAGAGTCGCAGTGTGCTGTTTTGTTCTTTTATTTTTTTTTAAGCTGCTTTGCATTGCGATTGGGTGCTTCGAGAGAATCTCCCGGTGCCCCCGGCAGAATTACTCAGTATCTCCCTGCGAAACTAAGTGACGGCGAGGCAAAACCTGCCCCTTCTTTCGGGAATTCATGTGTTATTCATTAATAACACAAAGAACGAGTGTGGGTTTAATATTGTTTTCAGATAGACCGTGCTTCCTCCAATCTCCCCCATCTGCCTTCAGCAGCACTGCTGAAGTTGTTTTTTTTTTTTTGCCATGTGGTTGCTCTTTCATCTGTGTCATGAGATCCCAGGAGGAGCCGTACAGGGCTGCTGGTGGGGATGACTAGTCAGCTGAGTGGGGATTAATTTCCTGAAAGCCCTCGGGGCTTTCCCTCAGAACTTTGTGTTTGCTTCGGGAGTTTAGGTCCTTGCGTTCCCAGTGTACACAAAAACATCCTTATTCTTTTGCTTTAGGTCCTCTCAGTGATAAAAAGCCAATGCATGCCAGAATGCCTAGCCAACAGGGAACATTCAGCCCTTGTTGCATTTTTGGACTTCTATGAGCTTTCTTTTTTATAACCTGGAATGTAAGAGGATTGGCCACGTCGTCACTCTATTTGAAATGTATGGCAATAGGATAAATACATGTATTGAGAAAGGGTAGCGTTGTTTTGGGAGCAATAAATGAGTTTAAATAAATATATATATATATATATATATAAAACTAGGTCTGATGTGTCAAGGTGTGGCCCCATAGCCACAGAGGCCATGAAATAATTTTTCCTCTCTGTTTTGAGTTGCATATTTGACTAGTTCTATTAGTGTGGCGTCGTGTGTGCTTCGTTAGTCCAGGGAACATTCAATATTGGTTTCTGCTAGAGTCAAGATACCAGATTTGATGGGACTAACATTCCAATTTAGTATGTCTTAAACAGGGGGGGGAATCAGGAAGAAAAATCAACTATCAAGCATTTAATCTTCTTACATGTCTAGGGGCATTCTGAAATTGAAAGAAATAGAGAAGGAAAAATATGACAGGCTTTTGATAATGTGGCTGGAGGTCTAAGAGGGAGAAATGCACTGCCCTCAGTGCACCTGAAGGCTTCACTTACACTTAACAGCTAGTATTACTTGGAGTACACGTGATGTAAGGTTTCAGATAAACTAGCCTCAATGACTTTTTTTTTTTTTTTCCCCATTTGGGAAGAAGCTCTGCATCTGGTTGCAAAGCTTTTACTATTTTGAACTAGTTCTGAGTTCTAGCAAATTTAATTATTTAAAAGACTGCCACTGGTGTTTAGCACATGTGAAGTTTTATTAATGAGTAGGCCCACCGAGGTTGTAAGTAAGGTTATAAATGCGCTTGTGTTTCCAAAATCAGATCTTGGCGTGTAGTGACTCAGTAGAGTGCAGTTAAAATTTATTCTCTACTGTTGATGGAGATGAATTTGTTATCTCATTCCCTGCTTGAAACTGGAAGACTTAAAAGATCACAAATTTGCTTGTTTGTCTGTTTTGCCATGAATAGCATAAAGCTGCAAAGCCACGATAGGCTAGTGCAACTTGAATCCTTCACAGTGCTGATACTAAAAGTATCTTGATACTGTCAAGTGCTGAGGTAGTGTTAAACTGCTTGTTTACTCCAAGCAGTGAGTGGAGTCCCAGTGGCCCATGATCAGGTGTAGAAAAGTGGAGTTGTCTATTATTGATGTAAATGTTACTCCCAACCTGACTTTGACTCATATTATAAACTGCAGTATAAAGTGATGCTTGGACACCTTCCTCTACTCTTGTAGCCCTCTGGTGTGGGACTTTTGCCCAAGCTAACTCCCTTCCTCCCGCAGGCCTCTCCCAGGACAGCCCAGCCTCTCCACAGGGTAACTGTGCCCTGACATTTTGCCAAGGAGGAAGAAGGATCCTGGCAGTGAAGAAGAGTTGCAGAGCAGTGCCACTTCACTTCTGTGCTGTCAGAGCAGAAAGGTGGATGGCAGAGCTACTGCTCCAGACCATGTCCCAGAGGGGGAGTGGGTAAATACAAACAAGACAGTAGTGGACCACAACGGAAGAGGCACAGGTTTTAATGTTGTGGTTATGATAGTGTTGATGACTAGTACCTTTGAAAGTGTGTGTGCTGAAAGTGTTGAAAGCCTACTGTGGCAGCGTGGGGAATGAGCACTTGTCAAAGACTGCAGCGCTACTGAGCGTGCGTTACTGCTCAGTTGCATTTTTAGAAATTTTCTTTTTTTAATTTCTGTTCTTGGAAGGAAGCTACTATGAAATAATTTAGCTTTTCAGGTCGTTTAAGGCACACTGGCTTTCATTCCAATTCTGATTTGTGATACAGCAGATAAACACAGCACAGAACTGAGTTTCACCATGGCAGTTCTGAAATACTTGTTCTGGTGTTACAAAAATAGAGCAGCTGTGTGAAGTCATTAATTTTATTTTCAAGAGAGGAAACTTCAGTGCAGTCAATCCAGTTTGCAAGGTGTTTGCAGCCAAAATATTTCTAGTTCTATTATATGGGATCCTAATCATATCAGATCTCCAGACTAGCTACCAGGGTGGTGTTAGCTGTCACTACCCCCATTAGATGGCTGTCATTACCCCTATTAGATCTCATTGAATCACATGCTGCTCTACTTGAGAATTCTGTGAAAGGCAAAAAAGAAGATCTATTTTATTGAAGAGCATGATACATTTGTCTCTTATTTCATGGATGTATTATTATGTGTCTTCTGACAGATTAGATGCTTTACAGCTTTCTATTAGGTGCACTTTTTTCAATTCCAGATTTAAACAGGAGGTGGCAAGAGTCCAATGTGAATTGTGTGCACTGTTCTTACTTGTTATTTCTTTAAATAATGTGGAGGAATTCCTTTGCTCTCTATTTTATTATTTTGCCTGTGCCCAAGATTATGAGCGCTGTGAGGAATTGAATCAAAGATTCTTTAGGGTTTTTTTCGCTGTCTTCACTGCTGTTATCTTCATATTAATTTTGTTTCTCCTACAAGATTTTACCAATAGAATAGTCAAACTCTTAAAACACCCCATATTCTTCACAGCTTTCTTGAAGTCCATCTGTACTGCATTAAATGTTCACAAAGAAGGTACCGTTGCCTTGCCTTGCCTCTTGTGCTGGCCATCATTGTATTGAGGAAGTGGTAGTCCTGCCAGCCCCAGTGCGTTTCCAAATTGCACTATTATTGAGACCAGGTAAATGTTATTCCTGCAATTCCGTTGCAAAGAGAGGCTAGGCATATGCCTCCTGAGATGTGAGAGTCACGTAGATGTGAACTGGTTAGTGGATAGTGAAAACACAATAGATTTGTGCTCTGAATGCCACAGCTCCTTTTTGAAATTTCAGTTTTTCATTCTGTGCATGAAGAGGTTTTCTGTTTTTTATCCTAATGGCAGTTTGTTCTGTGCAGGCAGTTTGCTGAGCAAAAACCTGTCCTGTAAACTTGCTCTGAAGTTTTAAGGTCATTGTGAATGTTGGATCTAAAGGCCTTCAACATGAATCAAAAATTCCAATTATAATATAATTGGTGGGATGCTATCTTCCCTTCAGTTTCTTCCAGCTGTTAAAGAAAAGGAGAGTAAAGAAGGATATGAATTAAACACCTCAAGTATGTACATTTTGAAGACTGAGAACATATAAATTACCAAGTTCTGTACATGCAGCCATTCTTCGTTAATTGTTGATAGCTCTTATTTCCTGATTGTTGGATGGAGCGAAGTCTGTGAGGAAGGATTTAACTGCTCTTGTAATGTCACTATTTCACTAGTCTTGCTATATTAGGTGATAAGGGCCTGATTTCTGGAGCTCTGTTATTCACTGAGAAGCTAAGCTCTGCATTCTTTATTTTTATGAAAAGGGTTTTACAGTCTTTCTAGATACAAGAAGTTTTGAAAAAGTGATCTTTCCAGGTTCAAATACCAGAGGGCAGGCTCCAACTCGAGTTTGTCTCTCTCTCTTTTGAAAAATAATAATTACATGGGTCTTTTGTGTTTATTTTTGAGCTCTTTATGAAAGCTGAAAAAAGGAAGGGTTGAGAAGCTAAGATGAGTACTGTGGCATATTGGAGTATTTTGAAGGCAGCAGGGTCAAAATCCCACTAATGGAAGTACTATTGAAATGCAAAATACTTATGTTGTCAAATGATGAGCTGGGTATATTTTCATTTTACTTTTTTGTTGTTGGATGCCTGAAAAATAAAAAGCACAAGGACCTGAAACTCATAAGAGACAGGATTAATATAGTGATGTACTGTGGTGCGATGAGGTGTAATGTATTTTTGCCCAAAGACAAAGCAAACAAACATCCCAAGTTTGGGATGACAAAAAGGTCCCTGGCTTCACAAATTAGCATTCTGGCACCTCCTCCCATGCCAAATTAGCCCTCACAAAAGGGACTGCCTGGAGGTAGTGGTGTCTGTACTATAAAAATAACTCAAAACACAAGTGTTAATTACAATGTAGTAGCCCTGAGTATGGCACAGTTAACGTTTTGTAGCAAGGCTTTGCCTCCTCGCTGGGTTTGCATGTGGGATGCAATGGCCTGTGATGTCTCTGTGCAGTCACACTGAATGGAAGAGGTTCATTGTGTTTGTTCCTCAGGATGTGCTCCTTTCCCAGGGTCAACTGGATTAGAGCCCCACAGACTGCTTCTTTAAAGGTGATTTCTCTCCTTCAGAGAAATGGTGAAAGCTTTATTATCCAGGGTCACCAGTCATAGCAATTATGCATTCGGATCCTGGAGGGTTGGGGCAGAAGATATATTGCAAGGAACAAGGGTGATGGCAATAGGTGTCAGGTTCACACTTTTAACCACTCATTGCATTTCATTCCCTACCAAGGCACAAGTACCAGTTAAATTTCAAAAGAGGAAAGCAGAGGATGAGCAAATAACTATTTTACCCATTAGTAAGGAGTAAATTACTTTAGATTTGGAGTAGAAATGAGATTAAAGCAAACCAGTGGACAAAAGAAAGCCCACATGGAATTCCTGTATGTTTGGGATTATTAAGGAAGGAGACTGTTGTGGTTTTTTTTCTAGTTTGTTTTGGTGTTTTGTTTTTTTTTCATTTTCTCCCCTACTTTAACCAGAGAGCAGTGAGCTTTAGGGATAGTCTCCAGCAAGACATTCAAAAAGTACTACACCCTGCAGAGGTCTTTATTTTTGTGAAGGGCACTTATGACTTTGAGTCTATGACAACACGTTAGCTATTACATTGCCTCCACATTATTGTAGGTGAAGAGGGTCTGACCTGAAATGTTATCTGGTCATGGTCAAGTATAGCTGTATTTGAAAAAGGAACCTAACGCAATGGCATACCCTTGCGCATGTGTATCTCCACTATGAATTAGACATACCTCTCTCTCTTTTCTTACTGGCTGTAAAATACAGCTTTAATCAGCATTTGTGTCACTAAGTGAGGGAATTTGTTGCTCCTGTTTTTGCCCAGATTAGGACTTGAGATCAGATCTTCAAAGTGAAGAGGCAGCACTCAGCTGCCCCAGAAGAAGGAACTGGTTTTTCCTGCCATTGATGGGACTTTCCTACCTCTTACTGCTTTTCAGCCTGGTTTTGCTATGTGGATCTGAGCTCCTGAAGCAAATGCAGTACATGTTGTACAGATATCAGGCTGTAGTTTAAAGTTTTACACTTTAATTTTTATCTGTTAGTTCAGTGTCCTTCAAAGCACTTCAAATGACCCAAAACTAGAATAGATCTTATTTGCAGTTTTTTGCACTCAGGCTCCCTTAGTTTTAAAATCACAAGTAAGTTGACCATCCATCTTCACTTCTCTGCATATGCCTATGTCGCAACAAGCCGTGCGATTGGATTGCAGCGTGAGAGAACGGAGGTAGTAGGAACCAGCTAACTACGGTTGGCAGCGGTCTGGCTGTGACAATTGGGACCACCACACGAGCGATCTACTGTGCTTTTCTTCGTGGCTCTGCAACACACAGCAGGCTCCATTAAGACCAACAGGACCTGAGGTAGCTCAAGCACATCCACATCAACCGCGTGCTTTGGTTTTGCTATGACAGCAGCTGCATGCTCTGCATGGGAAGGGCTGGCAGCCCCCTGAACCTCTCAAGGAGCTTGGTAAACTTCTTCCCCTTGGGATAAAAGTTTGGGTGCTGAATCTGCTCCTGCCCACATGCTTGGCCCTTTCAGCGGGCTTCCTCCAGGTGTGATTGTCTGATGGGCTTTCAGCCACGTGTGAGTACAGTGACATAGCAAAGTCAGCCCTTGTGCCTTCATAAAGCCTTGGGCCAGGGTCAGTGTTTGCTCCCTCTTTTGCTAAAGGTTAACAAAGTAATACCTTTCTTTCCCTTCTTCTGTCTCGCCCCTCAGAGCTGTTCCCTTGCTCTTCCTTTTGCCTGTCATTTCTTGTTCTGCTCTTGCTGCCTTTTTATGTCTGAAAGTATTTTATGGGGAGAGCAGTAGGGAACAGATGGCCTAGACCTTTGTTTTGGTTCTTTAAGAGTCTTCCTCAAACAGATGAAACCTGTAGGGTATGGTGGGGAGGCAATTTGAGAAAAATAAGCTAGATGGAGAAAAATATCTTATTTGAGTAAAAATTACAATTCGTTAAATACAATTAATATGTCATCATCAAAAGGCTCTTTTGAAGGAAATCTGTTAAGACAGTAATCACACTCCAATCTTTTTTTTCCCCCTCACCACTGCTTACTAATAATTTGAAATTGTGAAAAATTAATTGTAGATTCTGTCATATTTGCTCAGCTTGTCAGTACTAAAATATGTTTATTTTATTTAGCTTTATAGCTGGTTTATTTTTGTACTTACTTAATAGCAAAGGTTAAGCTACACTGCATGTGTTTAGGGAAAATGTTTGTCTCAAAGTCACTTCTAGTCTGGTTTTATTTTAAAATAGGAAAGGTATAATACTTGTTAAATGTCTCCTCCTTAAAGATACAAATTAATCCATTCCTTGGGATCTAAAACTGCTTGATAGCACTACTTTTCTCCATTTTTATTTTTATTTTTTAAAGGAAAAAGGACAACTCAAGAACTGAGTGTCACTCTTGAACTTGAGAGAGGGACTGTAAACCTTCTTGCAGTAAAGGCCAGCTTCTGCCATTTGACAGGGAACAAATAATCTGCTTGTTTTGGCAGGCGTCTCTCAGATAATTCCTTGATATTTGTTTATGGATTTGCCTGCAATAGAGGCCTGTATAGGTGAGCACCTTGGGGCCTGCCATGGAGCTGCATCTTGTGCTCAAGTTCACATCAAGGCCAGATACAAGGATTTTCTCACCCACCCAAGCTCACTCCGTTTCTTTCTTTGCTACCATAGGAAGCTTCATCCTAGAGAAGATGAGCCATCTGGGGCCTCTGCAGAAACAAAAGGGCTATCTGCTAAGCCATCTTACGGAAACCTGGGTCTTGCGTGTCCCACCTTCAAAATTTTATTGCGGTATTAGGGAAGAAAAAAATACATCAGGTCAGCACAAAGTGAATTTTTAATATTAACTTTAGCAGCAATAGTATTGGCATAGAAAATAATATGCTAGAATGTCTATTTTGACTGCAGGCTTTGAATGACTTTTCAAAATTGTGAATTTGTGAAATCTTGAGAGGAAGTTTTTTTCTGTCATTTCTTTCTACCTAGTTAGAAACTCCACTTCCAAAATTCCGTTATGATACCTGTTGATACAGAAACCTTGACTTTTGGCATTCGTGGCAAAAGAAATTAACAGTTGTATCAAAGGAGAGCACACTATACGAATTTGGAAGGTCTTCAGGGCAATATGCCCACACTGCCTGAGTGTGGTATGGGAAGACCTGTGCTTTCATTCACCGTGCTGTCTAGTAGATGTCTGCTATGGGTAAGAATGAAATGTGAGGCATGTCAGAAAATGATTCATGAGTCCTACTGATACTTTTCTGTGACTAAAGCAATTTTTAGTTAAATTGTTCTTTTTTTCTTTTTGGTGACTCTCAAGTTGCAAATAAAACAGAGGAGTCCAAAAGTGGTCACACTTTCGAAAAAGTCTGTGAAGTGTTGTAACAAGGTAACATCAGATGCAGTCACACTGCTTCTGTCACAGAATAATCTTCTCATTACTTTACAGATGCAAAGTCCTTCGGGGAATAACACAAAGATTTTGCATGATCCAAAGTGCCACATTTTTGCATTTGAGCTGCTAAGATAAATAATGTCTCGGAGGGGAATCAGAAAATTTCTCTGCAGCTGCAGTTATGAATGCTGGTGTGTGTTACCTGTTGCAGCTAAAACCAACTTTCATTTGCACTCTTCTGAGCCCTTGGGTTAAGCTTTTTTTGGCAAGTGATCAAATACTAGTGATACTACTTGCAGGTTTTTGTTCAGCTTTGGAAACTTTATTCAGAGCAGGTTTGCATGAGAACATTTGCTGTTACTGATGGGTCAACTTCCACAATTCCACCAGCCTGAGCACCATCAGCTCCAGCATATAGGCAGCAACATGGCTGTACTTGCTGCCTTCCTCGTAGTGCTTAAAATGTTGGAGCCTTGGGCTGCTGGAGGACCTGAAGTACCATCATCGCATGGTGGGCTGTAACCCCTGGCTGATGTAGAAGATAGCTTACTCATAGAATCATAAAATGGTTTGAGTTGGAAGGAATCATCTAGTTCCAGCTCCCCTGCTTGGGTAGGGACACATTCCACTAGACCAGGTTGCTCAAAGCCCCATCCACCCCTGGCCTGGAGCACTTTCAGGGAATGGGGCATCCACAGCTTCCCTGGGCAACCTGTGCCAGTGTCTCACCACTCTCACAGCAAATAATTTCTTCCTAATGTCAAATCTAAATCTCACCTCTTTAAGCTTAAAGCTGTTACCCCTTGTCCTATCACTACATGCTCTTGTAAAAACTCCTACAGACAGGTTGATACGTGAGGAATTGATAGTAAGAAGCTGTCTTCTGTGTAGTGTTGCAGGGCATAGTAGCAGACATCGTCAACCTCAGAGCATAAAAGTCTTCCTGCCCTGCAAACTCAACCTGGTATCTGAAAATAAAACTGTGTTCCTGCATGCCTCTGTGTTCTCCTGTGTAATAAAGATTTTTATAGTGAAACTTGGTTAACAATTGTAGTGATGTATGAGCTACAGGCGAAGCTAGTTCATTTCCCAGAGCTGCTACCTCCACAGTATTAGCTGGGGTAAAGAGTAAAGTGTGCATGTTTGTGAAGGAGAGAGAGAAATAAAGGAATCCAATAGCAGGGGGGCAAACACTGCTGTTTAAAAAAAAAAAAAAAAAAAAAGGAATTTAAAAAAAAATCGTATTTTACTTCACTTGAGAATCAAATCTGCCTTTAAAATTGCCCTGCCAAATACTGAAGTAAAACTGCTAGAATATATATGAATAAATAAGATTGTTCTTACTTATAATAAATAAAATAAATTATTGTGATGCTGCTTAACAGCTTTTTTTTTTTCCTTTTTCCTCCCATCAAATAGTTCTTCCTGGTAGTGTGGAGTGGAAAGCTGCTTTCTGTGTGTACCTTTGAACCTCCTGCAAGAAATGCCCATGATGACAATCAAATTCTGCTCTTTGGTGATATCCTAAACAGGTCAGGTGAAATGGGGAGCCAAAGCCTCTGTCTCTTGTATTCCCTTCACTAATTACCAGGGAAATAAAAACACTGGAGCTGCATCACCTTGTTTGTGCTCTGAGACCTGAGGCTGCCTGTGTGCATTCCTGTGGCCACTTAGGACAGCATGAACCAGCAGGCAGCTGCATGACCCTGTGCCTTTTCCCAGAGGTGTGGCACAGCTTTTCTAGCAGGGAATACAATCGGAATTAACAAATTCCAGTCCTTGTGCTTGACATAGCTGGACTTGCTTTGTTTGTTTCCTTGTCTCTTCCTTCCCTCTCCTTGACTGCAGCAGCAGCAGATCCAGTAGTGTCCCTTCGCCATCCATATAGGAACAACCCAGAAGGTGTGCAAAAGTATGTGATCATGGCTCTTTCTGGACAGAACAGGAGGGGTGGAGGTGGGAGATGCTATGGCAGGTGGGGAAGAGGTAGTTGAAGGGAGTTAATGGATGGGTAAATGCAGGGACCAGCCTTTTCAGCTCCCTGGGCTGAAACACATCATTTTGGCACTATAAAATACTGGAGCAGCTCTCATAGGTGAAACAAAATACAGCAGTGCTGCAGGTCCAGTCCTGAAGAACAAGTTGTGGCATTTTTGTAGCAGAGATTGTGCCTTCACTTACAGGGAGTTCATAGTTGGTTTTCCAGTTTACTAATTTACCTCTCCATGTCCAACAGTCTTGTCTAATCCAGGGATCTCAGTGCGTGAACATTGGATTGTCAAAGTTTCCTGGCCTCCAGGAAAGAGAGGCTGCTTTCACAGCCATGCACTTGACTTAAGCAGCAAGGCGGGCACTCCCATTTAATTATGTCCGTTTGCTTTCATGTTTTGGGAAGGTTGGTCATTTCACCCTTGCAGCACATTGGTTGATTGAAAAAAACCAAGAAAAACTATGTTTATCCACTTTGGTTTTCTTATGGTGTTTTAAGGGAACAGCTGGAAAATACCAAATAAACATTTTGTGTTCTTCTTGAAGAAAAGTACTAAAAGAACATAAGTAAGCCCTTCCTGAAAGCAGACAGAAAGTGCGTCTGGAAGGACAGTATGATGTGGGTACAGCAGCACCTCTGGGAACAGCCTGTTCTGGGAGAACGGATTGACCTAATGTGTCAGGAGCGTCCTGCCTTCACCTCTCCTCTCACAGCTCTCCAGGCTTCAAAAAACCTTTGTTATCAAACACCCGTCTCCAAAACTAACATCTTGACAGAAGAGGGGAAAAAAATCTGAAAAGAATCGTGTCACTACAAGAGCAAGCTGACAAGGGGAGGAGAGGGAAGAGGTCAGATGTGGCGTGCAGCCTTCTCAAAACACTGATTTTTCCTCACTGTTGTCCTGCAAACTTCTTTTTCTTCCTCTATGTCTTTGACATGTAGCCTTTCTCAAAGTTAACCGATGCCTTCAAAAGCTTCTTAAAAATTGCAGGAGCAGCTTTGGCACTTGGTTTCACATCTCCAGTGCAATTTGAGATCCAGGGCGTTCTTTCAATTTGAGATGGAAATTCAGATCTTTGATGTGAAGGACACCTTTTACTGGAGGTAGAAATACAGGAGCAAGATGGGTTCTCTTGTGAGAGGCTTCTACCCGCCAGTGAAGGGTAGGAAGGTAGTGTGTTGTCACGGTGTAACTCAGGATCTGCAATTACACCAATGACAACAATGCTCTCTTTCCCCTCCCCCTCCCACCCAAGTAGGGAAAGAAGAGAGAGAATAAGGAGAGAGGCTTCCAGATTGAAAACTAAACTAGACTGCTTTAATGAAATAGTAGTGATAAAGGAAAATATGTACAAATATACACAAGTATGTGCAGGAATGTGCAAAACCCTATCACCTTCCCCCACCCCCAGCAACTCCCAGGGCATCTCCTAAGTTGTAAGCAGTTCTGAAATGTCCTGGAGCTGCCGGAGAGAGCGGCAGAGCAAACAGGAGCTGAGGGGAGAGTTATGAGGGTCAGGAACACTCAGGCCCAGAACAACAGTGATGTGTAGACAGAGTCCTCCTCAGACACTGGCCGTGGACAGAAGAGAAAGGAAGAAGAAGAAGGACTTGACTTCCATGATCCCTGAATTTGTATCGAGTGTTACATATATATGGATGGAATAATTTGGCTAATTTTGCCATCTGTCTAGTCTGCTCCTCCCTACAGCGGGGTTGTAGATTAAACTTTTCTGCTCCTTTAGTGTCCAAAGCAGCAGATTCAACAAGCGGAGCAAAGTGTCTCTCAGCAGTAGCAATAAACATTCAGGCATAATTGTCCACTAGCAAGAAAATTTGCTACTAGTTTCAGCAACTGTGCTGCTTAAAAGAGAGTTCACTGAAGAAACAAAAAATCAGTAAAAAGAAAATTGGCTTCATCCTGGCTCAAACCAGGATATGTGGTGTCTTTGACAAAAGGGAGATTAAAAAAAACACAGAGCACTCATGAGGCTAAAGGTACCTCCTAGACTGTGCTCAAGAACATTAGGAATGGACTTCATAAGCTGTGTTGAAATTTGAAATGTGGCCCTTGATTAAGTCTGTTATTTCTCATGGCACAGTAAACATGGGCAGTGACTCATGGTGTAGAAGCTTGTACAGCATGAGGAAGGCTTAAAGATTAGTCAGTTCAAGCCTTCTTGAATTTACTTAGTATAGCTTGGTGCTGTGTAAATATGTAAAACTGCTTCAGTCATACAGATACTGTAGTTGAAGGGTTGTTGCTTTAGTTTCAAAAGAGACTCTTTTCTTTCTTTTTCTCTTCTTTTTTTTTCTTTCTTTTTTTTTTGTTGTTGTTTTTTTTTTACCCTGTAGGACTTCTGAAGCTAGGTAGAGAAGAACTAAAAATGCCTTTTTTTCCAGACAGCAGTTTCTCTGAGTCTAATGAACAATAGAGGTAAAGAAAAGGGTAAGCTGACAAAATAAATTGGAGGCTAATTTTGGAGAGCAAAAGCCTCAGAAAATTGAAATTCTGAACTGTATACAGCTTATAACTCTAATCATTGAGTGGATGTAATGCATTAACATAGGCTTTCTAATTTAATTCCCTTTAAATAAAACAAAAAACAAACAAACAAACAACAAAGCAAAAAGTCCTCCTTGGATATCATATTCTGAAAGGTAGTGTATTACTATGATGAGTCACTTTCTTCTTTTATTTTCTAAAATAAACCCCTCTAAAATTGTTTGACATAAACTTACATATTTTAGAAGTATCATGCCATAAGTAGAACTGGTAAACAGAACAGATGTAGCAGACATTTAACCTAAGACACTTGAGGTGGATGGTTTCTTGTTTTTCAGTGAGGTGGTTGTCTTTTTTTAGAGAGAAAGTTTAGCTTCAGGTCAACAGAAATAATTTGACAGTGGTTTTATGCAGGAATTAAGCAAGACAGCCTGTGGTTAAGCACAAGGGTACAGGTGCATAGAGACTTACTGAGGGCGCTATCCATGGCCAGCAGAACCTTTTCTTCCTGGGTGGTGGTACCTGTGCCCCTGTATCATGAAATGAAGTTGCACAGCCCGTTGCCCACCTCTGCCGCCCTCCTGTTTACTACAGAGCTCGAAGCTGCCCCTCTCCTCAGCTCCTCCTAAAGCGCCCATAGCTCTGTGGATTAGTAGCCATCTAATGTGGCAGGCCATTGCTCCAAAGAGTTCAAAAACCTGCTGAGCACTGCCTGGCGGGTCTGCTCTGCAGTGGCTATGCTGGGTGATTTCAAAGGGAGGAAGAGGTTTAGGTTGAGAAGGTGACTGTGAAATTTGCAATGGTGTTGACAAGTATATCTACAAGAGTCAGGCTGGTGGTAAAGATGGACCTCAGATGTTTCCTTAGTTTCTTTTTAGCTGTCGAATTATTGAAGTAATAGCTGTCCCTCCAAAACCTTTGGCCACCATCTTCTCTGGGGATGGAAGAGTGAGCTCTGGATGAGGTGCTTTCTAATGTAGATGTGGCACAGAGCTTAGACATAGCCCATCTAAACCAAGGCTGCGTGGGCACTGAGGTTCCTCATGAGTCTTATAGTCAGACATGAGAGTTAGTCCCAGTGGCATTCAGCTTATAGCCGCACTGTCTCATCAGTGCTGTGTGGTAATTGGCAGAAAATTGATGAATTTAATTCCTGTACACCTACTAACAGGTGAAAACATGCTTTTGGATTTAACAAGAGCTCTGTGTATACTTAAGTGAGTAGCTTGTGTCTCCTGCATTCATTCCTGAATTTTAGAGTGGGTTTTGTTTGTTTGTTTTAATCTTCCATTTATCTAGGCACTGATGAATCTTGCAATTCAAGAACTTTTTTAGTATAAATACAGAAAACATACATTTTCCTCTCTCAAATTTGTGAGCACTTGGGTGCCTTATTGCTTCAATAAGAGTCAACAGTCTAGATGTTAACGTGTGTTGCTGGCTCTCTGGGAAAGGCAGATGAAGATACCAGTCAGCTCACATGCAGCACCCTTTTTTGTGAAAGATGTGTTGCCCAGGGGGTCTCTATGGTAAACATAAATCTGTTAAAAGGCTACTGCAGATTTCCTCAGCCTTCTCAAATGAGTTCAAGCCTTTCAGTGGTTATTTAGAGGGGAGATTTTTCTAGACCTCTAGGTTACTGTTGTTACTGAACTTTCTTTAACTGGTCCAGGTTTTCCTTAAAACCCAATGCACAGAGTAGAGTGTGACATCAGCTGTAGCTGGTTTTATGTGGAGGCTTGCTTCACACACCTTTTTTTTTGTCAGATATAGGGTGTGATATGAGAGAGGGACTTGTATCTGGGGAAAAAAAAAAAAAAGAGGAAGAAAAGGTTAATCTTTTCTGAAAAGGAATGAGACAAAATTGCTACGATTCATACAGCTCTAAGATAAGCAACTAATAGCTCATGTTCAACAGCAGAGCATGTTCATATAGCATGAATAGGATGGATGTGTTGTATGATAAATCCAGACACAACAAATAAATTTCAGCCTGAAAAATAAGATACCACATGAGACGGCATTTGCAGAAGGAATGCTAATGTTTAGGGAACCAAAGGCATTGGCAGAAAGGAGAGCACAGAAATGAAGAATAGATATTTTGTTTTGTTACAAGGATTGATTGGCTGACTATTTTATTTTTTTCTTTAAACCATAATAGCCTTCCCTTATTGTCAAAATGATAATATATATAAAGCACTTCCTGTAATATTTCTCTTCAAAATGACTATTCATCAGTCCCAGAGTCAGATGCTCATATTTCAATTCACAATTTAGTTTAGCAAGTTTATACTTCAGAGCAATCAGTCATTTCAACGTTTGTGTTTTTAATACAAATCTCAACTACAGAAGCACGCAGTGCTCTTAAGCACGGATAGATTGGCTAATCCAGATAGTGCTTTGTAATCTTCTGGAAAATAAAGAGATTATTGCTTTTCAGAGAAAAAAAAAAACAAACAAACATAAAAATAAAGTAACCCTCCCAGTTCAGCAGAGCAGATCATGAAAAGATTGAGGGCAAAGGACTCCCGGTCTTCTGCTGGGCCCAGCTGTGAGAGTGTCCGGGGAGAGCTGTGTGTTTTAGATGGCTGGGGAAGAGAGTGAATGTAAAGCTAGTCTAGATGTGAGGTCAAGTCCTAGGTCCTGACACCAAATGGGAGTGTGGTGAGGAGAATGACAGCTAAACGCCAAACATGCTCTGGTGGGCTTGATCTGCTGTTGCCAGGAAGAGACTCCATTTGGCAGTTGTTCTCCTGCCTGCTCTACAACCTACAAACTCATCACAGTTCCTGTGACAAACTTCTGCCATTGCAAAAGCAGGAATTATCTTTGGTGATACACTTGACCTCCTGGTTTGGTCAAGTTTTCATGCTGCAGTAAATGATCTTCCTCTACGTACCCAGTATGACGTTGCAGCGAAACGTGGGCACCACCTGCTGAACAAACAGCATTAGGAAATCATTAATCAGCATTCCATTTTTCTTTCTGACAATGCCTCTCTTATCTTTGCTGCATGGTTTAACTCTTCTTATGATTACAAGAGGATTTTTTTGTGAGGTAGTAACAGATAGGTCTGTTTTCTCTGGTGAGATGATCTCCACGGGGAGGAGGAAATACTTGTTCGGCTGGACTCAGTGTAACACATAGACCTTCCCCCTTCCTCTTTCTCTTCAAAGTTGAAGTATGATACCGTCCAAGCTGCAGAGAGTTGTTTGGCTCTGGACGGGGTGTTTCTCCATTTTCACCACTGGCAAGGCAGCCATCAACCAAAAGCTTGAGTTGTTTTCTGGATTCCTCTGGATATCTCTGTTTGGTACTGGCGAGTACTGTGTCCAGCTCTGGGCTGCACAGTAAAAGAGGACATGAACACACTGGAGAGGGTCCAGCAAAGGGCCATGAAGACATTTGAGGGGTTAGAGCATTTGTCATGTGAGGAAAGGCTGAGAGAGCTGAGACTGCTCAACATGTATAAATACCTGATGGGACAGTGCAGAGGGCAGAGCCAGGCTCTTTTCAGAGGTGTGCAGTGACAACACCAGAGGCAATGGCCACACATTGAAACACGGGAGGTTCTCATTGCATATAAGGAAAAAGACTTTTTTCTGTGAGGGTGACCAAGTGCTGGCACAGGTTGCCCAGGGAGGTTGTGAAGTCTCCATCCTAGGAGATATTCAAAAGCCATCTGAGCATAGTCCTGGGCAGCTGGCTTTAGGTGGCCCTGAAAGAGCAAGGGGTTAAACCAGCTGGCCTCCGGAGGTCCTTTCCAACCTCAGCTCTTCTGTGAGGTGCTGCAGAGCAGTGAGGACATAGCTGCTCCAGCCCAGGGACTGATTATGAGCAATGAAAAATGGGAGAGTACCATCCGTGTCCCAGTGTTAAGGGGCAGTGTGCCATTCTGTTGTACAAATGAACAAACCTAGCCCCTTTTTGTTTCAGTTTTACCTGTTCAGCAAAATACATATTAATCTGCATGCAGAAATGTGTCGTTGTGAAGACTTTTCTAACTTTGCAGGCCTCTACATCTAGACATGCTCCAAAGATTCCTCTAACTCATCTTTTAATTAAGTTTTATTTCTGAATCTTAACAGGAACAGATCAGGAATCTATATTAAAGGCTAGATTTCTGCATTTGTTTATTAGAAAGTAGGCTGTAAATGCTAATTCCAAGTAACAGAAAAAAAGTGTACAATAACTCTGTGCTTTAAAAAACCCTGGTTATTTTAACATTATTAATTTCTAGAAACGAATTGCTGAAATAACCTGACTGACAGTCTGTGCCAATAATAACATGTAATAAGTGTGGGCAAACACAGCGTATAGTTGCTAGTGTGTTTTCTTCTTTGCATGATAGTTATAAGCAATTCTTGCCAGATGGGCTGGTAATGTAATTAGGAATCGTTGTGTTAAATGAGGCAGTATTTAAATTGGCAAGTAATTCTATCTATTAACCAACTTGGAAAAGAAGAGCTGTTACCCAAATGAATTTCAGCTGCTAATCCCTAGCAAGAAATATAGAGCTTCTTTGCACTTTTTAAAGCACTGTCTAGCAAATTATTATGTGTGGGACAAAATAAGAAACAGAGGGACTACGGAGATGTGGCAAGTTCAGGGGTTGTTATATGGGGTGGACTTCTACTAAGCCAGTACATCATGATGTGCACTAAGAGCTCATGAACCAGTAGTAGGATGCTTCCCATTTTTAGTCTCTAACCGTGGACAAAAAAACCATTTTCACTTTGTCATAGTTCACTGTGTGACATACTCCGTCAAGCAGAGTAGGACTATAAGCCCTATTTTAAGTGTGTGTGTGGGAGGAATCATGAAAGCACAGCAGGACAAGATTTTGAACGGCATATGAATGTTAGTAGTGTGGAACGGTCGCTTTCTTTATTGGAGACGGGAAAGAAGGGAAAAGGAAGAGGTGCCCTTTGGTCAAGTAAAAATCCCAGAGAAGGCATGGTCGCTTGTAGTTGTCATAATAAACTCTTGCAGAGCCAGCTTCTTTGGTCTGTTGGCTTGTGCAGTTGAAACTATCAGCTGCCTATCATTAAGACTTTGACTGAACCCCAGAGCAAATGTAAGGCTGAATGAGATTGATTATTATATTTATGGCTCTATCTGTGCAAATCTTACTCCTTTTTTTCCCCCTCCCTTATGCTGTAGCTGAAGCAGGGATAAGGAGCCAAATATGTTTTTGCACTCTGGTTTCTTCTGTCCAGTGGTGAAACTTTATTGTTTGACCTAAAGGATCAGACCTCTTAACTTGAAAAAAAATGCAGTGGATTTTTTCTTGGGCCAGTCTTTTAACAGGCAGGAAGATTATTACTAGCTCAGTGTGTGTTACCCAGGGAATCACATCAAAAGCAACAGCGCGACAGGGTTGCATGCAAGCCCTAGGATTCCACACCTGGAAAAGGCTGTATATGCTAAATCATGCAGAGAGCTGCGTCAAAGAAAACACATTATGCACTTGTAGCTCCTGGGATTTGTTTTGTGTATTTTTCTGAAAGTTACCAAATACTCTGACCTCAAACTAAAAGAGGAAAGAGAAACTTAGATGGAGTCTGAGTAGGTTGTAGGTCAGAACAGAGGCAATATCTGTCCCCACTAGAGGATACTAGCAACCTCTATACAACAGAAGTTGAATGATTGCCACATTTTATCACTTTTTCTTGAAAATATGAAGGAAGTAACTTTCTGAATGTATGGTGGGAAACTGCTGTTCACCAGGCAGTTAAATGAGGCGTAGATAATGCCAAATGTTGATGACATGGTACTGACGCCACCTGCTGTAACACACAAGCCAGGTGCCTGAACCACAGATGGATGAGGCTTTGCTGAAAAAAAAAAAAAAAAGACAAATCAATAGGCAATTATTTTTTCTGATATCAAAATATAAGAATATTCAGCAATGGAAAGCTTAAAAATATGAAAGACATACTGGTAAGTTAAATTTCTGAAGAAGAATAGCATACCGTCATTGCTATTTGATGTTGGCGTTAAATCAAACACTGGAAAGTTTGAGGGATCATTGAACTATTGAAAATGTGTTTTCCTTCCGTTTGAAATAGATCACTACTATTGGTGTTTTTCAGTGTCTACTCCTTCAGAGTAGAAAATTTATAAAATGCATGGCCTAAGGAGTCTTCTGCTTTCAGTGTTCATAACTTTCAGTAAAGAGCTTTGGATTTCTCTTTTTATAAGCACAACTAATGACAGATACATAGGGTGTCAGATTTCCTCTAACTTGATCATGGCAGAACTGGATGTTACTATCTTGCTTACTCTGCAGCCAGGGATCTTTATGAACCTCTTATTATTAAAAATGCTATTTCCGTATCGGAAATGCATCCAGCATAACCATCTCCAGGTAAGATACTAGGTGCAGATTTTATCTTTCACAGCTGTGGTAAAGGTGACCTTCAGGAGAAAAAAAACAGCCTTTTGCATTTGCTTTCTGCTGTATCGGTCTGAAGTTGAACTTAGAAACCACAATAAAAACAAAATCCTAGCTTCCCTTCTGTGCCTCCAAAAGAGAATGGGAAGTAGTCTTTCATGGTTTTTCATGCTGGGCACAAGATCAGTCAGCAGTCTTTCAGCAGTTTTTCCTTCATTCAGCCATGTCTTTTCGACCTTGGCTTTCGTAGCATCTTAACTTCACATGACAATCTCTGACAGCACAGGGGGATCACTAAATAATCAGCTCTTCGTGACAGGGAAGTGATTCATTCCGGGTGGCTGTAATAAATCCAAGGAACCTGCTCCTCCTGCCCACAAGAGCTCTGGTTCACCATCTCAGGGGCTTTGTGAGGAGGCAGCTAAAGAAGAAGCTACTGCCACTGCTGGCTCTGCCTTGGCATCAGGGTCTTCTCTCCCAGTGGTAGGAAGGTAAAGGCACAGAGATGGACACCCGCCGTCCATCTGTCAAAGCACATAGCTCAGTGAATCAAGTTGAGGTGCCATTGATTTTAGTTTTCATCAGTAAGCTGGGCAGTGAAGTGCAGCTGGGGAGTAAGCGCACAGTGCATTTGCCTTCATCTTTTGGGAGAGGGAAGGGCTGACCTCGGGAGATGGGGCAAGGCAGGTAAGCCCTGAACTGCCACCCTATGACTCCCCAGAGCTTGCCTGAAGCTGCCCCAGCAGCACCACGAAATGGGCAGCAGGCAGGAGGGAATAAAGTAGGCTTCAGTGGTGACAACATGGAAGTGGTTCTTAATGAGACGTGAAGGCACTAAAGAAAATTCAGACCCAAAGGGCAGCCAGGAGAGAAAGAGAACTCAGTAAGTTATACCCACCCCAAAATGAGCTGCTAATCACTGGCGCTATTGTGAGGACTACAATAAATCAGTGTCTGCCCTGGCCGCCTGCATCTCATTATGCACAAACATGCGGATAGAGAATGTCAGCCTCAATAGTGATCTGTCATGTGAATGCTGCTGTGTCCGAGTGTGCTGGCACTTGCATGGTTAGCTGACTTTGTATTTCTTGGGGTTTTTGGTTGTTTTGGGGTTTTTTTTGTGGGAGGGATATGTACGGTCTTTTGGAAATGCTGATTTGCTCCATGCTGTGGGTAGTAAATATGCCCTTTTTTTCCCAGTGATTTGTGACTTCTGTGGTGGTAACATCGTGTTTAAGGTGTGGGGGTAAAATATCTTTCATACCTGTCATATTTAGTGATTGGGTTTTTATTTGTGGTTTTGGTTGTTTTTTTCCCAAGTCCTCCTTCATGTATGGTTTCATGCATATTACTGAAGTTAGAGCAACACCTACATGTATTTATGCAGCTGATGTATAATACCTATTACTCAAGCATCACAGACTGCCTTGGGAAGGCTAATTAATTTAAGCCCTACAGCAGCCCTTTGAGGCAACTTTTGTTGGTCCTGGTAGATGCCTATGTTGTAGCTGCTTTTTGTTTATTTTTAATAAGATTTCTATCCTGGGGGTGGGGTGGATGAATAGTTCTTACTTCATTAGGTAGTTGACAAGATGTTTGGTTTTTGATATTGTTGAAATAAAAGCATGTAACAAACTTGGGATTTTATTGCAAGCCATGCCTCAGAGGTTCTTGGTTTTTGTTTTAAAACCTCAGCTGCTGGAAGCAGGTGAATTTGCCTGTGTCCTTTTTTTTTTTTTTTTTAACGTCGGTGTCTAGCTCGTGTGCTTGCAAAATAAATGTTAATATATTGCCTCTGGTTAATATAAAATCTGGGATGCAGTGAGGCACTTGACTAAGGTGGTGGGTTTGTTGCTTTTTATTCTTAAAATATTTGTGTGATTAGGACTGGGAATACCGACGACTGTGTGTGTGCACACTCAGAAGAGAGTCACATGGATTACTAGTTGGTTTTGTGTTCATGTTTTCATGTCTGAGCTCCTCAGTCCCATATTGTATTAACTAGGTAAAACAAGGATAACCATCTCCTCCCTCTCCCTCCAAATTTGTTAAAATCAACTCACACTTTTTTGTCCGTGCTTGGTCTTAAACTTATTAAAGAAGGATTTGGCATATCTTCTCCAAATGCTCTACCTGCCTTTGTGTTTACTCTCCTTTCTGAACTCTGCCCTGTTTCTCCACTTCCTTTGTCAAGGAAGTGACATGAAACTTGTTTACCCTATCATTCTCTCTTACCCTTCCCATGTCCACACTCAGTGCTAGATCCCAAGCTACCTCATGTTTTAAGGAGTGATGAGGATTACCAAAGTGCCTGGTTTCAACTGGCTTTAAACTGCAGGCAGCCCAGTCCTCATGTCTCACTCACTCCTACAGAAAAATTCTTAATGCTTTAATATTTTTCTGAGGAACCTAGGGCATATTTTCACAACCGTTTTAAGCCGATCTGAGACTACACTGTCACCAAAGGGAGCAATCACCCTTTTTCTAGTATGTGTTCCTGCCATCTCTTTTCAGGTAGCTGTCTGATGTGGCAGATAGCTTTCTTTTTTTCTTTTTTTGGTAACTGTAGGTGAAGAGAGCCTGATCTGATTTGCATCACAGCCCCATGGGTATGAGTGGTTATGCCAAGAACACATGGGAAGCCTCCAGCCAAGTGCAAGAGAAAGCGTGACCACTGCTTTTTGTAGCAGTACAGTCTCTAGTTGACTGAAATTGTCGTTTAATGACACTACATTTTATGTATCTTCAAGGTCTCACCAAAAGAGGTGATCTTGCTTCTGGCTGCTCACTGCTGTGTTGTTACCTTCTGCTTTGTGCTAGCACAAGCCATCATGCAGCTGTGGTGAACCAGCCTGCTAACCTGAGCCAAAAGGGGAAAGCAGGCATCTCATTTTGTCTGTCTGAGTTTGTTAGGTAATTTTTGGTCTAAATTGTCCTCCCAATTAAGCGAACAAGTGGCCCACTTTTGGGCCACCTTTCAGTCCATGGTTTTAACAGCACTTATAGATCTGCCATCCTCCTATTTAAAGGCAGTAAAGGCTGTGGTAGGTTGCTGCTACTCGGGATGAGCTGGGCAGTGTTCCCATGCTTTCCAAGTCGTGAGGTGGCTTCGTGCTTCTGTTTATTTCTGCTCGGACTTGCACTCAGCACCTACCTAGAAACCTCATAAGCTCTAAGGCAAACAGTGCTTTAAACAGTACTCAATTCAGCCTGTGACCCGGACGAGCCAGGTTTCTGAGAGCCAGGTTTCTGAGACACGTGGGCAGGGCCAGAAAGAAATTTGAGATGGTTTTGAGTTCCTCTGCTGTGCCCATATTAGCTTGTCAGGTTCTCCGCTTTCCAGGAACATTAATATTTTAAAGCATTGCAGGGGCTGCAGCAGCATATCTTTCCCAAAAATGACTTTGTATTTATTTTTCTGGGCAACTTCATTATTAATGTAAAACTGAAGGTAGTTTAGACAAAACGTTAATGACTGATTTGTTTGTTTAGCTGGATATGAAAAACACCTCTCCTTTCTTCTGTTTCGGCAGTTAAATATTCTGGTTGACACTGGAAGCAGTAATTTTGCTGTAGCAGGTGTGCCTGATCCTGATGTCACCTCCTACTTCAATGTGGAGCTGTAAGTACCTGTTCTGCTCACTGTGATGGGTTAGGGTGTCTTTTAGGTTCTGACTCCTCCGTGCAAAAGGGGGTGGTAAGGTAGTTTGTGGGGCTCCTGTGCCATCCGACGAGAGTGGAATATTTATTGCCTGACTGGGAAGATTTGCCTTGCCTGATGCAAAGCCCTGCTTGACATCATGAACAGTCCCACTGAGCTCTGAGCACAGCACTGATTAGAGCTAAAGAAAAAAAAAGATTGCAGGGTAACAATCTTTTGCAAAATCACACCAATTTTAGCCAATTTTTAATCTGAAAAGTCTTGGAAGGAATTATAAGTTTAAATATACTTTCCCTTGGTTTAAAAACAAAAATTAAAACCCAGTGATTGTATCTGTTACTTGACATTGCATCCAAAACCAAAACTAGTTAATCAAAAACTAATTTGTTGTTTAGTTTGGTCAAGGGCCTCGATCATTTATTGATCTGGACAGACCCTGCTGAATCTGGTTGTTTATAAGATATAACTTGGTGGTTTTGGTGCTTGTTATGCACTAAATTTGCTGTGTTTAACATGTGCTGACATTAGTCACAGCCAAGCACAGCTTTGTCTGTCTGAATCACTCTCCCTCCTTTCTTCCTTATTTTCCACCCTTCTGTAGTTTCAGTTATTTCAGCTAAATTTCACCAATACACAGCGTCTATTTTTATCTGACACCTATAGATAAAAATACTTAAAGAACTAGGAGATTGGAGAGTATCACCATTCTCATTACCTTTTTATGTGTTTTAACATGGGGTTCTGCACTTCTTCTGTTTTTTTTTTTCCCCAATAAGATACACTGGTAATGGAGGGAAAACCAGTATTTCCATGCTGCTTACTTAAATAGCCTTACCTCTGGTCACATATTCAGATGTTAATGGAGATATTTCACATCTCACTCTGATATGACGTAGGTCTGGAAAGTCCAGAATTTGCACTTGAAAACTGCTTCTGCACTACTGTAGAGTTTTACATGCCAGCTATCCCTTTTCATAGGTAGTGCCTAGAGGAAACTTAATTACAAAGAATTAAAAGCACAAGTATTCCTTCTCTCTTTTCTCTTAAGTGATGTTATTTTGTCTGGAAGGGCAAGGCCTCTCCCATAAGAACCATAAAACATTAGAAACAGCAACAGCAGAGGTTGTGTGTTGAGAAGGGCTGTGAAATCACTTGAAGGTTACAGTATCTTATCAGTGTTTTCAGTGTACACTGTATTTTGAGAACTTTGATATAAAGTTTATAATGAAACCTTAACATTTAGGCTCTGAAGAGTTAAGAGTGCTTTGTAAAATGCTTCAAACTAAAGTCATTATAGTCCAGAGCAATTGCAACAGGAATTTCTGTTTGGGGCTGGATTGATGGAGTACTGCCATATGCTCAGAGTAAAGTGCATCCAGTAGCATGCTTGAACCTGGCTACACCTGCTTCTTCCATTTTAAATAATTTAAATACATTTTTAAAATGTCATGTGGGTGGTATCCTGGCCCCACTGAAATCAGTTAGATGTGTAAAAAATGTTGTTTGCAAGAATCCTCCATAGGTCACCTGGTACATACCACAAATGAGGCAGGGCTGTCACCGTATCAGGTCAGCCATGGCTGAGTCTAGTCAAGTGCTCTAAACCTCTGAGAATGGAGAATCCATGCTCTCTCTGGGCTGTGTGTTTCAGTGCTGTGCCACTCTCCTATGAGGGAAATACTTCCTCATGTCCAACCTGAACCTCTTAACATGTAACTCACTGGTGTTGCCCCCTGTGTTACTGTCCGGCACGGCTCTGAAAAGTTTGGCTGTGTCATCTTTCTAGCTGTCTTTCAAGTTGTAAGCTGCTGTGACATCTCCCCATAGCCTCTTGTCTGTAAAACCAAAGCCCTGCTCCTGTCAGGTTCTCATCACAAGTCTTTTGTTTGTGGTCCTTGACCTATGCCCGTCCCTCTTCTCTTTCTCCAGATCCCTACTGAACCGGGTTCCCACAGCTGGCCACAATCTATTCCAGGTGTGGTCCGAGCGGTGCTGACGAGAGGGTGAGGTGGGGCTTCCTTGGACATGTTGTCCATGACCCTCCAAATGTGGCCTGGAGTAGAGTTTGCTTTATGCACAGGACGAGTGCGGGGTTGGCTCTTACTCATCCTGATTTCCAACATCACCCTAAGTCTTTTAATTTGCTTCCCAGTCTGTCCTGATGCATGGAGTTGTTTCCTCTCAGCTGGAAAAGTTTGTGCTTCTTCTTATTGAATGTCATGAGGTTTCTGCTGGCTCAGTCTTCCAGTTTTTCAGGGTTCCTTTGGATTCAAGCTCTGCCATTCAGCATATCAACTACTCCATTTGATGCAATGTCATGTAATCCAGATCTGTAAAATTACCTGAGTGACCTTTACCCATATGTAAATGAGACAAGTGACCTATGTGAACTTTTCTTCCACACTATGTGGAACACTTCAACATTAGATAAAGAGTTTTCCTGTCATCTGGTAATCATTCCTGCAGTTTTTCCCTATATTGTCAAGAAGTGCTTCCATATCAACCTCGTAAACTGCAAATTGAAGATGAGAGGAAAGAAGGATTTGTAATTTGTTAAATTAATGGAACTGAGTTATAGATGTGTGCATGTTAGAATATTAATATTGTGTTGGAGAAAGAGAATGATGGATCTGAATTTCCTGATTGTCATGCTCTTAGTTTAATTTTATTCAAATCATCAACATCTGAGATTAAATGCAAGAGTGTTTTTTTGACTGAAAGTGAGGAGGGTGCATAGGAAAGGCATTATCCTGTTTCTAAATACCCAGAGGGTGTGTTTTTAAGGAAGAGCCCTCCTTGAGCAATTTTAGAACTGGCTTGTTAGGTGATGTTGTGTGTTGTATAATTTGTGTCATATAATGCTGTTGTTTCATTATCTGGGTCTTTCTGTACAAAAGGAATAGAGCTGTTACCATGAACTCTTTCACAACTTGAGCCTTTGAGTGGCTCTGACAAACCGGTGCTGTGAAAAGTTCTGACTTTGCTGTAATGATCATCTGCATACATAACCATCATATATAAGGTTTTGGGAAATGGCCTAATTTGTCCCAAACTGAAAAGAAATAACAGAATTTGTTTCTCAAGCTTTTCAAAATACCAAGTAGTTTTTTGTTGAGTATGCTACTTAAGATAAAAGAGCTACTTAAACAGATGTATACAGGGATTTTCACACTTGAAACTAAATTGTTGGTGATGGCTCTATAGCAGTGTGTGAAAGAGGGACATAGTCAGAGCTGTCAGTATTCAGCATCAGTATTCAGTTTTATTTCAGTGTGAGTACTACTGCCTCACCATATAAAGTTTCAAGAGCAAACTGCTCAAGAGTTGGGGTTAGAAAATGACGGACAATAATCTGAGGTAACACAGTAAGGTATATAACAGCAAGCAAGTGAACTGCTGCTTTGCAGTGTGATCCTGTACAGTTTATGGTTTGAGGTAAATTGTAAACTTGTTCCAGAACCCCTGCAAATTAGATGGGACTTCTTGGTTAAAAATCAAAAATTTCTTTTGTGGAATAATTCGCATTTTCTTCAAGTTGTTGGCCCTGAATCATTTACCTTGTGCCATCCATCTATCATTAGAGAAGAGACCAAAACTTCTGTTCAGATTTTTTTGCCCATTGCTCTTTCTGTCTGTTCTTTGTCATTGCTGTGTGTGGAGACATTGATTTGGTGCTTATGAAAAAGTGAATGGATAAGCAGGAAAATATGAAGTCCTGGTTTGTTCCGGAGCAGCAAGAGAACATGGAATTAGACAGAATTGCATCGGTTTGGTGGGAATTGCATGTGTTTGGTGAGGTCAGTGCTACGCAGGGCTTTCTGCATAATGGAGTTGCTGTTGCTGTGTTGAGCTTCATTCAAATAAAGCATGACACGAGAAATAGTGTTTTGGCTATGGTTTGTTTGGTGCTCAATGCTGGTAATGAGGAGTAACTCCACATGGGGAAAGTAAAACCATTGCTGGTTTTCTCACCTGAGGCTTGAGATCCATTCAAGGTTTGAGGACCATGTATCTGTTGGCTCTTTTGAAGAGAGGGTAGTAACCAGGAAGAAGGGGGTAGTGGCTCTGTAGTGCCATAGTTTAGGAGCCTTTTTCCTTGTCTCTGGCTAAGATAGACTGCTGGAGGAGTTGAATTTCTTATTTTCTTATTATAGCCACAGTGTCTTGTTTGGAAATTTTTGTGCTGTGTGTTTCAAACACTCAGCCTATGAATTAGAACAAGTCTCTAGTTTTGACCTCTAAAGTAATGTTCTTCCTTTGTGTCAGTGAGGTGGAAAAATGGGCTGATTACAGTCAAGAAGATGGAGCAGGAGTTGGTTTTTTAGAACAGAATATAATTACTGCCACAAGGATCGAGATCGCTTCCCTCACAAAGTGTTTTGCTCCTTGAAAGAAATAATAAGGCATTCTCTTCCATATGACATTTGTGCACTTTACAAATGAGATGAGTATCCTCATACCCATTTCTACAGGTGGGGAAGCTAAGGCACAGAGGGCAAGGGAAGACCTGTCCTGCCTTTCCACAAGGAAGTTCACCAGCCATGCTGGAAAATCATAGACTCATTGAATCATAGAATGTAATGTGTTGCAAAGGACCTCTAAAGGTCATCTAGTCCAACCCCCCTACAATAAGTAGGGACATCTCCAGCTAGAGCAGATTGCTCAGAGCCCCATTAAGCCTGACCCTGAATGTCTCCAGGGATGGGGCCTCCACCACCTCTCTAGGCAACTTGTTTCTGTGATCCCCCACCCTCATATAGTTCTTTAGAACTTTTTCCCAATGTCCAACCTAAATCTACCCTTTTTACCTTAAAACCATTGCCCCATGACATATCATTACATGCCCTAGCGAACAGATCTTCCCCAGCCTTCTTATAGGCCCCTTTCAGGTATTGGAAGGTTGCTATACGGTCTCCCCAGAGTCTTCTCTTCTCCAGGCTGAACGACCCCAACTCTCTCATCTTGTCTTCATAAGAGAGGTGCTCCAGCCCTCTGACCATTTTCATGGCTCTCCTCTGGACACGCTCCAACAGGTCCACATCCTTCTTGTGTTGGGGCCTCCAGAGCTGGGTGCAGTACTCCCAGTACTGTACCCAGTCTTTGTGGGTCCTGGCCCTCAGCTCAATCCATCAGGCTGTGACCACTTTAGGGAAGAAGAGCTGTGTGCTGCTGCTGTTGAGAGTCATGCAGCGTCTGTGTTTGCAGATTCACTTTGCTTTATTCTTCCAGCACTTGCTTTTCTCTCTGATTTCAGATGTTTTCTCTTCTGTGGCACAGTCAGACACTTTTCTACATGAAGAACCCTTCATTTTCCCTTCCTTTTCCTGCCCCCACTCCCCCAGTTTCTCTTATGCCAGTAATTTATTCAGACTCTGTTTTGATTTGCAAAATGTACTGCCAGTATCACAGTGGTGCTCTGAAGACCTAGCCTGAGCAGAAACATCTCTTTGTCTAAGCATCATAGAAACACAGAGTTACACAGAAAGGTAAAACAGCAGTAGCAGTATAAGTGACTACATACAGGTGCTAACACTACCTCTGGAATTTGTGTATTTTGAAGTATATGCTGTGGGGCCTATTATCTTGTGTATTTCTGCTGTCTTGGATGTTACAATCTACTGAGCTCTAAAGACCCTTGAAGGATTAGGTGTTGGGAGTATGAAGAACTGCTTATGGTTACAGTCTGGCCTGGTCTTCCCCCCCTCCCTAAGCTAGGAAGAGGATCAGTTCCAAGATGGCCAAACTATCCCTCAGGATAAAGTATCTGCTCAAATGGATGTGAGTTGTCTGCATTTCCGTCTAAAGGTTGTTCCCCATAATAGGCAAAATCACTCCAGCTTCATTTTGGGGAGCTCAGGCTGTGAAGTCCCTTCATGTGGCTGTTTCTGTCAGAACATCTGTTAGATTAAAGCTGGGTTGTCAGAGCTGTCCCTACTTGATACGCTTGCACTTTCTATTGTTTTACACACGGTGCTAAGGTGGTATCATGGAATTATTTAAAACTTAGGTCTTTGTTTTAATTTACTTTTTAAAAAGCTGTCAAGTAAAAAGTCTGTTCTAATGAACTAAACATGGTCATCTGTCTCTTCCGGAGGGGAAGCTGTATGCTGAGGAATGGGACCAAAATAAATTTTAAGTGATGTAGAACTTTTGTAGTTCTTTGGTAGTGATGTAGGTGGAAGGTGATTGCTATATTTATACTACAGGATTTTAAAATGAAAATTGATGTTTTTTCTAGTGTTTTTGTTATGCTTTCTAAGCTTCCTTTTCCTTTCTTTGCTTGCCATACTTAACTCCTTCTTTGTGTTTGCTGCCCTGGTCAAGATGGAACTCTTTCCTTTCTTCCTCCAAGTCATTGGCTCATTTGTTAATAATATCCCAGTCCACTTACTTCCTGATGGGCAGACCAAACTGCAGGTTTCGAAAACATTTGCCTTACTGCTGATATTAACAATAACATTCCAATTTACCCCAAAAGGTTTTTTTTTTACAATATTAATGATGCATTAGTCTACAGCTATTCAGTTAGCTTGGCGTTTCAATTTTAGATTTGAATTCAGAAGCTTTTCATTTCCTAGCGCCACTTAATGTGTTCCATCTCCATTTAAAGAGTATTGCTGCTATTGTAATAGACCAGTCTGAGCCAAGGACACGTTGCACTAGATGGCATAATACCTTAGATTTGAAAGAAGAACAAAAAAGATGCTCATTGTGAAGGTTTGAGCCATTGATGGCTTCAGGATAAAACCCAGACCTCGAGATTTTTTTTATTACTGCTTTTTACTGCTTTTACAATCCATCCTCCATCTACTTTGAGTTTATGTGATTGACTTTGCAGACTTCACTTTTTTTGCTCTCTGGGAAAAATTGAGATTGAATGTATTCTGTTGTCTTGCATTGTAAATGAAAAACTCATACATACGTGTCTATCTTCCTTTTAAAGGTCAAGTACATACAAATCTCAAGGGATTGATGTCACAGTTAAGTACAGTCAAGGAAGCTGGACTGGAGTGCTGGGTACAGATGTCATTACTATCCCAAAAGGAATCAATGGCAGCTACAGGATCAACATTGCTACCATTCTTGAATCAGATAATTTCTTCTTGCCAGGGGTTAAATGGCATGGGATTCTTGGTCTTGCCTATGATGCCTTAGCCAAGGTAAATCATCCTTTCCTCAGCTATCATCTTTCACTATGACAATAAATAGAAATCTGACTACTAAAATAAAGTAAGCAGATGATCTATCAGCTTTAGACTCCTCCCTCCCAACCACTCTTTCCTGTGGATCCTTTGTATTTGTTGCAGAAAGACTAAATTGGGTTGTGATGGTATCATAATCTAATTTGAGGATTTTGGCTTTTCTGGTGATGAAGGCTCCAATTTTAGCCCCTCTGGAATGAATAAGCTTTCACAGAGTTTGTAGTACCAGAGTAATACCAGATTTGTCAATGGACCGATAAACTTACTTGGCAAAGCCCTTGACAATTCATCCTAAGACATTCTCCATTCATCAAGGAAAAGTTGAGGTGGAGGGCATTTATGGATCATTTCAGAACAAGTATTAGTGTTTTCATGAACAGAGAACCAAGCAAATCCTGTTCTGGTGGAGGTAGGAAATTCAGGTAGAAGTTTAATTTAAAAACCTAAAATTTATAGTCTAAATTTTATAACCTTATAATCTAAAACTGGAAAAATTACAGACTGAAGTCATAGTTTTCAACAGACACATAACAGCAATTCACAAACTGAGATATATCCTGTTAGAACAAATTATTAAATCCTGCCTGCTGACTCTGGAGTTAAAATGCTTTACTTAAGAGTTGTGTGATCATCATATTGACTTGTGCTTGTATTTGCTGTCACACACTGTCAACAGAGAGAGAAGAGCTGCTTCTCAGGCTATGGTTTGGGCAGATAGTGTGTTTAGGGGATTTATTTTTCCCTTCTTCAAAGATTTAAGTGCTGTTGGCTGCTGAGGTTGCTCTGTGTTTTGTGTAGTAAGAGCACTTGGCACCTCACAGGCTTGCCAGAGTCTCTGCCTCAGGTGTATATGCACAGATACCTGAATTGTAGTGAAACTGCAGTACTCTTAATACCTGCAAATACGAGCATGACATGCAGTGTAGATAACAACCTGTTACCCAGTAATCAGCTGAAGTGAGTGTGCTTGGATATGAAGGTATTTAAAAGAAAGAAGAGGAAATTAGGGCCATTGAATTCAAAGTTCATTAGTATTAAACCATGTTTTAAAATGGAAAATCCTTACTTTAAAATTCTGCTTTTTAACTGTGGAAAGTTGGGAAGGGAAAGTTACATTTGACTGTTCTAATAACATGTTCCTTTTCCGAGCATAAAGCATTGGTTAGAGTTTCTGCTTGATACTAAAACTAGTATTTGCATTTGAAAACTGCAGTTGAAAAATGCTCTCATGCTTTAAGGATTTCAATGACAGTGGTCAAGAGTAAAAATGTTTTTAAAAACAAGAGAAACAGAAATGAGAGATGTTTGTTTTTAATGACTTCTTATATCTAGAATTTTCATCACCTTGTTGTCAGAAATTCAATTTACTTGTGAAAAGTGGTCTTGTTTGAATGATTTGCTCATTTCTGCAAAGAAACTTTTAATACTTCTGCAATTCTTCTGTTTTTTTTTTTGTTTTGGTTCTCAAAACCTTCAAGCCTTCAAGTTCTGTGGAGACATTCTTTGATTCACTTGTGAGGCAGGCCAAGATTCCCAACATTTTCTCCTTGCAGATGTGTGGCGCTGGGCTGCCTGTTTCTGGAAGTGGTACCAACGGAGGTAGTCTTGTGGGTATCTGTCAATCAGAGAGGGAAGATGTATCTTTGTTAATCTCTCTCCCTCTTTTCTATGACTTTCCTAATTCTTCCAAATTTAGTGTTTAAATATATGAAATGTTATGTAATTTTTAAGGAAAAGTTGACCATTTAGGCAAAACTCAAGTGTCTGTTTATTTCACCGTTCTTTTTTTTTCCCTTTCAATTTTTAGTAAACTTCTGCATTTCAAGTTTAATTTTAATAAAGAAAAATATAAGTGTTGTGGTGTTTCCTCAGAGCAGATTCTCTTACCTTTCTTAAACTGAGTCATTACTCAGCTGCTAAGCTTGTTCAAACTCATCAAACTGCTATAGTAATTTTTTTATATATATATTATGTGAAAAGGGGAAGAGGAGTCAAGGCTCTTTTCCTTTTTTTTTTTTTTTTAGACAACATACCGAAGGAAATAATCTGAAGACCATATTGTCCTTTGTTGTTACTCTGGGAAGTCTTTCCGTCTGTTTTAGTGGGAACTGACCTTTATTTGGATCATGAGTCGGAATGACTGTTCCTGGATGATGCTGAAATAAGCATATCAGCACAGGAGCTGATCAAAACCAGTTATTTTGCTGTAAATTCACAAACTGTAAATGTTAACACACTTGAGACAGATGAAGCCCAAGAGAGAACTCACTTGTGTTAGTTCAATTCAAAATCTGATGGTCTTAGGGTGCTTCCAGTCAGCTTCAACTTAAGTCTTGCTGGAGGTTAATAGTGACAGCAATGATGGGATGGTCACACTACATTTTGGATGTGTGTAAGAAAAAAAAGGTGTTCTTAAGCAGCATTAAGCCTTTTCTAATCTGATAAAGTGCATTTATTATGTGCATGTTTAAAATTCTGTCCCATTTTTATACAATGAGTAGATTAAACCACTGAAGTTACTGTTTGGATTTGAAACAGTGGAGCTTTCATAAGAGAATCAGTGTGAGCTTGTAGATTAAGATGCTGGTATTTTGGCCCAGTGTGTCAATTCTGTTTGTCTGAAGCATAATCTAGTTAATGTCCTAGATGTAACATGCTGCTTTATTATTGACAAAGAACTCCCTTACAAATGGTGCTAAGTTAAAATTTCAGTGCCCTGTGTATTACAGTTCTATAGTCCCCTTTTTTCCTGTACTTGTCCCCAAAAAAAAGTCTGGGATTTTGAAGTGTGTGAATTCCTTCTCCTTAGGTTCTGGGTGGAATTGAACCAAGTCTGTACAGGGGTGATATTTGGTACACACCCATCAAAGAGGAGTGGTATTACCAGGTTGAAATTCTCAAACTGGAGGTTGGAGGACAGAACCTTGAACTGGACTGCAGAGAGGTATTTGTAATAGTGTGTTTCTGTCTATATAAAACACAATTTTGATTAAGAAAAACACTTATTGGTCAGTTTGTCTTTGCAAGCGGATGTGTATTGCTGTTTCCTCTGAGAATTAAGGCTCCATGGCAAGTTTGAAAAGAAAGGAACAATCCATGTGAAATGCAGTGTGTACATCAAGCATGTTAAAATTGCTTCAAAGATGACTTTAAAGTATTTTCAGTAAATTAGGGACTAAGCTACAATTAGCTCTGCCTCTTTACTAGTTGAAGTTGTAACAAAGGTGTCTAAACAGTGATGATGGTGCATTGATTCAAGGAGGAGCTCTTTAAACAGCTACAGTTTATGGTTTTCTCTTTTATAGTAAAATCAAACCAAAGGGGTTTTAAGCAATTCTGGTCAAACAAAGGAAAGGGAAGATTTTCAATTGACCCCTGTGACAATGTCTAAGCATGTAATTCACTATGGCAGTGGGCAAGTGTCATCCTGGGATGCTTCTCAGAGCATCTCGTCCTGTGCCCCTTTTTTTCTTTTTTGTTTTGTTGAGTTTTTTTGTGTAATGCACTTCTGCTCACTTCAGCCTTGCCATTTATCATTCCTGATGGATATGTTTTCTTTTTGTATTGGGGATAATGTTCTGCTCTCTCTGATTCAGTACAATGAGACTGTGTTGCTGGATTTTTTATTCCAAAGCAGTTTAATATTTTTTTCTGGAGGATATATATCTATGTGTGTATTTCATTTGTTTCTTACTGTTGCTTGTTGCTGTTCATGTTTTTATTTTACTTCTATAATTTCCATGCCCTGTTTTCATTAAACATCTTAATTTTATCTTATGCTTGTTCTCTTAGTTGGACATCATTGGGACATGACAATTCTCAGTTTTTTATAGTTCATACAAATTAAATTGAATTCATTATTAAAATCTTACATGTGCATGGATATTATGTTTGTATACAAAATATGGATTTTATCTTGCCATATAAAATATTTTAAATTAGTCATATTGTTTTTCATCTTAATATGCAAAACAAGGTCTATTTAAATACCTCTTTACTATACTGTTTGGAAAGCAAAACTGCTCATCCTCTAAGGTAAATGTTTGTGTTTGCTCTTCTTTCTTGCCTTAAAAAAGTCAGCATGTTTTTGAAGAGGAGCGCTTGTACTCATGGTTTGATACATGCTGTTTCCAGAAAACAACTCATTTAAAAACCTAGCAGTGTTACAACAGTTTCCTGTCATTGTCAGTCTTTTTTGAGCCAGGGTTTGCTTTCACGTTGTACATATTAGCATACTGTGTGAGTTGGTGTTACAGAAGGCATCATTCCTTTCTTAATCAAAGGAGATCTTCCCACAAAAATTTAGAAGAACAGTAAATTAGAGCTAGTGTAACTTTTGGCTAGTTAGGAGCTTGCAGAGGAGGCGTAATCCACTTGTACAGGATAGTAACTATGTGCCCTCTCTCCTCTTAGTTGTTTTCTAGGAAATGGAACTTTTTCTTTTTTTTTTTTTTAACCGTAACCAGGGACTACTCCTTTCCTTGCAAGGAAAAAGCAGTCCCTTTGCTTCAGTGCCGGGAACCTGTCCAGTGTCCCGCTCTGCAGCTGTGGCCTTGAGCCCAGCAGACCAGGGCTGAGGGAAGTACTGAGCTGCCAGCAGCACATGCTGCGGTAGGCTGTGCTGTTAAATATTAACCAGGAAGACTAAGAAGGCAGAAGTTACTGCCCTCTGCAATTACACTGTACACAGCGTGAGAATCCAGGTGCTTAGTTCCTGGCTGAGTGACCCTGCTACTTGAGGCATTTTGCATGGTTTTATGTTAGTGATTGACCCCCTTGGCTGTGCCTCCTACCTGTTTTTTCCCCAAGAGCGGATCTCCAGGATGCTGGTGATTGTGTATTTGTGGTACAAACCTGTTAAAATGGACTCCACAATGCCTTGATATTTCTTTCCACTCTTTAGAGCTATTTCTGAGAGTATAATAAACGGTTTTCTGTTTGCATTTCTTTCAGCTCTGCTCAGCAGCCTGTAGCATCTTTTTCAAACAGAAAATAACAAAGTTAGAGTTAACTGTTTTACTTTTCATTTTTGTCACTGCTCTAAAGATATTCCATGTGACTTGGTAACATCTAAACCAATGTATTTTAAATTTGCTTGCTCTTTGACCTCTTCCTAAAAAGCTTATGCTGTATGTTACGTTGTGTTTTATGATTATGCCATGAATATGTCCCTGTTCAGTTATATTGATTCTGCTGCCTAAGCTGGTAACAGAAGTAGTTCATGCAAAACAGCTGCCACTGCTTCTTGTCTTTTTTTTCCTTTCCCACAATTAACCATAGTTTTTAAGGAGGTCTTGAAAAAAGATGTACTTTTTAAAATGTTTATTCTTTACTGTATCTGCAGGTTGCTGAAATCTCTTCATCTGAGGCTTGGGGTTTTAATAATTAAGATAAAGGCTTGATTAGATTTTTTCAGTGCAGATTTTGATGCTGCAAGGTTGAAATTTCAGATTTCTTTGTACTTGTTTTTATCTGCATTTTAGCGATTTTCAATACAGGAGAGAAAGGTGGTAGCATTTGGCATTTGTACTTTTGAGCCAGTACTAAATATGCCATGTAATGAGGCCTAATGTTCCCTGACTATTCTTAAATTAGATGTGCCGGTCATTAAAAATAAGCTGCTGTATTGTGTTTAAACTCAAATTAGTTGTTTTATGATAGCAGAGACCTTGATCCAAAGCGTGGACACCTACATAAGCCACATCAGTGTGCTTATCGTCTGCCTGTGCTGACCATGAGAGTGCTTTTGCACAAAGCATGTGGGAGGTAAAGTTGATTAGGTGACACCTCTGAGAGGGGCTGGGCTTTCCTTCCTTTTACAGCATCTTGGCAATTTGCACCAGCTATGGTGACATGCAGTAATTTCCTGAGTGGTGCAGATAAACTCACTGTTGTGTCTAGGCTGACCCTATCTTGCTTTTGCTCTCAGACTTCATTTGAATTCAGGCTATCAATTTGAGCGAGCTGCTGACAGATATGACATGTAGGTTTGGGAAGACAGCTACCAAAAAGTAACAGCTTTGTTATTGTTATGAAACAGTGGAATCTGCATGACATTAACTACACTGAGTAATTTCTTTCCTCTTTTTCCCCCTCTCTAGTATAATGCTGATAAAGCAATAGTAGACAGTGGGACTACGCTCCTCCGTCTACCCCAGAAAGTCTTCACTGCTGTTGTGCAAGCAATAACTCGCACATCCCTGGTAAGCAACTGGCATTAAATCTGCTTGAAATGTTAAATTCCTATTAAATGAGACATGATCTTTGAAAAAAGTGTCATCTTTGCTCTCTACCTTGTAAATCATAGAGTTTTAATTGAGGGGAGTGGAATCTTTCCTGGTCTATGCCTGTTAATAAGTGAAAAATGATTGACAGTCTGTGATGGAAACAGAAAAGGGAATGGAAAAGGTGAAAAGGGAAAGGGAGGAGGAAAAAGAGGGGTTCAAGTAAAGAGAAGTAGTGCCTATATGGAAGTGTGTCAGATGTAGTGCAGAGATGGAATATTCTGTTCTGAACATTTCAGAAACATGCAAATAATCCCTGTTGCTCTGATTCAAAGTATTAAGAGTGCAAAAGTATGTAGTTCAAAACAGACTGTTTATAAAGTAGAACACGTTTTGGCAAGCAGTTCCTTTCCAGGTATAATGCTTACTGTTGTATAGAATGGATGCCATTTGTTAGGATTATTCATATCCATAAAGCTGCTTTTGACCTTCATTATTGAATTATTTATGTTTTAAAAGCATCTTCGGAAATACAGTGGGCTTTAGAAGTAGGGTGCAGAGATGGTCGATTTCTGTGACTGTAGAGTATCTGAAGCAGCATTTGCTGGTTAAATTAATAAATGTTGGTTGAATACAATGAACAGTGCCAAGAAGGTTAAAGATGAAAAATAAATCCCAGATATTTCAATGTGAACAGTTGTAATATTTTTGTCGTGGATTCACGATCAGACAGCAAAAGTCATTGCAAATCACAGGAAATACAGTAACCAGCTGCCCAAAAGACAGAGCATTTGCCTGTATGCTGACAATTCAAGATTCCTACCAGTTTGAGAACAGAGATCTGGCATGAAGTGGTCTTTGCTGCCTGCAGGTGTCCAGTGTCTGAAATAATGGTACCAGTTATCATCTGTAGCTCAGTTTCCATGATTGGAAAGTTCTACTCTTTGCAAAGCACTTAAGTATTGGCTGGAACAATTTCAGTCAGTGGGGGGGAATTGAAATAAGCCTACCCAAGAGCTCTTGCAATGGCACCTTGGCTCCTGCGAAGTGGGTCACAGTGGTCCAGACTCCTCTCTGATACTGGTCAGAAGGACCTTTGAACTAGGGCTTTCCACATTACAGGTAAATAGTCAGGCAATCGATCAATAAGGTATTAGAGGGTAACGACTCACTCACTCTGCTTGATGCATTTTTAATAGGAAGAACAAAACCCATTTACTAATTCTTCTATTTTAGGGTTTGTTGTCTCAAGGACTTTGCTGCTGTACCTTTTTCCCTCCACATAGACAAAAAGTTACTTTCACAGCTCAAAATAAAGGAGACAGTCTATTAAACAGTAAAGTAGTTACAAGATGTAAGGATCAGATTCTGGCCATGTATGAGTGATGTCAGGGCAATTATCATTTTTAGCAATTGTACCATGGCATCACAACCATACTGATAGCACTCTGTGCTTCTGGCTGGCTATTTATCACTGAAATGTAAAATCATCTGCTGTAGTCAGACATACTTCTCTGACCACAAGTGAACCAAATTAACAAGTTACTGCTTCTGATGGCTTGTTAGGGACTTCCCAGCAAGATGTCATTGCCCCCTCAGGTATACTGGGATCACTGCATGTGAAGCTTTCCTTTATTCAGCTCCATAAAAATACAAGACAGCGAACTTTATGCTCTTTAGTGGTGTTGATTGTTTTCCAAACACTACTTACTTCGATCTAAGTCTTTTAGGGAGCAGCAATAGGTGCAGTTTGATGTTGGCAGGTCTGAAGGGTGGTGGTTTTGACAGATGAGTAGAGATGAGCCACAGAGGCGTGGCAGCTACTTCACCTCACTGAGGTGAAGTCAGAACAGCATGTCTACTCACACCATTAATATAATGCTAAGTTAATAAATTGAAGAAAGGAAGGCTCAGATCTTTATTTTAATAACCTTTTAGGTATCATACAGCCATATCCCTCCCAGTGCATTTCTTCAGCATACAGAATAAGGCAAAGAAATGCAATGTAATAAGCAGTCTTTCTGGGAAATGAAAGTAGGCACTTAAAATAGAGCACTTCCTAGACTTGGTCTGTCTAGTCTGGATGCTATCTTGCAGTTTTTCTCAGAACACAAGCTCTGCCTTCCAAGAGAAAATGTAAAGGGAGGAGAGCTATATTTTTCAGCAGGTCTGGGATTTAACTGAGGGACAGAGTGTTCTGTCCTGTGCCAAGAGCTATACTTAAGCATGCAGTGAGAGTTAAGGGTAAAAGCAGTCTGCTTGTGTTGGTAAGTCTCATTGTGTGTTTACATGAGTGTACACCTGTTGACCCAAGGACAGAGATGAGCACCAGGGAGCATTAAGTCTCTGATTCTGTACAGGACTAGCAAATATTTAATTGGCAGGCATGTGGGTGTGTGTGAATACTTGTCACCTGTAAAATGCCATCTAGCTAATGGATGAGCTGATATTTACAAAATAACTAATATCACAGATAAATACAAAGGAGGGGAGTAGAGTGACTGGATTCCATCTTTCTCCTTCTCCCACATGGGAGGCTTTGGCTGTGCAGCATCAGAACAGGATACTGCCTTCAATGTCACAACTAGCACAAAGTATTGCACTCAAATAAGGAAGGGTTTTTCTCTGATAAGGTAGCAGATCAGCTTTGTGTGCTTCAGGAAGTATGGACATCAGACAGTGTTTTTCTTAGGCAAACAAGCTCTATAGGGGTTTTCTTTTTGCTTACCTAGTGCCATGGATATATTTAGAAGTACTGTTAATCTTGTTTCAAAAGCATGTCAAGTTGAATTGGTAGTGAGTGGCAGGGCAATGAAAGAGACAGAGGGTGGTCTACCTTTACATTGATTGTAGTAGACCTTAGATACCAGGAAATTTCGGTTTAGCCCTTGGCTTTGAAGCCCCAAGGTTGAGTAAGAAGCTGTAGGTATGTGAGGAAGAGCGATGACTCCATTATATGTTCACGCAGTTTGTATTTAGATTTGTGTTTTTAAAAAAATACCTGCTGCTTCAAAACGTTGGCATTTGGTCAGAGCTGTTCAGAGCAGAAGTAGATAGTTAGGCAGTAAAAGGCCATTGAGCCTTTTCCTTTCTGTGGTTCTGATTGCTCATGAAGGTCATATGTGTTCTTTGCAGAAGTGGAAGTAGTGAGACACAGGTGGGGAGGAAAGGGAGAGTGAAACTTGCTTTTGCATCTTCCCCCTTCTCCTAAGTCATAATGGGTTATGACACACTTGCATTTGTGTGTTGGGTTTTTGCTTTGGTGCTGAAGAAAAAGCTCTTTGTCAGACTTGTGTTCATGCTTGAATTTCTCCATGAGAATGGAAGAAGCATTGAATAGTGGTAATGATAATTTGCAAAAATCTGTCCAAGTGTATGTAATTTGCCTGCTTTTTTGTTGTGTTGTGTTTTTTTTAATAGATACAAGAATTCTCTTCTGGTTTCTGGACTGGTTCACAGCTTGCATGCTGGGACAAAACTGAAAAACCATGGTCCCTATTTCCCAAACTGTCCATTTACCTGAGGGATGAAAACTCCAGTAGGTCGTTTCGGATCACTGTCCTACCACAGGTCTCAACTTTCTTTGTATATTCAGTTTTGCATTTATTATTACTATTATAAAGCATATGCTTTTAAAAAATATGAGCTATTTTTAGAAGTAATAGAGAACTGGCTTATTGCATCAAGGGAAATCTTTTTTAAATTAACATTTTAAAATCAAATTTTAAATAGGGAGAATAACAAACTTGTCAAACCTAGAACCAAAAAAATGTAGTTTCCTTCTGAGTGTAGTCCATATAGTTGGGAATTACTTTTTCTAATTTTCTGGGGAAACAGCAAGTTTTTGTTTCATTTTTACAAGCTATAGCCACATAAGATGTCAGTACAGAATGTCTCTGCTTATTTTGATCTTCTCATTTTGGAAAGCAAATTTGTTTGTTTTTTCTGGCATTCTGAGCACTTCTGCATATGACAGTCTAGGCAATAAGACGATGAGATCTCTTCAGCAGTTTCTCTAACTTGGTTTATCTTTCATTACTATTCCATCCCAGCTTTTAGAATATAGTGTGCCAATTTTATTCTTCCTCTCTGCCTCCCCTCCACCTGCCCCCTCTGTAGGCTGCAATACAGGATAGTATCCTCTTTCAGTACAATACAATATTTTACCTTAGGGGATGGTCAGGAGCAAAGGGGAGAACAAACTTTTAAAGTACATTTTAACTTTAAACACAGTAAAGCCTTGTGATAAGCTTTTTCTGTATTGATCATGTAGCTTGGCAATCTTTCATCTTCCCTGAGGAGACAAGAGGTAAAATGTGACTTGAATTTATGAATTTAGAGCCTTGAAGCTAACACTGAATGCTCTCTGAATCAATTCCATCCCAATATTTTTTTTAATAGTAAAATTATTCTCTAATTAGAGTTCATATCCGAAGTTCTTTCTCACCTATCTTTCCCTCATGGAAAATACAATTAAAAGTGGCACTCATTAATTTGCCATTGACCTTCACATAGTGACTTATAGTGCTCAAATTTAAGCTCAGAATCGAAGAGCTTTACCTCTTACCTGCATGTAACTTTTGACCACTTTTTAATCATGTCCTGAAATCTGTTTGCCCCTGTTAATTCTCTATTTCCAGTGGAGTTCAAGGGTTTCAATGTAAAAATCAAAAGGTGTGAACTTCTTAGTACTGTGTGGTGTTGTTTTTTACACTCTGGCTTTTTTATTTGCTTGTTTGTTTTAATAGCTTTACATTCAACCCATCCTTGGAATAGGAGACAATTTACAGTGCTACCGATTTGGCATCTCTTCCTCCACAAATGCTTTAGTTATTGGTGCTACAGTCATGGAAGGCTTCTATGTAATATTTGACAGAGCCCAGAAGAGAGTGGGCTTTGCAGTGAGTCCTTGCGCAGGTAAGAGAAATATTGTTCAGGACTTGGTGAGTGAGGAGACACTTGCTGCTCTCAGAGAAAGGCTTTTCCCACTTGTCTGATAGGAAAAATCATGGTTACTCAGGAAGTGTGAAGGGTGTATTTTCACAAGAGAATGTAGTGATAGGGCAAGAGGTAACAGTTTTAAACTGAAAGAGGGGAGATTTAGGTTACACATCAGGAAAAAAATCTTCACCGTGAGGGTAGTAAGGCACTGGAATAGGTTGCCCAGGGAGGTTGTGGATGCCCCCTCCCTGGAGGTGTTCAGGGCCAGGTTGGATGAGGCTTGTGCAGCCTGGTCTAGTGTGAGGTGTCCCTGCTCATAGCAGGGAGGTTGGAACCTGATGATCTCTAAGGTTCTTTGCAACCTTAACCATTCTATGATTCTATGATTTTTGAGCAATTCCAAGCTATTCAGATTTCCAGGGGAGAGAAAAAAAAGAACAAGCTGTATTGCATGCAACAATCTTTTGATGTGAATTAAATCAGCCTCAGCTCTGGGTATCTTTGCTGTGTTCTTCCCTCTGAGAGAAGATCATCTTTCTGAGACATCTGTCTCTGTGGTTTGCCCAACAGTTACACAAGACTTGTCCTTGTTTTTAGTGCAGCTTCATTTCTGTCTAGTTCCTCTTCTGATTTGCAGATAAATGGACTTCAATGAACTTTTGCAATGTACAGTGAAGTACATTATTCACACTTTTCTCTTAATGTAAATTGTGCCTTTTCAGCCTTTCAGAAATACTCAAAGAAAGAGCTAAGATGCAAATGGAACTCAAACTAAGACTTTCAGTGTTTGTGTTGGTTCTAAACCAATAGGTTTCTCAGTGTAAGCATTAAATTTTTTTAATTAGTTGCTGAGAAAATGTGAAAAAGCTCATTATTTTTGGCTGATTTTACAGCTTTCTCACTTTTTCATGGTATCTCTTCTCTCACCATGGGTAGCTAGAATGAAAACTTCTGGGGTTTCCTCTCATTGTTGATAAGACATTGCTTTGGCACCACAAGAACATACATGTGGGAGAGAAGGTAAATGACATGTGCCCAAATGCAAGTCTCTGTCCCAAAGAGAAGTGATCTATGCCCTGAAAAGCGTTATATCATCTGAGATTTGCATGGGAAGAGGACTAAGACTGACAGTGCTTCTTTAATACCCATTATTTATGTTAGAGAGGTTAAGGGCAGAAAGTATTTAAATATGTAATGCAACCAGGTAACTGAGGAAAGAAAAAGAGATAGTAGCTAACTGAGTTGTAGCTCCAGAGCATTTTAAAAGCTTTTTTTTTATTCTTTTTTTTTTTCCTTTTTTATTTAATCTCTGCATTCTTAATGGGTTCAAAATTATCATCTTTGAGCTTGCTATAAAAGAAAATCTGGGTATTGATGTGGGTTGTTTAATGAAGACCTCTGTTAGGTGCCACACAGTGATGAAAGACACATTTTGAATGCATCTGGAAGGAAAGTGTAGCTAGACAAATACAGCAGACCAGGCTTTTCATTCTTCCTTGTGCTTCCTGACTGTGATTTTAGCAAGTGTATATCTGCCTTCTGTCCCTGCCATGCTGCAGCCATTAATGGAGAGACGAGGGGGCATTTTAAGAGAACATATTGACCAACATGTGGTCAGCAGGGGACACGAGCCAGCTGGTGCTCATAAGAACTGCTTTGACAGCACATCTTTGTTGTGAAAAAAGTGTCAGGGAACCATAATAACACCTTAATGTTACTATTGCTACATAGAAGCGTAGAGTCTGGCCACTTAATGTAGTTCTGACAGCCTCGTCTAGGGTGGAAGAACTGAGTTTGCTGAATATAAATTAAATTTGAATTTATATGAGCTTGGACACATGATGATACCCAGCTGGTGCTAGAAGGCATTTCCTCCTTTTTTCTTTGTCCACGTTTCATGCATATGCCTAACTTAGCATTCTAAGAAATTAGCTTCTTGAGAAATCAGGTGACACAAGCCACTGACTGAGACAAGATATACTGATTTATCAGACTCCATCCCCAAGGGGCAGATGACATTTTGCTGGATGTGCCAGTTATTTTGAATTCCCTTCTTCACAGCTTGTGGTTTCCATATTTAACACTACTTTCATCAGAAAACCACAACTGTGAGTGGTTAGCAGTCGGTGCAGTGTGAGAGATTAAGCTGTCTAACTGGCTTCCTGTGGAGGCCAGCCATGTCCTCCACAGCAACTATATTAATGTCATTTCTTTGGAGCTTTTTAGTCTGTTCATGGGCATAAAGTAAATTGAATTACTGGTGGCACAAATCTTCAGAAATAGACAAATATGAAGACCATCTGGTGTGGCTTTGCAATGACCTATGCTTTCTTGTTTACAAGAGTATTAACACTAAATTTACACCCACGTTTTTAAAAGATAATAAACAGGTATATGCTGAATGCAAAAATGGTGGGAACAGGACCAAAAGTCTTCATTGAACTCCTAAGTTTCCACTGGGACTTGACTAGAGATGAGAACTGGCTTATCCCACAGTACTTGCACCATTTTCATTCTCCAGGATGTACCAAGAATGAGGAGAGTTAGAAAGAAGGCTGTGGGAAGCCATTCCATTGTAGCAGGAAATGTACTTTTTCCTCATTTTGTGAAGCCCCTGAAGACTTATTCTGCCTGTTACTAATTTCAGATTGTTTCAAGTTGCCTGTTGCTCATTTCAAGGATATCCTACTGTTTACAGGATGACTAGGGAAGGTTTTGGATCAGGTCCCTTCTTGAGAGATGTTCACATCAACCAATTAGTATTAATCAAGCAACTTAATGGTACTTTGGCATCAAGCAGAATTACACCCCTAGTATTTCTGTAGTAAGTGAAAAGATCTTAGGAGCAAGACTTGGGTATTTTGTAGGTAATAAATGCACCAAGCACTGTAATCATAAATTACTTCTACACTAAACTGTGATGAGACAGAATTAACCCAAATTTGTGGGCAGTAAATTCGGGAGAATAGATAACATGATGAATAGCAGAGCTTCAGTCCAGAAGAACCTTGGTAACCTGGAGGACTGAGTAGCAGAAACCTCAAAAGTTTCAGTGAACAGAAGTGCAAAGTTCTGCACCTTGAACAGAAAAACACCATGCATGGGTACAGTCTGGGAAGGGACCAGCTGAATAGCAATCCTGTGGAAAAAGAACTGGGGATTATGGTGGGCCCCAAGTTTAATACCAGCCAAGGGTTAGTGTAAGTGAAACTACGTAACAAAGGGTAACATCCAGTGTATCAGGAAGGTTCCAGCTGGACATGAGGAATTTCTTCTTCACCAGGAAGGCTGGTACAGCACTGTCCTCAGGGTTTTACAAGACCTGGCTGGCTGCAGCTGACCTGATCTATTGATGGTGACAGTCCTGCAGTGAGGAGGAGGCTGGACTAGGTGACTTCCAGGGGGCCATTTACATTTTTATAATTACTTTGACCTAACTTCAGGTTTGCTTCCTTTCCAAACCACCCAAGATTGTGAGTGAGAGTGTTTGAGTTCTACACAAAGGCTATAAAATAGCATTGTTGCAGAGGTGCCATTTTCTTTCTGTAATCATCAATAATGAAGAAAATCACATTTATTCAAGGTCAAGAACTTACTGTAGGTAGCTACCACTGTATGTTCTAATAAAAATATGCCAAAATATCCTAATTCAGCTAATGTGTAATACCCTAAGTGTGTGTGACTGTTAGTTTATGTTAAAGGCTTGTTTGAGCAATTTAAGCAAATTTCCCCTCTTTTGATTTCCTCTCAGTTTCTCTGATGGTGGAAGAGGGTGAGGGAAAACTTTTCTTTTTGGAGCAGAAAAAAGCAGAGGCTGTGCTGCTATCAGGCATTCTCAGAATGTAATTTAAAATGTCAGCCACTATGGCAACAGTTTTGCATTGCCTTTTTAATAGCAGTAATTGCTGTACTCAAGCCAAATAATGAGTAATTAGGGACTGTTTATTTTCAAAGCTATTTCCAAGGTGGAAAATTGTGCTGCTGCTTTTTTTTTTTTTTCCTCCACTTCTTCTGTCACCGTTTGACTCAGTTTGACAACAACGCTCTCAATCCCCTCCCCCTCCCACCCAGGTAGGGAAGGAGAGAGAGAAAAAGAGAGACACTTGGCTGGATTGAAAACTAAACTACACAGATTTAATTAAACATCAATGCTGTAAGAAAATATATACAATTATATATAAATGTGTTCAGGGAATGTACAAAACCCCTCTCACCTCCCCCCACTCCCAGCAACTCCCACAGCATCTCCTGAGCTGGGAACAGTCCTGAAAAGTCCCAGAGCTGCTGGAGAGAGAGCGCAGAGTGATGAGGGTCAGGAGAGCTCAAGCCCGGGGGTCGACGGTGCTGGATGGACGGAGCCCTCCCCAAACGCTGGCCATGGGTGGAAGAGAAAGGAAGAAGAAGCAGAAAGGAAGTTGTCTTCTGTGATCTCTGACCTTCCTCTGAGCTTACGTAGATATATGGAATGGAATATCTCTGGCCAGTTTTGCTGTCTGTCTAACTCAGCCTCCTACAGGGGGGGTCATAGATCTCCCCTTATTGTCTGAGCTGGCAGAGTAAAAGTGAGACCTTGGAGTCCCAGCAGCTACAAAAACATTCCAGCGTTTGTTATTCCTAGCTGGAATACTCTGCTACTAGTTAAAGAAAGCTTACTGAAGGAAAAAAAATCAGTAAAAGGAAAAGTGGCTTCATCCTAGCTCAAACCAGGACATCTTCAAAATACTAAATTCTTAGGAGTCACATTAGTATTAAATGTCGTTTCATTTGGTTTTGCTGCAGAACTTCGTAGAGAAAGATGAAGTGGTGTTGGGGTGAGAGGTTCAGAAGAAACAACTGGATGGTAGACAAAGTGCAATACTGTGACTCTGAACAAAATAGATTTCTACCACAGACCTTCTAGATAGTCTTTTACAAATCTGTCCATTACTGTGCAGCTCCCTTACCATGCCTACGTAACAGCAGTGTCTTGGAAAAGATCTGATGATGATACAGAGTGCACAGGCTAGTTTATTACCATCTGATGAGCTAAAAGAGTATGCGTTTGGTGTTCACTGGTGTTAGGGTGCTTGTGGGTGCAGCCTCAGGTTTCACCCAGTCCACTCCACCAGCACATTGCTGCTAAAGAAGTCTTCCCACACTTGCAGCTGGTGAAAGGATGGTTCAGTTAAATGACCCTACATAAAATTCCTTGTCTGGGCATTTTGTTTGTTATGACAGGTTGGTTTTCCATCAGATCAGTGAGTTAGCCTGACTCTCTTTGCAGCCTACCAGTCACTAGCACAATACAAAAGAGGCAGTGAGGGACAGGAGTGCAGGCAAGCAGGACTATCTCTTTCAGCAACAGCCCACAATAAAGTTGAATGAAGTCCAATGAGACTTAAACCTTTTAATATGAGGTGTTGGAAGGTCAGGGACTGAATGCTAACTAAAATCTCTCTCAATAAATTGCAGGTGAAGCAGCCAATCTATTCTGCATTTGTTTCTCCACAAATAACCTTAAAGGCCACCTTCCTTCCTCTCCCAAACCCAGGCTCCCCTCTTCCTTCCAAAGGGTCCTTTATGCTAATCTCTTTAAACATGCTTTCAGGAGATGTATCTAAGATACATGTAAATAAGTAGTGCTGTTTTCAGTAGGCAGGGTCACTTAAAATTTGGCAAGAGTGTATCAGTGTGTAAAATGAACAAGAAACTATGCAGGAAGGTTAAAACTGAGGCCTTTATAAGAAATACACAAATGTTTCTTGGAAGACTCTGACTAGGAAAGTGAATTACAACTGTCAGAAGACTTGTTAAGATGCACAGAGAGTACTAACTGCAGGCTCCTAGTTGCCCCTAGCAAGCTGAAAGGTATCCATCCTTCCCTGGCTGGTGAACTTGCAGGTCCAAAATGCGCTGAATATTTTGTTGCCCTAGGCAACTCATTTGCTCTGCTTTTACAATACCCGTAGCCCTGTCCACAACTCAGGGGAACATTGCTGTGCTTGCCACGGTTACTGTGACAACCATGGGCAGGATAATCCTTTTTAGCAGATAGTGGTTTAACAAGCAGGGGTTTTTCATGGTAATGAGACAAGTCGATCAGTCTGTGATGTTACGGAGATGGATGGCCATTTGAAAACAGCTGCTGAGGCACGTGATTCTCATCTTAGCTTTGTCATCTCCATTTTTCAAGCTGCTTGGTTAGCTTCTCCCTCCCTGCCCAAAGCACTGCTTCTTCAAGTCGCAGCTCCTTACTCCTGACATTGTCCTTCCTCTCCAACATTCCCCTCTCTGTACAGCTGTCCTGCCCCACCTCCTCTTCTGAATTTTTACCTCCACTCACAAGAGTATCTGTGCTTCTTTGCACCCCGCACCTTGAGTTTAGGATACAGTCCTTTTAGGTATCTGTGAAGCTAACGATCCTGCATGCTGCTCTCTAAGACCGTGGAGACAGCAAACACAGAAGATGTAAGAATAATCTGAGGTACACTTCCAGGGGGTTGTGAATGCCAGAAACAAATAATACTGCCCAGGCTCTGACTTAGTCCAATGTAGGTGGTGTAGGATTTTTAAGCTGTGTCAAATTGGCGTGTCTGAAAGGTTAGTCCAGAGAGAAGAGGTGATCCAGTGGCCTAGGCTTTAATTTGGTTGTGGGAGACCTGATTTAAATGTCTGCTTTCTTGCTGACAGCCTCTGCAGAGGTGGGAGTATCATAGAATCACATCATGGAATCATAGAACAGCTAGGATTGGCAGGGACCTTACAAATCATCTAGTTCCCACCCCCCTGAATAGGCAGGGACACCTCCCACTAGACCAGGTTGCTCAGAGCCCCATCCAACCTGGCCTTGAACACTTCCAGGGAGGCAGCATCCACATCATGATCTCCTTAAACTCCTCATTCCCTTGCAATGAGAAATGCAATAAAATACAAGCATGCTGAGACATACAATGATGGAAGAAAAGGGATATATAGGTATTTAGGCTAGATTTTTCTGCTGCTTGCTTTTAAATGGTGTCTAAGACTTAATGTTTTTCTTTTTGTAATTTCTCAGAAGTTGATGGCTCTCTGGTATCTGAGATTGAAGGTCCCTTCACAACTGCAGATGTTGCAAGCAACTGTGTTTCTAGCCTTACATTCCGTGAACCAGTGTTGTGGATTGCCTCCTATGCTCTCATGAGCCTGTGTGGAATTATCCTCCTAGTACTGATCATCCTGCTGCTTATCCCACCACGATGTCAGCATCGCTACACTGACAATGACGTGGTCAATGATGAATCCTCCTTAGTGCGTCATCGATGGAAATGAAAAACTTGATCATGAAACCTGGGACTTACAACGAAGAACAAAGTACTTTGCCAAGGGGAATAAGCCAATGCCTCAGTCCTTTCTACGGTCACTACAAATTGCTGTTGAAATCCTGCCAAATATCCTGCATCTTAACTTTTTAAGCTTTATTTTCTAACACTGATTCTGAACCAAAGCACTGTTTACCACCTTTGAAGTGCTACAGTACTGGGTTTGCTACTGCAGTACTATGAGCCTTTATGCTCTCAACAGTACCTTCTTTTAACAAAAAAAAAAAAAAAAAAAAAAAAAGGAAAAAACTCACCATAATGTTCTTCCACTGTCTGAACAAAATTGTCCATCCCTCTTTCACAAAATAAAGGAGCTGTCAGTATTTTCTACCTAATCAAGCCCTGACTGTAGAAAAGAGAAAAAAAACATAATGATCTCTCTTATTAATTGCATTAAATGGATACTGCTTTCTGTTTACATTACTTCATTTTTAAACTCTGCTCATGGTGTGGGGGAGGGAGAAAGGTCAGATTTAAGCAGCAGAGAAAAACAAGTGAGGTCAAGAAGAATTGTTGGTTTGTGGGGTTTTTTCCCAAGATCACTGCTGCCACTTGAGAGGGTCACCCTTCCAGAGTGTCATTGCAAAGTAGTTCGAGGAGGTGAAAACTGGGAAACAAACATGTTCAGCCTTAGTGTAAAACAAGACTACCTCTCTTCAGTTTACCAGGATGCTACCAATGGTTAGCATGTGGCTTAGAACTGCTCTTGAAGCACAAGATGCTCCATACAGCCAAATGCATCTCTTTGGCTTCAAAATAGTGGATTTTGTAAAATTAGCACTTTGTGACTTTCCACTTCAATGCACTAAAAGCCTTTCAGTTGTCGATCCTGAGTCAAACTGTGACAGTTTTTTTTCAGTTGAGGATGACTGGAATTTAGAAAAGGCTGGTCTGTATATGTATGGACAGATGATAAAGCTAAGGTCCATGTTCTGCCATTTCTTTTAGTATTCCTAGTGAGCATAGAACAAAAAGGAAACAAAAAAATGAGAAAAGACAACCTTTTTTTTTTTTTTTTTTGGCTGAGCTCAGCAACCCAGAAGTACAAGGGAAAAATACCTGTCTTAATGGACAGACTGTGAAGTCTTGATGCTGGCTTGTTCTTCACCTTGAACGGCGGTTGGAGGTGTTTAGTTTAGCTTCACTGGTGTGTCAATCACATGAAAAGCGTGTGTACTGACCGGCTGAAAACAAACGCTGGAAACAGACGTGGTGAGACTGAAAACAATAGTGGGAGAGAGCAGGGAAGAATATATTTGACCAGACCTCCATTGTACAAGCCTACGTCTTAATGCTGAGGTCAGAAAATGGTATTTTCTTTGCAGATAGGATAATTTTTTTCTTGTATCTATTCTGTGAGCATTGCAGGACCTCCATCGCTTTTCTGTAACACTGGCATAGTGGGTTTGAAAGATTAACAATGCGAGGTTGAGGAATCTGGTGGTAACTGTTAGTTATCTGTTAAAAAAAAAGGCAAAAAATTCCTTTGCATTTTGATAGCAGAGCAGTTTGCATATCTGTGTGGGAAACAAGGAGAAGAAAATAAAGGAAGTTTAGCTCTGGCTCTCCCAATCCCTTGCTTAGAAAATTTCCTGCATATAATCCCTTCATATAACTTTCTATTCACACTGCCTCTGCATCTAACTCTGCACAGAATAAGCAAAGATTTCTTTTTTTCTCAGAAATGGTGCTTTTACAGAGATGCACATAATGTGTGGGAAAATAAAGCACTGTTGTTGGGGTTTTTTTAACTAATTTGTGTATTTCACTTTGTAACTGGAATTGCCTATGTTTTTTTTTCCTTTTTACTTCTTGTGCTTTCAGATTGCTTGTCTGAATAGAGTTAAATAATTGGTGTTGTAATCCAAGGTCTGAGAATAATTTCTCTGGGAATTAGGAGTTGGAAATAGAAGGAAATCTTGAGTTTGCTTTTATCTTCCTCTACTTCTTAGTTTTTATGGAGCAAAAAATTATAAGGAATGTAAGAAACTGTAGGGCTTAGGTAAATCATCCCTATTTTCCATACGTCTCTCTACAAATTTCTTATAGTTCGAATTTTTAGTACATGTTATAACAAGAAATTCCCTTGAGTTTTTCTTAAAGAAATAGACTTTGCTCTAAAAAGAGAGTGATGTTTCCAACTCTGTAACTCAGTTCCGTATCATCCTGCTGGGTTTGGTTTGAGACTTAACAAATAATTTCAAAGTTGTATTCCTTCTGTGATTTAGTAATATACATAATGCTTCTGTCACCTGTTTCAAACAGAAACAGTGGGAATGTTTGGATTGTTAGAGTGGTAAACAATGAGCTCGTTTTCAATTCAGAAAGTAGTAATACTTACCTGCCCTTAAAATGTGTCTTAGCTGCTCCCATCTCCCCAGCTCCTCCTACCTCCTTACCATGAAGAGTTTTAGGAAGGAATTTATTGGGAAAGATTCCTAGTATGCTTTCTAATGACAAGTGAGATTTCTTCTGATTTGCTTAATGAAGTCTTTTCAGTGCATTAGGTTTCATATAAAAGCCTTTCAGTTATACCCTTTCACTGTTAATGTTATTGGTCAAGACATTTTAATAGAAACACTTGAATTATATGAGCAATAATCAAGTAGCACAAAGAAAATTGTAATATATTCCTGAGTTTTCATGGCATCCCTTGCCACTAAAATCTCGCTTATAGTAAAAATGCTGTTAGTGACATCTGCTAGCAGCACAAACTTCATCTCAGCTTGTAAACTGATACTTACACTGGCAGATATTCAGGTGAGCATTGCTTTGTTGCTCTGGCAACAAGAGCAATAGAAACCCTTGAGGGTTCATTTTTAGCCTATAGCACATTAAGAAAAATAAGGCACTTGAGCATTTTTCTATAAAAGATGAAATACAGTGATAGACTACAGTGTTACCAAGTGTCCTACTAGTGATCTCTTTCCCTGGTACTTTTTTTTTTTTTTTTTTTTTTAAGGAGAATACTGTGAGATATTTTATAATCCTGTTAACTAACTTACGAGATAAGATTAAACCATACCTTAAAAAAAAAAATACAGGGGGCCAAAAACCAGTTATGGTGCTGGAAAATACTCTCTCTTTATTATGGAAGACAGGATGCTCCACATCACAAGACTTCAAGTCATTCCTTGCCTACATATCAATATTTCTTGCAGAACCACTGTTTTCCTAATGTGAATAGAATGCCATGTACCATGAACATGTCAGAAAGCTGTGTTTCATTGGATGCAGCCTTTTAGATAGTTGATGCTATCAGTTCAATCATTAGGGATTTGAAGATGTGTGATCTGAGTTCAAGTAGTTAAACCTGAATTCAGACATGGGAATATGTTAGTTCTATCCCACTGCCTTCACAAGTTTTAGAAATATTATTATGGGCTTTTTGTCTCAATTTAAATGCTGAAGAAAATAGATGAAGAATTTTAATAAGCCTTTTTTTCAGGTTCTGTAAAAGAAGTTTGTTAGAGGGGATTGTTCTGTTTTCAAGGTGAAAGAGCTTGTATTTAGGATTTCTTTTCTTCAACCTAAACGCAATTTATCAAGGCACTGTACCATTCCAGTTCTCAGCCTTGATGCTGTGGGGGTAAACTAGTGGTAATCACAGAGCTATCAGTTTTGGTATCTCTTGTTAATATATCAGTTGCTTAACAAGTTAACTCTTTATCAGCTAAAGTCAACCTATGGGTATTCTACCAAATTACTTGTTTTCTATCAGTTGGCTCTGTTTCACCGAAGGATGAGTCATTTGTATACTAACATTTTTCTTTTAGATTTGAAAATGCTTATGAGAGTTGCTTATACAGCACTTTTTTCAAAGAGTGTTTCTTAAGTTTTCTGATAATCCAGAATGGCTGTGCTGCTGAAAGCTTATTTGATTTTGGTTGGGGTTTCCAACAAGTAGGTCGGTTGGTTTTCATATCCTGATTTCAGACATGAGACTTTTATTTATATAAGTAGTAATATGAGCTGCATGGTGAAGCAGGGTGGTATAGTGACCTGTGGAGGGGAAAGTAAAGAAATTATGAAAAGATAAATAAGTAAGCTGTTCTTAACTTCGCTTTGTTAAAAACTGTAAGAGCATAATGGATTGAACCTTTTAAGAAAGGTCCATACAATTTACCAAGACATTAGTTCCTGTCAAACTTGACTTTCTTATACTTAAATTGTTCATTTCTGCCTGCTGAAGTTCTTGCTGCTGTTCAGAGAAGTGAAGACAGACTGGTAATGGGATTTGAGCAATCTTCTGAGCCAGTCAAATTCTCTGGCTTTTGGTGCCTATTCAGACATTAGTCCAGGCTCGTGAGTAATCCAGAGTTCAGATAATGGCTCCTCGGGAGCATCCTCTGAAATAAAATTGTTGGTTTCAGCCAAACCCCTGGATGACAGGGATCTGAGCTGCAAAAGCTGCTGCTACAACTTGCACTAACTGGCAGAGGGGCTACAGTGAGCTGAAGATGGCTGGCATTGTGAAATGTGGAGATGCTAAATAATTGAGTCTTCTACCAGACTTCCAGATCAAGGCTGAGTCACCTTGGTAGAGCAGAATGGGAGAGCGTCTGCAGTTGCTGACAAGCTGTGAGTGTAACGTCAGTCAGTCACCAGGCTTCTTTGTAAGGGTTCACTTGTCTGAATAATTCGAAAGCCAGTGTACTCTGAGGTGCCTACTGCTGCTACTGGGAGTTACCCACCCACAGGTGAATAAAGGCCACAATCATCTTTAGATGGAATCATTGGCCAGTTACTGAATATTCTCTTCTCCATATAACATAGTGCTTTGTCTCATTCCTAGCAATAGTCTGTAAGCAACAAAACAGGTTATTTTAAAACATGTTGACATCAATGACTGTACAGCAGAAAAATAAGAATGTTTTGTGTTTGCTTTTTTTTTTTCTTTTTACTGTATCCAGCTTTGGTTTGTGGTTGTGTATTTTTTTAAATACCAGGAATTTTAGATTAGACTATGAAGGCACATGCATAATTTGTTTTAAACTAGCCAGAAAGTAAAACAGAGAAGGTAATGTTCAGCATTTAAAAGAAAATAGCCATTAATAAGTGTTATCTCCTATTTTTTTTTTTTTTAAATATTATTATAATAACTTGGAAGTATTTTAGTGTAGCTGCTGTCCTACTAATTCACTGGCTGTAAATCTTCCAATTTTTCTGATTGTATTATGGCATCCTCATTCTCCTGCCTCCCCCCACCCTGAAAAAAAAAAGTTCATAGAAGCTGAAGATCTCTGTATCAAAAATTCAGCCTTCTAACAAAAGATACCTTTTTCTTGGTGACCATTCACAGACTTTTTTTTGAAGCAGTGCGTAAGGCTTTATAGACATTAACTCAATGTTGAAAATACTTTCATTAGTATTAGGAGGAGAATCAGAGCCAAAATTTGATCTGTCAGTGGTCCCTGAATTTGTCTGTGTGCAAAGAATTCCTTTGTGCATTTGACTGTGTTTCCTAGACCTCTTTCACTTCCCACTTGGAAATATTTAACCACTTGGTCTTCCTCATTGATTCTCTGTCCCTAGGAAGTACAGGGGTGGAGGGGAAGACCACAAGAAGCTGGGAGAGTCAGTGCTATTCCTTAAACAGATGACGGCCCCTTCCTTGAAGGCCTTGCTGTTTTTTGTCCTAGCACCAGCTGTAGTAGTCCCTTATTGTCTGTTGGCTCTTCTTGCTGAATGAGGCACTTTCTGCTTTTTCCAGTTGAGGAACTCCGCCTGCTCTGATTTTACAGTGATGTGTACTTAGGCTAAATACTTGAATAAACTACATGGTTTGTAACCATCCTCTTGCCACATCCCTCTTTGAAGAGGGAAATTTTCACAGGCCCATGTCAAACCTACAAAGGCTATGTTTATTCTGTGTTGTTAAAGAGGAATTACATAGTTGAATGTTTAAATGGCTGTATTTGCAACACAGCTGTCCTTTGGAAAATTCTGAGGGGAAAAAAATGGACTCAAGAAAGTCATGCTGAAGTGGTACTGAAAAGACAGCTGACAATTTATTGAAAGCACCAAGGCATGAATTACTGCAGTATGTCCTGCAAAATAATTGCTATGCTAGCCAATATGTTGTGTGTATGCATAAACTATAAAAGATTGAGTGTTTAAATGAGATGTATCTGAAAGAGGCAGTTCATATTTTTTATTTAAAATTTTATATGGAGATGCAGAAGTCTTTTAAGACTTTAACACTACATCAGCTCTTATTTGATAGTTCTTTAGTAAGTGTGGAAAGGATTTCACCTCTGAGGAAATGATTCCATCTTGTAGAGGCATTTGTTCACTTGATTTGTTTTGGGTTTTTTTAATAGCTGAGATATAACATTGACTGAAAGGTAAATGGGATCAAAACTTTGAAAAAAGGGGTCCAGTCTTTTAAATTCAGTCTTCAGGTGATACTAGGATCTCTATTCCACTTACTGTCAAGCCTCATTACTGAATTTTCCAAAAGTTAATATTTTGTACTTCAGGTCTTACCATTTTCAGATAAATACTATGTAAAAAATCAAGTTTTGTGCTGCTTAAAATAAATGATTAATTATTTCAGCCTATTCAGTGTGTCTTTTTAAATCCTATTAAGATGAAATTCCAAGACAATAAATTATATCCATCCAAATTCTTCCTAGTGCTTTGGGTCTTTCAATTCTACCTTCTGGCTTTAGCTCTGACAAGAAAGCAGAACTGCTCTAGATCTCATCTGAACCTTGAGGCAAAGAGAAGAGGCAGGCAAGTTTAGCTCCCAGGTGATTTTTTCTTGCTTAAACCCAAGTAACTTGAGACATTCTTGCTTCAACTTTCCGTCATTTCATTTCAGTGTTGGAAAGAAACTAGGCAGAGAAAACATTACCTTGAGAAGATGAAGCTTCTGATCATCTGGAATGGATCCAAGCAGTATTTTGAACTCTTTCGGTCTACTGGCCTAAACTATAAAAGGAGAAGACATACAAATGCACTGTCTCTGTCCCTAAGACAGCTAGCCACTCAGAGAGGACTGGTTTCTTGGGAGATCCGGGATGAGAGAGGGTGGTTTCTGTGCTCTGCGCTTTGTACCCCGGGAGGTGGCGCACATGGTTTCTATTTCAAATACGAGCGTTTTGCGCCCTTCCACAGCAAACCCCGTTGTCTTGGTTGAATTCTATTAAAAGTACTTTAAGTTTTTCTCTTTTCTTTTAAATATTCTGCTTGAAAAGGTTCTTAACTTGGGGCCTTCTGATCATTTGGTAATGTCCCTCTTCCCTCCCTCTAAACATCTCTTTTAAAAAGTGTGTTATTTTTAAGCCTGGAGCTTTTATCTTTAAAGGTAGCATGGTGTATGCATGTGGATGAATTCAAAGGATTGTTCAAGCAAGGCAGATTAGCACCAGCTGTTTAATATGGTGTTTTAATTTCACACTTTGGGAAGCTGGATTGTTTTCCTTTTTACTGTCCTGATACCACAGAATCACAGAATTTTAGGGATTGGAAGGGACCTCGAAAGATCATCTAGTCCAACTCCCCTGCCAGAGCAGGATCCCCTAGAGTAGCTCACACAGAAATGCGTCCAGGCGGGTTTTGAATGTCGAGGAGGCTCCACGACCTCCCTGGATGGCCTGTTCTAGTATTCTGTCACCCTCACAGTGAAAAACTTTTTCCTTATGTTTATGTGGAACCTCTTATGCTCCAGCTTCCACCCATTACCCCATGTCTTATCATTGGACACCACTGAGAAGAGCCTGGTTCCGTCCTCCAGACACTCTACATTTACATATTTATTAATGTTAATGAGGTCACCCCTCAATCTCCTCCAAGCTAAAGAGACCCAGCTCCCTCAGCCTCTCCTCATAAGGGAGATGTTCCACCCCCTTAATCATCTTTGTGGCTCTGCACTGGACTCTTTCAAGCAGTTCCCTGTCCTTCCTGAACTGAGGGGCCCAGAACTGGACACAATACTCCAGATGTGGCCTCACCAAGGCAGAATAGAGGGAGAGGAGAACCTCTCTCGACCTACTAACCACACCCTTTCTAATGCACCCCAGGATGCCATTGGCCTTCTTGGCCACAAGGGCACATTGCTGGCTCATGGTCATCCTCCTGTCCTCCAGGACCCCCAGGTCCCTTTCTCCTATGCTGCTCTCAAGCAGGTCAGCCCCCAACCTATACTAGTACATGGGATTGTTCTTTCCCAGATGCAAGACTCTACACTTGCACATGTTTAATTTAATTAAATTTCTCCCCATCCAACTCTCCAGCCTGTCTAGGTCTCATTGAATGGCAGCACAGCCTTTTGGTGTGTCAGCCATTCCTCCCAGTTTAGTGTCATCAGCAAACTTGCTGGCAGTGCACTCCGTTCCCTCATCCAGGTTGTTGATGAATATATTGAATAGCACTGGTCCCAGTACTGGCTCCTGAGGGACTCCACTAGATACAGGCCTCCAACTAGACTCTGTCCCATTGATCACAGCTCTCTGACTTCTTTCCTTCAACCAGTTCACAATCTACCTCACTACCCAATCATCCAGACCCCACTTCCTCAGTTTAGCTGCAAGGACACTGTGGGAGATGGTCTCAAATGCTTTACTGAAATAAAGATAAACCATATCCACTGCTCTACCATCATTTATCCACCTGGTTATGTCCTCATAAAAGGCTATCAGGTTGGTTAAACATGACTTCCCCTTGGTAAAACTGTGCTGACTGCTCTTAACAACACTCTTATCCTTGCGCCAAGGATAAGTTGTTCCATCACCATTCCAGGGATGGAGGTGAGGCTGACTGGTCTATAGTTACCCAGATCCTCCCTTTTGCCCTTTCTGAAGACTGGAGTGACATTGACTAATCTGATAGCCTTCTATGATGTTGTGACTGAATGGGTAGATGCAGGGAGACCAGTGTATGTAATCTATCTTGACCTTAGCAAGGTTTTTGACACAGTCTCCCATAACATCTTTGTGAGCAAGCTCAGAACATGTGGGAGTAAAGTATGGATAGTGAGATGGATTAAGAACTGGCTACACAATAGAGCCCAAAGAGTGGTGGTCAATGGTGCAGAGTCCAGCTGGTGACACGAAGCTGAGAGGATTGGCTGATTCACCTGAAGGCTCTGCTGCCAGTCAGCGAGATTTGGATGGGCTGGAGAGCTGGGCAAAGAGGAACCTAAATGAGATTCAACAAGAGCAAATGCAGAGTGCTGCACCTGGGAAGGAACAACAAAATGCACCAGCACAGGCTAGGAGGTGATCTGCTAGAGAGTAGCTCCACGGGAAGGATTTTGGAGTCCTGGTAGACAACAAGTCATCCAAGGGACAACAAAGTGCCCTTGTGGCCAAGAAGGCCAATGGTATCTCGGGGTGCATTAAGAGGAGTGTGTCCAGCAGATCGAGAGAGGTTCTCCTCCCCCTCTACTCGGCCCTGGTGAGACCTCACTTGGAGTACTGTGTCCAGTTCTGAGCTGCTCAGTTCAATAGGGACAGGGATCTACTTGATAGAGTCCAGTGGAGGCTATGAGGATGATTAAGGGACTGGAACACCTGCCTTACAAGGAAAGGCTAAGAGACCTGGGGCTTTTCAGTCTAGAGAGAAGACTGAGGGGGGATCTAATTAATGTCTATAAGTACATGAGGGCTGGGCATCAAGAAGGCAGGGAAAACCTCTTTTCACTTGTGCCCTGTGGAAGGACAAGGGGCAATGAATTCAAATGCAAGCACAGGAAGATCCACCTCAACATGAGGAAGAACTTATTTACTGTCAGGGTTACAGAGCACTGGAACAGGTTCCCCAGAGAGGTTGTGGAGTCTTCTTCTCGGGAGACTTTCAAGACCTGTCTGGATGCCCTTCTGAGTGATTTGCCCTAGTTTTTTTGGGGTTTGGACTCAATCTTCGGAGGTCCCTTCCAACCACTAATATTCTGTGATTCTGTGATTCTGTGATTTACTTTCCTCCAGTCCTCAAGCACCTCTCCTTTTCCCCATGACTTACCAAAGATGATGGAGAGTAGCCTAGCAATGACTTCTGTCAGCTTCTTCAGCAACCGCAGGAGCATCACATCAGGACCCATTGATTTACGAATGTCCAGATTGCTTAACTAATCCCTAATCCAGTCCTCATCAACCAAGGTGAACCCCTCCTTTATCTGGACTTCCTTGGGGTCTCAGGGGTCTGGGGCTTCTGAGAACATTCTCCAGCAGTAAAGACAGAGATAAAAAAGGCATTCAGTAACTCTGCCTTCTTTGTATCCTCTGTCACCAGGGCACCCACCTCACTCAGCAGTGGGCCTACATTGCTTCTACTGTTAGTTTTATTTGCAATATATTTGAAGAAGCCCTTTCTGTTGTCCTTGGCCTCTCTTGCAAGGTTTAATTCCAAGGAGGCCTTAGCTTTCTTCATTGCCTCCCTACATCCTCTGACAACAGTCTTATATTCCCCCCAAGTAGCCAGCCCCTCCTTCCATGATCTGTAGATTCTCTTCTTCCACTTGAGTTTGCCCAGTAGTCCCCCCTTTAACCATGCGGGTCTCCTGGCTTTCTTTCTTGATTTTCTACCCCTTGGGATGCTCTGATCTTGAGCTTGGAAGAAGTGGTCCTTGAATGTTAAAAACTATCTTGGTCACCTTTACCCTCTAGTACCCCATCCCATGGGATTTCCCCTAGCAATTACTTGAAAAGGCCAAAGTTGGCCCTGCTGAAGTCCAGCATCATGATCTGCTTGGTATTCTGTTCCTATGGCACAAGATCCTGAACTCCATCATCTCATGGTCAGTGCAGCCAAGGCTGCCCTCAACCTTCACCGCTTCAATCAAGCCTTCCTTGTTAGTGAGTATTAGATCCAGCAGTGCTTCTCTCCTTGTTGGTTCATCCACCATTTGCATCAAGAAGTCATCATCAATGCACTGGAGGAACCTCCTGGGCTGTGAATGGCTGGCTGTGTAGGCCTTCCAGCAAATATCTCGGTAGTTAAAATCCCCCATGAGAACCAGGGCCTGTACTTGCAAGGCTGCTTTCAGCTGCCTGTAAAAAGCCACATCAAATTCCTCGTCCTGATCAGGTTGCCTTTAATAGGTCCCCAACAACAGTATCACTCATGCCAGCCTGCCCCTAAATTCGCACCCACAAACTCTCAACTCACTTCTCATCCGCCCCTGGACAGAACTCAGTACATTCTCATTGCTCTCTCACGTACGGAGCAACTCCACCACCTCGCTTTGCTGACCTGTCTTTCCTAAAAAGGCCATAGCCATCCATGACCACATTCCAGTCATGTGAGCTGTCCCACCATGTCTCTGTAATTGCCACCAGATCATAGCCCCTTGACTGCATACAGACTTCTAACTCCTCCTGTTTGTTCCCCATGCTGTGTGCATTGGTGTACAGGTATTTCAGGGAGCGAGCTGAGCACACTGGTGGCACCCTAGAGGGGTGGGAGGCCTTCTGGTCTTCATTAATATTAGAACTAGAACTCTACCCCACTGGTACAAACACAGCTACAACTCTGTCTCCCTTCAAATCTAGTTTAAAACTTCATCATAAAATCATAGAATGCTAGGTTGGAAGGGACCTCGAGGATCATCTGGTCCAACCTTTGCAGGTAATACTACAGTTTACATGAGATGGCTCAGCACCCTGTCAAGTTGAGACTTAAAAGTCTCCAATGTGGGGAATCTACCACTTCCCTTGGGAAACTATTCCAATGTTTGATTGTCCTCATGGTGAAAAATTTACCTCTTGTGTCCAATCTGAATCTCCCCAGGAGAAACTTGTGTCCATTACCCCTTGTCTTTTCCATATGACTCCCTGTAAACAGAGAGTCTACATCCTCTTGGTAGCTGCCCTTTAAGTACTGGAACATGGTACTAAGGTCTCCCCTAGCCTTCTTTTCTCAAGGCTGAACAAACCCAGTTTTCTCAGCCTCTCCTCATATGGCAGGTCCTCCAGTCCTCTGATCATTCTTGTGGCCCTTCTCTGGACCCTCTCCACCTGTCCATATCCTTTTTGTATAGCGGGAACCAAATGAAACAGCCCTGCTAATTCTTGTCCTAGAACCCTTTTCCCCCTGCAAGATAAGTCTTTCCCACATACATTTGATTACACAGCTCTGCTCACATGGGTACTGGTACAAGTTTTCAATTTTTTTCTCGTGCTTAAACTTCTCTTATGCTTCTGAAACTGCCATCATCTTCAGAGCACCCTATGTGTTTCAGACGTATTGAATCCAAAACTGTAAAACTGCCTGTTCATTCATACTTCTGTTGCTCATCTTTACTCATTAAAGCTGACGCTTTAAGCTGGATGAAATACCTTTTGTGTATGAAACATGAAAGGAAGAGTTTATTGCAAGAATATGGGGGTTTTTTGTAATGATAGTGCAGTATACACAAATACACACACTCTGTCTCTCTAACTTTCTTACCGGGCTCAACTCCTGCCCTTTCACTCCATTGATTTTACACCTCTCCCTCGGAGTGTGTGTTTGATAAGACCATAGTACCTTTGAATCCCTCTTCCAATACACATGTAGACAACCTCTCCTGAACCTTGATCCCTTAGTTTGTGTTGACCCTTAATAAACCGATTAATTCGTAAACTAAACATTGGTCTCAGTAGCAATTTGTGAGCGTGGTGGGAGGGTGTTCCAATCTACCCTCTAAGACATGGTCCCGCAGTGGCCGTTCCTCTGTGAGAAGTGAATGCCACGTGTGACCCTGGGGCTCATTCTCAAACCCCTCCACACTGGGGGGGAAGTCACGAAAACATCCTGACAGCCGGTAGCCCCCCAATACCGGCCCACAACAGCATCAAAACTCTTTTTAAAACTAAATTGTTTGGATTATTTTTTTCCTTCTAGAGGCTTTTTAAAACTAAATTGTTTGGATTATTTTTTTCCTTCTAGAGGCTGATAAGTAACATTTGCCTGTACCTTGACTCATCATTTGTTTTTTCCAGGAAATTCAATAGCATTTCCTAAAAATACAGGTTCCTGTAAAGATTACAAGAATTGATGCTGCCAGTGTATACATAAATACTGGCAAATCGGATTTCCGTGGTTGTTAGCTAGATAAAACTACTTTTTAGTAATAAACAAGGTATTGTGTTGTTCAACTTATTTATTTTCACGCACCCACCACTATTCTGAACTATTACAGATGAGACTACTACTTACTTTTTCTTTGGTTGAGTTTTAATCACAAGCTTAACATTAATTTCAGCTTTCCATAATCTTTGTGAAATTTTTTAATTGTAGTACATCTTGGACATTGTCTAAGCTGGTGCTTCATACTGATTTTTAACTGCAGATGTATCTTTAGTTTGCTCATCTATTTTCTTTCATTGAGTAATTTGTACCGCCTTTTCCCCACACCATCCTGCAATATCCAAGTGCTGTCACTACCTGTGTCTGTTGTCATCCTGGCCCACAGGTAAGGCGATACCTTTTTTCTCTCCTCCTTCTCCAGAAGACAGGTCTGCAAGAAATCCAGCTCTCTTAACTGTGTGTGCAGACTGGTATTCAAAAGAAGATTTACTGTAGTTTCTTTCTCTTTTAGAACTCCAGCATCACCTTCAGGTGACCTAAGCCTATCATGGGGGTGTCAGCCTGGGTCCCTGTTGAGAAACCTGATGTTGGCAGAATGGATCAGGGGAGAGCTCCAGGACATACCACGGGATGTCGCCTTGTCAAGCTGCAAGAGCTTTGGGATTGCTGATAGCAGGGGCCTTGCCAATCCAGCACCCTATGGTAAATCTCTATTTGATTGAGAAGGCTTACAGAATTGTTTACATCCAGACTTGGTTTAGGCCATGCGGGATTGCAGATGGTCTGTGCTAATAGGGACCTGTAGGCCTAATGACTATGCTGACAGTAGCATTTCAAGAAAACAGACAACACAGATCCTGTAGGATTGTGCAAAGCCGTATCAAAGTATCCAGCTTTAATAGAAGGATTTTCCTCTCCCTCATTTTGTCCTTCCCCCTTCCCTTGCCTTTGTCTTCTGAAAAGTTTGGGTCACTATGTATGAAAGAATGTTAGATTTGAGCCCATAATGTATTGAGCTATTGCTGCTAGTACTAAGGAAACTTAGTCAGTCAACATCTGTCTGGATAAGGTGAAATTGAATATATTTTCCTTGTGTATCTCTGGATTAACGAACCATAAGCAAAGCACACAAATATGCCCTGCCTTAAACAACGCCAAGTTATTTAAGGTTATTTAACAGGCCAGCAACATCCTGGGAGCTAGATTCACTAGCTTTACAGGTTTTCCAGCTTATCAACTGAAAGTAATCACTGCTTGCTTTTTGCCTTCTGTTATATAACCTGTTTTTGTATATCTGGGTGGAAGGTGCTAAGATTTTAATATATCCACAAAAAAAGTCTCTAAAAGCTGACCTCCTTGTTCTAAGTATTTGTGCCATTTGTGACATTCAAGGTCCACAAGGGAAAAAATGTCATGGTATAAAAAGATACATATAAATCCCTACTTACCCACATTACTCTTCATGCTACCACAATTCAGGATATTGAGGTTCTACCTGAATTATGAGTACAGGCACATGGTGAAGCATGGCTGAGTTTATGGCAGTTCAGAGAACTGCTGTTCCACATCACCACCTCGGTTTTTCATGTGTATGTTCTTATTTGTCCAAAGTCTTATGTAAAGTTAGTTAATTTAAACATCAGTTGCATATTTTATGTAGGTGGTCTAGTTTTTCTAATAGCTCTTGAAGTCCTTGTGACCTCTACAAGCAAAGACCATATTCTTTCCCTGCTTTACAAACTGTGCCTCCATTTTTTAATAATTTAATTTTTTTAACTCATCCTAGCAGGATTAAAAATACATTGTTGGCCATTTGTGGATGAGCAGAAAACAGGTAAATTTAATAGCTACAAGGGCTGCAATGACACTTTTGCTAATTTGTTAGCCAAGTGGGGTGGATGCAGAAATTACCTCTGGAGGTGCAATCCCTCAAAAGACAAGCAGGAACTTGCTCTGTTGCAATTTTACACTGATAGCAAATGCCCATACATTTTCTCTATCTGCTATGACTTTTATGATAAGTCTAACATATAAGCACTGTGTACATTCACCTGTTCCATTTAGTGTCTGCAAGAGTCCTTTGTTTCCTGCACCCCTTATCACCAAAGGGTCTTACAGCCTCACAAGCATAGAGAGTGAAGATTAATGTTTTGAAAGTCTTTATTCTAAGCTTTCAAATTACAGAATGCATGGCTACAGAATGAACAGAAATAATGATACTTCAAAAGTGTTCTGCATCTCACAACTTTGATTAATTACTAAAGAAAGAACATCATCAAGTTTCTTTAGCAGACACAAAACTGAGATACCTGAAATAAAGCATGTTAAAGTTTCCTATTCCTTTGGTATATATAGAGACCACTGGATCCAAGGGGCTTTGGCAGGCAAGGAAAGCCATTATTACTGTGTAGCCTGGCTGTAGTTCAGTGTAGTCCAGGCAGTAATGAAGTAATCTGCTACATTTTTCTTGTGGGTAAAAGCAGGTAAATTACTGGTTGTCCAGCAGATTGATTGCTAATGATGGGTTTCTTTCACAGTTAGGTGTTAAAGGTGGTGATGAAGCTACTAGGGGCTTAAAATCTTTATCTCTGGAGTTTCTGGCCAACCAATGCTCATACAACAGATTAATTTCAAAATTAAGTTATCCTGAGTCCTATTTGATTTTCCTTGCTTTAATAAAAGTAGCAGAATTTTTTACTACCTCAGACTGTAGTATTTTGGGTTTGAAGATACATTATTTTTAAAGACTAGAAATGCACTCTTCAATTGTTTCAATAATTTATTAGCAGACACAATTTTCTGATATGCCATCTAGCAGGATAATGGTTCCTGCAGAAATAATTGCACTTTTGGAAAAGTAACCCAGAACAGTGTTGTCCTTAGCTTTCTCCTGCCCACTCATAACCCATTTTCCTTCCTGTCCTATGCTTTTCATTTCTTAAGTTTATTTGTCTTTTACTATTCACACACATAGGTTTTATTGGATGTTGCTTTTCCAGCAAGCTCTAGTACATTTGAAAATAACAAGACGCTGGGGAGCAAAGGTGAGGTTGCTGCCCCAAATCCTGAGTGTAATCAGTGCCAGTTTTTTTGACGGGATGATGGAAAACCCAGGACTGAGAGAGTTATCCTGCCAGGAAGGAAACATCCAGGGCGTGAGACGCAGGGGTCACAGCGCCGTCGGGGTCCACTGCAAGGAAAGATGAACCAAGGGCTCGGCCCAGTGGGCTGGTGGCCATGGTAAGGGTTTGTATCACCCCGGCAGTGTGGTGGTGGGTGGAGGAAGGAGGAGGGGGCTCCAGTGGGACCCTGCCCCGCTGCCTCGGCAGCTGAACCACGAGGCAGACCTTGGCCATCACCAGGAAAGAGCACTTCTTGGTTCGCTGTTTGCTATTTGGGTTGGATTCAACAGACTTTGAAAATCACTTCCGAGATTTGGGAGGAAAACAGTTTTTTGAACAAGCTACTGGATGAACTGTTCAGCCTTCCTTTTTTACTGATCACTGCCTCCTATGCGTGAGTTTCCAGGTGGCTTCTAGGGTTGTGTCTCCTTGCCTCGAAGGGCCTGGTGGATGGATCCTTCCCCGAATCCTGCCTGCCCTCTCCTCCTGCTGCAGAGCAGCTGCAGCCCGCAGGGCGCCGTGCCCTCTCCGCCTTCCCCAGGAGATAACACCGCAGTCCCCGCAGCCCCCCGGCCCTCCCCGACACCCCCACGGGGCAAAGCGGCCGGGAAGGCGAAGAAGACGCCGTCCCCCGCCCCCATCTCCGCTCCCCCCCAGGTGCCCCGCGGCTCCCGGCGGGCACTGGCGGCGACAGGGCGGCAGCAGCCTGCTCGGGCGGCCCTCGGCGGCCAGGCCGGCGGGCTGCGGGGCTGCGGGGCTGCGGGGCGCTCGGCCGGCGTTGCCCCGCCGTGCCCCGGCGCTTGGGGCGGCGCGGCGCCGGCAGGCGGCCGCTCCCTTTCCCGTGCCCTGCCGGTGGCTTCGGGACGGGGCGAAGGGTGTTCCGGGAGGAGGAGGAGGAGAGGAGCGAGGAGGGGCGGGCAGCCTGCCCGCCTTCTGAACGATGTGGCTGAAACAGAAATGTGAGTAGCAGCCCCGGGGCAAAGGGGGCGAGTGAGGACGAGCAGCAGGGAGGGCGCCGGTGCCCGCCCCGCAGCCCGGGCGAGCCCACAGCCCCGTCGCCTCCGGGAAGCGGCGGGAGGGGGCCCAGAGCCCGGCCTGGCGGCCTGACCCTTGGCCGGCACCTGCAAAAGCAGGTCGGCCCCCGGCTTGGCGAGTTGGGAGTAGTTCAAGGTGGAGTCGTTGAAGGAGATGATTCTTGCCCCCCCCCCCCCGTTCATGCCCTGCTGCGCGCAGCTGGAGATGTATCCGCGAGGTGTGGCAGCGGGACGATTTTGAGTAAGCTAAGCACGACGAGATGCCAACCAAACACCCAAACTTTTAAAAACAGGAGCGTGCTTTTAGTTGCTGCCGAGGAGCAGGCGGGCACCTGAGGGAGAAAGGGAACGGGGAAGTGTTGGGGAGATGGGACTGCTGATGGTCTGCTTGGCGGCCTGCCTGCCCCGCCGCGCCTCTTCCCCGCTCCCCTCTGCCCTCTCCCCCGCCCCGCACCCGGGCACGGCAGCGCAGCCCTGGCCCGGGACCCGCCCGTGGCGGCCGCGGAGCGGGGCAGGGAGGGCTCTGCCGCCCGTCCGGTGAGCCCAGCAAGGCCCTCGGCCTGGGCGCTCAGCCCCGTCGCGGGACGAGGAGCCACAGCCTCCAAAATCGGCGGCAGGGCAGTCTGGCTTCTCTTAGGGTCGAGCTGGCTTTGCATCTGATGGCTCTTAGCTGCTGTGGACATCAGATCTTGAGCTCTGTTTAACTCTCTTCAGTTTGCCTTGAGCTTCTGGCTTAGCTGCTTTCGGCTAGGGTTTTACGCGTGTGTTTGCAGGAATTCAAGTAAAAGAGTGTACGTACGCAGGATATGTAAGCTCAGTAAATCTAAGCGATCAGGGCGGACCCTGCAGGTAGCATCCGTGTGGTCCCCCGGTGCCTTCTGAATCCGAGGAAGCAAAAGCAGAAGAGGGTTGACAGTGAAAAAGTTTTCTGACAGTTTTGAGAACTAAGTGCAAACTGAGCGGGAGAGTTGGTAAATGTGTTCCCTTCAACCTTGAAAGGCATATTTTAGGACTGTTGGAAGAAGCTTGTGGTTTAAGTAAAATATGGAACATAATAACAGAAATTATGTGTTCTGTAGTTTCTCTTCTACCTTGGCAAAATGTTGTGCTGTTGAGCCTGCTTTGCTATAGGGTTGCTCCACAGTTTTGGTGAAAAACAGAACAAAATTGTAAAAATAAACCTGGTCAGCCAACAACAGAAAGTAAAAGCAAAACAAAACCTGACTGATGGTCTCATATATCATTACAATGCACACACACACACTCTGAAAAACTAATCATGGAAATCTTTAAATAAACATCTAGTCTTCACTTAATTTTTCCTGGGTTTTGTCTTTGAAACTTGTCACTTGGTCACATTTAAAAATTTTTGTGTATAAATCTGATGGTTTTATATATTCAAAAGAGAAAAAGTAAGTTTCATTCAACATTATTCCTGCAGCTTCCTTTTTCATGTGTGTGAACTTAGTGTTCACATTCCCTGCATGAATTAAATATTGGAATAATTTTGAGTTTTATTTTTAGTGCAGGTTTGCACCTCCATTAGGGGTAGAATGAGGTAGATTTCTTCTAGACTGAGGTAATAATGCGGAAGTTTGTTACATCTCTGAAGATTCATTATTTTTCATTCTCAATCTTTTGGTAAAAATATGGTAAGTTTCTCAGAGTACCTTCCTTACAGTCACACAAGTGCACATACTTCTGGCTACTTAGTACAATGACACTGAACATTTTAAGAGCTCAGATCGCTATCTTAAAATGGTTTACTGTCCTCTCTGTTTTTCTTTTCCTTTTTTGCTGATGCAGGAAATGAGAAACGGGATATTTACAGAAGAACCTCCAATGTTCATAATTACCTGCATTCTTCCTCACTGAGGTTCAAGGACTGGAGCACAGCGGTGCTTCAGTTGTTGACTGAGTCAGAGAGGGCCACTTGCCGCTTCTGTTGCTATTACAAAGAAAGGGCAATTCAAGTGATAGAACTGCTCAGTGTTAGTTTTACCAGCCTGCATTTTCTACAGTGTTTGGTAAGGCTTTTTGTTTTTAAAGCTAGGCAGAATGCAGGAATAACCGCATGCAGAAATACAGGACAGGGAGTAGCTGAACAGGTAAAAACTTTACAGGATAATATCTGTTTTGTATGGTGGATTAGAAATGGAACTTGCGTTAATGAAGTCTGCTCTTCAGACAAAACGTCAGACTTCCTCCTGTCACAAATAAGCAGGAGCAGAACCTGAGCAGAATGTGAGTGTTGAACTAGTGTGTCTGTTCAGCAGTAAAAGATGCAGACCGGTTGGGCAGTATTCACAGAAAAGACATTGGACCTGCAAAACAGGATTTGAAAACAATTGAACAAGTTGGTCTCATTCTAGAGAAAGGGTAAGGCAGAAATCTTTACATTTATAAAAGGCAATTCCAAGAAGGAAGGGAGTGTCTTCCTGAGTGTAAACTGTTGTAAGGAAGATTTAAACTAGATAACACACAGCATTTTTCTAGCAAGTTGACAGAGTGAATGTGTTGGATATTTTTGAACACTTGTTCCTTCAAAAGTTGATTTTAAGAACTATGAGCAAAAAAAAAATACTTGTTTTCAGGTTAATGGACCACTATGTTCAAGGACATGTTTCTTTACAGGTCAGGCAGTATCTCGTGACATCAAAACATCAGTGTGATATCCCGTGTTTAGCATCATAAATTAGTAGTGCATTTCTTCTAGATCAGGAATGCATGTTAGCATTTCTGATGAGGACGAAGAGCTGATATCCAGTATGGAATTTATTTGTATTTCTTCATAGTCAGGAAGTTTGTCAATCCTGTTGTTTCCATAGTGTGATGGGGAGTTTTAGGTTGGATATTAGGAAGCGCTTCCTCACACAGAGAGTGATTAGACATGGGAATGGACTTCCCAGGGAAGTGGTGGAGGCACCATCCCTGGATGTGCTCAAGGAAAGGCCGGATGTGGCACTTAGTGCCATGGTCTAGCTAATGTAGTAGTGTTAGGTCATAGGCTGGACTTGAGGATCTTAAAGGTCTTTTCCAGCCTTGGTGATTCTGTGATTCTGTAATACAGTTGAACCTCATGTTTCTTAGGGGCATTATGAATGTGGATTGAGGGAAGTCTTGGGGGGAGTTTTCTGCTTGAAGATCAATTTTAGAAACAAAAGGGGTTGTCAGATACAGGAATGCAACAAATGCTCTACTGCTGCATCTCTGAAGGCTGTAGTTAACACAGTATATCAGAAATAAAATAGCTGGTTTGTGTAGCAATGCCAGAGAAAATACAAGATTTTGTGGGTTGCTATGAAAACATTTTTATGTCTCTGTAGTTTTCTATTTATTTTTTTTTCTCTTGGCAGATTTTGTGAAATTAGCAGGGCTGCTGTTAACAGCATTGGCTGCTTGGTACTTGGGATACATATTTGCTTATCTTATACCCAACGAGACAATAACAACTTCTATTGCTAATCTTCGAGACTTTGGAAAGAAACCAGTGCTGAGGGGTATGTAGTTGTATTTTTTTTTTCCTTGTACTATATCTAATGTTGTGTATTTACATGGTAGTTTACAAATGGCTTGTTAGCTAATAAATTATTTGGTATGTGCTATTGTAAGTATGAAGTTGGCTGTGTAAAGTTAATTAATTACTGTGAGTCTGAACTATTCCTTAGACACTATCTTTGAAGAAACACAATGTCAGCCTCTATTTGCCAGTATGCAACTATAATTCATTTAATAGTAGTGTAAGTACACATTATTTGTTTGCTGGCACAAAGCTGCAGGTTCTATCACATGTATTTTACAGTTATAGTAAAGTGTTGAATCACTAACCAAACTTTGTGATTAAATTCTGATTATTTTTTCCCTCTAATCTGACTGGGTGGCTTAACGTGTAAATTTTTCTCAGGCTGTGACTATGTTATCATGTGAAAAAGGCTTGAAATGAGAATGATAACTACAAACTTCAAACTTTTTGCAGGAATCCTTCATCCCTGTAGCTCTTGCTTCCTGTTACCTGAAATAATTACTCTAGATTCTAACCAGATCATACTATATGGGGCATTTTCCCTAGATGAACTAGCTCTTGAGCCCAGCAGCTGTTCAAAAGTCAGTGATAAATTAAAGACTGGGCAAATCTGTGATACTGTTGCCATAATACTGGAAGACTGTCGGGATTGAGTTATTTATGCATGTCTGAGTTTAGCATGTTGACATTAAGTGATGCTTTCCATGTAGAAACTTTTTATGCAGCATACAAAAAAATATTTTCTCAACTTTGTTGTTGTAGCCCCAGTCCCAAAAAGGCAGAAGTGTGATCACTGGTCTCCCTGCTTACCTGGGAACTATGCCTATCGGATTCTTAGTGGTGGTGGCAAATTAAAGCTGGCTAAAATTTGTTTTGAGGATGAGATGTGAGTACCAGTTTAGCTTTGAATCTAAGCAAGTTCTTTGTAATGTGAAGAAGGATGTTTCATTTTGGTCCTGTAGCAGCAAGTAAGCTCCTGTCAGGGGGCTCATATTCTGGTGATGAACTTCAGAATATATCTGACAGTATTTAACTCTTTCTCCTCTCCCTCCCCCTCTTTTTAAATACCTAATCTCAGGTTATTTTCTTTATTACTCTACATATAGTTTCAGGTACGATTTTACATCTTCAAGGTTTGAGATAGCCAGTTTACAGTGTGTTGAATGGTCAACACCTTCTTGGAGTCAGGTTCTTTTAGGGCTTTTCAAACTGGACTGGTACAGTGACTTCAAAACCTTGCAATGGTCCTTTATGTAAATATAGTCCAAACAGGATATTGCCACAAAACCACATTTTATCTTGTGGTTTTGTTTTTTTCTACCTTATCTTTCTGGCTGCATTTGTACAAAGTACTTTTTTTATCAGGCTCATTTCGAAAGACTCATTGTGGATTGTTGAAGGAAACTGACTGATGTAATGTGCAAGATTTTGAAGCCATAGATTGTTTCCTACAAAGTCTTGAGTTAAATAACAGAAGAAAACATGAACATCAGAAGGTGCTTTAGCATTGGTAAACATAACTTTGGATTAGAGCTTCTGGGTGGATGCATTCTTCTGATACTATATTTCTTTCCATTCCAGGCTTATAAGTGAAGAGAAAGGTAATGTTGGAAGAGGTATAAACATAGCCATTGTGAATTGTAAGTAAGAGAAAAAAAGTCAATGTACTGCAATAGTTTACAGAGGTTCTTGGGGGGATGTGAGTTTGATTTGTGGGTTTTCTTAGTAGATGAAAGGGAAAAATGGCAAACTTGATTCATTTTAAATGTAATAAAAACAAATCTGTGTTTGAGAGAAAAAGCCTTTTGGATAAACAAAATAAACGTATTCATAATCAGTATAAGAAAATAGAAAATGTGTTCATAGAAGCAGTATTATGTGTATTTTGTTAGCTAAAATAATTGCTTCTTATGTAACATGGCAAAATATCCATGACCTCCAGCAGTAAGACTCCACTTTCAGGTTCAATCCGTGATAATATTACACATTTTTAAACAGCCATTTCCTGCATCATACAAACAAACATTCATTTTAGCTACACTTTCTGTACATCTGCAGGCAAAACTGTCCATTGTCTCCAACCAATTTGTAGTGAGATGTATTTTCTACATTACATTTTCTACATTTTCTACATTTCTACATTTTCTAATTAGGTCAGTCAAGCTAATGACTGTGCTCAATAAGTTTCTTATGGCATCACACTTTTATTCCATAATGATAACTCTTTCTGCTCTGAAGGAATATGGTCACTGGTAAGAAGGAAGACAGAACTATTAAGCCCAAGCTAACAATACAGAGGGAGAGAGAAAGAATTTTGTGGATTTCTGCAGTTCTCATGACAGCCTTTTCATTTTTTTGTGATCTCTGCTCAGAAGGCAGCCCAGTTCTGGAACTCTGTTTTATCACTGATAGTTTTTTGCCCCCTTTTCCCTTCATCAGCGTGATAAACCTGCCATTTAAAATGCTATGTTTAGAATAATTTGCCTTCATGATTTTACCATATGTGGATCAAAGATAAGCCAGAATTAGTCAGGAACTGCCGGATCTTCTCACTAGAAATGAGCTGACACCCTCTAAATGGAAAAGACCCTCTCAAGTAGCAGGGCTATGTGTCTTGGATAACAAAAATCAATTAACTTGCCATGGATTTAGAAATTTGTACATGTCTTGTAGATAGCCATCTAAACAGCAGCTTAAATAATTATGGATATTGACCAAAATGTTTTGGAATTGTTTGCATGCCCAGTTTCTGATATGGTAATAAGTGTTGAGTTTCTGTCCACTGAGATTCAAATGCTGTGAAAGCTTGCACATCTGAAACACTGTGCAGAATAGTATTAAGCTCATTCCAAGAGTCTTAGGCTTAACCAATTTTCCTCTTTTTGGTTATGACTAGTATAGTATATGTATATATAAAAACATGGAAATACACAGTAAACTGAGTTCCCTCTTTAAAAAACAAACTAATACAAATGTTTTAGTCACATACAGAGACTATGTGAAGCAAAATACTCTTCCCAAATCTTAAATGTATGCTACTCCATATGCCTTCCAATCTAAAAACGTAAACATAAGAAAACTCAGAAGCACAATGATACACAAAATTAGAGATACCTAGCTTTAGCTGAAAATGCTCTACATCCTGGTTGAATTTAATGATTTTCACTTACATTTACACAACTTTTTTTTAATTACAGATAAAACAGGGAAAGCTACATCGACAAAATATTTTGACATGTGGAGAGGAGGTAGGCAAAAGAGTGTGATAGAGCTTTTTTGTTAGTGTTTCAACATTAAGGCAAGACTTACTTACATTTATATAATTATCCTGCTCTTTCAAATTACTATGATTGTATTATCAAAGGGGATTCACTAGAAACAAGCAGCTGTTTGCTCTGGTCAGATCTGATGACAAATTTTTCCAGAAAAGCTGAATTTCTCCTGTTGGTTGAGATAATTGTCTTTTTTTTTTTTAATTGTTTTGTTCCTTTTTTTTTTTATTGTTAGATTGTCATTTATTTATTTATTTATTTCCCCGTTATTTCAGTCTGGTAGGAATAGCACTTAAACAGGTACCACATCAATATACTTTACTCAGCAAAATGCCATTCCTGACATATTTTGTTCTATTTTAGTTGTAAAATCATCATAGGGAATATGCTGATCTGCCCTTTAACATCCTTTCGTGTAGCTAGAAAGGTGATGTACTTTAAGAAGAGCTTTTAACACTTTTTCCAAACTTTGAACAGTGACAGTTTCCTTACCATTATTAAGGACAAAAAATACTATGAGGCACTGAAAGCTGCTTCTCTGACCATGTAAAAATGCTTGTGACCTTACATGCATGAATAGAAATCCCATTGAGACTAACCAGGGGCTACAATTTTATATATGGTATGTAGACTGTAAAGTCTCCAGGGTGCCTGTTAAAATTTTTTATATGGCAACAAGTGTCTTGTGTATTTTTGGCAATAGCAGAACCAGTAAATAGCTTAGTGCTGCAAATAGTCTGCCTAGTCATGAAAGTGGATGTACAGTGGGGTGTGTAACTTGGCTCTGAAGTTAGCACGGTAGTAGGAAGCTCACTGAGCGGAAATTACTCCTCTTGGGCTATTCCATGCTTTGCTTGCATGTGTGAGGTAAACATAAGAAACCATCTGTATACTTACCTCGGGCATAAAAGGCTTTTGCAGAAGTTCAGAAGTATATTTGTTTACTACTGAGAAATACAGATCAGCTAGCAGCTTTCTGCACCTTTCAGGATTAGACCTTCTTCCTGTAAGCAGAAAAATTGCCTAATTAGGTCTCATTTTGAATAGACAAGGTTAAACAATGAAAACAAGTTGAAAGTATGTGGAGTATGATATGAGTCTAAGTAACAATCTCTTGTGTGACTGATTCAACAGACCATTCAGAAGAGATGGTGACTTTCATTAAAAATGCACCAGAAGGGTCTCTGCTTTTGATGGTGACTCATGACGATGGAAGCACCCGGTAAGCAAGTTATTTATGTCAGGCTGAGGAAAAGAGCAGTGAATAGCTTGAAAATCACTGTTGCATAGGGGTGTAAAGGAGTGGTAAATTTCACTTGACAGTCACGGTTGTTCTCTTATTTCTTGCTTAAAAGTTTTTGGTTCCATGTCCATTCAGTGCTTGCCCATATCATGTATGTTGATGCTTCCAAAGAGGGATAGATAGTGTTGTGTTTGTTTAGAAGGACCAGTTGTCCTCATGAACGGTACTGCTCTGGGTCACACCTTCTATTAAGAAGGTATCCACAACTCCAATTATAATGTATCTAGTTCACATTCCTTCTTATATCTTAACCTGATTCTTCACATCCTTTTTATTTGATTTCATTATATGATAATTATACAGGGAAAGACTTACTCATTTGGTTGACAAACCATGATGCCTTTGTCCTTATTTAAGAAGGGTTAAAATGTCAAATAGTATTTTAGATATTTTTTTCTTTCTGCTATGCAGTTACAAACAGGTCGTATTAATACTAGGAATGTAGAAAGGAGGAAGAAAAAGCATTTTGTTCTGTGAGTTTAATAGCATGCTACTAAGACATCTCTTAGAACTTCTTGTTGGTTCTGCTGACCTATTGATGTAAAGCATGAATCGGCTATTTTGTTTTTCAAAATTTTTCACCTCCGGAATTTTTAACAGTTTCTTGCATTTAATTTTTTCAGGTTGAAAGATGATGCCAAAAAATTAGTAGAAGAGCTGGGAAGTAAAGAAATACAGAATATGAAGTTCAGGTCAAGCTGGGCTTTTATAGCTGCCAAAGGCTTCAAGCTTCCAGATGATATCCAAAAAGAAAAGGTCAGGTTCATTTTATTTTCACTTTGTGTTTGTTTGTATATCGGGTGTAGCTTTCAGGCCCAGATATCATGGGTTAGCTATAATTACTGTAATCTGGTCAGGAAGCCTCAGTCATACCAAGCAAGTTCTCCAAGGCATTATCATTCCTTACTTTGGATCTGGGCCATGTGCTGACTTCTACCACACCATCACTAAACCATCTATAGAGGGATTTCAGAGGTGACAAGTGATTCTAGAAAGTGTCAGTTTTGAAATGTCCAACTGACATGCAGTATAGAGACTCACATTTTCTTTTGGAAGGACAAATTCCAAGGACTTCATAAAGACTTTTTATATGCAAATTGGGCTGTCTCACATTGGCTATGCAAATACATCAATGTTTGCATCACAAAACTTTTCTGAATAACTTGTCCAATTTCTTTTTACATCGGTGGTCTTCTTGTATCTGCTTTCTGTAAGCCCAGTAGTGCTCATTTGTATGAAAGAGACTCAGTACAGAAGTCAGTTCCTTTGATGATACTGACTTCCTCCAAAGGCATGTGAAACTTCCGTAGTTATATTCCCAGTTATATTCCCAGAATATTGGTGCACTCTTCTTCATATTGCAGAGCTTCTGCAGGAAAAAGATATTCAATTTAGTGTAGACTATGACTAGTAGAATCTTCACTCATTGTGTCAGGCAAGTACTGCAACGTGCTACTTAGCTGCCCAGTTCTGTCCATTACCTGCTTGTGTTGTATGAGGTTTGACAAACTAGTTTGTAAAAGGTGAACCAAATATTGTTGGGGTTTTTTTGTTTTTTAACAGATAAATCACTCTGATATGAAGAAGAACAGATACGGTGGCTGGCCAGCTGAAATCCAAATAGAAGGCTGTATCCCAAGAAATCTGATTTAAACAAATGCATACCTCATTAATAAAGATGATTCTATATTTTTATATCTATGACTCTAGTAAATAGACTACAGAACCCAATAAGCATCTGGGCAGTAATTGTAAAGGAAGTCATATGCACAGTTTTTAACCTCTCTTTCCTCTGTGAGTTTTTACTATAAGTGAAAATAAATAGGTATTTTGATGACAAGTGGAAATAAAATGCTCTGGTTTGGAATTACACTGTTCAGGAAGTCATTCATAAAATACTAGGATTTTTGAAAGACATCACACACTGTCATTACTAATTTTAGGGTTTTGGTTTTGTTTGTTTATTTGTTTTTAGTGTCTGTTTTCTTTTGGTTCCTTTTAAAGACTAATACAAAATAGAACTTCATCTAAATTGTAATATCAAATCACTAGGAATAAAGCAAATTATTTTGATGTTTACTAAATAACTTCAGTTCTCTCCAGAAAAAGTATGGAAATAGCAGTTATATTTGTTGAGCTGATTTTGGTGATGTTGACAACGTGGAATAGCAATGTTAACACATAAAGATCAAGTTACTCGAATTATTTTATCAAATTTAAGCTGTAAATTGACATGGTATGTTTGAATTATTTTTTTCATCCTATAAGTTTAACTTATTAAATAAGTGTAGGGACTTCATGGAAGCTTAAGCATTATTCATGTTAACTGTAGAATCAAACACATTTCATGTAAGGAAACTGTTAAAGCCCTTTATTCAATTTCCCTTTTTCTGAAGCACATCAAGTCTGTCTGGACCTTTCTTAACTCATGTTTGGCCCCCTTGTTGTTCAAAAGCCTCCCATGTGGCAGATTCCACAGCTTAAGTTGCTTCCTGTAGCATTTCACTGTTATTCTAGTAATTCCCCAAACATACCGAATTAACCTTAGAGGACCAAGCCAATTACTTGAAGAATAACTCATCACTATTCTTTTTATCCCAGTCTATTACGTATCTGAAGACTGTCCTCATCAAATTTCTCATCCTGAGACTGAACCTACCTGGCATATTTTAATCTTTCTTTACGTTGTTCTCAACATTAAAATGTTTGTTTAGCAGCAACTTTCTTAACATGCTGTGCTTCTAATGAGTCCTAGCACTCTATGCAGCTACTTAGGAGTGTCCCACACTCTAGACTTTGGGCAGGAGAAAATCAGAAGTGGTGACCTGAGAGGGTGGCTGCAAACAGCCAGGTTCAGTCTGCTCTTGTGTTCTGTGTTGCCTGGTTGAAGCCCTCCCAGCCGTGCTCCAAATCTCTACCCTTGTTGCCTCTGCTACTACCTGCTTATAGTCAGTGCTGTGTTCCCAGCAGCTGTTTGGTGTCATGTCCCCCACGAGTCCCTCAAGCTCTTGTTTCCTGCTACCAGTTTGTGAACTGCTCAGTAGCCAAGGACACTGCCAAAGAAAGCAGTTAAATTAATTTGACTATCACAATGGCTGCTCCTTATCACCTTGCTACTGATGAGGTGGTTACAAATTGAGTACTTAAATAGCTGTCTCAAGATTTTTCACATCTAAGTCCTTCTTCTTTTGTTTGTTGTTTGTTGTTTTTTTTTGGGGGGGTTGTTGCTTGTTCAGCCTACAAATCATGTAGGTCAGAGGCTTTGCTGTGGTATTTTACACAACTAATAGTAAGTGCATGTGAACTGTTGTAACACGTGCTGAACTTGGCCTCATTCTTGAAAAAGGGGTTTGGATGGAAGACTGTGAGGGACCAGCCCTCGGGACCCATACTTGCTAGAATTGGGTGTCGAAACCCCATTGTAATCCCTCTCATTGACGTCCCAAAAGGCCTTCCTGAGAGGATGGAGACAGTGCTGATGGCCTGTATATGGCCTGCAACCTGCATGTAGAGTGGATGAGATAAGGACAGTGATTGAGGGGGCAGACGTCCACTCTAGCTGCTCAGGCTTATGACTCAAATACTCTTGCTTATCCTGGTGAAACACGGGATCTAGGCCTATGAAGCAGGGGGCTGCAATGGTGGGCTTTGGGGACTTCACTGACACCAGCTCTCCCCTGTTGGCTGGCCCAATGCTGGATCCAGGACAGGTGATTTTCTGTTATCACCTTAATCAGATCGAGGGGTATCGGACAGTCAAGCATTTCCTCAGACCATGACATTTTAGTCACTCCCTAGAAGGGCCAGCTCTGAGACAAAGGTTGGATCCAGCCACAACTGGGCTCCTCTCAGAGAGGAGGTTAGAAAGCAAGGGGGTCCGATCTGAATCTCCCTGCGTTGCCCTACCTGGGTTGTGAAAAGACCCAAGGTTCACTAGCAGCTGCAGGCCACTTCACAGCTAAGAAAACTTCGATGCATCTGCTGCTGTTCCTTACACGTGTTTTAGTATGAGAGGAGAGTTACCACAAGCGTCTGCCTTCCGTTTGAGCCTGTGGTGGGACACAGCTTCTGTGAAGATACTTCAGTGCTTATTCCTTGGGAGGTTTGAAGCAGTGGATTCCAGGTGCCTTGTGTGTGCTTCCAAGGGATGTTACAGCATTATTGTTAGTGTTACAGGACTTGGCAGTGCTGGTTGATGAGAAGCTCAACGTGAGCTGGTAATGGGCACTTGGAGCCCAGAAAGCCAACCATGTTCTGGGCTGCATCAAAATAAGCGTGGCCAGCAGGTCAAGGGAGGTGATTCTACCCCTCTGCTCTCATGAGACCCCCACCTAGAGTACTCTGTCCAGTTCTAGAGCCCCCAACACATGAAGGAGATGGAGCTGTTGGCGTGAGTCCAGAGGAGGGCCACAAAGATGATCCGAGGGCTGGAGCACTCCTCCTATGAAGACAGGCTGAGAGAGTTGGGTTGGTTCAGCATGGAGAAGAGAAGGCTCCGGGGACACCTTATAGCAGCCTTCCAGTACTTCAAGGGGGCTTATAAGAAAAAACTGGCAGACATGCTTTTTAGCAGGGCCTGTGGCAATCGGAAAAGGGGTAATGGCCTTAAACTGGAAGAGAACAGATTTAGATTAGACAACAGGAAGAAATTATTAACTATGAGGGTGCTGAGGCACTGACACAAGTTGCCCAGAGAAGTTGTGGCTGCCCCCTCCCTGGAAGTGTTCAAGGCCAGGTTGGATGGGGCTTTCAGCAGCTTGGTCTAGCGGGAGGTGTCCCTGGCCACGGCAGGGGGTTGGAACTAGATGATCTTTAAGGTCCCTTCCAACCCAAAGTATTCTATGATTCTATTTTTTATATACATATATGTATGTGTATGTATATGTGTATATATATATATATATATATATATATATATATATATATATAAAAAACACTTATATATAGATGTTACAGTGCTATCAAAGTTGTCCTGTGCTTTCGATAAAGTGACCTAACAAATTGTACTTAGCATTCCTGTTATCTAGATCAATGCCTAAACATATGGCTGGTGTATGTTCATTTTCTTAACTGTACAGCTTCATGTCACCAATGATTTATTCCGGCAGTGTTCATGTTACTGGCAGAACATTTATTCCTTTACACTGCAATCACCCTTTGTTAACATGCCTGAGTTATAAAAATAACATAATTACAGTACCAACAGTTGGCAATCTTCTGAAACAGTCCTCAAACTCTGTGCAGTCTGACAGCCCTTGCCTTCTGCTCTAGGCCACAATTTATCTTACATCAGTTACAATTAAATTTCACATCAGCTTCTGTGCAGCTGTTACCATGAAATGTGCAAGTACTCCAATTACTCCATTCTCTTCAAGTACTCCATTCTTTACATTCTTTACATTTACTCTGTTCTTCATGGCCCTTTCAAGTTCTCTGTTCATTACAAACAGTACAAGTCAACAGTACAAGATGCATACCGATAATCTGAATCACAGACCAAACTACCAAGAACCTTTCACAGCATAAATCCTGGCAAAACATTCTTGAACTCTGTGGTGGTTTCGCTTTTTCAGAAATGCAGCTGAGTTGTCTAGACAAGAGTGTTAATAATCTGCAGTGCTGAGTAGGTATCATGCCATAGTGTTTAAATCTGGTAGGCAGGGAAGCCTCAAGTACTTTGATAACTCTCTGACCTCAAGAAATTACGGAAAAGTGGCCACTTGAGCAAAAAAAGGTGTCGCTTTTTCAATCTCGTTTCAGAATAGAAGCTATCTTACAGATTGTTGGTTTGAAAGTGGGATTTTGACCTTGCACAGAAAATGAACACTTTTAAACCAACTGTCTTCTAAGGAGGAGTTTAAAACTTTTTCATGGAACCATAATTCAAAAAAATTAATACGGGAAAACATGAAATAGAATTGGATTTTAAAATAATCGCAATACCAGAAAATTAAACATTTAATTTTATCTGGGGACGAGGCCATAGGATGTAGGATCTCTTATCCCGATCCTTAAGTTGTCTGTCCTGTGCTCTACACCACAGGCAAACTCCAGCAGTGGAGGTCAACATTGTCCATGCCAGATGACACTGTCAATCATAAGCAGCGGGTAAGAAGTGATTTGCTGCGCTCTCCTGGGCCAAGTGGGTGCTGTGGCCTTCAGCACAGGTAGATGGTGTGGTCTGCACCATGCCTTGTGAAATACTTCTGGGTGGTTAGAATAACATGCAGGATCACCACCATGAAATGAGGTTAAAACCTGCAGAACAATTAATCTTTTCCCAACCAAGCTAGGCAAATCCAATGGGAAAACATGAGCTTTAGACAGTAGCATTACTCAGGGCTTGGGTTTATATATTTAAAAGCAAAATGGCACAGCAGCAGGTGGCAGCAGTGTCTTTCCAGATCCTCTGCATCTGCTTGAAGTTCTCTACTTCTCTGTGGTTACTGGTCACACTGCCTTTCACTTGCCAGCAGCTTGGCCTCTAGTGTCAGACCTTCCTTTTCTGTGCTTTGCCAGTAGCAGATTTCAAATATTACCACCAGCACCAGCCTACCAATCCATGTTTCTTACAAGGAGTGTTTGAGTAGGTCCCTCATATCCCCTGACCACTTAGGTAGACATTTTAGATAGAAACCATTTAGATAGAAACTATCATGAGTCCCACTTTTCCCTCCAGCATGAGCATGACACAACTAATCCCGTAAAGAACAAAGGAGTGGGACAGAAGCCCTTTTTTATTTTTCCATTTAAGAGAATGAAAAGCATTTCAGGCTCTTGACATGTCTCTTAAAAATCCCTAGATCCCTAGCAGCCCAATTTGATGGCAATGGTAGGAAATGGTAGGTAACATTTCCAGTTTCTCAGTGGTAACTTTCTTTAGGTTCTTTGTGTATTGTTATCTACCTCAAAGTGGGAAGTTTCCACTATATTTAAAAGAAAAATACAAGAAAGGGAAAGTTCTTCAGTGAAAGATGCCCTTTCATAGGCAGTCTGCGCTTAACGCAAAACTGCCACTGACTGCAGTCCACTCAGAAGAGCAAAGAGAAGCTGATGATTTTCCTTGCACATAGTGCCTGGTGGGAAGTAATAAATGAGTGTCATATCTCTGATCTCTTCTTAGCTGCAAGTGAAATACTGTGTGATGACTAGACTTCAGGGGATTAAGATGAGTCATTTTAATAATGGTTGAGCGACAGAAATTCCTAATTTCCTGAGACTTTGAAGTTTTTATTTCGCTTCTCTGCTGGTTGTTTTTGTGTTTTGGGGTTTTTTGTTCAGGTTTTTTTTTGTTTTGTTTGTTTGTTGTTTAGTTGTTGTTGTCCTCTTTCTTTGCAGGGGCAATTGTCAGCAGCATAGAAAATGTAGATTCTCCCCTTCAAATACAAACTTTCTACCAGCAATCCAGTACCCAACCTGCTTCAGATCTCATGAGTACTGATGAGCATCAGGAAATAACTCCTCTGAGCTTGGTAAGGTTGTGCCATGCTGATGCTGGGGGTTGATAAAAGCCATGCACCACACAAAAAAAATTAGGTTGGTGCAGTTCATCAGGACATGTAGCAGTGATAGTTAGACCAGTGGCTAGTACGTCCTAGCAGGCAAGGACCTCTCAGCAAGTGCCCAGACTGAGCATACGCATGTCTTCACATGGAACAGGCTCCCACCTGCTCCTGAAAGCATTGTTTGGACCACTTTACCCAGCAGTCTTGGTAAAAGTCTGGGCTGCAGGAACTGTCCTGGTTTGAGCCAGGATGAAGGAGCCAAATGCAATGTGCATATTAGATATGTATAGGAAAACCTTGCGTTAGGATTGTAATGTAGATTTTTATTAGAGCAAAAAAATCCACAACTGAAAATGGTTTTCCACCTCAGCAACCCTTTTAAAGGATCTTGGATGCCTGGGGATGTTTTTGTAATTGCTTCCTGTAAATGGTCTTCTACTCTGCAACACTTTACAGAAAACCACTTTCCCATCTGTTATCCCATTGTTTTAACAGAGTTTCCAGTTATTTGTAGCAGTCATTTACAAGAACCTTTTAAACTTCCATAAAATGAAATAGTTGTAGTCTATCTTCATTACTTCTTCAGCATAGGGTTGGTATGTACTTTAAAACTGAGGGACTGAGGGTTAAAATTCAGGGCGTGATAAAGTGACAGTAATTTGTAAATCAGCACTGAGCAACCTAGCATTGCCCAAATTCTTTCTGAAAGCTCTGAGCATGCATGTTTAATTGGAGAAGGTAGTTTGGGGGACCTGCAGGTGATTTTTCATCTGTAGGTCACTTTTTGAACATGTGCCATTATGAGCCATTGGCTGGTCAATATTAATTAATTTGGTGACTGAAAATACAGTTTGGCAAACACAGAGATGCTCCACGCCTTTCTAAACACCTGGGTTCTGTAAAAGTGAAAGAAGTTTCTGAAGACTGGGAGGTGAAGAGTTAAGGTATCCTGCAGCCTGCCCACACCTGGGACAGGAAAGCAGACAGGTCTTGAAAGTCTCCAGAGAAGGAGACTACAACCTCTCTGGGCAGCCTGTTCCAGTGCTCTGTCACCCTCACAGTAAACAAGTTTTTCCTCATGTTGAGGTGGAACTTCCTGTGTTGTAGCTTGGTGCCTGTTGCGAACGGGACGGGATGGCAGACAAGACGTATATGCACAGATGAAGATCTATTGCATGTAATGTTGGGGTCTTAACTCCTTAAAGCAGAAGGCACAAACACAGACAAATTGTAGGAAAATTGGGAGATCAGAAGTTGAAGTTTGAATGCAGAAGACATCTTAACAGTTAAATTTGCTGCTTCTAGCTAGATCAAACAATAAAAGTTAACCATGTAAATGCTAGCAACTTACTTATTATCAAGTTTTATACTAATTTGAACATGAATTATCAATCTTAAAGAATTCTATAATCTTAATGTTGAAAATTACTCAACATTAAGTTTGCTAATAAAGACAATGAAAGAGTTAATATCTCTCACCTTTGCCTGGCCACAGCTGGTCCCTGGGTGGATCATAATTCTCAAGAATTAGTCTCTCTGGCAGGTATCCCTGCTGGAGAGGAGGAGGTCCAGCAACCTCCTGGGAAAGTGTATGGGAAGTCCCCTCGATCAAAGATGGGACCAGGCTTTTACAGAATAAAGTGGATTGAGTTCTGTCATTTAACAATACCTTCAACATCTCTCATTGGAAAATAAAAGGAAAATAGTCGAAAAAAACATGAAGGCCTAAGCAAACTCTTTTGTTTATCTGTTTGTTCTTACTTTATCTCTGTTCTGGGTCTGGTTGTGGCTGGGCTGGGCTCTGTGTTCTTCAACACCGGAGAGCAGCTGGTGTTATGACCATCAACTTGGCCTCTGTTTGCACCTTTCAAGGTTGTTACCAGCTCAGAGTTTGCTAGGCCGTTTCCTTTCTCATGGGAATCTTTCCACTCCAGGCCTGGGACAAAAAGCAGTTGAATCATAGAGGGAAACTGAGGCAGGCATAGTGAGAGATGGAGCGTTCTGCTACAGTGCTATTTCCCCTCATCCAGCCCAGGGCACCACTGAAAAGAGACAGGCCCATTCTTGACATCCACCCTTCAGATATTTATATAAATTAATAAGGTCCCTGTTAGTCTTACTTGCTCAAGATTAAACAGCCCCAGGTCTCTCAGCCTTTCCTTGTATGACAGATACTCCAGACCCTTAATCATCCTTGTAGCCCTCTGCTGGACTCTTTCCAGTATATTCCTGTCCCTCTTGAACTGGAGAGCCCAGAACTGGACACAATGCTCTAGATGTGGTCTCATGAGGCCAGACTAGTGGGGTAGGAGAACCTCCCTTGACCTGCTGGCTACACTGTTCTTAATGCATCCCAAGGTACTATTGGCTCTATTGGCCACGAGGGTACATTGCTGTCCCATGGATAACTTGTTGTTCACCAGGACCACAAGGGCCTTCTCCCTGGAGCTGCTGATTCTGTGTCAGTTGGAGTTGGCATTAGCAGCACAACTTCAGGGCAGAGTCATTTTAAGAGTGGCTTAGAGACAACAGCCTTTTTCTCCACCTCTCTTTTCTGTTACCTCTCCTAACATAAAGGCTCCACCTCCCTTTCCCCTCTAACTTGGTGACATTTACAGTTCAAAAACTACTAACACATGGAAGAGCTTGCTCTGACTTTTTCCCTTTTCCAAAGGCAAAAATACAGAGACAGATACTTTAGGCTGGCCCAGTCTCCACTGCAGGCCTCAATAAAAATAAAAAAATCTGTATTTTTAATATTATATTTCAGCCAAAAGCAATAAGCATTTCAACCTTGCTGATATAAATCTTATGTAGTTATGCTTTTTATAGCTGCTTTCTATCTCCTGAGGATTCCCTACCAGAGTTCTTGGGAATAAGACTGAACTTCTGTCTTCTCCCCAAGACCAGGAGGTCTGCGACAACCTAGGCTTGGAAATGAGAAATGAGGTCTTGAAGTAAGACCTTCTAAAGGGTTGTTAGTACTTTAAGGTCACATCTGACTATAAATTCCAATTTTGCTCCCATCCTGGTTCACTGAATAGCACTGATCAGATTTTATTGCCTGCAAGGCCTAGAATCAGAAGAATTAGACCTTCTTTATCTCTGGATTTTGCAGCCAGAACAGAAAATGCCATGTACAGCTACTTTCCTATTTTCCTTCTGATAACTTAAAGGTAGAACTGGAGCCCAGTACCAGAGCTCTGCTTTCTGTGAGACTTGTGTCCATCAAAGTGACGACATCTCTGGATGTTAATTGTTGAAGCCTCTACTTACCGTGTTGCCACCTAAGCAAGCAGATGAACAGGAGCTCATCAGTCTCAAATCAGCAGTCTGATTCTAGAACATCCCCATTGTAACAAAAATAGTAGAGAAAGACCACTCTTCCTCCATCCTCACCTTCTTCATATTCATTAGGGAGATTTCTATGCAATGCAAGGTATTCCTGTCCACTGCAGGCAATAACTGGTTTGAATGGATTTGGTCCCTCCACTTTTCAAGCCATTGGGTGGAAATATAAAAGCTTAGCTAACAAAGACAAACTACTGCTATCCATTCAGTTTTAGCTCTAAGCCAACCAGTTGGGGTAGGTCACAGGAACCAGCCACAGCAACATGGAGTTCAGCAGACTGATGTAGACAATGCTGAGCCTCACACTGTTCCAGCTCAACTGCTGCCAAAGCTGGTTTCAAACTGACCCCTGAAGTTTCTCATCTGCTAGTGGCTTTCTGGCATTGTAGCACAATCTCCCAACAATAGCACTTACCACAGCACCATACAATCAGCTCCACCATTTACTGAAGAACTTGAGCCTTCATCGGTGTCAGGTGTGCAGGCAAGGGCCTGCAAAATGAGAGACAGAAAGCAGTTGAATCATAGAAAGGAACTGAGGCAGGCATATTGAGAGATGGAGCACCCTGCTACAATCAGTCCTTGAGAAGCATGTTTTTTGAGAGCACAAAAAATAACAGGCTTTTCCCTCGTTTATTTTACTAGTTCTTGGTAAGCATTGTCCTGGCAATAAATAATGTCTCCTAGTATGAATTGTTGATTGGTCATAATTTTAGTCCTTTCCTCTTGACTTCTTTTGATGCTAATAATTATGCTTTGTAATTTATTTATTTTTTAAAAAAGAACAATTAGAAATATGCCAGTCCTAATACTACTCCAGCTGGAAAAGCAATTAAGCCCATTGAAGCACTGCTGCCCCAGCTGGTACAAGTTTTAGCCCTGATTTTCCTCTGCTGCAGGGAATGGTATAGTGATATAAAAGCTCTTCACACATTTCACTGTGCTCTGATTAAAAATGTAATTAATTTTTTTTCCAGGTTACTCAGAAATAGTTGAGATTTTACCAAATTTAATGAGGATCCCACTGTTTATAATCACTACCACCACTAGCTGTACCCTCCACTGAGCTTTCTCAGCTCCATTGCAGAGGTGGCAAACAGGGGCATGTTCCCTGTCAGTTAGTTAAAAAAAAAAAAAAAAAGTTAAAAACCCCACCAACCTGCAGACCTGGAGCAGGACAGAACTGGTTTTAGGGGAAGCAAAGAGAACAAGGAAATAGTATCTAATGTGTAAATGGCACTGCATATGGTAAATTCAGGTGTAACCTGGAGCTGCAGGCCAATGAAGAAAGAAGAAGGTGTAAATATGGGTTAGTGAACATAAAACGGAAGAAGGATAAGAAGAGGGAAACAAAAAACAAAATGGGAAGTCGTGGCTGGCCCCTCCCTGGCAGTGTTCAAGGCCAGGTTGGATGGGGCTTTGAGCAACCTGTTCTAGTGGGAGGTGTCCCTGCCTGTGGCAGGGGGGTTGAACTTGATGATCTTTAAGGTCCCTTCCAACCCAAACCATTCTATGATAATCTGTAGGAGCTGAACATGAGGATGTACAAAATGGCCCTACAGGTATTTGCCTCCCTTCACAGCTGGAGCCATATAAACTGATTTTTTACAGAGTCAGAAGCACTCTATTTTATACTGGGTGTCTGTGTCTATTTAACTTACTTATTTGCAGTGATCTCAGGATCATTGGTGTATATGCATGCCCTGAGTATGCATCTTCTCCATGTTCAGATGTGGATGTTACCCACTGGTTTATATAGAGGCATTACATAGAAAGTGCCATTAAGAGGCTGTTTGGGAGCCCCTTCACTCCTCACACTCCTCACCACCCTCCCCTTTCCTGGAGAAAGTAATGACAATGAGGCCCTGAGGGTAATTCTGGCAGCCCAAATGCCATCCTTGTCAGTTTCTTAGCTATAGCAGTCTAGACCCTTCCTTACTCCCCCAAATGCACCTCATGGTGGGATTGTCTGTAATCTTCTCTGTCCGAGGTTTTTTGTTCCACAAGGATATCCAGTACCGCCAGGGGGATTTGCAACATTTTCCAATGTATGGATAATTTAGGAACAGAAATTGGACTTACAAGGTCCCACATACAACTAAACCTCACAGATGCAAGGATGAGCTACTTGCCCTCTAGGGTTTTTCCAAGCAGCAATGTGGAAGCAATGTTGAGGAAAACTAACTTCACTGAGCAGGAGACAGAGAAGTGGTTGGAGGAAGAGAGAGCAGCCTGCTGCTGCTGAAAGGAGCAGGCCTTGTGGCTTGGCCCATGTCTGCCCAGAGCTGAATTTCAGCACAAACTGCTGTTGCCTGTGAGGGCAGCCAGGCTTCCTGCTTGTTCTTTCACACGTGGGCATGCCTATTTGGGACCCTCTCAGTGATCAGAGGCTTTCACCTGACAATGGCACAATTTCTGGGATATTATAAGCAAGAAAACAATGTCTCCTGCTCCTTCTTTCCCCAGTAAGGGAGGCAAAGGTAATAAGAAAAGTTTGAGAGGTTAAATGGAGTCAAGAAAGAAAAGGTACAGAGCGAGTCCTAAAATAAGAGTCTCCTGGGGCTACAAAACCCAAGCCTATGTTCAGAAGAAAATACTTTCACACAATCCTAATCAAAGTCTCCTAGTTCCCAGAATAACAGCCCTGTCTACAGAATTAAGTTGTTTCTCTCTACTCAGAGATGACGGCACGCAGCAGTCTTTCTCCACGCTGACCTTGCAGCCCTCATTTGCTCTCTTTCCTCCCTTCTCTGGGGAGCAAATTGGAGCTCTGTTCAGTGCCGCTGCAGGGACCGTTCCCCATACACAGAAGAGCTCTTCAAAGACCACGACACTTTAACTTTTACTCTTAGAAATATGCCGGCTTCCCAGCCCTTTTCAGCTCTGTCTGGGTTCAGCATCTTGCAGCTAGTCTCCCACCTCCCATCTCATCATCACAGGCATCTGAGAGGTGGGGGACCTAATTGCAGTGGCTTATCATGCTTGGCTAAATAATTTTCCCCTAGCAGCTATTAAATCCTAGAGACAGGAGGCCCAATACTCAGTGTATATAGAAGGGTATTTATTCAAACAAGCTAGAAAAAGGAAATAAAAATGGGAAATAAGCTCTCGCTCTCTTAGCCACTGTAGCTGATGTCACAAAGCAAAATTAAAAAAACAACCCCCTTCTAGAGAAAGAATGAAAAACAAATGTTTGCCTCCCGTTTGTAGGCCTCTGCCACAGGACTCCTCTTTTACAACCGAAGACACAACCCAAAATTGTTCTGCAGTTGTCCAGTACTAAAGACCAAGGAAGGTAACATTTATTGTGGTAAGTCTTTTCTCCTCACAGAGAGTTTTCTGATCAGGCTTTTAATCCCCTTCACTTAAAATGCACAGTGCTCTTTATCATCGTATATGTGCATGAGTAAGCACGTTTTACGAACTGTTAGCCCAGTGTGACAGACAGGGTTGTGGGGCAAAGCTGCCCACAGGCTGGTACAGCTGAGACCCCCAACTTGGGTTTGCCTGTCCCTGGGATTGCAGATACTGCCCTCATTCTCCGCCAGCTCGCTTAGGCCATGTCTGGCTCCCTCAGCATGAAGCAACAGAGAAACAGATCTGTGGGGCAAAATACTCCCAGCCAAGGCTCCTATGGCCTTGCTGTACACAGCTCCTGGGGGAGGAGGAGGTTGCTACAGATGACATTCTGTTTGCTCTCAGGACTGTGCATCCAAGAGTGACTGAGGTGCATTAGGTGCACTCTTGGTGCACATCTGCTGGCTTGCTGTCATCCAAAAGCATTCCAGTTTGGATGCAATGAGTCCCTCCTGTGTCGTGAGGCAATATGCTGTAGCTGGGCACAGCCTCGAGGTTTGCTTTGAAAGCAAGTCAGAAGATACGGAGCCGAAGTAAAACGCACCCTGGGGCAAAACAGTGCTGCCTCTGCATGCCTTGCTACTGCAGGAGATGCTGGGTGGAAAGCTGATAAAGTGAACTCTTCCTGCAGTCTCTAGGAAAAGCAACACAGTGCTTTTAGGATTGGGCTTTTGCCCAACAACCATCTCCAGTCTGCAATTGCTGGCAAAGCCAGGCCTTCTGCTTAGAGGCCTCTCAAGCTGTTTGTGAGTTTGATACAAGGCCAAGTCTTTCCCTCTCTTTCACGACCCAAGGTAATTTCTGCTTTCTGATATTAAAAAGAAAAAATTACTCCCTGTTGTTAAAAACAGGGGGTTAACTGCTGCTTTCAGTAGCTAGTCTCCCTGTGTACTGGACTGCCACCACAGTACACAGTGTTGGCTGAGAAGGGGTTGTTTGGCAAACAGCTATTACAGCCCAATACAACATTTGTAATTCTGTAGCAGTAGGGCATCATATGTACTGGCACTTGCTCTCAGGGACACTCCAGTATATCATATAGATATCCCTAATCATAGATTGGAATATTTAATGTGCAGTGCAAGAGGTAATGGCTCAGATGTGTGGAAGCAGCAGGTGCCTCCAGCTGGGGCAGGAAAGGGTTAGACAGCAGGGCTTTTTTTGACAGCCACTTCTCTGGGCACTGTTCACATCTGATCTAAAGTCAGGGCTGATCTATTAATCTTCTCGACCATGTTGAAAGGCTTGCTGTCACAGGAATAGAAGGGACCTCTTTCAGGGGTAATACCTATGCTGAATGGGGAGTTCCTCCTGAGCGCCTGTTGTTAGTTACCCTGTGAGGTAGCTTTTAATATCAAGTACTATCAAGCTGTACTGGTTCGCAAAAGCTCAGTCAGGCATGCACGGTGATTCATCAGCTGAAAAGTTCTGTAGACTCAGAGCTTCTTCTGCTCATATACACTGGAGACATGTAAAGTGTCTGGACCTCAAAAAATCCACACATCCCTGTTCAAATCTGCAGCGTTGGCCTGAGCACACCTCTGCACACACCCAGCAACTTCTTTAGTGATCACTTCTGCATTACTGACAGTCCCACCTCCCATGGCTCATACAAACAGTGACATCTTTTTCATTCCTCTTCTCTAGAGTCCTGGGGTCCAGTTTCATGTCATTTCAGAGAAATGGGCCAGCAGCACAAAAAATTCAGGTCCGGATGGGCTTCCCTGTCAAAAACCCATGTCCACATACCTCTCCAACTGATGCTGCTGAGAAACATCTCTGGAGGAAGAGCTGAGAGCCAGTGGGACTTCCATGCAAAAAAAACTCATTCTGGGAGACTGCAGTCCCCAAACACCTGGAGTACTTCAATAAAGAAGTGAAGGAAAATTCCCCTGCTGCTGCCCACACCTCTCCTGTTCTGGATCAAAGGGTAAGATTTCCCTGAGATGGGAGCCCAGCCCAGCAGCACACAGTGTGCCCAGCTCCTCCCCTCCTTTGGCAAACAGCCTCGTGGACAAAAACAAGTACCTTAACACTTCCATAGTACTATATTAAAAACAAGGACTTAAGGATTTTCTATTATGTAATTTCCCACAGTTTTTCTTGCAGGACACCTCAGCAGGGATGCAAGGTCTCTTTCTATGACCATTTGACCCACCTTCTGGATGAGGGAAAGGCTGTGGACATTGTCTGCCTGGACGTTGGTAAGGTCTTTGACACCATCTCCCACAGCATTCTTCTGGAAAAGCTGGCGAATCATGGCATAGACAAGTGTACTTTTCAATGGGTAAAAAACTGGCTGGATGGTCAGGCCCAGAGAGTTAGGGTAAATGGGGTCAAATCTGTTTGGCAGCCAGTCACCAGTGGTGTCTGTCAGGGCTCAGTTTTGGGGCCAATCTTGTTCAGTATCTATATCAGTGATCTGGATGAGGGGATTGAATGCACCCTCAGTAAGTTTGCAGCTTGCACCCAATTGGGTGGGAGTGTTGATCTGCTAGAGGGTAGGAAGGCACTGCAGAGGGACCTGGACAGGCTCAATTGATGGGCCAAGGCCAGTAGCATGAGGTTCAATAAGGCCAAGTGCCAGGTCCTGCATTTTGGTCACAACAACCCTAGACAAAACTACTGGCTTGTGGAAGAGTGGCTGGAAAGCTGTCTGGCAGAGAAGGACCTGGGGGTGCTGGTTAAGCCAGCAGTGTGCCCAGATGGCCAAGAAAGCCAACAGCATCCTGATCTGCATCAGGAATAGCATGGCCAGCAGGAGTGATCATGCCCCTGTACTCGTCACTGGTGAGGCTGCACCTTGAGTACTGTGTTCAGTTCTGGGTCCCTCACTACAGGGAGGACACTGAGGTGCTGGAGCATGAACTCCCAAGCTGGTGAAGGGTCTAGAAACCAAGTCATATGAGGAGAGGCTGAGGCAATAGGGATGTTTAGTTTGGAGAAGAGGAGGCTGAGGGGAGACCTCATTGCCCTCTACAGCTACCTGAAAGAAGGTTGTAGGGAGGTGGGTGTTGGCCTCTTCTCCCGAGTGAATAATGACAGGACAAGCGGAAATGGCCTGAAGTTGCAGCAGGGGAGGTTTAGATTGGATATTAGGGAGAATGTCTTTACTGAAAGAGTGGTCAGGCACTGGAACAGCCTGCCCAGGGAGGTGGTTGAGTCACCACCCTTCGAGGTATTCAAGAAATGTGTAGATGTGGCACTTCAGGGCATGCTCTAGTGGCTGAGTGGGTGTTATTTGGTGGAGTCTGTGTTTGGGTTTTTTTTGTGGGGGGGTTTTTTGGGGTGGTCTATTGTGTGATGGTGGTTTTTATTTATTTTGGTTTGGGTTTTTTTTTGTGATGATGGTTGGACTCAGTGATCTCAGAGGTCCTTTTCAAACATGACTCTTCCGTGAAACAAATATTTTCTGTGAATCACAGAATCACACAGATTAATATTATAACAAATATTTTATCTGAAGATACAGCCTCACGTTTGGGCACCAATAAATTATTGTAACGGTTTAACTCAGGATCAGCAATTAAACCAGTGACAAAAATACTCTCGATCCCCTCCCCCAGGTAGGGAAGGGAGAGAGAGAATAAGGAGAGGAACTTTCTGGATTGAAGACTAAACTAGACAGCTTTAATTAAATACTAATGATTAAAAAAATATGTACAATTGTATACAAATATGTTCAGGAATGTGCAAAACATCTTATTGCCTCCCCCCACCCCAAGCAACTCCCAGAGCATCTCCTGAGCTGTGAGCAGTTCTGAAATGTCCCGGAGCCGCCGGAGCGAGCGGCAGAGCAGACAGGAGCTGAGGGGAGAGTTGTGAGGGTCTGGAGTGCACAGGCCTACGGATCAATGGTGATGGATAGACAGAGTCCTCCCTGGATGCCAGCCATGGATGAAAGAGAAAGGAAGAACAAGGAGGGCTTGACTTCTGTGATCCCTGAATTTATACCAAGACCTACGCAGATATATGGACGGAGTACTTTGGTTTGCCAATTTTGCCATGTGTCTAGTCTGCTCCTCCCTACAGGAGAGTTGTAGATAAGACATTTCTGCTCCTTTAATGTCCAAAATAGCAGATTCAACAAGTGGAGCAAAGTGTTCTTCATGTCTCAGCAGTATCTATAAACACTGAGTGTTATCAGTCCACTGGCTGGAAAACTTGCTGCTAGTTTCAGCAGGTGTGCTGCTTAAAAGAGGGTTCACTGAAGAAAAAAAATCAGTAAAAAGAAAATTGGCTTCATCCCAGTCAAAACTAGGACACCCCTAAGCCTTCTTTTCTCAAAGCTGAACAAACCCATTTCCTCATATGGCAGGCTACCCAGATCTTTGATCATCTTCATGGCCGTTCTCTGGACACCCTCCAGCCTGTCCACATCTTTTTTCTATAGTGGTGACCAAAACTGAACACAGTGTTTCAAGCACTGAGTGGGATAATGTCATCTTTATCTCTGCTGGTGATGCTGCTTGTTGATACAACTCAACATGCTGTTGGCTTTCTTTGCTGCTGCTGCTGCGCACTATTCACTTGAGCTTGTTGAGCTTGTTGTCTACCAGGATGCCCAGGTCCCTTTCCACAGAGCTACTCTCCAGCCAGGTAGATCCCAGTATGTGCTGCACTCCTGGATTATGTTTTCACAGGTACAAGACCTTACACTTGTCCTTGTTGAACTTCATAAGTTGGCCCACTCTTCCACTCTTCCACTGCTTCCTGCAGCGTGGCTCTCCCATCCAAAGTGTCTACTTCCGCACTCAATTTGGTATCATCAGCAAACTTCATCAGGGTACACTTGTTCCCATCATCCAGATCACCTACAAAGTTACTAAACAGTATTGGACCCAATATCAATCCCTGGGGGACCCCACATGTGACAGGCTGCCAGTTTGAAAAGAAGCTATTTACCATCACACTCTGGGTGCAGCCTGTCAGCCAGCTCCCCACTGACTGCACAGACCACTTGTCTAGACTGTAACATATCAGGTTCTCTAGGTGGCTGTAGGGATCTGTATGGAAAGTCTTGGAGAAATCCAGGTAGACAATGTTAATTTCTCACCCCATATCAACCAAGCAGGTTGGTCTGTCATAGAAGGCAATGAGGTCGGTCAAGCATGACTTGCTCGTGGTGAATCCATGCTGGCCTTTCCCAGTCACATGCTTCATTTGAGTTGTGATAGCCCCCAGAATGATACGTTCCATAACTTCCCAGGGATTGAAGGAAGATGGGCCTATAATTTCCTTGATCATCCTTTAAGGCCTTCTTGTAGATGAGGGAGACATTAGCCTTCTTCCTGTCTTCTGGGACATCCCCCAGTCTCCACGACTTCTCAAAGATTATGAAGAGCAGCCTCATAACCACATCAGCCAGCTCTCTTAAACACCCGGGTGGAGTGCATCTGGGTGGAGAGCGTCTGGGCCCATTGATTTGTAGCCTTCAAGCTCCTGTGATAGTTCACACACCAACTCCTTCTTCATTGATGGTGGGCCTGAGATTGCAGCAACCTGTATTTTTGTTCCCAAGGTTTGGGGCCCAATAGTGCTGGTAAAGACAGAGGTGAAGATAGTGCAATGCCCTTGTAGTTCTCAATGGGTATTCATCTGTATTTCCATCTCTGGTATGCTTCCCTTTTGGTTTTGAGTAGACCCAGAAGCTTGCAGTTAAGCCAAGGAGGGTCTCTTGCTCTGCCTACTTCCCTTACCTTTAAAAGATAGGAACTGGCTGATTGCAGGTGCTGTGGCTATGCCCAGGCCTCCTCAGCAGCTCCCACCAGAACTGCCAGGTGCTGACGGGTGTCTCCACCGTCCTGCTGTTTCCCTGCCTCATGAAAACATCTGCTTCAAGATCTGCCACTCTGCTGCAGGTCAGGGCAGCTCTCCTCAGTGACTGATTCCATAATAATTTTATGACTAAGGACAAAAGGCAGCAGGCACAAACTGGAACCCAGGAATATCCATCTGAAAATAAGGAAAAACTTTACTTAGAGGGTGACAGGGCACTGAAACAGGCTGCCCAGAGCAGTTGTGGAGTCTCTGTCTCTGGAGGTACTCAAAAGCTGCCTGGACAAGATTCTGAGCAACCTGCTCTAAGTGAACCTGCTTTAGCAGATGGATTGGACTAGGTGTTCTCTAGAGATCCCTCTCAACCCCTTCCATTCTCTGATTCTGTGATTTTGCCTTTATTACGACACATAATAATCCTGCCAACTAGTGTATTTACATTACACTTTTATATTCCATTTTCAGACCTCCTGGACTGTGGCACCGTGCACAGGCACAGTGACAACCTGGGGGTTGTTGGGGTGAGAATCTCTGTTGATGAACAGGGTACTCAGCAAATGGAGTGTCTTGGCCCAGATAGATGAACGAATGAAGGGCCACAGGTCAGATTTGACTTAGTCCATCAAAACGGAGTCCCTGTTGGGAAGCCCAGGTTGGGATTTCCCTTGGAGCAGCAGGTCTGTGAGGAAGCCTACCCCTTAGGTCGGGACACCACCTGAGGAGACGTTGGGATTGAGTGACCTCGTCTTTGGCAAGTGATAATTCTTCTAGATATATCTTTGAGAGCCTTGCCACTGTTGGGCAAATTATTCCAGGTACCTGAGGGGGAGGTTTTCCCTTTGTCTGAGTGAATGTGCACGTGTGGGATTATTATTATTACTATCAATGATAAGACTAGTTGTGGGAAATCATTATGGACAGACACACAGGGATCAATATGATCAGGTGAATGCCATTTATTTTACGCGCCAACCTTTCTTATGTAGCCCCTTGCTATGTACATGCGTCCAAACCACTCTTGTCATTGGTCAATTGTCATAAATCCCTCCACGACCTAAACAGGGATTGGTTCCTAGCCTTATAGCATGCGCATGCACAGTCATGATTCTCCGCCCTCACTTCCTGCTTTGGCGCATCCGGAAGTTGTTTACTTCGCTGCTCACTTTCTCAGTTGGTATCCTTGGACATGTCCTTGCTTGGGGGCCCAGATGTTTTCAGTAAAGGCTGGATTGCTCACATGTCCATTGCTCACTAAAAAGCCCTCTACAACTAGTAAAAAAAACCCTTGGAATTCTTAAGTAGTTATACTGTAGTATTATCAATATTTCTGACCAACATCCAAATCTGTGGTATTGTTTTTGATTTATTGGAGTACTAAATGGTGTTGATTGGAATAAATATTAATTCCTAGTAAGCTCCTGTGTGTTTATGGGTGCCTGTCTTACACTCTGACAACCAAGGTGCAGCCAAGGTGAGCAGAGGCACAGCTTGTCACACTGGCTGGCCTAGAAAGTGTCCCTGTGAGATGGAAAAATACTCCTTCTGCTGTGGAGGAGACCTGCACCCACTTGATTTTTGCATGAAGGGATGAGGAGGCTGAAAGGGTCCCCTGGATGGCATGTGGGCCAGCATCTCCAGCAGGTAGTCCTGGTGTGAGGGGAGCACAGCAAGTTGCCTGATTTCTGTTCAACCCAGCTGGTTTCGCCCCAGATGTGAGTGAGCTGACTCAGTGAGATGAATTTTTGAGGGAGAAAAGGGAGGTTGTTATTCATGGGCATAACATGGCATGTTATTCATTGCCATTTGCTGCTTTTACCCTGCCACGCAGTACATCTAAGCCCAGAGTCAACCAGCCTGTACTCATGGGGAATTCCTGCTCTCTGCAAAACAACAGAAGGGAAGTTGCTGCCATAAAAGGAAATTAAAATTAAAAAAAAAAAAAAAAAAAGAAGTCTTTCATTGCTATTGCCAGGACTATCAAGAAATGAAACTAGGCTCATTATAAAATCAGTTTCATTTATCTTGGTTCTTGTCACAGTGTATAGGTGGAGCCTGGAAATAAAAAGCACCAGAAGTTGCAAACCAGATACTGCTTCTCCTTTCTACAGGACACTACTCAGGTACAAGTCTCTCTTTTCCTTCTTCTAAGAATAATAATGCAAATTTTGACTGTTATCTTCGTTCCTTTTTATAGTTGCATGTGAGAAAGCTGCATAAGTTTAACCACACTAAAGCAAGTGTGGTTAAACCAGGTTGCCAGGTGTAGGATTTGGTGTTTTCTGGGATGGGGAAAAGTAAAATACAGTAGTAGTATTATTTCATCTTTCAAGGCAGACAATTGAGAGTATTTAAATTGGAACACATTTTTTAAGTATGTACTGGGGTGGTGGGGGGATGGTACTTGGGATCAGCAACACAGTCTAGCCAGCAATATTAATGTATAGCATCATAAGCTTTGCACTGCTGCTGCTGCCTTTTTTAATTTTTCTTTCTGAAGTGGCAGCTATAATTAATAAATGTACAACCCAGAGACTGTGTAGTTCAGATATCCTGAAGTCACGGGATACATCAGGCATAAGTCCATGCCCTCCTGTGGCTGGACACAGTCAATAAATGCAAGAGCTGTGTGGGTTCAGAGCTGCAGCTTTGTGCTTTGGGTTTGATAGTAGATTTTGTTATTATCCCTGAAGATGGAGAGCCAGGATCATTAGATCTTGGAAAACGAGGCAGCTCCTCTTCAGGATCATCAGCAGGTTGGTGCTTCACGCGGATGTGCTTGTGTAGTGCAGGCTTTGTGCCAACACATAGGCAAGCAATTATCTGAATGTAAGAAGATCAATACTGTCCTGAAAACGGAAGAAGGGGGACGTGAGGGGGGTGTTACCAGACTTTCTGTATCTGCATATCATCTAGGCACCACACTTCACATATGGGTTCTGGCCAGTTTCAGAAAAGTACAGATCTTTTTTTTCCTCTCCTTCCTTCTTTCTTTCATCTGATGTTGTCAAGGCCCAGTACACAAATAAATCACTATGCTTGTATGGCACAGTGAAGAGATGCACCAAGCTATCCAGCCTTTTTTAGGTCCAGGCAAAGAACAGCCAGGTAGCCTCAGAAATCCACACATGCTGATTTACTTTGCTGCTTTCTGTAGGTATCTTCATTATGCTGTGTATCTGTGTGTGCACGCTGTGGTCTGCACTATAGACCTAGCTAAAAAATCTTTTAGGTATGTGGTAGGATATAGCCCTCACACTGAAACATTTCCAAGTTGTCACTTGTTTTTTGTCAGACTCCTTAAGGCTCAGTTTCCTAAATGTCACAAGTTTATCTTTCAAGATCTTTTGGGGTTTGTTTTTTTTCCTGATGGCTTACTACACTATTTTTGCATTTCATCCTATGCATTATAAGGATGGCTAAAGCTTGCTGTATAACCTCCTTCTGAAGGAAAAACATTCATGTTTAGGAGACCATATGCTAAAACTAGTAACTCTGAACACAACACAATTAATATAAATAATAATGTAAAAGGGATGAAAAATTGTTCCTGAGTAATATTCAAATAAATTCAAAATATATAGGAAGTGTTCATTCCACTAAATTGAAAGGCGAGTAGAGAATGAGAGAAACAATAAAAGGGATTATTATTAGAAACATTATTTTCAGTAAATTATTTCCTGTAGCAATAGAAAATGTCAAAAATATCTGTTGGCCAGTGAATGGGGAATGCATGTTTGTTGCAGATAAAAGACTGATTCCTCGTTCAAGGAAGAGAAATCTCATAATTCATGAATAGAAAGAGTTTAAAGTTCATATGAAAGAAAGAGGAAGTGTGGAGAAACATGAGGGAACTAAATGCCTACAAAGAAATTAAAGTAGTTCAATCATCTTTTGTTGTGGTCAAAATTGAGAAGTTTTCCCATGGTACTTTATTTTTTATTTGTATAAAAGGACACTGGAATATCTCTTAAAATGTTTAATGCTTTATTAAGAAAAAAATATTTAATAGCAAATGTGTAAAGGTTCTGGGTTTTTTCAAACTTCTTTTACACGTGAAAAGTGTAACTTCTGTTGTGTCTGATTGTCCTATTTTGACATCTGCTAAAATTAGAAAATATGTAAACTTAAAACATACAAAATATTAAAAGAATATGAAGTTATTTCAAGCAAAAATGTATTTCTCCTAATTAATTTTCCAAGGTTTTGAGTTAAACAGATCTTGGCTTTTGCAGGAGGAGGTTAAAAAAAATAGCTTTGAAAAGATACTGTGGTTTTTTTTCTTTAAATCATTCTCTCTGAAAATCACTCTCCCTGGAAAACTCCAGTTCCTTCAGTCACCCATAGAAAATAGCTCAACAAAACTTTTATATAAAGAAAAGCTGAACAAGAAAATAAGAAGTCTTCTAGTTGTTCCTTTTGTTACATCATGTCAAGCATGATACATGTTATATGATGTCATGCTTTTTGGAGATGGTTTTAAGCTGGGGGAGGGGCAGGACACTGGGATACAGAGCTTCTATAACTGGTGTAAGACTGACCCCTGGCAAGTGTTTCTACTGCAAGAGAGGCCAGTTGGCCACGTAGCAGATCATGGCATGGTGTGTCCTACACTCATTGCTGGTTGCCCACCCATGTAGACCCTCCTTTTGCCACCAGACAGCCTGTACTCCTGATCCCAGGTGACTGAAATTAAGCATTTGGACACTCTCCAACCATGCTTAGCAGCTGCCCTACTGACTGAGCTCAAAACACCTTTCAGCAAAATATTTCATTGAGGAAAACTGGCTTTTTGCAAAAAACAAACAAACAAACAAAAAAACAAAAAAAAAACCACCAAACCTGGTGTAGCTTCATCCCCAAAAAAACCCCAACAACCAACATTCTTGTTTACTCTTGGTCAGCTTCTTTTTTTTGAAAACACAAAGAAAGCAAGGAGAAGCAGGGAGAAGAGTTACAAGTCTTCTATCCTCTGGAAAGCAATTGTAGTGATTTGAAAATGCTGTGGCACTAGATATTTTCTGAGGGTTTGAGTCAATAAATAAAAGTGATGTTTGATTTTCTCTGCTATGATCACTTGTGCAAGCTGGAGTCACTCAGTGCCCCATGTTTGATTTCAGAAGCTGTACAAAAGAGTTCTTGGACCAGGCAGCAATCGCTGTTTAGTGAAGCATCTATGGACAACCAACGTGCAAGGCCAAAAAACCTTCTTGCCACGAAGAAAGATGTTTTTACATCACCTTCCTTTCAACCGTGTTTAGAAGCTTTTACAATACCTCTCCCAGTAGACTTAGAAGATGGAGATCTTCTGATGTCAGAGGCCATGATTGAGAGAAAACCTAGCTATGAGCAGAAGGAGTTGAAGACACAGGGTTATGAAGAACAGGACAAGGTAAAGCAGATACCAGAAGAGGGCATAGATCCTTCCCACTCACATCTGTGTTTCAGTTTGTGCTCCCGAATGAATTCCCTTGTCTGCTTGGGCAATCTGTAGTTGTTAGGTCTCAGCAGAGAAGTACTTTTGGGATCAGAGCCAAGCAGTCATTTGTGTAACTAGGAAGATAAGTACCTGCAATTATTCTGCAGGCATTAAAAAATCCAGGTGTAAATAATAGGATGGCAGCAGCCTAGCAGCCAATTTAATGTGCAGCATGTATCTGTTTCATTGGTAACAATTAGCACGTTAAACAGAAATTCTAAAATCTGAGATATTTTTTGCTTGAGGCTCTGCTACCTTCAACAGAAATACAAAGAAAGGTTAATAATAGCCTGTGTTGAATATTTGACACAGAAATCAAATTATTTTTAAGTCTGTGTCACAGTTAATGAAGTTCCTTGAGAATGAAAATTTACTGGCTAGTGAACAACCTAATGAAGATAGAGAGAGGTTACCAATGAGATCTTGAAACACCTGCCTCAGGTAATGTGTGCTGTCTTTCTGAGCTTGAAAGAAAAATCTCCTTTTCTTGGTTACAATTCATTGATAGACATGTTTTCAGAGATGGCTTTCCTTAGACAAAGGTAATGTTGGGAAACTTCAGTTTTTCTTTCAAAAAATCAGGCATGAGTATGCCTGGCCCATTAGAGTCTGTAAAACATTGGTATTCTCAAAACTGCACTTGGAAAAAGCAGCAGTCAGGCTGGAACATGGAGAGACGAACAGGAAGAAGAGACTGGTCCTTGCATCTGGGCATGTTTAACAGGACATGACCCAGTTTTGTAAAAGGCTGAAAAACACTGTCTTTGTTTTCATGAAAATACAGAGCCTGTGTTAATATCTAGCATGTATTTAAAACAAACAAAAAAATTACAATAATCAGTAATTTAAAACAAATCTTTTATATTCATGCCTAAAACAAGGCATGAATATAAAAAACAGGCAGGATATGACACTTAGAAAGATTTTAGCCACAGGACGCTACAGCAGAACGCTTTTGGTGTCTGCAGACAAACTAAACCTTCAAACTTCAAAACAAAGATTTAATAAGCTATTCTGTACTAAATTATTTTATTACTGGGTGTAGTCTTCATTTGCATACACATCCTTCACTACTACTAAGTACAGCTTAATTCCAGTACGTAAGTTTTCGTAGAGAATGATGAGCTGGAGAAGATGCCTAAATGGGTTTGGGGGTTTATTTTGTTTTGTTTTTGTGGAAACAACTTACTTTAAAAATATGGAAAATTAATTCTAAATTTCACTCTAGCAGGCAGCAGAACCTACCTTGAGCAACCAATATGAGGAAAAGATCCGACCTTGCATTGATCTCATCGACAGCCTGAGATCTCTTGGAATAGAAAAAGACCTGGGTTTGCCTGCAATCGCAGTGATTGGAGACCAGAGCTCTGGGAAAAGCTCTGTCCTAGAAGCCCTGTCTGGTGTTGCTCTTCCTAGGGGCAATGGTAAGAATTCACCTTCTCAGGTTTGCACCTGAATTTCACATTGATGAGGTGGTGAGGTGGGTTTTTTTTGGTCTAAGATTGGATATTTCCGTGACTGAGACTGTATCTAAGTTGTGAGATTCTAAGGACCTTCTCAGCTCTGGTTTCCAGTAGAAGAAATAGATGTGCAGGTGGGGCACTGCAGGGTAACTCCAACAAGGCACATGTTCTGGGTGGTGAAGAGACCAGAAGTAAAGAAGGATGTAGTGCAGCATACTTGCCCCAAACTATGGACTGACTGAAAGGTAGCATCAGCTCACTCTCTGTGTTTCCCACCAAAGAGTGGTGCAGCAGAGTAACAGTTTCACATAGAAGACTAATTTTGAAAATTGCGTTTGGGGTTTTTTAACAACATTTTCTTACAGATACTTTTTTTGGCAAAAAAAATACAGAGATTTTTACTTACAAATATGTGCCTTGGGTGTTATTTACATGAGAGAAAAAAATTGGAAGGTTTTACAGCTCAAGAAGATTCAGTTTTAAGCTGTGTGTGTACACATGCATATAAGTGCTGCAAGTTCTGTATGAGCTACAATCAGGCTACAATTGAGAAGGTTTTCATAGGATGTAGGTGCAGCACTGAAATAGGTCATCCAGAGAGCTGTGAATATCCATCCTTGGAAGTGTGCAAGACAAGATGTAGTTGGACAGATCCATGTCTAGTCTAGTGCCAGTGTCACTGGTGGGATGTAGGATGAGAGCCCTCTGGCAATGTCTCTTGTAACATTTCTGTGTCTCCGTGCAAAGTATTAGGCAACCCTGTGCATGTCATGCAGTCCATAGCTGTGCATAATGCATCACAACTGCTGAGAGAGTTACCTCTCTCTTTGGAACTGCTGCAGGTATTGTTACTCGATGTCCCTTGGAACTTAAACTGAAAAAAACACCTGCCACCGAGGCATGGAGAGGGAAAATTTGTTACCGCAACATCAGCACAGAGCTCCAGTACGCTTCTCAGGTGGAGGGAGCAATAAGAGAAGGTGAGTTGTAACATATTCCCCTCTGGTTTGTCTTGCTCTATCTTCTCTGAATCCTTTCTCCCGTTTTCTTAGTCTGAGGAGCAGTTCCCAGACTAACACAGCAATTCTAGCCATGAGCTGAATTCGAAGCAGAAGAAGATAGGGTAGCATAATATAACTCTCAAGAGAGTTGTACTACGTACTGCTTCAGCGGTGAAGACGATCCATGATGTCCAATAAAACCTCAGGCTGTGTCCTCAGCTGGATGATGTCTGGTTGGTTTGGCTTTTTGTCAAATTGTAAACATGCAAAGCCCTGACATCAGTTCAAAACCTCAGAGAATGCTTGAGGTGTATGTGGCTGGAAATCTTGCGATTTTAGAGAAAATTGCAAGAAGGCAGAGTGGAGGGCCTTATGGAGCTTCTGCCACCTAGTGTGACCATAGCCTCAGTCACTCACCTTCCCATATCCCAACTTTATTTTTACAGTATTTCATGCTGTGTTTTTCTTAGCCAAAGGGCAGTAGGCACTTGCCCTAAATGTGAAAGTTGGATTGTCTTTATTTCCTTGATTAGCACAGCTCTGCAACATTATTTGTTCTAATGTTTTTTTCATTAGCTTTTTATGAGTTGCTAGAGCAAGTTCAAAGAAGGGCAACAAAACTGGTGAAAGGGCTGGAGAACAAGTCCTATGAGGAGAGGCTGAGGGGATTTGGATTATATAGTTTGGAGAAGAGGGGGGCTGAGAGGGGACTTACTCTCTACAACTACTTGAAAGGGGGTTGTAGGGAGGTGGGTGTTGGCCTCTACTCTCAAGTAAATAACAATAAGACTAGAGGAAATGGCCTGAAGTTACCCCAGGAGAAATCTAGACTAGATATTATGAACAATTTCTTCAGTGAAAGCATGGTTGGACACTTGAACAGGCTACCCAGAGAGGTGGTAGAGTTCCCCATCCCTGGAAGTATTTAAAAAACATGCAGATGAGGCACTTCGGGACTTGCTCTAGTGGGCATGATGGCTTGTTTGATTGGTTTTTTGTTTTGTTGTTCCTGTTGTTTTTTATGTTGGTGGTTTTTTAGGGTGTTTTTTTTGGTGGGGGGGAGTGTTGGTTGGACACGGTGATCTTAGAGTTCTTTTCCAACTGTGACAATTCTGTATGTGAAAACTGGCAAGGCAAGTGGTATGAATTGATTAAGGTATTTACAGAGCTGAAGATCTCTACTGAGAATGGCAATGGAGTTTCCTTGCTTCTCTGAACTGTTCACAAGCCTTATTACCCTATAAGATCTGGGACAAATTACTTGATCTCTCAACCTCTGTATCAAAATGTGAATAATATAGAATAACACCTATTTATTATTCAAGACAGCCAAGGATAAATTAATGCTTATGAAGCATCCTGACATTAAGAGAGCATTTCTACACCTGACCAGTGTTTAATCTGATCATTTTCATTGTGGCTTATTTACATGTTGTCACTGTTTGACTCAGGTCCGACAACAACGCTTTTGATCCCCTCCCCCTCCCACCCAGGTAGGGAAGGAGAGAGAGAAAAAGAGAGAGACTTGGCTGGATTGAAAACTAAACTACACAGATTTAATTAAACACTAATGAATTATATAAGAAAATATATACAATTATATACAAATATGTTCAGATATGGGCAAAAGTCTCTTGCCTCCCCCCACCCCCAGCAACTCCCACCACACTCCCCTGAGCTGGAACAGTCCCAAGAAATCCCGGAGCTGCTGCTGGAGAAAGCAGAGAGTTACGAGGGTCAGGAGAGCTCGAGCCTGGGGGTCGATGGTGCTGGATGGACGGAGTCCTCCCCAAACGCCGGCCATGGACGGAAGAGAAGGGAAGAAGAAGGAGGAAGGAAGTTGTCTTCTGTGATCTCTGACCTTCCTCTGAGCTTACGTAGATACATGGAATGGAATATCTCTGGCCAGTTTTGCTGTCTAACTCAGCCTCCTAGGCAGAGGTCATAGATCTCCCCGTAGTGTCTGAGCCAGCAGAGTAAAGGTGCGACCTTGAAGCCCCAGCAGTTAGAAAAACATTTCAATGTCTTATCAGTCTAGCTAGAGCAGAATGTTGCTAGTTAAAAGAAAGCTCACTGAAGAAAAAAAAATCAGTAAAAAGGAAAATTGGCTTCATCCTGGCTCAAACCAGGACACATGTATTTTGTCTGCATACATGAGAGTTCATAAGTATCTGCTCTGTAATATATTACAGTTCACATTCCAAAAGGACTCTATATTAGCCACATATTGCATAATAATTTCCCTAGATTTTTACATAAGCTGATTTATGTGTGTGGCTGAATCTGAAAAAAAGCCAAGTCTAAAAGAATCTTAGGTGGTAACAGGTACTTTTCAGTGTCATTGTGTTCATCTTCACTTCAATGCATTCTTTGAAGCTTGTGTTCATTGCATTGCTCTTTTCTTTTTGCAGCCCAGGATATTGTGGCAGGTACTAGAGGTGCCATTAGTGGAGAACTAATTTCCCTAGAAATTTGGTCCCCGGATGTCCCAGATCTGACACTAATTGATCTTCCTGGAATCGCCAGAGTGGCTGTGGGAAATCAGCCAAAAGACATTGGGGAGCAGGTAAAACTCAGTCTCATGTGCCAACCTGGGCACAGGGTCACTTCTGTAACTTACCTCATATGTGAGCCTTTACTGTAGGATGCTGGAGTTATTATGCTGGGCTTCTGAGCCAGCAACAGAGCTACACTAATAAACAGGCCTATTTTTCCAGCAAAGATTTGCCAATAGAAGCAGTGAGGTCCAGGATCTCATGTCTGCCCTGTTATTCAGAAGGGAGCTGCCCATACTAGCTGTGAAGGAGCTACCTCAGGTGCCCTGACAGTCTATCCATGGCAGCATGGAATAACCCAGCCATATGCACCCTGAACACAGTACTGGGCCTGTGTCCCTTGACTAGACCACAGTCTGTAAGATAGATACATCCCAAAATGAATGGTCTCTTATCAGCTCGGTGGATGTATTTGGCAAAGGTGACTAGATCTGAGTTATTGTAAGCTCTTCTGGAGCAAGATGACAAATTGGCCCCCTTGCAGATTCATTGCTCTGTCATCCCTTACCCACAGAGCACTTGATTGTTCTGATGGGTTTTTTTTCACAAATACTCCACTGAAATATAAGCCAAAGAGATTTGCTCTCCTTTCAGAGGTACAAATTCAAGATTTATCAGCATAATCTAGCTTGATTTTTTTTCTGTGTGTACCTAGACATCAGAATTTCCTTTTCTTATATGGGATTATTTATGAAATATCTTTGTTATTTCCATAATGAAGAGCAATACACACAAGAGGTTAAACATTACTTAGCTTTCAGGACAAGCATAACGACAGTCTGGTCTCATTTATGCTAAGTGTTTGGATTAATCTTGACAAAGGAAAAGAGGGTGCATTCTTCTGCTGATCCCTTTCCATGCCATCCTTTAGCATGTAATACTATCCTCGATACATGCAACATTTAATGTCATCAGACAGTGGCTCATGTTGCTAGCAATGGTCACATCTTACATGCAAGCATCTCATTTCACTGGACTTCATTACAGTTGTATTGCATTGCAGATCAAAATGCTACTTAAAACAATTATTGGCTGCAAAGAGACACTCAATTTGGTAGTGGTGCCGTGTAATGTGGATATTGCAACAACAGAAGCACTGAAGATGGCTCAAGAGGTGGACCCCACTGGAGAAAGGACACTTGGTGAGGCAAATTTTAAGCTACAAGTTGAAGAGAAGTGCATATCTTTTTTCCATGAAGGTCTGATATTCTGTATTCCACAACAAATCTGTGAAATTAGCTATTAGGAGAAAAAAAGAAAACCACCTAAATAAACTATTTACAAAGATTGAGATGATCCAGTAGCTCTAATCCCTCATTTTTGAGTCTTGCTGACATTCATGTTATGAATAGTTGGAAAATAAAAATCTCAGAGCTAATGGTGAAAAAGCTTTGCTGTTGCCTGTTATAAACGTTTTGCAAGACAAAAGGCATGGAGACCGCATTGCCCTCTACAGCTACCTGAAAGAAGGTTGTAGGGAGGTGGGTGTTGGCCTCTTCTCCCAAGTAAGTAAGAACAGGACCAGAGGAAATGGCTGAAGTTGCAGCAGGGCAGGTTTAGATTGGATATTAGGGAGAATTTCTATACTGAAAGAGTGGCCAGACACTGGAACAGCCTGCCCAGGGAGGTGATTGAGTCACCATCCTTGGAGGTATTCAAGAAATGTGTAGATGTGGCACTTCAGGGCATGCTTTAGTGGCGAGGTGGGGGTTTTTTTGTGGGGATTTTTTGGTGGAGTGTGTGTGGTTGTTTGTGTATGTCTGATTTTTCATTGGGTTGATGGTTGGACTCAAGTGATCTTGCAGGTCCTTTCAACCATAATTATTCCGTGATTCTGTGGTGAGAGGCCCACTGTAGAGGAAATTTTACAGTGCAGAGCCCAGAAGCTAAGAGCTTTCTAGGAGAGAGGAAACAAAACTAAGAGAAGTTGCTTTATAAAACACAGTACTGAGCATTCCGCTTTGATGTTGTGGTACCCTACTGTACCTCTCCCGCCTTTAACCGCTGCTCTCAACTAACTTTTTCTTTGCATAACTTCACAGGGATCCTCACGAAACCTGACCTGGTGGACAGAGGAACAGAAGAGTCTATAATTAACATAATACAAAACCGGATCATCCCTCTTAAAAAAGGTTACATGATCGTGAAGTGTCGTGGGCAACAGGATATCCACAACAAACTTAGCTTGACCGCTGCAATCGAGCAGGAGAGAAAATTCTTTGAGACTCACAAACAATTCAGGTACTTCTCACAGAAAGGACCTAATTGAAAATATATTAAAGTCACTGCAAAGCTTCCTGTTGACTTGCTGAGATTTAAATTACAGCTACAAACAGGTATTACTTATACTCGCTATTTCTCATTGTCCATGTAATGTTGCGTTCCAGCAAGCCAGAAGAATTTTACATGTCAAGTAAACTTTTAAAATGTCTTCTGGATGCAAGTTTGATATACACGTCTCCTTAACTCTTGGGAGAATTGAAATGAACTTCAGAAGTTCAGAGAGCAGTCCCAAAGAATTCAAGTTAAGCATCTAAGCACTTAAAGTCAAGCACTGAAGTATTTCTATTCACTGGAAAACACGGTGAAACTCATTATAAGAAAGGATGCTGCCTGTGCTGAGACCAAGAAAGATAATTCAGCAGCAAATCAGTCATAATACTGAGAAGGCCAGTGAAAAGGGTTTTGAATCAATGTACTTCACATATGCAGAAGTAAAACAGCAGCACATTAATCTGCTGTTAGAATTTGCTGCTTGTACATTCTTCTGTTTCCCTTTGTTTAGCTAGCAGCAGTAGCTCTCAAACAACTCTTGCATGAAAGCCATGGTGCCCAGAGTCCTAGGCTGCTGGTGCATCTGTACTAGCACTCCCCTTTCTTTGTGTAGTAGAACTAGTGAAAACAGAGCAGAGCATAAGTACTGCCTACTTGCCTTGCACACGTGGTCTGTCCAAAACCACAGAATCACAGAATCCTAGGGGTTGGAAGGGACCTCAAAAGATCATCTAGTCCAACACCCTGCCAGGCAGGATCACCTAGAGCACATCACACAGGAACTTGTCCAGGCAGGTTTTAATGTCTCCAGCGAAGGAGACTCCACAACCTTTCTGGACAGCCTGTCCCAGGGCTCTGTCACTCTCAAAAAAAATCCACCTCAAGCCACCTCAAAATCACCTTTTTCTCTTTTTTTCAGAACTCTTATGGAAGAAGGAAAGGCTACTATCCCTCATCTGGCAGAGAGGCTCACAAATGAACTCGTGAAACATATAATTGTAAGTAGCAGAGGTGCCATACTAAGCTATTTGTATCAGTTACTATCCAAAAATAAGCTCAGCCCTTCAACCTTAGCTTGCAATTGGATTGCATCTTTACATGCATATATGTTACTTAATTATTCTTCAGTCCTGCAATCTAAAAGCAAATGAACTGAAACTTAGAGGCAAAGAAACCCATGCTCTGTCCTCAAATTTGCCTTTAAGCTGAAGATTGACACTAGGCAAATAATTTAATCTACTTATGACTCATAACTCTTGGCTTTTCAAAAGAAGCCATGGTATTTCTTTTTGTTTGTGAAGACTGGATTGGCTGGGTAACAAGTTACTGCTATGAGCTTACGAAAACACAGCAATTTCTACTTAACTGAAAATGTCTTTAAAATCTCAAGTAGGATATGATTGGTTTATTTATATTACGTCATGGGTTATTATATCATACATGGGGTTTTAATTTATACCTATAAATATAAGTAATATGACAGAATCACAGAATCTTAGGGGTTGGAAGGGACCTCCAAAGATCATCGAGTCCAACTCCCCTGCCAGAACAGGACCAAAATCAACTAGGGCAGACCACTCAGAAAGGCATCCAGATAGCTCTTTAGCTCTTTAGTCTCCAGAGAAGGAGACTCCACAGCCTCTCTGGGGAGCCTGTTCCAGTGCTCTGTAACCCTGACAGTAAAGAAGTTCTTCCTCATGTTGAGGTGGAACTTCCTGTGCTTGCATTTGAATTCATTGCCCCTTGTCCTTCCACAGGGCACAAGTGAAAAGAGGTTGTCCCTGCCTTCTTGATGCTCAGCCCTCATGCATTGACAGACATTAATTAGATTCCCCCCTCAGTCTTCTCCTCTCTAGACTGAAAAGCCCCAGGTCTCTTAGCTTTTCCTTGTAAGGCAAGTGTTCCAGTCCCTTAATCCTCCTAGTAGGACTCTCTCAAGTAGATCCCTGTCCTAATTTTATTCCGTTAAGGGAAAACGCTAAAATACAGAGAACCTCTAAATTCAGTCCTAAAAGACAAAAAATATATGTATTTATTTAAACTTACATAAAAATAAACAACTAAACAACACTGTTCAGCCAAGTATCTGTCAGGAATAGAGGGGTCAGTACATTCTCCTAAGCACAGCTTCCCTGGCACAACCTTTGAGGACATAATTTTTGGCTCACTGTAGGTGAAATGTTGCCCTGGGCTGCAGCTTCTCTGTCTGCCTTACAGTGAGGTGCAGCCTGATCTCTGGGAAATCCTAGACCCCTGCCTTCTCTCAGTGAAGGCTATATTTGCACTTCTGTGATATCCCACTATCATGTGTGGAATGCAAGAACAGCAAGCTCTTAGACTCCTAAGAGCAGCAAAGATTATGTGCAGGTATAGGTGACTCTTAGAGGAATTTTGTTTTCCTTGCAAAAGCAGACATCTTCAGCCTACCTAAATGTCCTTCTTTACTGTCAATCCCCCAGAAATCTTTGCCAGCATTAGAGAAGCAAATATGTGAGGTGCTCCAAAAAACGTTACACGATCTACAGAAGTATAGGAGAGGCACACCCAGAACAGAACCTGAGCAACTGTTTTTCCTCACAGATGTAAGTATCAATATTGGTTTGTTCAACGGTTCAGCAGAGTGAGAAGGTAAATGTGGGAGAAAAAGAAACTACTGAAAGTTGGCAAACTGTCGGCATGGACCACCAATAAGCTTGAAGTATCTGTCACTGAAGTGTTTTGAGAGTAACAGAGACAAACTTCTGGTAGGAGTACATCATACCTGTGAAAATAAAGTGGACCACAGGAGCTCGTGGGCCCTTCTGGCTTTTTTTTTTCTGTGATTATGTGACAAGAGAACTGAACAACATCTTGACTGATTGGTCAAAATCAAGCATCTCATAGAGAGAAAACTTACACTCCTGCCTGCCTGACATTTTGAAGGGTTTTCATTGTTTACAGCACTTATAAGATCAAATCCATTCCTGATACTAAAATAGCATTTGCAAGTCCCTCTGTATGTCTGAACCTGGGGAGCTAATCCTTCACAATAAGCATTCCGCAGGCCAGCAGAGGTGGTTATGAAGATTCATCAGCCTTCAAAGATTTCATACAGGTTTTGTCAAATAGAAGTTAGCAAATGGTTCTAAGAATCCACAGGAAAACAAAACAAAATAAAATTAGTATCAAATTTGTTCTCCTCTAGCTATGCTGGTTTAAAAAACCAAACCAAACCAACCAAACAAACAAAAAAACAACCAAACCAACACCCCACAAAAAAAACAACCAACCAAAAAATCACACAAAAAAACCCCGAAAACCACAATATGAGCTAAGAGCATTAAAGATGTAAGGGAGCTTTCAGTAAAGCATGTCCTTGCTTTCACATCAAATGTCTGCAGATTTACTTAATATATGCAAGTTAGTCTTAAGAAATTAAACCTTACTATATTGCCTGCTTCTTCTTGAACTCATTACAGTTGATCAAACACTTTAATCAAGACATCTCCCAGGCAATGCGTGGAGAGGAACAGTTGATTGGAACGGAAATCAGACTGTTTGCAAAAATCCGCAGAGAGTTTCGAACATGGGGAGTGATTCTCCTGGAGTGTAATGCAAAGGGTAAGCAAAGAAAACCATCTATTGCAGCTAACATGAGATTCCATTCCTTTGCTTTTATACCAAGACACAACAGCATAAGTTGTTTTCAAGAAAGTGAAAAACAAGAAGCTAGGAGCGCTCATCTGTTATAGTATTAGGCAAGTTATGCTTTGGTCCTTGTGGTGGAAAGACCCAGCTGGTGTTAATGCTGTGATAATGGAGAGATCAGTAGATCTCTCTCTTCTTCTAGCAAAGCAATAAAATCAAGACTGTGGACCCTGGCACAGAATTGGTTGGTGATTCTCTGAACCATTCCTGTAAGCAATAGCAACAAACTCAACATCAGCAGTTAATAATAATAACAATTTAATTAGTAGTAGTATTAAGAAGGTTTTGGAATTTTGGTCTTTTTTATTCTACTTTGGCTCTGATTTAAGGTGTGGAGAAAGAATTGAGCCTGAAATAACCACAGCCTTGTAATAAGTACCCCTTTCTATGCATCACCCACCTTGCTAATTGCTTAACTGTACTCTGTTCTAAACTGAGGTGTAGGGTGATGCACGCAGGCTGAACTTTGCTGTACACTCAACATCTTTTGCAGCATCTTTTTCACACCTTTCAGAAGCCCCGTCATTTGCTCTCAGAGATGAAATGGCATCAGCTGCCAGTCAAGCAGTAGCTCTTAAGATAAGTTATTTTAGTCTTTGATGCACATCTGTGTCAACATCACTAGTGACACTGAAATGATAGGTACAAATAGCCTGTAGAGCTGGCATCAGCCTGAGGCAAATATATGTGTATATATATATATGCATATATGTGAATAGAGAGAGACAGACAGACATTGGTGTATGTCATTGTCTCTTACGTCTCATCCCTGAAGTACCAAGCCAATCAACATGATTTTATGGAGTGGAATAAAAGAGTAAGATAATGAAGGCATGAAGAAATAGATGTAAAATCAGCAGAAAGAACTAAGAGAAAGATGCTGCTTCTTCAGAGGACAAAGTGCAACTGAGTTGCAGAAGATGGACAAGGTAGCACAGGGCAGCTGAACCATGGTGGGGACTCCTCTGGGCACTTTCAGGTTGTCCCTGTTGATTTAAGACAGTAAATCTGACTTCATAATAGGATCAGGGTAGCAGCACACAGCAGCTCTTAAAACAGCACAGCTCTTTGTGGCAGTATGCTACCCCAAAATCACGTGTACGTATGCTCAGGTGAATTATTTACCTGTGCAGCAAATTTCACTTGCATAGCTTGAGAGGTTGAGGTAGCTTTAGTGAGCCCTTCCTCAACAAAAAGCATAATTACCAGCCACTGCTAGGATTTCTGAAGGTACATCACTACATGTCAGCTTTCTTATGATGAATGAAAGTATTAAAAATAGCAGATACTTTGGGTACTTGAAGTCTTAACCGTTCTGTTGCAAAGCTGATAGATGTTCTTGTGGCCATGATACAGCTTTGTACTATCTTAACTGTACAGGTACATTTTCAGACTGAACCAGATACTCCACATGTACTTCTGTCTTTCCTTTTCCTTTTTGTTTTCCTTTCCTTTTCCCTTTCCTCTTTTTTTTCCGTCTTTTTTTTTCTCCTGTTATTACCCAACCATGAACTCATATATCTGAATGTTATAATTGAATGCATGGCTTGAGTTCCACTTCCACATGTGCTCTTGATCCATGATTCACAAGTTGATCCCAAAACAGGACAGTATCAAAATCTTTCAAAACACTTAAAAACATATCTTTGCCTAAATATGTAAACCAGTTCAAAGGGATATACTTCATTTAAGACAGCAAATTTGTGGAGTGTCAAGAAAGAAATATTGATTGTGAAACCTTAAATAAAAACAGCTGGTCAACAGCAGATTCCATTTAAAAAAATAAAAAAAAAATTAAAAAGGCTGTTTAGTTGTTTAGTGAGTCTTGGGTTTTGTTTTGTTCTGGGATTTTTAAAAATTCAGAAGTGACTGGCAATGGCCACTTCTGTAAGGGTTGCAATTCTAAGAAGAACCAGCATTTTGGAGGCCTGTCATAATTTCTGGATTGCTTTCTATTAGTTATATGTTTGATCCAGTGTGTAAGGTAGGTCATTCACTGAGAGATAATGTGTTAGCTCAATTCTGTAGTAATGGTATTGCTCAAAAGATCCATCTCAGTAGTTGCTTTTCTCGGGAGCATTTCAAAGAGGTGAAACAGACTTCCTTCTTAAATCTGAAATTTATAAATTGAGTGATTTATTAGTAAAGCAATGTTATTTTAATATTACAGTGAAAAAAATTGTGCCCAGTAAAATGGGGAAATACGAAGACCAGTATCGTGGACGGGAGTTCCCAGGCTTTACCAATCACAGGGTGTTTGAGGACATTATAAGAGAGCATATCATAGAACTGGAGGAGCCGGCCATTGACGTAATGAACAGCGTGCTCGGTATGTCTCACAGGCCACATGAGGCCATTACGTGGGAGAAACTGGTGTGCCTGACAATTTTTTTTTCCAGGATAAGCCAAAATTCTCACTGCTGGAGCAAGAGCTTCAGCCAGGATACTTCAAAGTGGGAAAGTGAATCAGATTCAACCTTGAGGCTTGCTTCTTCGCTAGAGCCTTCAATTTCTACACATGGTCTTCAGCACTTAATACTTTTCCCAGTGGCTGGTAGAAGAAAGTAACTGTAATAAATAACACAGTAAAGAAATAGTATGGTAAAAGTATGTATACAGTGGCTGCTGGGGCTTAGCGAAAGGGTACGTAGTTCAAAAAGTAAACAGCACCCAAGGAAAAAGTGTGTCATAATCCCATTTCTCCTATGTTGGCCTTAGAAGGCAGCTATGTCATCTGCACCAGACTGAGTGCTATGTACTATATGTGCTAGGTACTCTTCCTGGGCAGGCCTCTCCTGGGGGTTGAGATGCAGATGTGCTTACATGACGAAGTGATGGCATACCTGGTCAGACACAGCTGTAAGCACAGAAACTGCTTTTTCAAAGAAATCTCACTGATATTCACACTCTCATATGTTAATTGGTTACAGGAGTGAGTTTATTAATGGCACACACTCTTGGACCCAGAAATCTGAATCCCTGCTTGTTTGTATTGGTCACAAAGGCATAGTGCATCAGGGTGCTGCTCAGCTGTTTCTGGATGAATACAAAAAATTAGTGCTTTTCCCAAGTCACATATTAACAATAGTTTATAAACCTCATTTGCTTACCTGACTTTATTTTGTCTGTCTGTTCTTCCCTTAGGACTGGTTCAAGAGAACTTTTTGGAACTCAGTAAAAGGCATTTTGCTAATTTTCACAATCTATACAGAGTTGTTAAGGTGAGACACTACCTGAGATAAGACAAGAGCAAGATGAATGACATTTGTAAATACATCCATGCTTGGAGTGTCCATCCCATTGCATTACCCTTTTGCAAATGTGGAGGCCTATGCTTTTTATAAAATAAGGAAAAGCTTGTAAATTTTATCGTGTTTATAATGGCACTTTACTTTTCAGTACAACTCTGAAAAGATCTGAAATGTATTTCTCATTCATTCTGGTCACATTCTTGATGCATTCAACAATGCAAAGATAACCTGGTATTGGCTGCCTTGAAGTATTTATAATTGATTTCAAATTGAAGTCCTGCAAAGATCTGTAAGAGTGCAGGTGGCCTCAGAGAGCTAAAAAGTGCTTTCCCCTCTCTAAAAGGCAAGCCAGGGTGTTAGCCAGTGCAGGAATCTCATCTTTATAAAAGGGAGAAGCTACAGACAAGCAAAACATAATTCAGCTGAGCATTGGGAGATGTCTGTTCACAATTTGGGGAATTGCATGTTTTGGGGTGGATTCAAACAAAAAGGATACTGTTAAAGACCTTTCTCAGGAAGAGCTCTGAGAAAGAGATCAGAAGCAATGCTGGACAGTCAGGAAGCAGAGTGCACTCAGAGGATGCTGTTTAAAAGGAAACTCAAAAGCAAATGTGAGTGAAATAGACAGTTTGCTATTTGACTTGCATGGCCAAACCCTATTGAGCTCACAGGCCAATCAGATATCAAGCAAATAAGCTATTTCTGCCAAGCACAGAGGTGATTAAGGAGAGTCTTTAGGCACAATACAGAGAGAGGAATGAAGAGGGAGGAAGTTCTGGGAGGCCCTGAAGATGAGAAAAAAACGAGAGATTGCACTATTAGGGACACTAGGAAAGCATTTTAAAGGAATTTAGAGATGATTGAGGGAACTTTGCTGCCCCCATGGACTTTCAGGTGGAAGTATCAAAAAGACCAGAAAGCATTAGATTACTGCAATTAAAGCACCAGAAAATGAGGGGTTAGACAGGGTTGGTTTGCTGACAACAGATAGAAGACTGCAGTTTTTTAGAAGGGCAGGAGGGGCAAAAAAAAATGCATGCAAAAAAATGAGGACAGGCTGCAGGCTGAACTCCTGGCTGGCCACTGCTGTGTAGTTCCCGTCAACCTCACATTTTCTTTTGGGGTCCAAGCACCAGGTTTTGATTTATTCCACGTGTGTTTAAGGAGGGGAAAAAACACATTTTAATGCTCTTTCACAACAGAGGAACCAGAATCTTACCAGAAGTAAAAGTATTACTTCATATTCCCAAGAGCCAGTCTGGGATTAAACAGTGCTGCAGCAAGGACTGTTAAACACTGTGCCCACCTTGCAGTTTCCTGGGGACACTGCTAAGCACTGGAGCCTGTGCAAAGGAAGCAAATGTCTGAGAACTTGTTCTTTCTTTTCTATCCTAGAGCAGAATTGAAGCCATTACTCAGAAACAAGCACTGGAAGCTGAAAGACGTATCCGGACCCAGTTTAAAATGGAGAAAATTGTGTACTGCCAGGATGACCTTTACATTTCTGACTTTAATAGCAGTAGGGCAGAAAACATTACCAAAGGTAGCCCTGGAAAAGAGTTGCAGTTTGGATCCATTTCAAATCAAGAACCCACCTTTGTCCAGGATATGGTTTGTCACACAAAGGCCTATTTTAATGTGAGTTTACAGACTACAATACAGCACCCTGGTTGCTATAGCATATACCCCTCATCCAGGTCTCGCTTTTAGTCAATGTGAGTCTTTCATGCAATACTACTACTATGCAGGAAATAGTAGCTGGAGGGTGTAAGTGTCTCATCCAGGTACACACACAGAGCTTCTGACCAGTGCTGAACATTCCAGGGCAAAGCTGGTCTGATGGCCTGTGTCAGCACAGTCACTGAGGAGAAGTAGTTGCATACTGCAAGATACAGTGATTAGAAAAGCTTACAGGTCGTTAAAATGACAGCTGGCTTCTAAACCACTTGTTAGCTACTTCCCAGCCTGGCATGGCTCTCTGCTGCAGCTGCCTCTTGCTTGGAAAATATGCCATCGGCAAGTGAGTCCTCTTCTCACCCTTCTCCAGTCTTTCACAGACAAGGGAGTGAGTTCTTGCTGCCTACACAGCCCCACACTAGTACAGTGTGCTCTTACTGGCTTTCCTATGGGGAGAAGTGTTAGGGGGAGGAAAGGACAGTTACTTACCAGCATGGATGGGTTAGGGAACAGCCCTTGGCCTTGTAATTAGAAGTTATTGATACTTGGTTGGTGGTAAGCTGTCCTCTCTGGCTAAGGAAGCAAAACTCCTAGGATTGCTTTCCCCACTGCAAGTTCATCTCATGGTTTTAAAATTATACTAGTTCCCACAAGCTTATTAACATTATGTACAGCACTTCAGCATCTGAGAGCTCAGGTCAGCTTCAAGCCCCTCTGTCCATGGCTTGCAGTCAGATCCTTGACTAATGCAGCAGGAGGAGAGATAACAAAAAGTTAAGTGAAAATGGATTTGGCTAGCTGTAGAGATCAGAGTGCATATGCTGCATTGTAGATAGCTCCACAGAGGTTAAATGTCTGAAGGCAAATGGGATGTTTTAACAAAGGATCATGTTAGAAAAAGACAACGAAGAGAACACGCAGTATCAAGATTTGCTTTTTGTCTTAGTTTTGTAAAACTCCCTCAGAAAGCAACAAGTTCAATATTACTAATGCAGGAATGCAGGTAGCAGCCCACCTTGAATTTCAATAGCAAGGTTTTGACAAATTCCTGCAATTAAATGTTCAGGCTGCTCAGGCTGATGGAGAGAAAGCCATCAGCTTTCAGAGAACAAGAGACAAAGGCAGAACTGCATAAACACTTCTCTCCCACTTTGCTATACCCTCTGTTGTAACACAGATGTCACAGATGCTAGTTACACATTTTTGTAAATGCCCTAAGCATAATTTTTCAACAATAATAAATGCCAGGGCATCCTATCTCCATGGGACTTAAGAGAGGCCAAATGCACTTTGAATGAGATGGAAGATCTTAAGTGTCAATGACCTTTGAAAATGGCTTGTATGCATCTGTGTCACCTATGGCAGGACTGTCAAGATTCTGGGTAGTTTGGCTCTTAGAAAAACACCTATATTTAAAGCACCTAGGCTCTCTCCCATCACAGTCAGTAGTACCTAGAGAATACATAGGCTTAGTAAGTGCTTTAGCTGACTCAGCCAAATTGCTTACTATTAACTAGATCTCTGCAAACTACAAAGAAAAACTAAACACCTAGTCTTGGGTATTTTTCAGCTTGAGCTCTGTCCCATCCTTGTACTTAAAAGATTTGCAGCCACTGGGCTCCAGAGGTATCTAAAGCCAGAAACACCTTAAGACTTCTCTAGCAACAGGCTGCCTAAACCCCATATGAACCTACAAATCAAATGTGCCGCTGCCTGGTCTTCCCACCACCATTTTCAAGTCAGGCACCACAAAAAGAAAGGAAGACAGCACCTCTCTCAGTTGCAGCCAGTCACTCAGGCATAAGTACTCACCTGGTACCAGGAGGGCTGCAGGCAGCTCCCTCCCAGCTTTGGAGAGATTTTGAACCTCCCATCACCCAAGAGCACCAGCTAATCCCCCAAGCCCTGCAGATATCTCTGGGGAAAGGGTCCCACAAGCTCCCCTTGGTCAATCTGTTTCAATTTGCATTAATAACTAGACCAGCTTGTCAGGTTAAGCAAAAAATTACTTAATTGAGATATCAATAGATGTAATGTAGACATAGTCTAGTCTCACAATTGCTGAAGGTATTTTTTCTTATGGCTAAAGCTTGCTCCAAAGCTGTCGTGCATGTAATAGGACAACCAGGTCAGAAGTACTATCTAAATACACAAATTTACCACCTTTGGGAAATACCTGTTTGATTTCCTGTACTATAATGGATTGATGGTGTTCAGAGAAGACATGTTTGATGCCAGAAATTGTTCTTAAGCACTGTTTGTCAGGTCTGTCCTAATATAACTGCTGGCAGAGCTAAGCAGGGAACAGCCTGCCTTGGGTTTAGTTTGCTGACGGGAAAAAAACGTCAGACATTCCCGTAACTCTTAATTGTAAAATCTTTAGGCACAGAAGAGACTAATAGCAAACATTTTTTAGTTCCTAGAAGCACTCACTTCTTGAACAGTAACTCAAGTCAACATTTTCAAAAAGTAATGTCACTTCATACCAGATTACCTATAGCCCCTTCTTTTTACAGTTGTTTTTGGGAAACAAATCTTCTGCCTTTTTTTGCAGGGAGCGAGTAAACGCCTCTCCAATCAGATACCTCTGATCATCCTGTCTTCTGCCCTTCATGAATTTGGGGATAACTTACAGACCACAATGCTGCATCTTTTGCAAGAAAAAGACAAGTTAAACCATCTCCTTCAGGAAGACAGTGATGCTGCTAAACATAGGGACTACCTCAGTCAAAGAGTTGATCGTCTCACCAAAGCCTGTCAGTACCTGAGAAACTTCACCTCACCGTAGATTTCATTTTTCAGAACTATTGTAAAGCCCCCTAAAAATATAACATTAGCACAGACCTTTAATACTAACTTCTAGTGTTCAGTTTTGCTTTATTTTCCATAATCAGTTGTACACAAATACCTGCCCTTGTGTAAACTGCTCCACTGGGGGAGTTGTGATTAAATGTATGTGATCCCATTTTTAAATACGCTATGTGAAGTCTACACAATGACGGAAATAATAATTTTAAAGCTACAGCTCTGAGGGTTGTGTTTTGTGGGTTTTTTTTGCTTTGGTATGTTTTTTTTAATGAGGATGGGGGCCTTCAGCTGTATAACCCGCAAGTTATAGAATTACAATTATTCACATTTCCTAGACAATGCTTACTGCATAATCCTGGCAATTCACTACTTCCCTTTGTACTTTTGCCTTCTTTGTTGTCTTTCCTGCCATTGCCTGAAATATAACTGTACAGGGTATCACTGCTGTTAGATCCCATCCCAGTAGGCAGAGAGGGTGCACACAGCATGCATGGAACAGATCCAACCTAGAAGGAAAGTTAATTTCACCTGATCCACAGGATGCCATTCATTCAGTTTCTCCTTTTTCAGGTCTTTGATTTGTAGAGAAAGCCTAATAGGCTCTTTCTTTTGGATGCTAGGAGAATCACCTAAAATTTTTGGGCTGATGGGCCCAAATCCTGCTACTAGGTAGCAGGATTTGTATGTCTAAAAAGGATTAAATCACCCAGGACTTTAAGCATCAGAAGTGCGTGTCAGCATGTGGCTTGCTACCTTTCTCCTTCACCTCCCCAGGGCAAGGAGAACCTTTACAAAAGCTCTTTCATTTCATGGAACCCAGTGCAAAACATAATACTGCATGCTGGAATCATGACATCCTTCATATGGAGCATTTCTTTTAATGGGCAAAGCTGTGCTTAGTGTGGCAAGAGTAATGTCTGCATTCAGCTAACAAAAGTGCTTGTACCAGTGTGCCATGTAGTAACTTCCAAGATGCTTACAGGAGAAGCCTTCTCTTCAGGCTAAAAACTACAGAAGCTGTTTGACCCTCTGATATGAAACTGCAGCAGCAGATGGCAGACTTCTGTGGCACAGCCTTCACCTCAGTACAGCATACAGATTTCCAAGACTTGTTTAGCAATACAGCCAGTTTTGCACATTTCAGCATACTGTTTTGCTTGTATTGACTTCCAGTGCTGCAGGTCAGAAACCATAAAAAAAGTCTGCTACCATATCAACTTAATATATTTAATTTCTATTTTGAAAGTACTTTAAACTTGACTGGCTTATGGTATCCCCCAAAGCACACTTGATGCTCATGTACTATTGAGAACACCCTGTCCCACACCCAGAGAAGAGAGGCAGGCACACATTGCTTCAGTCAGCATGAGGTCTAATAACTAAATAGGGTGCAACTCCCTTGGTCCGCTTTTAGCCTTTAGGCTAATCTTCCTTGTTTAATTCAATTTCACAAGTCAGAGTGATTTCATCAGACCTAGCCACTAAAGACATCCAAAATTCCTGGACAGACAGCTCTCTTTCTCTGGGTTTGTTTGACCTGAAGTACTGGAATTAAAACAAATCTCTTGGAGTACTCTCCTGTGCTGTTTTTCTTTTGCTATGTTTTGTGTTTGGTTTTTTTGAAAATCACATTCTCAAAGCACTTCAGACACTGAATCCAGTAACTGCTTCCAAAAAATCCAAGCAAACACGTATAAACCACTACACTAGGGAAAACTTTGTAAAAAAATTTTATTTGGTGCAGTGTTTACATGCAAGATAATTGCATTTCAGTGCCAAAAGAGAAAACAAGACTAGTAATTTCATTCAAAAGATTTATCCTTCTTAACAAAAGTGACTTGGTATGGCTTTTTGATCCTCTCTACTATGATTATAAATTATTTTCAAAATCCTAGTTGAGGTGGCACTTTTGATATTAATTACATTTTGCTAAAAACATCATAAAGGACAGCCCTAAGGAATTACAAGCCAAATTTAATAAATGAGGTAGTTCATCTGGTCAGGCAGAAACGCAGCTTTGCGTTTCTTTGCATAAAACATCCGCAGCCTCTGCACGTGTGTCTGCAATCACCTGCAGCACAGCCCCACTGAAAAACTTTGCCCTGTGCTTAGGGAGGAGTGCAAGAGTCAACCTTGATGTGTGCAGCCAGGGACCTGGCCATCACCACGTCTAACTCGTCACAGCTCCAGAGCAGCCCTCTCTGTAGCTCACATCGAGTGACGGCAGGTCGTGCCCTCTTTGGGTTCCAAGCAGCTTAAGGCAGAGCAGCACTTTTGATTACTGAGACAGTCAGACTGGTCTCATTTGGAACAGTCCAACTTGAATGACTGTTGTGTCAAAATCCTGAGGATTTTTAACTACCTGAATAGACAGTTCGGGTTGCTTGTTTGGTTTTTTTTTAACCTGTGCCTCTACCATAGTGCATGAAAACTTTCCTTCATATATTCTATAAAACATTCCTTTCTTTTTAAATTGCCAGCCAGCAGCTCCAAGATTCAATGTTCACATTAGTTAAGATTTAATTTAAAACACTACTAAACCAACTGTTTCAGCATCCTACTACAAAAATCTTAAATTAAATTCTGATTAAAATTGCCATTATAAGCCTGCACCTGATTTTCAAGTGAAAGTTACTGGACTAAAGGGAGACATTTCAGCAAGCAGTTGACAGAATGACTTTCTGCCAGGTACCACAAGAAGAAAGGTGCTCATTGTGGCAATCCTTCACTGATTAAAATCAGTCACTGTAGCCAGCACAGAACCGAGTGTGCAATCCTTCATGTTATTTTTAAAAAGAAAATATAATGAAAAAAAAAAAAATTTGCAAAGTGAATAAATATCCCAGGCACCCATGGCTTCATCTACTCTTGTTCTCAGAATCATTGATCAGCAAGGAGGACAGAGAGTGTTGTCATCTGTTTGCCTGTTTAAAAAAAACAAAACAAAAAACAAAGGTTCAAGTTCTGCTGACAGACTATCCTATCAATTACTTGGATTCTTCTTAACAGAACAGCTTCATTAGCAAACAAGTCCCATTTATTTATTCTTACAAACAGAGTCAAATTTCAGGATGTGGAATATTTAGTTTTATTAAAAACATCAAAATATTTTACCTGCATATTTTTATAAATCCAATCTGTAAACACAGTCATATTCCCATACACCCCAGGTCTATTGGGACTAGCACAGCCAGTTCCCCAGCTGGTATCTCCCACCAGCCACCACAGGGAGTTTTTGTTGGTTACTAGTGGACCTCCACTGTCACCCTGCACAAAATAAAATACAAGCATATTATTATTGACTTGACCACCAGGGAAAACATAATCCATTTCACTTCAGGAATACAAGTTAAGTTCCAAAAAAAGCTAACCACCATTTTCATGCAATCACTAAAACAAAAAGCGGTAGCAATTACAGAATTGAATGATGACTCCTTGCAAAAGGGATGAAAATTGTTTGCTCAAAGCACTCACAATGAGACAGACATTATTGACTTTCTTATTCACAAGCATAATGCTAGGCCATGGCCGTGGTTAAGAAGAGAAATCAATAATTTTCAAGTACCAGACAACAAAACATCCTTGAGACATTAAAAATAAGGACTGCCTCACCCGTCTTTGGGTGTTTAGCCAGAACTCTGGCAGCCATTCAGATTGAAACAAAAGCTCTCTTTTAACGGGATGCACCACAAAAGAAACTAGAAGCCCAACCAAAATTTTACTCTTCCCCCGCCCCCGAGTCTGTTTGTAATCAATAGGTATTAAAAAAGCCTAATAGTAAGAAGGCAAAAATAATCACATCATTATTACGTGTTAATTAGGAATAATTACCTGACAGGAATCAATTCCCCCTGATAGATATCCAGCACAGATCATTGTAGGCAAAATCATGCCGTTATAGATATAGACAGAATTACACCTAGAATGTTCTATTAAGGGCACCATAGCATAGTTCAAGTTGTTTAATGTTTTACCTAAAATTGAAACATGCACAAAACACACATACAAAGACAAAATTAGAACACGCATCATATTACGTTGCTATTACAAATCCCAGCAGGTAGTTCAAGATGAAATAAGCTTACTAGAAACATCAGGATGGACACTTCAGGTGCATGGTCCACCACAAAGAAACAACTCTGACATTAAAATCCCCTTCCAAGAGGTCAGTGAGTTACCCCACTTTGCTGGTAGTGTACTGTAAAGCAACAGAACCTGGTGCCTACCTGCCTGCTCCAATCCCAAATTAACTGTGTTATCTACAGGGCTACTAAAAGCATATGGAGTCTGCAAGAGGTGAAGAGGACCTCCTCACAGTTTCATGGTCCAGCATGAGCTGCCAGCAACTCTCACTGTCAGGGTCCAGCTTCCCCAACACCTTCCTTCCCACTCAGTACCTTCTCATACAGAAAGGGCCACAAAAATGATCAGAGGGCTGGAGCACCTCTCCTATGAAGACAGGCTGAGAGAGCTGGGCTTGTTCAGCCTGGAGAAGAGAAGGCTCCAGGGAGAATTTATTACAGCCTTTCAATACTTTTAAAGGGAGCTTAGAAGAAAGATGGGGACAAAATTCTTAGCAGGACCTGCAGTGACAAGACAGAGTTGTTTTAAACTGAAAGAGGGTAGAATCAGACTAGACATTAGGAATAATTTTTTTTCAATAAGAGAGCTGAGTTTCCCCATCCCTGGAAACATTTTAAGTTCAGGTTGGACAGGGCTCCGAGCATCTTGACCTACTTAAAGGTGTCCCTCCCTGCTCATTGCAGGGGGTTGGACTAGATGACTTTTAAAGATCCCTTCCAACCTGAACCATTCTATGATTCCATGATAAGAAACCTTTCCTCCGATTCCTTTTCACTTGTTACAGATTTACTTGCATCATGCTATTTTAGCTTGAGGCAATGCAAAGGACAGGATCCTTCCTGCCCTTTCCCATGTCCACAAAGGACTGCCTTGGCATTCAGCTACCATTGTTACAGGAGAGATGGCCCTGCTAGCAGGAGCACAGGTTTGCTATCTGTGTGAATATTTCTGGCTCCCAGTATTGCTTTGAGCTTCTTTGCAGTCTGCTAAATGCAACACATCACAACTTGCTCTGAGACAGAATGCCCTGTGTAAATATTAGGGGCTGTAAAAGGGATGAGAAAAATAACTTGACAGATCTGACTCAAACTGCCCAATCAATCCATGCAACAGCTATTTGTAGACCAAAGAGGGCTATTTTATGTAGCAGACCAAAATATTCCAGAGTCATTGTTACCTCCTTGGTACTCTGCTCCCCACCCAGATATCCAGCACTGCTGATTCGGCTGGAACATCATTCCTGGATTAGGCAGACAAACTGGCTGTACAGTATCTACAAAAGAAACACAGTAACATCTGTAATCCCAGATGTAATTCCAAATAAATGCATAAGAAGCATCTCAGCATGATCACCCCTTAAATACATACTACACCATGCATTTTCTCTGTACTTTACCTTCCTTGCAGGTAAGCAATACTGAGCAATGCAGGCAGCAGCAGCAAGCTTACCAGCTGCCCTTTTTCCAGATGGCTACCTAATCTCCTCAAAGTGAGGAACAATCACGGTCAATGGTTCTAGCTCAATTCATCAGGCTAATTAGAACAACTAACACTAGCTCTCCTGATCAGTAGAGGACAAAGAAGAAGAAAAACCTTCTGGCAGCTACTTCTCTTCATTCTCTTTGCAAAATCCTGCTGAAAATAATAAAAAAGCAAGCAGGATTCACCGCCTATATACAAGAAACATGAAACACAAAAACCTGGTAAAAAGAAACTGCCCTGCTCTTAGCAGAAGAGCTCCTCCAGGTTGCATCTAATAGCTTTAAACCGATGCACTGAAATACAAAGAACCTGGTATAACAAAATAACTTCAAGTTAAATAATGGCTTGTCCTTTATTTTTTAATGCTTGTTTACAAACAACCTCCATCTACTTTTAAGGAAGGAAATTCTTGTAATGTTTGGTTTTGGAGTTGCTCTGATCCTTATTTGACCATAACTTGGTTTAGTCAGCTGCTCCACCACTACATCCTGAATCTGCACCAGTAAGAGTGGCAATACTTAAGCACCATACAGCATTCTGGGGTGAAAATACATTACTGAGATGACCCCCAACTCCCTTACCATGTACTAGATTTAAATAAATCCTCCCTAGAAAATTAGAGGATGTGTCCTCTGTCTCTACCTCTACCCTGTCTCTGTCTCTAAGATGTCTCTACCCACACTCAGTGTTCTTCCCATAAGTATGAGCTTCAGAAGTTTCAAGAGATGTGCTCATTGCCACTGGATTTTTGCCTTAAGAAGAGCAGAATACATACCAGTAAAAGTCAGCGGTGTCTCTAACTTCATAAGGGCAACATCATTGTCTTTAGAATCTGTATCATAATAGGGATGGGAAATGATCAGTTGCACTCTGTATCCATTTCTTAAAAGCATCTCATTCTGATTCAAAATCCCAGCATAAACCCTCCAGCTGTATGGGTCAGAAAATCGTCTGCAGAAAAAAAAGGTTAGAAGGTTTGCTTCACTGGTAACAAGTCACAGATTATGACCTTCAAAATATTGTCTGCAGAAACGGTAGTCAAAAGCATCTACAATCAGGAATGCACATATATTTGACTACCACTTCTAAAGAACAGGTAAACAAATTGTGAGACATCTAACTTTGAAAAAGCTTGAATCTCATTTCACAGACATATCCAGAAAATCTTTCAAATGGGTGAAGTATCAGTGTCTATCCCCATAGTCACTCAGCACAGCAAATTATAGTCCGAGACTGCAACACTGAAGTCTTTTGATTTCCGTGGCTGAGGGATCAAGCAGCAATTTTGGGGGTCTCATATGTCAGTGGTATCACTCATGTGTACTATCCAAAGCATGCAAGTGCAGCAGAATCCAGAATTAGTAAAAACATAATCTAGTGAAATAATTTCACTATCTTGAAAATGCCAGGGTTTTGTGGGGTGGGGGGCGGTTTCCTTGGTTTTGGTGGTTTTTTAAATGCTAAGCACACTTGCTAGATGTAATTTAAGTCTCTTCTTACAAATGCTCAACAGAAAACTCTAAAACTCTAAGAGACAGAACTGCCAGGTAGTAGTAGTGCAAGTCATCCCTGTCACCTCCTCCCAAACTTCCAGCCCAGAAAGAAAAAAAAAAACAAAACAAAAAAACCCAAAACACCACAAAACATTATCAAAACTAGAAACCAGTTTTGTGCCAGCTACACCTTGGTTGCCATTCCTAAAGCTTTTGCATACTACAGAGCTCAAATCAAAAAACAGAGGAGGGATAAGATCATCACATAAAAATAAACACTTGAATTCCTTTCTCAAGGTTAAGGACAAAGCCATTTATCTTGGCTTAGCCTCAAACTGTGACCCAGCCAATAAACCATTAAAATGTTTTCCTTCAGTGGGTTCTCCCTCCAACAGAAGCAGCCAGCTTTTTAACATTTTCTGCCACTGTACAAAAGGTGCCACTAAACCCTCAGCTCTCCTTTACAGGTTAAAAATGGACCAGCTATTTTTCTTGTTTATGCCTACATAAAGTGCTCCTTTAGGTATAAATCTACATTTAATACTGACAGGCTTTACTGTCCTGTGGCATGAAGATATGAGGAAATTAATGGTACAGGCATCTTTAAATTAATCGTATCTACAGTCGTGCAACATTGGAGAGTTTAGGATTTTTATTTCTTTTTTTCTCCTTCTCTTTGTTTTTCCTCACAGTGTAATTGAACATCCTCACAAAAACATTATACTGTCTGTCATAAGGTTTGGTGCCTTAAGTTTACATCTTAAGCTTCGTGGGTATCTGTGCCCAGCACCACTGCCCAGTTTAATTTCCACATTTAACAAGTAAAATAATATTTTCTTCCTGTTGAAATTAGGCAGATGACTTGCAGCCAGCTTCCTCCAGAACATATTTTCCCATAATACCTGAAAACCATACTGCTACATAGACAAAATACTGTCCCTAGCACCCATGTTCAAGGCACAGGTGAAGGGGAGCAATGACATTTAATTCAGTTTTAAAGCAGAAAATTGGGAGACTTAAGTAAACTTGTGCATTTCAGCCTAAAGCAAGACAAACTGCCATTTGACAGATGAACAAGGGAGTGAGACTCACCCTTCCACACAGTGTGCTGCTGTCACGATCCACTGGCGGGTGATGATGGAGCCCCCACAGACATGGGTGCCCTGCACGTGGAGGCTGACCTGCCACGGCCACTGCCCCAGCACTGCCCCACTGCCACCCACGATTCTGGTCATTTGGTTCACGCTTTTACTGGACAGGCCGCACTCTGAGGAGTCAGTTACACACACAGGTGTTAGTCAAAGAGCAAGCTGGCCTGGAAGATGGCTTCCACAGCTCAGGCTTTGCTAGCCGAGGGGAGCGCAGGTCATGCCTGACCCCTGTACTGCTGCCATTCAGGATGCTGCAGCTTAGGCTCCTGCCCTCAGCACCAACATTCCCAGTCTCCTGTAGCCTAGACTCCTGCCCTCAACACCAAAATCCCCAGTCTCCTGTAGCCTAGACCCCCTTTCACACTGCAAACGTCAAGATGAATATTTGGAAGCTGCCACCCTCGGTTCACCACAAACCATAAACCAGTGGTACATTACAACTCCAAGTGTGGTATTCATACATCTCTGGTGAGCCACACAGACACATGCCTTTGTCTTGTGCAACTAAATAGACAACAGCTAGGAGCTGCCCTGTGACAGCCATCGCCATCAGGAACACAACAGCCACCCTGTGACCACCTGTCAGGAGAGCAGATGAGCCACAGATGTTCCACCATGACTGCTGTGTAGGGGCTACGGAGCTTTACTACAGACAGGCAAGTCATCTAAAGGAACAGGTGGCAGCTAAGACAAAAGCAAGTAGGGATCCAAAATCCTCCTTGTCTGCTCTCCCTTCCTGCTCCTTAAACTGCACCATTTGAAACCTGGGAACCAGAGGTAAATCATCTGACCATCAGAAGATGGTAATTGTTTATGTAGATTCAAAAGGATTCCCCAGCCAAAGCATTTCAAAGCATGAACAAGCAGAATTTTGAGAAACACAGTCATTTATTTACCTATACAGCGCAGAGAAACCACATTTCCTGATGCACAAGAGTCACTGCAACAGAAATAAAAACACAAACAGGATTTTAGGCACATGGTGAAGCAAATGGTGGGCTAAGTTCACCCTCCAGCTGCCTCCTACCCTTTACAGCTATGTGCCCTGCCTTCATCCTCATCTTCTGCTGAGGGTTCCCTCCTTTCTTCACTCTGTCCAGCTACGCTATCCACAACCATCTGCCTTCCCCCAGTTCTTGTATTCACCAAAACTGTCATGTGGAAGTTGCCAGTCACCAGTACAAAAGGTTTGTAAGCCTATTGAGAAGCACGATGAAGAACAGCATGAGAAAAAGCTGAGCTGATTTATTAAGTAGTTGTAGAAGAACCTAAACTTTGGGTTTGGGAACTCTGCAGTCACAGTAGTCTACAGGTTTAAAAACCAGACACTTCACAGTTGCTTAATAAGAATAAAAATTACACTTTCCACAGTGAAAGGTCTATTTTGCATGCTGTGTGTTTGTGTGACTAACAAAAAAAAGCTGTACCAGCTGCTGTGAATGTGTTACAGCTGGAAGCTATTGTCAGCACAAACTCCTGTCGATGGTCAAAGAGCCGTGGAAAAGCATCTTTGGCATGGCAACCTTCTAGACAGCATGGAGGTAACAAGATGGGACATTTTCTCTTTTAAAAGAGGAGAGGAAGGATGGAAAAATGACAGCTGTGTTTTTAAACAGAAGGGAGAGCAGTTGCTGCAATCAGATTTAGTGGGAAAGAGCCTTTGTTTTTACCATCCCCACTGAAAGATCTGCCAACATTATGCTACAGGCAGAAGCTACACCTCTTTCAAGAGCTAAAAAGACACTGATACAAGGAAAGAAGTTTGTATTAAATAGATACCTGCTATACAGCTTTTTGTACAAGTCTATATTCCCAGCACTTGTGTTCAGCTTCATGTAGATTTTAAAGCTGCCTTCAGTTGCTATGCCTCGACTATAGTAATATGTATCTCTGCAAAAGAGAAAGTCCATTATGAAACCCAGTAGTTTCAGTTTTCAAATAAACTGTGCCAAGCTAGAGCTTCTGACACGAACAACACCAAAAACATATTTTTTAAGTTAAGTACAGAACCCCAGTGTTGTAGTACAGTTCTAGAGACTCAGATTCTTTAAACATTTGTCAAGTTCCATTGCACATCAAACAGTTAGTAAATTAAAATTATATTTTTATCTAATATGCATGTATGGTAGGAATCTTCAGCCTCATGAAGCAGGGCAAGATTAAGAGATGCCTTTGCTGGTACAATCACACAGCATAGCAAAGATCAGGTCCAGTAAGTCATCACAGCCTTGTGTCTGCGGGACAAGAGGGATAACAAGTGCTGCAGTTCTGCCAGGCTTTCTAAAGGAGGACCAGCTCTGTGTAGTTGCTGCTGGGCTCTCTTACTGGAGTTGAAAGTACTGGGGCCATTGCAGGTTCCGAGACCAGAGTGTCCACATGCAAGTTCTGCCTGCCTGGACAATAAATTCACTCCATTACTCCACACACAACAGACGACCGCATTCACCAATTGTGTCAGAGAGAGCCAGCATCCAGTATTTTGACCAGAGAAGAATTTAGGCTATGACATTATGTGAGGATAATGTGTGCAGAACTCAGGGCCAAAAATGCTTATGGTGAACTTCCACATCAGCTGGTGTTACTTATGTCCTCAGAAGACCAAGGCTTTCCATGTAATACTGGTGACAACAGGTTAAGTCGAACTGGATGTTACTGAGCAGTTATAGTGAACTCAAACAGGCTCTGGAAGATGGTTGTAAGTTAATATATTGGATACAGTGACCCCACTAAGTAATTCCTGCATGCATGCCAGACCCCTTTACTTGTTGGAGCAACATTTTGTTTTGTTTCTGCAACAGCTACCATCATTAAAATCAGACCCACATGGATTCACAAGAGCTAGATTGACAACTGCTTTTCACTTCAGATGCACAGTCTTCAAACAGAGCAAGAGGGAAATTTTAACTTTTCTGTGTATGTGCAAAGGCTGAGGAAGTTTAGACTTACACATTGTAGCCCATGTCTCTACATGCAGTCTTTCCATAATCATCATTCCAACCATCTTGACAAACAGGATACCAACTTTTACTAACAGGTGAATAAACTTCCAGGATAAAGTTTGGTCCAAAAAGTCTAACTGCCAGAAAAGGAAGAAGAAAAAAAAATAAAAAAAAATCACCACACGCTGTATTGCTGCTCTTTCTCTACTTCGAAGTATTGCTATCCATAACATTGCTTGTATATATGAACTGTTGTTAATTAATGCAGCCTTGTACTTAAATTCTGAGTAAATATCAAGTAGATAGAACTATCACAACTACTTAACTCTTTCATGTAAAACTATTTAAAAGAACTACCAGTTTAAAACAATTTAGAAGACAATTTAAAAGAACTACCAGTGTGCCAGAGTCCTTCTTTTCACTTCAGCTTTTATGCTCAAAACTCTTTCACATTCTAGCACTAAGAAAGATTGCAATAGCCAGTCTTTTCCTATTTTTTATCTATACGACCATATACAACCATTCTTAATATATCCTATATTGTGTATAAATAAAATATAAAATATATCACAACACATTGTATCTCAGTACACCAAATTTCTTCAGAGACATGCTTGTGGAGCAAGAATGTAACACAAAGCAATTAGCTCTGACATTCTATGCCCCATTGTGTATTTATTTGCACAAGAATTTAACATAAAATAGTTCAAGCAAAAAAAACAGATTGAACAAGTTTCTTCAAAACCCATTATTCAACCAAATGGAGAGGAACAGCTTTAGAGCATATGCCAGCAAATGCTAACCCTGCATGAGGCATGTGCAGAATAGAAGTTTCAAGGGAGACTAAGACAATGGCTGGAGTTTTCCGGAGCGGCACTGGCACAACAGGTGTTAAAAACAAGATGCCACACCCTTGGAATGGATCAATCTACGATGTTATCACCTTCAACTCTCCACTAAAGCTTCACTCAGCATCTTTTTAGTTGGAAACGCTGATCAGACTAAGCTTTATTACAGGAGTTATGAAGTAGCTGAAGCGTTATTTAGAGAAGGAAGAATGCAAAATATGTGGAAAAGGACAAGCCTGGCTGAAGGTGACCAGATTCATGTTACCTTAAGTTCTACTAGGAAGTCAACGATGACTGTTCATTCCAGACAATGTTACATTCTGTTTTGCACAACCCCGTTCAAAATAAAAGGTAATATTTTAAAAACTGATTCAAAGATAAGCCTGCTCAAACATCTGAGTCAGACATTTTGTTTCCACTTTTCAATTGGACAGGAAAGAAACTGAATACCCAGATATAGGCTTCAAAGTGCTTAAACATCCTAAACCATTTTAGAGATCATACTTAGGCTAAAATGGCCCTGTTGTAACTTAGGCAAGCTTTGGACAAGGCAATTTGCTCAAAACCTCTTGCAGTTGGCTGAAGGTCCCCCCCCTTGACTGCCGGCACTCACCACACCGGGTTTCATCCTCCCCGTTGGGACAGTCACTCACTCCATCACACCACTGCGAGGCGGGTATGCACACTCCTGAAGATCCACACTCTATTAAGGAGCTGACACAACGATTCTTTACTGCAGGGAGAGAGCAACACAGCTTTTTAGGCTCAGCATCAGCTTAGCCTCTGGCGACTACTGCCAGCTTTCCTCTTAAGTATTCCACTTCCATGGAACAAAACATGAGAAAGAGCTCTTAAACTCAGAGAGGAGACCTTGCCAGACACAACAGAAGATGTATTACTCTGTCCTATACATAATTTGTCAGATTAAGTCACTGATGCAGCTGATTGGATTTTGTCCACTGCCTCCCCTGAATGAGCAAGCACCATTAAGTTGTCTAAAAGGAGTCAGCTTTGCACTGACAAAGCATAACACGTATAAACAGCAAAGGAAGAAGAAACCAATTACTACAATTACATTATTTTGCTTTCGCTGCCATTTAAAACAAAATTACATTCACCCTGTATAAATCAAAGTGAGTAAAAAAAAACCCCTAAGAACATGAAGTGTCATCTCAATAGTTTTAAATTAAATCCCTTCTCTCTTCCTTTCTTTTCCTGCACAGAACAGAAAGAGTCCTAAAAACATAGCAACTTGCTTTTTTAGTTTTCTTTGAAAAGTGATTTTCATTGAAAGTGGAAATTAAGATAGCAGAGGACAAACTTCACCTAAGCCTAACAGAATTACTCTAGTCCAGCTTCAGAGCTTAATCACCCCGGCTGGGGACAGCTTTCAAGCAATAGTATCACTTGTGGTATAACTTACAGTGGTGAGACAGACTGGGCTCACACAACATTAACAAATTTTTAAAACAAAAGCTTTACAGAAAAAAATCAGACAAATATTAACTACTTCTGCTCCAAGAGAGATCCCATTTTACGATTACAAAATGTATCTTGACCATTTACAGTCTTGCAGTTAAGGTACACAAAATTATTTCCATCTCCTTCTTTCCTTAAGCAAAGTTTAAATTCGTAACAGTTTCCTTGCATTCCACAGCAGTGATTGCCCGAATGAAACATAGCACATTCTCTGCTGTCCATGCACAGCTGCATGCCAGCTACCCCTCAGTGCAAAACCCTTGCAAGAGGTTCAACTACTCTTTACTAAAAGGTACTGCACTGTGCAGTTCTACTGCACCCGCTTTTGCTAGATAGATTGGAGCTTTCCAGAAAAGCCACCCGAATAAACCACTCCAGAGGAGTCAAAAAGCTGATGACATCACTTAATGTCAAAAATATATTTACTTGATGAAGGGAAAGGAAAGCGACAGCAGCATTGTTTATTAAAAAGAGGAAAAAACTTAACAACCAAAACTGACCCATGGGGCAGCAACACTAGTTTATCTCTTAGGAGAGAGGTAACACACTTTTCTCTCCTTAATTCAGCATAAAATTGAAGGTAAGTATGTGTATTTCTAACTTTAATATTAGTTAAATAAATCTTTCATTTCAGAACACAAAGAAAAATTCTTACCAAAATACCAGATGAAGAAAGCTGCGATTGCACAACAAACGACTAGTAAAATGGATAATATAATGATTAAGATTTTCCTTATCTCTGAAAGTAAAGAGAAAAGCAGAAATTAAGCTCACAAACACGGTAATTTCCAGCCACCAGCATTATCTATTTCCTTAACATTAAAAGTACATTCTTTGCCAGACAGATGTTTCTCTATTCCACCACCCTTCCTCCAAATTGCCCAGGTTCCTGTCCAGCTATGCCCACATCCCAGCCAGCTGTTACTTCTTCATTCACCTGGAGGTGGATCCTTCAATACAGGAGTTGGAAGGGAAGATTTGTTACCTTACTTTGAAAGAAATCCCAACAAAACTTACTTGATGTACACGATCCCCCAGATGAATGCGTTACTGGCCTACTTGACTGATAGGTAGAAACTCTTGGGACGTAGCTTGGCACTGACGGAGCATTTGTTGTGTAGTACTGTGGATATGGGTTAGCACCTACTGCCTGCCTGGCAGAATAGATGTTTTCTGGCTGAAAGCCCTGATTTTCATAGTATGGCGGTGGACCCTAAATGATAATATTGAGGGGAAGGAAACAGGACAAAAAATTAAAAATGAGAGGCAAGACTGCAATTAGGACAAAGTAAATTTCAGGTGCCAATTACATTCAGAACCCTGCTAAGTAATTCTGCCAATGCAGAAATTCACTGTTCATGCATACACACACTAGCAACTCCAATTTACATGGTGAAAGAGATTTGCAGTACATGCCTAATGCCTCACACTTCAAATAATAAAAATAACAGAGAGAGGCTGGAAGGCTTATGATCAGTTTCCTCATCCAAAGTAACTCAAACTAAGAAAGATTATTGAGCCCAGCCCTCCAGCTGGCTGCACAAACCATTGCACTGGAACACCTGACAGAGTAGAAATAACCAGCAAGAACAGGTTTTGAAAGAAATGCTCACAAGTCACAGTCTTTGTGAGTGCAGTTGTCCAGGTCTAGGATAAAGGCTTACTGCTCCATTTTGTCCTGTGACACCAGGTACACTCAATCTATTTCTAAAGTGCACTGCCCTGCAACAGGTTTTGGAATATTTATCCTGGAAGAGCTTTAAGAACTAGTTAAAAGCCATTCCAATGTATCCCTCCAAAATAAGCTTTAAAAGCATAAACTTCTGCCATGATTATCTGAGCACTTAAGCTAGTTTATTCAAGCCTCTTACACCTGCCTGACAGTGTATCTTTACCCTTTTGCAGAAAAGACAAGACAACAAATACTCCATATTTTATAAGACTTGTTAACCAAGGCATCACTCAACAGACATCTATTTGTAAAGAAATAAAACCTCATTCTTAAAAAGTACCTGAGAGGAATATTTTTAATATTTTTTTACTTACAACAGTAGATTGGGTCATCTTTCCTTTGTCAGTAGTACCACAACAATTCAAGTGTTTGGAAGTGAAGCATGAACCTATTAAAATACACAAATAAATAAATAAATAAATAAATAAATAAAACAATCACAACCAGAAGCTTTGTCTAAATTTCTTGTCTTTATTTCCTTTGGAAAAATGCCAAATCTGGGGGGATAAAATACGGAAGTATTTCAAGTGAGGGTACAAATTGAGGTGCAGCATGAAATTGGATCTCAATAGCCTCTCAATACAACCTTGAGGATTATACACTGGCAACTATTCATTAACACGAGCACCACGCAAACTGAGAAGATTAAGTTAGTGCTCACTCTCACTGACAGAATGACAGTTAAAGAATATCCTGGCAACAACCCACATGGTGTCAGTACCAAGTTCAGGTCCTCCTGCCTCTCTCAACACTTACTCATGTATCACTCTGAGGTTTATGACACAGAAATGAGAACTTGAGCAAAGCATCAGGAAATACAAATTCAGCTAACTCATTTGATAATGCCACAATAGCAGCCCCACAAGCCATCTCTTTTTCACTCTTTCAGATTACAAACAGTTGCTTTCTTGGTTGTGCGCCGTAGCCACCACACCAAAAACAGGCAGAGAAGCACAGCAGGGAAACAATATGCCACACCAATATGAAAATTTTTCAACTAGAGTAAAAGAGAGGAGATACATCCAATGTTTCAAGCATATAGGAGTTTATTTTAAAGTTAAACATTAACACTAAGTAAAAACCACAAGTTAGCAAAGACACAAGAAACACAAAATATTTGCTGCCACAGTTCTAAAATAGGCAGTTACACATCACAATCATTTTAATAAATAATTTAATATCTTGGGTCCTCTCATAATGTTACTCTACATGAGGGAAAAAAAAAAAAAAAAGCCTAGGAATTGCCTCAGCTATGTACTGAGAAATACCTTTCCCCAGCTTGCAGAGCACTACCCTGCATGCAGGCGTGTTGCCATGACCCCTGTTGAAAGCCACGACCACAAAGAGCAGTTTCATGAAGACATGGCATAATTCAGCCTGAAGTACAAGCTTATGTTTTAGAACATGTACAAAGGTGTCGTCTCATCCAAAACTGAACTGCAAATGTCCCTGAAGCAGATTTCAACCACAGCTTGGTACCTCGAGCATGTTTAAGAAGGCTCATTCTGGTATTTGCTTATTAGCACCAGCAAAAAAAAAGGTCAACGATAATGTCCTGCTGAAGTGTTATTTGCATGGCAGACAGATTAAAAACAAGTCTTAGTTCTACTTACAGCAAGTCCATTAGACTGGTGACTAAGGCTTCAGGACTTCTGCTTTATGTCGCATCCATTCTTACCCAGCTCTTCACAGCACAGTTGGAAAGTGTACCTCTGCCCAGACAAGTAACCAGTCAAAGGAAGATGTGTTTGTTCTTTGTTCTGAGAAAAGAAGGGGGGAAAAAAGGATTAGGAAGCTTAGTGATAGCAGACAGAAGAAAACTAGGTGGCGATTCTGAGGTAAGCCAGCAGGTACAATCACCAAGGAAAAACCCACATATTTTTTACATTACCATTTGAAAGGTTCTGCAAATTGGCAAATGAAAGTCTGCCTCACTCTGCTGGAGCTTTTTTGTTGCTGTTGTTGCTGGGTATTTTTAAACTAATTGAGGCAAAAAAATATCTCTGTTGCTTAACTTAGATTAACAAGAGATAAATTAGGAGTGATTGTTGAAACTATTTCCTATCTAGATTCTGATTAAATATAGGTTTCACAACACAAAACACAGGGAAGTCCTCGGTTCATACAGATTTCCATGATATTAGACACACACATTTGCCAGTGTATTAAAAACAGATTAAACCAAAGCCACTGGGCTCTCATTAGTTTGCAAACATTTATGGCAAAAATGTATGTGTAGTATTCAATAATGAGATAATCTACTTTTCTTAAACACGCATCACAGACACACTTGAAAGTGTTTTATAAATACATCAAGAGTACTGCAACAACTTCCCTGATAAGGAAGCTGGGTCATGGAGAAACATGCTGACCTGTAAAACACTTCCCATCCCAACAACTATAGAGCCAGAAGAAACTGGTCTGTCTTATCTCAGTCCAATACTTTGGCCTCCAACACACTTCACACATCAGACAGATTTAAATAGATCCCGCATAAAAGTATCACAAACTCACTCTGGTGCAGAAGAGTTTAGTGGGAACAGAAAACTATCCCTCCCTCCCGCTGCCAGTCATTCCTCCTGATGTCTGCTGAGCTATAATGGCACTTTCCTGGGTACACCTAAATAATAGAATCACTTAGGTTGGAAAAGACCCTTAAGATCATCATGTCCAACCTTTAACCCTACTCTACCATGTTCACCCCTAAACCATATCCGCAAGCACCACATCTATACAATTTTAAACACATCCAGGGATAGTGACTCAACCAACTCCCTGGGCAACATGTTCCAATGCCTGACAGCCCTTTCAGAGAAAAATTTTTCCTGATGTCCAGCCTAAACCTCACCTAGTGCAGCTTTAGGCCACTCCCTCTTGTCCTATCAGTATTTACTTGTGAGAAGAGACCAGCACCAACCTCTCTATAACCTACTTTCAGGTAGTTGCAGAAAGCAATAAAGTCTCCCCTCGGCCTCCTTTCCTTTAGACTAAACAGCCCCAGTTCCCTCAGCTGCTCCTCATAAGACTTTCTCTCTAGGCTTTTCACGAGCCTAGTTGCTCTTCTCTGCACCAGCTCCAGCGTCTTGATGTGTTTCTGGTATTGAGGTGCCCAAAACTGAACACAGTACTCGAGATGGGGCCTTATCAATGCTGAGTACAGGGGAAGGATCACTTCCTTAGAACTGCTTGCAACACTATTTCTAATACAAGCCAGGTTACCATTGGCCTTCTTGGCCACCTGGGCTCACTGATGGCTCATGTTCTGCTACTTGTCCATCAGCACCCTGATGTCCCTTTCCTCTGGGCAGCTTTCCAGCCACTCTTCCCCAAGCCTGTAGCATTACATAGGGTTGTTGTGGACCAAGTTCAGGACACACTTGGCCTTGTTGAACCTCATACAGTTGGCCTGATTCCATCAATCCAGTCTAAGTCTCTCTGCAGAGCCTTTCTACCCTCAAGCAGATCAACAATCCCACTCAGCTTGGTCTTGTTTGCAAACTTACTGAGAGTGCATTCTATCTCCTCGTCAAGAGTGTTGATATAGATGTTAAACAGAAGTGGTCCTAACACTGAGCTCTGAGGAACCCCACTTGTGACCAGTCACTAGCTGGATTTAGCTCCATTCACCACCACTCTCTGGGCCCAGCAGTCCAGCCAGTTTTTTATTCAACAGAGAGCACACCCATCCAAGCCATAAGCAGCCAGTTTTTTCATGCAAATGCTGTGGGAAAATTTTTCATTTTCATGAGAATGCTGAAGAAACAAACCTCATGACTCCTTTAAAGTGAGTTGGTGGAGTTAAAGTGTAGAGAGATCTCTAGGCAAGGACACAGGGTTAGAGCACACCTGCACAGCAGACTTGAAGGTCTAAGAAACATGGCCAGGGAGCCAGGTTGGCTTTCTAAACCTTCTAGCTTTGAAAAATATTTACTCAAACAATGAAAGGGACTCGTCACTCATACGCAGTCAAGCCTTTGAATTTCAAAGACTTCAGTTTACTCCAGCATGGATGAAGAAGAACCAGCATTTGGACCTCCAGCAATAAAGAAGGTCCAAAATTCAGCTTGCATTTTTTTCATAACTTGTTAAAGTAAAGAAACAGTACTGTTTCTAATGACAGGTGATCTAATAAGAGTATAAAAAGTAGAGCCATTACTGACATTACATACTGATCCATACAGTGTATTTCCTCCCACCTCACTGCTATTACTTGAAATATCTTAGCTCCTTCTCACATATGCCTTAGGAGTGTTATAATTAAAGTTCCATTGTGGGTCATTAAGATGAAGAAAAGACATCATTTTTTCTAATAAAAGTTGTCAGAATGAAAAAAAATAATTAAAATATTAGTTTAATTAAAAAACAAATTTAATCCAATCGCTTTTTTTTCCCCTTAGTTTTTCTATGAATTTCTGCAAATCAAGTCTATATTTAAGCAAAAGTTGTAGTAGAGTTGGTCTGTACTTTATTTGATAGCACAGACTTAGTAGACTATTAGTCCTCCAAAGACTTTTCCTCTTCCCTACCACAGTGACAGTCACTCTGTCCCCTGGACAGAAGTACCAAGCACATTCGTGTTTGCTCACCTGGCAAGTGATCCTCACCACCACACCCTTTGAAGTCCCTTGCCTCAGTATTGCTAGGTGAAGGTGAATCTCCACTTTTACCTCCTTCCACCAGCATCATGTCACAACTCCTTTATACTGTGTATCCTTTACTAGCCAGGAGCCAACATCCCAAAAAGCCAACAGAAGGAACGAAAGCCAAAGAAACCCTAAAGATTCAACCACTATTTTATTAATGAATGCTGACTTTTATCTTGGTTCTTCATGCAGGAAATAATAATGGTACTTCTTTAATACACACAATGTCTTAATTGTCATTTAAGAGCAGTACCATGCTTTGGAGGCATAGAGTTCCACACATACTGCTAGTTGTATTAGTTTCCACAAGCTTTTATGTAGAGATTGCTAGATATTGTTTTCACGTCTGGACGCCTAAGTCAATAGGATGGCATAATTACCTACAGATACCCTAATATAACACTGTAAATTCACCTCGGCCAAGGAAGCCAGAGTCATATCGGCAACAGAATACTTCCTGCATTTACGTATTACTTCAATACATATTTTGTGCTATTTCCTGAAATACAAACATCACTAGCTGTTTGGTCTGTGATAAGCATCAACAATTGAAAAAAAAAAAACAACCCAAACTAGACCTATGCAAAAGTAATCACGTGCAAACAAGGAGGAAGGGAAAGGACAGAAAAGTTAAAAGCCAAATGCATGAAGTTCAGCTTCTAAAAGGAGGAAGCACAAAAGCATCCAAACACAAACAGCGTCACATCCAAAAAAATAAGTACTTCCCTTTACTCAGATAAAGAAATATAGCACATGCAAATGAACCAACTGGCAAAGCTCATTAAGATAGCAAAGGAGTAATTCCAGTGCAAAGATCAACTTCAAAAAAGGGCAAGCCAATGAATTATGGCTTTTCTTGATTATACTAGAAAGGAAGTATGCTTTTAATTTTTTTATTCCCAACCGTTTTATGACCACCTGGAAGTTCCAATAGTGCAACCTTAAATACAATACAACCATGATATGAAGGTGGGGAGAGGAATGGGAAAAGGGGCAATTTAAAAAATATAACAAGAGAGAAAACAAGCAAAGACATGATTTCAGACTAATCTACATCTTTTCACACACTTGGACAATCCCTGCCTCTGTTTCCTAAACAAGAGAAAACAAACATGGCCAAGATTCCTGTTGAACAAGCAGCACTAAAAATTACCATGATTTGCAAATGAAATATAGAAAGGTTAGAAAAAAATATTCCAGTTATGTCTGAAACCAGAATGGAACTAAATAATAATGTTCACCTCATTTAATTAACAAGATTTATTCAGGAAGTAGTACGGAATATTTTCATTGCGATGATTTAAAAAAAGTTAATGTAGTTTACTCCAGTTGGTAAAATTTCTCCTCTGGAAGGGGTCAGAGACAAATTGACAAACAACAACTGAATGTCTCAAGGTCATAAAAATCAGGTTTTTCCAATGCTCTGGCCTTTTGGCTAGCCTTCTCAACAGAGGTAAGCTTTACTCAGCATGCCTGTGCAGTAACATTATACATAATGCACAGAACTATATGAGAGTACGTAAATATTTATGAGACTATGTAAATATTTATATGAAAAGTGACCACAAATAGAGCCCCGGCATTCTTCAGTTTCTTAAGAATTAACTTTGAAGTTATTCTAGATTAGCTCCTAAAAGATCATTAAACTGCAGAACTACTTATCAACAAGTGTCTAAAAGAGTGCACTAGCAGCAGCTCAAATAAAGTCCACAACAGTGGACTTTAAGGCATTAAAAAGCTCTGACCACAGCAGTCTCATTTTAAACAGTTGTAGGACGCTTATTCATACTGCAAATAATAATCTCTTTGTCTTCTCTGAGAACAGTTAAAATTAAACCAACCTATCAAACTTAAGAGCCCAGAAGAACCAGGTTTGTTAGCATGGTAGTAGATGGACCTATTGGTCAGGCAACAACTGCAGAGGTAGCCTCTGCCCACAGTGCCCACCACCTCATATGCAGAGATCCCAGTGTTGCTAGAGGAGGCAGCAACAGCCAGCCTGGCATTTGGATGCTTGCTTCCCCTGCAGTACATTCCTGCTTCTGCATCTGCCCTTCTTCTTCCATGGCAGAAGCAAATAACCTCATCTTCTGGTAGTAAAATTAAAATCTCTTGTCTACAGCACCAAAAGTCTCTGGCAATGAAAAACAGCTCTCAAGAGCACTTGTTTACCATATTCACGTTGCAAATGAATATTATATGAATATGGTACCAGTGGGCTGAATATGGTACCAATATGGCTCCGCAGAACAATAAAAACTAGCAATGTTAACAAATCAGACTTTAGATATTTGTTCAGGTCAGTTGTTTTCAACCTGTGAACTACAAATCCTGATAAGCTGTAAATTACTTACAAGAGGTCTATGGCAATAAGAAAAGCAAGCCTGCTGGCAGGAGGTTTAAATTCACTCTAAGGGGATGCTTGTATTGCCCAAGACAGGTTTAGGGATCCATGCATTAAAGACACGGGAGAAGTACTGATGAAACAGCACAGACACAGCTGAGCTACCATCGCGGTACTGGAACTACTCAGGGTGAACCGCCCCTTGACTGACACAGGAGGAAGAGCCCATGTATCTCCAGACGTGGCAACTCCAAGACAACTATTTTGACCAGCAACCTAGAATACTTTTCCCCTTTGTTTTTCTATCAACATCCAGGAACATAGTTTCAACTTATTTCCGTTTTCAGGCTACACTACCATGAAAGATTTGCCCTGGGCTGGCTTTCCTATGCACCAGTATGATTTTTAACGGTTTAAAAATGAAAGGAAAAAAGTCCTACCGTGACATCAAATTTTACCTTAGTCCACCTGCCTTTTTGGCATTATGTTTATGTCAATACCGGTAGGTAACAGCCGGAACTGAAAACACTTCCCGGTTTAATTGATCCAGGCCACACACAATGTCCATCTCTTCCCCTACCTAACACTGCCTTAGTTGATTCAGATCATCCTGCAGAGCTGAAGCTACTTCCTTTGGCTCTTTCTAAAGAACTAAAAGCATTTGTGTCAATTTACTCAGGGCAAACAAGGATACTGAGGACAAAAGCATGATGTGACAATGGCCTCTTAAATTCACTTGACACCTGCCCACCCAGAAACCCGAGGTGAAACTGGAGGTCTAGGTAAGCTGTGATCATCAGTGAAGCCACCTGAGGGGAGGGAGGCTGATCTCAGAATTCAAAGCTTTGGCCTAGAATTTTCAATATGGTTCCTGTGGGAAGGCACACTATGAACAAAGTTACGGCTCCAAAATTACTTGACAAGTTGCGACCACGGTAACCAGAGATCAGCACTTCCGCGAGCGACCAAAGCGGCGGTGGCATTAACACACAATGAAGAGGCCCCAGAACAAGAAGCTGTTCTAGTTTACTCTCCGTATGAGCGACTAGTCTCTCCGTGACCTTGAACAAACGTCTCATCTCCCTTCATCACAACAGCAAGGCACGGGCTATCTCCACCTCAAGAAGTACTAAGCGGGGCAGCCTTGCCTTGCGTCGAGCACCACGCACCTCACCCCCCGCACCTCGTCGGATCGCGTTATTCCCGCAACACCCGCTCACCTCTCCCGTGCTCCCTTTACCTCCCATCTTGCCCTACCCACCGGTGCGCGGCGAAGCATCTACCAGCAGAGAAACCGGCTGCGGAAGGGGGGCAACGGGGCAAAGCGGAGGGAAGCACGGCTGGAAAGGGCCAGCTTAGGTGTCCCCTCGATGTCACCAGCCAGCACCTCCCTCTCTCGCTCTCGGGAGAATCCGCCGCCCCGAGCGGGCCCGCGGGGCTCTCCGCGACGGGCACCGCACCGACCCCTCCGCCCGGGCCTGGGCCTCTCTGCCCCCCTTGGACGGGGAATTTCAGATGCCTCAGGGGTCCCTCCGCACCCCCCCCCCAAAGCACAGCCGCAGTTATTTAATTAAAAGCCAAAAGCCGCCAGCGCAACTGCCAGGACTGTCTCCCTCTTTCCCGGAGCGACGGTGCCCGCGGGAGCCGCCCGGTACCGGAGGTGGCTCCGCTCCCCTCCGGGACGAGCCTGTGCCGGGCAAAGGGGCCGAGCCAGGCGGCGGGGAGCGCAGCGCTTACCTGGGGCTGCCCCCGCCGGAGCGGAGCGGAGCCGGGACGGGACGGGACGCGGCGCAGCGAGCCGGGAGCAGCCGCTGCGGGCAGGGAGGAGTTACCCGGTGAGGGGAGCGGCGGGGAAGGGGCAGGTGCCGCCAGGTAGATGCATCGCCCGGCCCCTTCCTCCTGCCGCCGGGGAGGGGAGGGGAGAGGAGGAGAGGGGAGGGGAGGAGGAGGAGGAGGGCGCTGCCCGCAGCGGGGGGACGAGCGGGTCCGGCCGGGGGGGGGGGGACGGCGCCCATAGCCCCTCGGGGGTCTCGGCTGGGCCGTCCCTGGCGGGGAACACTGGAAACCCTTCCTGCTCGGTGGGTGCCGGCAGCCGCCCCTAGCCGGAGTGACTGAGCGGGGCTTCCCTTTCTCCCAGCCCTCCTTCTTCTCCTCCCCCCATGGACGTTTGCAAAACAAACGAGCAAGAAAGGAAGCAAAGGGAGCTGCGGGAAAGGCCCGCAGCTCCCCCTGGGACACGGCACTTCCCGGTGTAAGGTCCCTCCCGGGTGCCGAGGTGCCCCCACTCCTCCGGGCGGACCCCTCCCCGGTTTTGTTTTTGCTGCTCTAGACTAAGCGCGCTGTGGTGAGGTGCCCGTGCCTTTTTTTGGACTTCCACATCAGTCTTCATTACCCTGTGTTTCAGGGTGTTGTATGCAAGCAAGAACCCACGATACTTCCCTGAACAGGGCAGGTCAGGAGCTGATAAAGGTTACTCATAAAATACCCAGCCCGGGGAAAATGCTTGCTCTTTATTCTGCATTTTAGGGTCATTTCATAAAGAGGGACTCTGAAAAATTGCTGTAATCTTAATTGGCACATTATTTACAATGCTCTAATGACTTGTGGTAACTCCTGTAAAGCAGATCTACAAATGAGTGAGGGTTTTCTCTGTCAAAGCTGAGCTCCACTGGAAAGAAAAAAAAAAAAAATCCACTTATATCTCAGAACCTCAGAGTATGACTCGAAAAGTACATAGGTGTATGAAGAACTTGCATTCATTTTTAATAACAGCTCCAAATTAGCTCGAGCATTGCTGCATGCTATACTTAGCACCTCTGTGCAGAGACTACAGATAAGGCAAAGTACACAAGTTTGGCATGTGAAGTGTTTGGGGATTTTTGGTATTTCCAAATGCATATCGAGGAATTACATCAAGTACACCAAGAAACCAAGATCATGCCTTCAGTATTTTTCCATCTCTATGTATTTATTCAAAGAGAATCATGTATCTTTAGAACCTTTAGTACAAAAACATAAGGAATACTGGCTGAAACGCCTTCAAACCTTAGCTTAGGCTTTCAGCTGAACTTTTACATTGGGCTATTTCTGCTCTTGCTCTCCCGAAAGGAGTCAGTGAGATTCAGTAATATTTCAGTATGAATTCAGTTGCAGGAACTGGACCTCAAATTTCACCTAAAGTAAAACATAAAATCGTTCCAAGTCACAACCAAAATGCTTGGCATGATCACCTTCTGTGGTTTTCTAACATGTCTACCTGTGTGACATGCCCTTGTCTTTAACCTACAGGAGCTCTGTCAGTGGTCTTCAGAGCTTAGAGGTATTTCTAAGTAATCATCTAGGTAAACAAGGTACCTAGATGTAAGGTTTCCCTGTTAAGTTTCCTTACCAAAATGGGGGGAAATGGCCCTGCAAATTGTCACTTGGTATCATGTCTACAAGGAGAGATGACCACATGATCATCAAGGAGAGACTTCAAAATCTACTCTGCCATAGAGAAGAACCTGAATATTTATCTGCTTTGGAAATTAATGTACTTTTTTATTAATTGAAAGTCATTATGTATTCCTGTACTGATGATGAAAAAGCTTACACAGTTATTAGAATACCTAAAAATTTCTGTTTCAAAAAGGTGTTTATTTTGAGTTTAAGAATATCCTGGATGTCACTTTGGATTTGTCCAAGTATCTTGCACAATGGCTAGAGATAAGAAAAATGGGGAGATGATGTAAAATATATAGGCTGGTTCCTCTGTAAGTCGATGTTCTCTGTATGTAGCCACTTCTAATGTGTTACATGAATTCAAGCGTTAACAAAAAATAAAAACAAAACAACAAACCTGGGCAGGGCAAAGTAACAGGTTACAAATATTTTGTGGTGGAGTGGTGTGGTCCTCTGCCAGAGAAGTTGAAAACTCTTTACGAGGGCTCACGTTGCTTTCTGCACTAGGAAACATTACCAGACCTGCCGGGGGGGAGGGTGGAGGGGTGTTCAGTGCAGCTCCATTAAGTCGAATGGCACTCTGCTTAGTTACAGTCTTGAAGATCTGGGCATAAGCCAGCAGCTCGTTGATTACCGCTGTTAACACCTTTTCTTCTCTGAGAGGGCTGAGCTGGTCAATGAGCAGTGCATTCCCACCCACTTTCCCCCGGTTCTTCCCTCCCTTCTTCCTTCAGGCTCACTGAGGGGTTGGCCTTTCAGATCTCTAACGTGGTAAAAGCTTGTTTTTTAAACTGGGTTAATATTCCCCAAGGTTAACTCAGCTTGCTAACAAAGGTCAAAGGAACACGAGAGCTGGCGCAGCGGAGGCGGGGGAGGCGGAGGTGGGGAGGGGGACACTGCCTCCTCTTGGCAGCAGAAGCTGTCAGGTCTGTTCAGCTTGTCTTTTCTAGTCGAGGACTGAGCTGGTGGCCCTGTCATCTCTTCCAAAATAGTTGTATGTATGAATTATTGTGTTAAAATTATACAAGCTGGCTTTTGCAGAGCAGGATGCTGACTGTTAATTTTATTAATGGATTATAAGCTAACTTTACAGGAGACATCAGGGCAGGGTTTGTTTTTTCAGAGTGGCTGCATGATTTTTTTGGGGAGAACAGGCAAGTCCTCTGATGTAGAGGGGCTTCTCTTGAGAAGGAGCACAGAGTTCACTGCCCAGAATTCCAGGTGTCTGAGAGTTTCAATATGACTGGCCTAATGCTGGTTATCTCCGCACTTACTTCAAACAGCTTTCTCTCACTTAAATATTAATAGTTAAATGTTCAGTGAACCACTTCCTCCTCCATATTTATGCATGTGTGGGGCAGGGGAAGGATGTTTGGGTGTTTTTGTTTCCAGGCATACAAGCTAACATTTTATTATACTGGTGCTAAGCATCTAGATTTCAGCATGTACAATAAACTGATCTTTTTAAGCGTCAGGCATCACCTACCAAGGTAAATCCTATCATATGATACCTTAGGCTTTGTATGACACCTCCTTTATTCTTTTAAGTAACTGTGGCCACCCATTAATCACAACTCACTTCGTTTCTGCAGGACTTTGTCATCACAGCTTGTTTCCTATTATGTTAATACCCAGAATGTAATTTGCTCAAAAAAAAATACTTCTGATTTTTTTTTTTTTTTTTTTGCCTGTGTTTCTAGTATCTAATCAAAACCCCAGGAGAGTGGGAGATAAGGTCTCTCTAAAACCAAACTGCAGAGTACTTGCTCAAAACCTGTCAGGGTGAGCTTGCCCTTTCTGCCTTGAGCCTACAGCACAAGACTGCCTTTTACCAAACCAATAGAACTAGAATTAGAGGTATCTCCAGGGAAATTTGGTGCTAAAGCCCAAAATTGAAAAAAACCCACAAAAACAAATGAACAAATCAAAACCCCAAACCACATTCAGAAGAGGAACTGGCTCAACTAACTCAACACCATCTTCATTTGCATAACTCAGCTTTAAGCACCAAGTATTCCATTATGCCCTACTGCAGTGGAGTCCTCCATACATTTTTTTCATTGATACCACGGGAGATCTCCTGTGGTTGATGCTTTACAACAGGTGCTACAGTTACACACTCACCCATAAAACTACATCAAACCTGAGAACTTAATTAGTCATTTAATAAGTAAGCTTCAACTAAATGTATGTTGACTTTTGAAGTACATTTGCATCTGGTGGTATTACCAGTAACACACAGACATAAACTTACCTGCTGCATGTATATTTGAAATTCAAAATAGATGGGCAGACATCTTCAAAAATCTGTTTTTCTAACTGTTGTATGTCTGTGAAACAGGAGGTGGTCCTTTGTTAGGGTGTTAGCTAAATATGCTGAAAAACCACAACTACTTAAACCAATTACCCTGTTATCTGGGAATCAGGAGATGGTCTCATGGGCCTGCAGATTAGAAAGGTGTGTCCCTGTGAGCAGTCTCACTTCTTTCCCAGCCTTTCAGAAACTTTTTAGGACTTTCAAGCCCTACACAGAGGGAAAAAATGGAAAATTGTCCCAGCTTTTCTTGGTTCTCAATGTATGTATTTTTTTCTTTGTCCTCCCAGTTTAGCTTTCTAGTATAGAGACAAAGTCCCAGAGTTATGAAATTCTTTGCTCTCAGTCAGAGGGAAGAAACTTTCAGGAATAATAAGTTACTTTAATTTTCCTCTAGGTGCATGTAGTTTCAATGTGTTTCTTGCCTGTTATTGTAAAACAAGAGAGAATAAAAATTCAAATACTGCTCTTTGTTTGATTTTTCTGGGTGTACTAAGTAAATACAGCTGCATTTTCCTACATCAGAATAGAATTTGACCTACAAATTTGACCTCCTACCCACATTAAAATAATACTGCTCTATGGCAAAGAAATTGAATGACAACTCTAATTTATTGTACAGTTTTTTCCTGATACTCGGGACTTTTTTTTTCCCACTGATCTGGTTGTTAGCTTTGCCTTGCACTTGTAACACAAAGCAGCCATAAATCCCAACTACTGAGCCAGTTAAACCAGGTTTATAGTTGCTCTTGTGCTAACAAACAGGCCTGAAGCAATTAAAGTCCATCAGTGAATATGGGTTTCAGTGCAGACTGATCTCACTGTTCTTACAAAACAAATTATCCAAAGACATTTTGACTTACCCTTTAAAATATTTTATTGAACATGAATTTGCAAAAAGAGACTTATTCAATTCTTATGCCCTTGACTTTAAACAATTAGTGACAGAACTGTTTCAGTAGAAATTAGAACAATATGTATTAAATTTTGCTGATGCACACAAAAAAACACTGATTGGGGAAAATAAAACGAAACAAACCACAAAAAATCTTAAATTAAGATTGATTGATTTTTTTTAAATTAGAAACCAAAAGTGATTTTTTTGGATCTAAATGTAATGTCAGACAAAATTAACGTTCATTTAGTGGAGCCAAATCTTTCAAATGATCATTTGATTAAAATTTGTATTTAAAACTTTGAATGTTATTTGTAACATCTTATATTGACAAATATCTTATTTTTATAGGTCCAGGAAAACCAGTGGTTTTCATTTCTTTGGTAATAATTCTATGCTACAGAAGTTAAAAAAAAAAGTACAAGACCTTTTGAACAGCTGAATTTTCTGAATACCTGCATGAGATAACAAGAGATAAATCACATTTGAAAAGAATTACCTTTTGTTTGTCTGAAAAATAGTTACGGTGGTTTTTTTTACTTTTGTCCTAGTTCAGCTCCAGATTTGCTGTATAGCTATGGTGAACTGGTTTCCATCTGCCTCCATTTCCTACTCTGCAAAAGGGAATTAATGGTATGCATTATCAGGACGATTATAGCTATTTCCACATATAACCAAATATTTGTAAAAGTGTTTGGAGAATTGTAGATTAACCTGTTATAAAAGGGTAACAATAAAGTGTCCTCTTTATATTTACCTGCAGCTAGGCAAACTTTTATGGTCTGTACCTGCATCAGGTATAAGTGCTTGATTTTTTATCAACAATTTGACATTGTTTTAATGCTGTAATAAACCGTGCAAATGAAGTCAGAAAACTGTAAATCACCAGCTGGTCACAAACAAAATACTGATCCAGTTCACTGGATCAGGCATGCCATAAGCAAGTGAAAATGCAGTTCTGTTTCACCTATTTTTGTTCTTCAGCAAGCCAGCAATTAACTCAGGAAAAAAACATTTCATTGCAATGGTGAGAAAGTGCTATTTGCATATGCAAAGGCAAGATTTCAGTTTCTGTCATTGTGCTTCCGAACAAATACTCTGGATGAGGGGACTTCTGTCGTTCCTTGACATTGAGGAAGCTGTGCTTTCTGTGGAAACAGCTAGCTGCATTGTCCATTACTTTTCACAAGATAACAGTATGGTTGTGAGTAAGGCAAGATTTTACATTTTTTACGCCAGTATGTTCAGTTATTTTTCTTGACTTTATAGAAATTTTAACTGAAGTGGCTCAGTGAAGCCCTATTTGCAACACAAGTGGAGGAAAAAATGGTCATTTCTGAAATAATTTCTGAGTCACAGGTACCAATATTTCACCTCTCAGTATAAAAAATACTAATCAGTAGTAGAATATCACACACTTGGCACTCTTAGTGCTTGCTACTTTTTTCTCATTAATGTGTAAAAAATGTTACATTTCTTCTTCTTGCTTCATTGTTCTTAATTTAGGTCTGACTCTCTTCGTTGGTTTATTCTGCTTCAGTGGCTACATTAATTCCTTAAAGAAGAACTGTGGTTGCTTGCCTGCTGCCTATGTAAAGAAGTCTTGTGTTTGAAGGCGCAAATAAAACAAAGCCTAAATTCTTCTTATCTTTAGAGAAGGTGGCACAAGAAAATGGATCCTTTCTGGTGAATAATGAGAACTGTGGCATTACTGTTTGCCTCTAAGAGGTGAAAGATTGATGCTTTAATTCCACCTTTACTTAATTGCCAATACTTTGGCATGAAGCAAGTAAATTTTTGAAGAGGAAATGCCTTAGTTTAACTGCTTGTTTACCAGACTTTTTCTTACTAGTTCTGTAACTCCTTTGGGATCAAATCCCAACCACATTTCAACACATCGAAGCTCTGTATGAAGCTAAAAGAAGCTGGCTGGGAGTACTTGTTTTCTCTGGGATTGACTTGACATAGGTCATCACACTCCTGCACAACCACTCAGTAAGTAATTTTCAGAAGCTAATTTGAACCCATCCTGAGAAAGGAGTACAAGCTGGTATACACGAGTTTCTGCTGGTGATGGACCAATTTTCCTGAATACTTCTGTGTTAACAACAGCAACAGTTTTCATAAAACAAATACCAGCCAGGGCTGGTATTTGCTGTTTTGCTTAAAATTGTTCAAAGTATAGGTTCAATGAAAAACACTTAAGACAACGCTGCATGTACACTGTAGAAAACAGCCTTGAGAAATCAGTATTTCCATAAATATCCAAGTATTTCCATAAGCATTGCAGCTGACAAAGCCTATGCTTTAGCTCTTAACATTGTACCATTAGTACCAATTGGCCAAATGGGGCTTATATAGTTTCTTTGCAAATATTGACTATCTTGCTGTCTGTCTGCATGGATTAAAAAAAAAAAAAAAAATAACAGGAAAGCAGAGATGGAATTCAGGTAACAGAAGTAGATCAACTGATGGTTAATTTTATTAATATATTGTGTCTGTATTTGGGTGGGTTGTTTTTTCCACCTATAGGATTATCAGAAGCACAAGAATGCTAGAACTGAAATAACATTAAAAAAAATCACAGTAGGTAGACCATATTATGTCCGAAAGCTATACATGCTGTAGGAACTGGTAAATATTTTAAGTACTTGGAAATCTAACTTTCCTGCTCTGCTTTTCTTTTAAGTATTATGTATCTTTGCAATAATTTGCTAATCAAGTCAGGTTGGTTTAGAGTTGTTTGCACGCAACTATAGCTATTTGAAAGTTTAGAGGCTACCCACCAATCTGTATTTTCCTGCAACATTTTTGTATTGAAAATTTTTAAAGTAAGCAGTTGTTTTGCTTTATAATAACTTCTCATGTAGTTTTACTAAACAAGATTTCAGGCTGCATATTCTTATTACTCAAAATGAAGTTATGTAGGAAAAAGGCATGAAAAATTAGGTTACTTGGTCCATTTTCCATGAAAACAAAGTCCTGTCTGGGACAATCTTCCATGTTCCTAGACTTTTTTTCTACCATTTTGCTTTTGTGCCTGTTAAATTTTCCTTCTTTCCAATCTTTTTCTAACATTCAAATAAGTGTTTTCCATCTTTGTATATTTGTAGGCAGATTCCACTTTTCACATGATTCTGTTCAATCAGTCCTACTGTGTGCAAAGCATCCCTGCTCTGATTATGTTAATGTGTTGCCTTCCTAAAGCTTTGTTGCTATTGACTGCACAGCTCTCCCTGCAGCGACACAGGTGCTGCAGTACCCAGGAACGTTTGGAATATTGCAAGAACATTTCCTCGAGGAATAAAAAGATTGTCTGTAAGACAAAACGCTCCTATATCTGGGCTGAATTAATATTGCCACTTTTATTTTTTTTTCTTTTTTTTTCATTAAGTTGCTACCTAATCCCATAGATAACAAGTATCTGAATCAACTGGGTTGTAATTGTTTTGGGGGAATTATATTTCCAGTTTCTGTTCTATTTTTAAAAGTCTGCTTAAGTCAGATTTCTGGGAGACACATTGTAAATACTTAATAATAATTATTTTATTATTATTTTAATTTATTTTGTCCCTTTACTAATGGTTCTGTTACTGCTTAATTTCTGCTTGTGTCTGTGTACATGTTGCAACTGCTGACATTGGCTATACAGTAAGTGAAAACTTATTTGCTCTCCTGATGCCGTATCTTCTAGACAAAACAATCTTCTGCCCTGTTCCCAGTGAACTTCGTTCTTCTGAACCACTCCAGCCAGATAAAGAGGATTTTCACACCTTTGAACACAGCCCGAATGCTGCAAGGTGCCTATTGTATAAAAACAAGGAGTTAACCTCTTAAACTGGCTGTGTTGAAGAGAGGGAGACGGAGAGAGAGAGGGAGAGAGAGTTAGAACCTCAGATTGCTCCTCAGGACGGAGGGAGTTGTTCAGAAGTGTTGCAAGAGCTCGGTGCTTCTGTGTCCTGCCGCTTCCCCAGCTCTCCAGGCTTGTTCCCAGGGAGGCTGGCTTATCAAGAGACTGCCAGCGCAGAGGCTGGGAGGACCAACCGGTAAACAGATGAAGGCTGAGACCTTGGAAACTCAATCAAAGGGTGGTGGGTTGGGTAGGTTGATAATCTCTCAAAGAGCAGCAGGAACAGCCAAGGTGGACACCTCACCACAGTGCATGTCATAGACGTTGGCAACACTTGGGTGAGCTAGGTAAAATACGGAGGTTTTAGAGATATTTCCTGTGAATACAAAATAGAATGTATTTTATATAATATGTTTTATATAATATATATTTCCTTACAAACACAAAATAATCCTCTTAAAACTATAAAAATAGAATACTCATTCTTGTGTCTTGATACCAGTCAGATTTGTTAGAAAAGCCAAGTCAACACAGTCTTTTAACATTGGACTGCAATTAAAACAAGAACTGCGGGATTCCACCGAGAAAATAAGGTTTTCCCAGTACCCTTACAGAGATCAGAGTCGAGACTTCAGTGAGGAATTTACCCTGTAAGCGTTGGGGACTGTTAGATGTCCTCAAGGCAAAGAATCCACAAAACATCCAGACCTTTAGCAGCCCATTACATTCCCCAGAAGGGCCATTCAGGAGAGTGCCCATACTTCAGTAAGACACTAGGCCGTCTGAGCCCAGTCTGAGAAGACTTGGGATTTTTGTCTTAGAGATGCTAAAGATGACAAATTAGCCCAAATGCCCGTTAATCATTTAATTCAGCACAAGATGACTGACCTTCAAACATTCAGAGTTACTGACTTACAAAAGGACCTCAAGGAGGCCACAGGATCTCCTGCATCCTGTGCACCCAGGAAAGCTCAATCTGCAACCTGTCTGCACTAATCCAAATATTGTAGAACTATGTGACAAACAAACTAACAAAAAACACCCAACATCAACACAACAGTGAGAGCAGGAAACAGTGTTAAAAACAAACCTCGGGTCCCATGAGAGAGGAACACTCCTGTCCTAATAGTCTCCTGGGTATGAGGGCTCTCTCCTTAGATGGGATACCCAGACTATCTGTCAGACTCAGAATGGAGCAAGAACAGCCTGTTTTCACTGTGGTGAGATTTTACACTTTTGAACGTGAACAGGGCAGCCTAGTGCCAGTACTTCTGCATGCAGGCACTTCACCATCATCCTCAATGGGCTCCCAGAAGGAGCAGCAATAATCCTTTAACAGCTTCTTCTGATGCTCACTTCTGGAAGAAGAAAGTAGTCTAGCAAAAAATACTTCAGTGAGCTGAGGTTGGTCTGCTTGTTCTGTAAAGGAGGGGCAATGCCAAGTCCCTGGAGGACATAAGCACACAAATAGCCTTTACAGCCAGGAAGGACTGGTGGTGCAAGCCCAGTAAGTTAAGGATTGTGTACCTGTCCATCTGCATATGCAGACTATCCTGATAAGCCCAGGTGTAGGTTGTCCAGAGGTACATAAGTGAAAGACAAGACCCATACTCAGCAGGCTGAGGATGGAGGACTTAATCTACTCCTCCTGGGGCAGAGTAGGTCCCACATGGACTATCCTGCTGTGAAATGTAGTATAAGCTAAAATAAGGGTAGGCTAATGGTACAAGTACTTATTAAAAGTGTAGTGTATTTTGCTCTCATACATGGTCTGCAAGTGTACAGTGATCCAGAAAGAGCTGGTAATTCAGAGAGGAAAGCAACATTGCAAAGCTCTGCAAAGGTCAGATCTATACCCCCAAACCAGTTTCCCTCCCAGAAGCAACAGTACTCTATTTTCATGTAGGAAATTTTCATATGCTCTTGTCCTGGGGAGCATCCACTGTGCAGAAGGTGAGCAGTCCCTTGAAATACCCCCGAAACTGAGGTGTCCATTTTTGTAAATCCTGTTGTGCTCATGGCTATACAACCCAAAGATAAAACCACAAAGTGAAAGGCAGGTAGGCTTTCACCGCTGTTATGGAGTAACACCCATAACATAGGTATCTTTTTCAGGGTTATTGAAATTGGGAGATGTCCAAATTGCTCTCTTATCACCTGAATAAAAGGAATGTAAGCATAAAAAGAGAAAACTAAAGGGGAAAACTTGTGCATGTCTCAAAAATGCCTGAAAGGTTGAGTCTTCCTTAATAGAAGGATCTGTAAACCCATGCTTGGCCACAGATTGGTTTAAAACTTGCAAGAAGGTAATATATTTGGCAGGACTTTCAGAAAAAGGTTGCTGTGATGCACAAAACCTAAGCACCTCAGCCAGCTTCACAGCAAACTGTGTGTGAAGCACAAACAGCGTGAAGCAGCTTTCATGGCTGTGTTCTACAGGGCCTCTATACAGAGTCACTGTGCAAGTCATTAGCCTGTGGGACCAAAAAAGGAAAGTTGAGGCATCTTGCTTTCTTTCTGATGCTTTCTGTGTTCCATGTGTTCTTTTTTTTTTTTCTTCCTGCTCAAGTGCCCATAAGAATATTGCAGGTTTCTTTAGGTTACTCTCTCCAGACTGTCCAAGTCAGAAGCTACCTCATAAATGTGAATATCCACTAAAGCAACAGGAAGGAACACTGTTCCAGCAAGTGCTTGAAATGTGCTTTTGTTTATGCACAAGACCATGGTGCTCACAGCACATGCTGTTCTCAGGCCAGTATTTCTGTCCCAGAGGGGCAGAGCAGTTGCAAATTACCTTCTGTTGAGGCAACCTGTCTAGCGGGATTATGGATCAGAAACCTTTCTGTTTTTTCCATAAAATACACAAAACCTGCTGACTGAGCCACCCAGGGTGATTGGCTAACACGCACAGATTCTGTACCAGTAGGGTGTTTTGACTGAACTATAAAATACATGCTGAAGGAAGTTAGAGGGGCATAATGTATAGCACTGGTACTAATTGCTGCTAATAGTCCTAGGAAATGTCACAGGCTTTGATAGGATTTCCCCCCACTCTGTCCTAGGAATGTTTGTCCATAAGAAAAATAAATTTATAATAGAGGTTTCTTTTTAGCACATCAAAAGGTATTCAGGTATGTTCTGCCACAGGTCCAAAGACTGGTGGGTAGGCATGGTGGATCTGTAAAAAGCCAAGTTTAGCCGATAGAAGCATTTATGGGAGATCTTAGAGTCAGCTAGAATTTAAGCTTGAAATCAGGAGCTTTCCCCTACCCTCCCTCACCTTGCATGGTCCATACATGCTTGTGTCAGCTCATAGGTGAGTTTAAATATCTTACATTGACCTAGTGAAACCTTGCCTACAAAACCAAAATAGATAAGCTATCCAGGACTACAAATCTATGCCAAATCAAGGAGCTGGTTCTCCTTCCTGATGCAGAGGATTCACTGTACTTGTGTGAAACCTTTACCAATGTTTTCATTACTGCACCCAGAAAACCTTTGAGTTAAGATGAGATGTAGACTGTAAAGCCCTTGATGCTTTTTGAGAAGTATTTCCAGAAATGAAGAGCTATGTTCAGTCTGAGCACAATTGCAGAGCTGACATCCTCATTCATCTTTGGGCTTGCTTCTCTACCTTCAGGAATGTCAATATCATGTGCCAGTTTGACATTTACTCGCAGCTGTCTTTAAGAAGTTACTAAGATGCCCAGTAAAGGTCAGGTGCATTATGATCCCTGTCTTAATAAAAACATCTTCTGAAATACTTCTCCTCACAGGTGCTATTTGGTATGTAGAGGCCCACAGCTAAATCTGACATCAATGTACCTCCTCCTGACACCTTGATCTTAGTATTCCTCCATTTATTTAACTGATGTGGTCACCTACAGCACTGTGACTCCTATCTGTAGCTCCTAATGACTGTTCTGCGTTCACAGCAAAACAAGGGCTTCAGCCTGCTCAAGTGCCCTACTAGCCAGTATGCAAGCTCTCCTGAAGGGAATTCTCAAGTGCAGACTGGCATTGGTCAAAGTAGTTACTTGTTTCTAAGCCCAGTTTCTCAGGATAAAGAGACAAGTGTGTTCTTCTCTTTCCCCACGGGCATTTATAGATCATCCATCTCGTGTTGTGCGGCCTTCCATGGCTGCAGTGACAGACCATGAAGGATGTCACTAAAAATATATAATAAGGCTTTCAGGATCTTGAAGGAAAAATCTATGCCTTTCCCGTAAAGAATAATCCTGATATGCAGCAAAAATGAGTGCTTTGGAAGGTGGAATCTGTTATTCTCTCAGGAGGTGGGTGGAGAAGACCACTCCGTTCCCTCTGGATATGGCTCAGATCTCAACTAGTGGTGGGCTGTTTGCACCCCTGACAAACTTTGGCAACCCAGTCTCCCCCACATCCCACCCTGCAGCAGAGCAGCTGCAACAGCTTTCAATAAGAAGGGGTCTGAGCAGGATTAGAGCAGACCTCTGAGCTTCAGAGCTTGGAGGCTGTTTGATTGCTACCGCAGTCTCTCCAAACTGCTCCATTATGACCTGCTCAGGAGATGGACTTTGCCCTGGGCTGCTTACATTTCTTAATTTTTTTTTCAGGGAATAGCAATGCTAATTCTGTGATACTGCCTGCATCAAATATGTCCTCTGTTTGGCTTTATCCCAGACTATCTGAACCCAAAGCAATATACAAGGGTGAAATTAAGAGAATAGGGATCCTGCAGAATGGTTTGAGAGATGGAAGATAAAGAGTTCTCTACAAAATAAATCTTCCACATTCTCCAGAGACTGACTGATGGACAGATATCCTCTTGGGAAGGCAGCCTGTCTCTATCAGCCTCAAAGGGGCAGACAGTTGGAACAGGCTTTTCACTCTCAGAGTCCACTGACTTCAGGAAAAACGGGATGTAGAAACAATGCTCATCTGACAAACATTTAATGGAGTATTGCATAAAACAGTCTGCCACAAGATGACTTGAAATACTTGTTTCAGCAAAGCTGTATGGGAAACAAACAAAAAGACAGGTATTTTGTGCCACACAATAAATTTTTATCTGGTGTTTTTTGTGTGGGTTAGCAAGTCCAAAGCTGCTATGTGCTCTTTTGTGCTTCAGAAACTAGTGCATGTCTTACCTGTCCTGCTAAGCATAACTCAGGGCTGCAGGAGACACTTTTGTATCAATTTTCCTCAGACACTTCTGTTCAAGGTGTGAGATACTAGGACATGTACCACTGGTACCTGCACACACTTTTGTTCTTTGGTTTCTTTAGCGTTGTGCATCCCTTCTTAGGAGCAACTAGAAAAACTCAGATCTAACGCAGCAGTTCACACCCCACAGTAGACCAGATCCTGTTTGTGCCTCACCACCGACTGCCTCTGTTATTCATCATACATGTGTAATTATTTATCCTTAAAATGAACTACACTGTAAGTATTGTTCACTTATTCCTAACTGAAGTTACAGGATACATACCTAGGCTTTCCTGTGGAAGCCCGTGGCAGAGGAGCAGACCACATGGTTGGCTGTTCTATTTTCAAAGACTGAGGCAGAAGAGAAAAAGGTTTGTCCTAATCGTAGGCCTCCACTCTTGACCAGTAGGTAACAGTGGGGCCATGGCCTGAACTGTGACCAGCACTGTAGCTAACGTGAGCATCAAGCCTCACAGTCAGGAGTTCTTTCAAACCAGTGAGAAACACTGGCCTGACAACTTATACCTAGCTTGTGGACTGAGACCTTCTTTGGATAACAACAAGGTTTAAAAGTGGGCTACAACAAGGTGGGTTTTTTTTAAGAAAAGGCAGGAATTTCTACATGCTTTGGAGCCTTCAGGGCCATGCAAGTAGGTGAACTCAAAAGGGGGTCACATATAAATTGAGAAGTTAATGCCTTGGGAAAAGTACTAATGTATTGTGATAATCAATGGATGCCAGCTACAGGTCTTCATTCACCCAAGGTTCTGACTTGGCTTGCTGTTGAAGACTGCCTTTCTGCCTTCCCCTCCCCTTCTTTCCCTGCCCATTCTGGCTGGTTGCTTTAAAAAAAGAGGGTTCCTTTTTAATGCCTTCTGTTTGTTAGCTATTTTCTTTCCTCCTTTTTCCTTAACAATATCTGCCATGAGAACTGAGGCTTTGATAGCCTCTACACTTGTAGAGGATCTGATTTTTAACCTCACTTGTGTGAGATTGAGTTTTTTTGACAGAGTATCATTGTTACATAGACCCAAGCAGCAAACAAGTGTAGAGGTGCCCCTCCTAGCACCTTTTTCTTCCTTCTTATACTGTTGAAGCAAGCAGTCTGGGGGCTGTTTTGGTCACTTTAACAGAGGGTGAGGTGTGCTGGCAGGATTTGCCTAGATGTGGACATGAGCTACCTGCTGAGCTGAACAACTGCCTGACTTCCATGTGTGCAGCAATGCTATGTCATCCACATCCATCTTTTGCTTTTCCAGCCAAACCAACACAGATGACCTGTGCAGTTTCCTCCTCTTTCACCTCAGTTCTTTCTCTTCCTGCCATGTTTTCCTGACCTTAAAGTTGCAAGACCATCACCTTGCTCCATTCAGACCCTTCTAAAAATGTACTTCCATAATAAAAGCACACCTATTAACACAAGAGAAAGAGGAAACCTTCCCTCTGAGTGTTTTGTCAATAAGAGAGAGGGTTTCAGAGCCCTGTTCACTTGCATTTTGTTGTGGACTTCTGCCAAGTCCACTTTTATTGCTATAGAAAAACATTTTAATATTAAATCTTATTCATATGATTAGTTATATAACTACAGTGAGCACTCGGCTTCTCATAGACTGTGCTGAAATGACAAATATTAATGTACTGAAAAGAAATAGCAACAGCCAGCTCCTTCAAAATCCAGTTTGTTTCTCCGTCGTACGGTAAGTGAAGTACCCCACTTCCAAAGGAATACAATGTACCTTCATCCTCATCGACAAACACTGACCGTACACAGCTCAGAGTGGACAAGTACGCAGAGCTTATAACTGACTGTTTCCCCTTGCAGGTAATCGGGTAGAACATCTTGCTTAAAAGCACAAGTTTAAGATTTCAAAGGCACATTTTTGCCCTTGATTGCAACACAGGTGAACTACAGTTAATACCTGCAACGTGGCCCCAGCTATCGGTTTTAAGAACTGAAATTTCAAAGAGCAAACAGGCTCCAAGCCGAGGGCCCCTTGCCTGGGGCACTGCCCCCGAGGCACCCTCCACTTGGGCAACCCTTGCTGCAGTGAGAGCTGCTTCTGTGGTGGGTGGGGAATGCAGAAGGCAATACGGCCACCCTGGAGGTACCTCTGCTTTCTAACCTCAGGTCATTTTTCACAGTATAGATAAGGTCCCAGACATTCTTCTGACTGGAGCTGGGAGACCTTCTTGGCATGGTGGAATCATACCAGCCCTGCACTGCTTCAGGTTATGTGGTTAAACCTCGGGCAGGTGGTGTACAGAAGGCAGGTAGACATTGTTTTTCATATCAAGAACATAGGCAGAAATCCACAGGAGCACAAACCAAAATCACTGTTGAGGACACAATGAATGACTGACTGTTAAAAGGCTTGAATCAAAACAGACCTGGGAAATGGAGGGGTTAGATGAATGATTTGGTGGGGAGACAGCTTAATTAAAGCCATGATAAAAATAATCAGGTTATTTACAAGATTTCAGTATTCTTTAGAAAAGTATTTTGACTCAGCTGCTACAAGGAAGAACATAATTTGCAAAATCAAGAACTTCAGTTTCATTCATTCATACTTTTCCCACCTCACCATTTTTTTTTTTTTTCTGGCCAAAATCCTTAAGATTGATTCAGCTCTCAGAAATGGGATTTTCAGAAAGTCAAATCTTCCCCCTTAAATCCAAAACCTAGTGAGGTAATTGGAGAATGTAGTATTTTTAATATAATTTAGATAATTCCTAAACAGTGAAATAAACAGCATTGGATTGTCTCCATTTTTGTTTCAAAAAATATATTTATTGTCTGTTTGACTTATCAGTACCAAGATTCACCTAAAGTGAAAAAGGGTTTTAAAAATTACTCAAAGGGACTAGAAATTGAAACACTGTTAAAAAAAAAATCCGACAATTGTTTTTGCTGAATATGAAAAAAAAAGCTGTAGAAAGGACAACAGGCTTGCGTGTTTGACTCCCAAGATAGACAGGTAGACACATAAACAGACACATAGACAGATCTATGTTTCCAAAGAAAGGAATTGTGTGGGTTCAGTGCAAAAATTATTGCTAGTCTAGTTGTTCGATACTACCTAGTGAAATAGCTTTCCTTGAAAAAGGTACATACTTGTACTGCATAAGTTGTACTGCATACCTTGTAGTGTACACCTTGTTAAAGCTGGTGAAAGGATCTAAGTATGTGGGCTTGCCTCCACTTAACTCATGAGAGTAAATAGAAATTAATTATCAAAATTACAACAAAAGGTGTGAAGTTTCCTATTAATTATACAGGTTTACTTTCATTGCTATATACACTACTTATGGTTGTTTGAAAATGGAATTGTATGCATAGAGAACAGTGCATATTACCATTCTTATTGTTGTAGATCCTTTGTTTGGCCATAAGTCTGTAAATTATCAAGTAATGGTTTTTATAAGATCAGTACATTTACATTTCAAATGCATGTGCCTGCTATTACATGAGTAAACTGAATGAATCACAAGTGTTGGAGTAGGCAGCACTGCAAGGAGGGTGTGTGAGAAAGCAGTGAAATGGGATTTTGGAAGGAGAGGTCTAACTTGGACTTTCTGCTTCCCCCAAAACCTGCATTTAGTAACATGATTGGAAACTGATCAGGATTATAAAACCAAAATTGAAAACCTTAATATACATCAGTAACTATGCTGAGTAATCCTGCCGAAATCCCTGGTCCTTTCTGCTCCATGCATTGCTCTCCTGTTTATGTGATAACAGGACAACCTCCTTAAACCTGGTTCCTCCCTTCAAAGGTACAGAAAGTATAAAGGCGCACTGAGTCTTAGTGGAGATGATTTGGTATATCTAAAAAACAGACTCTGAGTAGCCACCCATTTTTTTTTTTTTTCCCCCTAAGAAACTTAGCCAAGTTCGTTAATCACCTCATAAACTCCAAGTAAGAAAGAATAAATGACACAGCCATGTGCTATTCTTTTTGGTAGAATGAGGAGAAAAGGTAGAATGAGGAAAGTCTCATTTGTTGGCTTGATGCATTATAGACATGAAAATACAGACCACATCAAGGGGCCGAGGTCAATTGTGTGAACTTCAACAAGGCCAAGTTCTGGGTCCTGCACCCGGGTCACAACAACCTCCTGTAATGCTACAGGCTGGGGGAAGAGTGGCTGGAAAGTTGCCCAGCAGAAAGGAACCTGGGGGTTCTGACTGATAGGGGGCTGAATAAGAGCCAGCAGTGTGCCCAGGTGGCCAAGAAAGCCTGTATTAGAAATAATGTGGCCAGCAGGACTAGGGAGATGATCACCCCTCTGAATACAGGATTGGTGAGGCCACACCTTGAATACTGTGTCCAGTTTTGGGCACCTCAATACAAGAAGGACATCAATGTGCTAGAGCATGTCAAAAGAAGGGCAACGAAGCTGGTGAAGGGCCCTGAGAACAAGTCTTATCAGAAGTGGCTGAGGAAACTGGGACTGTTTAGTCTGAAGAAAAGGAGGCTGAGGGGAGACCTCATCACCCTCTACAACTACCTGAAAGGACATTGTAAAGAGGTAGGTGCTGGTCTCTTCTCAGAAGTAAATGGTGATAGAACAAGAGGAAATGGCCTCAAGCTGTGACAGGGGAGGTTTAGACTAGATATTAGGAAGAACTTTTTACCTGAAAGGGCTGTCAGACATTGGAACATGCTGCCCAGGGACATGGTTGAGTCACCATCCCTGGATGTGTTTAAAAGTCATCTAGATGTGATGCTTGAGAATATGGCTTAGTGCTGGACTTGGTAAGAGTAGGGTTAATGGTTGGACTCAATGATCTTAAAGGCCTTTTCCAGTGTTAGTGACTCTGTGATACAGACCTCTGTGTCTTGTACCAAGAGTCTTTACTATATAATAGGATGCAGCTGGTAAAGACTTATCAGATCAGATGGCATGAGAAGCTTTTAAAAATACATATTTATTAATACTGACATATCCTGTTAAATGTAGTAAGTTAATATTGTTAGAAACTAGATTAAATTAACTTCAGGTGTGACCAATTAAACGCAATGCAATTATACAGGGATTTAGTTGGAGCATGACATACATTAATTTTTTTCCATCCTCTGCAATTACACTAGTTCACCACAAATTGTGGTGGCAGTACACATGTGGCAGTACATGGATGTTACTTTAAAAAAATTAAATTAATTTTAAATTTGGAGGTGATGTCAGAACAAATCAGGGGAGAGGTGATATCAGGAGGCTTAGAGAAAATGAAGACATGAGCTAAAAACAATAGAATGAAATTAAGATGGGAAGTAATCAGAAATGGAATAGACAGGCTACCTGGGAGGTATAGAGAGGCACTGCCTGGGCATGCAGGCAGGGGGTTAAGAAAACCAAAGGTCAGCTGGAGGTGAATCTGGCAATGGATGTGAAGGACAAGAGAGGTTTCTCTAAGTGCATTTTCAGCAAAATTAAGACTAAGAAAAATGTGGGCCTGCTGGGTGGGGTTGGGGACCTCATGACTAAGTATAAAAAAGGCTGAGGTGCTCAGTGCCTTTTTTGCCTTGTTTATCACTGGTCAGATTTGCCCTCTGGCCTCTGAGATGCCTGAGCCTCCTAGCAGAGCCTGTGGGAGGGAAACCGCTCAGAGTATAGGGAGACAGAGTTAGTGAGTGCTTGGGCTAATTAGCCATAGTCATGGAACCAGATAGGAGGTGTCTAGGGAGCTAGAGAAGCTGGCCCATGTCACTACAAGGCCATCCTTTTGTCATTGGTCATGGTGGAGGTTCCAAATGATTGGAGAAAGGCAAATGTCACTCCCATCCTGAAGAAAAGCAAGAAGGAAGATCTTAGGAGCTAGAGTTTGATCCACCTCCGCTTGGTCCCTGGGGAGGTCACACTGAAAATTCTGTTTCAAGGCATTTCCAAACACAGGAAGGACAGGAAATTGATTTGGAACAGCCCCACCAAGGGCAAACAGTGCCCTTCCAGCCTTGATACTTTCCATGATGGTAGGACTGGCTCTCTGGATGAAGGGAGAGAAGTGGACATCATAATCCTAGATTCCAGAAAGGCCTCTGACACTATTTCTTCAATATCTTTATTGCAAAACTAGTGAGATATGGACTAGATAAGTGGATGATAAGGTGGATGGAAAATTGGCTGGACTGCTGGGCTCAGAGAGTAATTTGCAATCCCTCAGTGGTACAAAGTGCAACTGGCAATCAGTTACCAGCAGTTTGCCTTAGGGTTCAATACTGGGACCAGTAGTGTTTTATGCCTTTGTTAATGACCTCGGCAATGGGACAGAGGGCAGGACTACTGTGGGAGCAGTTGACATGCTGGAAAGCAGGGTTACTATTCAGAGGCACCTTGGCAAGGGTGTAGCTAGCAAGTGTACTGAGGTGATCCTTGCCCTCTGCTCAGCACTGGTAAGGTCACTTTTTGAGTGCTGTGTTCAGCTTTGGGCTCCCAGTATAAGAAAGATACGGACTTGCAGGAGCAAGTCCAGCACAGGGCTGTCAAAATAGTCAGGGGGCTGGAGCACAGGACATACACGAAGAGGTGGAGGGAACTGGGACTGTTCAGCCTAGAGACGAAACAGCTCAAGGGGAATTTATCATTGTCTGGACCTACGTAATGGGAGGTTGCAGAGAGGGTGGAGCCAGGCTTTCCTCAGAAGTGCAGAGTGACAGGACAAGAGGCAATGGGCACAAGTTGAAACATGGGAAACCCTGTTTAGACACTAGGGACAAAAAACCAACATTGCCATGAGGCTGCTCAGACCTTGAAACTGGGGCCCAGAGAGGCTGTGGGATCCCCATCCTTGGAAATACTGAAAACAGTTGCACAAACTCTGAGCAGCATGAGATAACTGGCCCTCCTATGAGTAAGGGGGCCTTCCAACCTCAGTTATTCTGTGTTCCTAATGATTCTTCCTATATTCTGGGATGTCCAAATGTTGTCTCAGTTGTAGTCATTAATGTAGCCAAGTGAGTGGATTTGAAACAATTCTTAAGACAAGAGAAAAGAGTACCAAAGGCCTGGACAGGAGTTATTTGCATAGCTGTGAAGTGTAATAAGTGGAGGAAAACCTAACCTGAGTTTCAGAAAGAATATCAGATCTGTTTCTCCATGTTTCCTTTATTTATTTATCTATTTTAGGATCCCAGCAGGTCTAGTTTTAGCACACAGCCTCTCCAGACCTTTTCTTCCTGCTCAGTTTTGTGTCCAAATAAATTTAATGAAGAAGGCAATGCACCTAGCAGCCTGTTTTTAGCCCAAAGTTAAACAAAAAGATAATTATAGTAGCACTATTTTACATATTATCTTACACATGCAATACAGTCATTTTGTGTGAAGTTTGATGTTAGGGCACATAACCTCAGTCAGTTATAGGGAAGGGAACATGTTCTTCACATCTGCCTGGTTGCCTGAGGAATTACCATGACATGAGAAAGGATATTAACAGTTAAACACAAAGCTGAGCTCAAGATGCCCTTTGGTGCCTCTTAATGTGAATAAGTCAAAACTTTCAATAGCGACATTTCCGTTGGGCTGTTTTGCTACTAGAGTGCTATTATTTTATAATCCTATAATTAGTAGTTACACAACTCTGTTCCTCTCTGGCATGTACCCAGTCAACTGTGCCTATTGCGTGCTGGGTTTTGGCACTCCCAGGAGTTCAAGTTACAGAGAAAAAGTTTAACATAAAACAAGTATTTCAAACAAAGTGCTCATGGCAATTGCTACTAGGAGAAGATAATGTATTCAAATTGACTGTACAAATGTAAGTGGAAAACATGGGACTGTGTATTTTGAGACATCTTTAGGAGGGCATGTGTGTGCCAAGGTACTCCTTCATAGGAATGTAAGGTATAGACTGAGCCTTCTCTTCTCCTTGCTTCTTCTTGTCTTCATTTTAACCAGAAACCACGAAGGAAGGTCTTCTGGACTCTGCAGGAATCTAGCGAAAGAAACACTGTGTGTGAGGGTAAAAGTGTCCCTAAGGAAGGTTCCTGATATGAGTCTTATGAGGAGCAGCTGAGAGAACTGGAATTGTTTAGTCTGGAGAAAAGGAGGCTGAGGGGAGACTTTATTGCTGTCTACAACTACCTGAAAGGAGGTTGTAGCAAGATGAGGGTCAGTCTCTTCAAGTAACAACTGAATGGAGAAGAGTAAATGGCCTCAAGTTGTGTCAGGGGACATTTAGATTGGGTATTAGGAAAAATTTATTCACTGAAAGGGTTGTCAAGCAATGGAACAGGCTGTGCAGGGAAGTGGTTGAGTCACCACCCCTATAGGTTTTTAGATGATGAGCAGATGTGGTGCTTAGGGACCTGAGGGGTTTGGAGGATTTGAAGGGCATGTTGTGCGAGGAGCAGCTGAGGGAACTGCAGTTGTTTAGTCTGAAGAAGAGAAGGCTCAGGAGAGATCTTATTGCTCTCTGCAACTACCTGAATAGAGGTTATAGAGAGGCCAGTGTTGGTCTCTTCTCCCAAGTAACTGGCGATAGGACGAGAGGAAATGGGTTTAAGTTGTGCCAGGGGAGGTTTAGGTTGGATATTAGGAAAAATTTCTTTACGGAAAGAGTGGTGAGGCATTGGAATGGGCTGCCCAGGGAGGTGAAGGAGTTGCCATCCCTTGACGTGTTCAAGAAGTGTTTAGAAGTGGCAATTCAGGATATAGTTTAGTGGTTGTGGTTATTGGATTACTAGATGATCTTGAAGATCTTTTCCAATCTGAATGATTCTATGATTCTATGATTTAGTGGTGCACTTGGCAGTGTTATGTTAACAGTGGGACTTGATGATCTTAAGGTCTTTTCCAACAAAACCAACTACCTATGGGCATCCTTCAAACCTGTGGAGTAACCCCCATTCTGGGAAGATCTGCATTCAAATTATGGCCACAAACCAGCTCTGAGGTGGACTGAAGTTTTCTTTCCAGTCCATGCATGCCCCAGCTAGTGTTTCCCAACTTGTAGTCCATCTCACTGACAGGGGGTACCTGCTTTCTGGATCTCATTATCTGCAAGAGTGCAATCTGGCCCAGGGACCACATATTGGCATGTGTGAGAGCAGCAGGGGACAGCCCCTGGGCACCTCTGCAGTTCAGCATGACCAAGGGCTCCAGATCACACAGCTGAGAGTACAGGGGAATAGAGGGAAGCTGTTGGGGGCCTGGAGCACTATTAAAAGTTTGGATTTGAGTACTTTGGCTCTACAAGACTTGACCTCATTTTTCCTGGCTTCCTTCTCTCAGCTACTAAATGGATGCAGACAGTAGTTGCCTGCCTGGTATCATGAGGATGAAGGCAATAAACAGAGCATCCAGACACCAAGATGGGGAAGGCAGATTATCTTTTATACAAATAAGAAACAGCTAGGTCTTCTAGAAAAAAAAAAAAAAAAAGAAAAAAAAAGGGAAAGATAGGAAGTAAATAAATTTGGCTTCACTTGGCCTAACAACATGTATGTTACACATGTAGTGTTTGCATGGCACCAACATGGCCAGTCTGCCAACAAGCAGTTATTGATTAACAGGATGTATGTCAACACCTCTCACCCAGAAACACTGTACAGGCAGTGCTCTCTTTCAAGAAGACAGGATACCCATCAAGTGTTGCTTTGCCCCATATTTTAATCTAAATCAATGTGTGGGAGAATGGGTAAAAGAGCTTAGAGATGTCTTCTTATTATTACATGCAATTGTACTGTTGGCACTGGACTTTTTGGATCTGCTCCATTTTCCTCCCTTTCCTTCTATGTTGCTCAATTTTCCATTCACAACCGGAGGAACAAATAGCACTGTTAATAATCTCTGAAGCATAATAAATTATAAGGAAAGTAAATAATAAGTAAAACATGTTATCTTAAATTGCAGGTTAGCTATAAAAATAGCTGCAAATATTAACTATAAATATATAATAACGTAGAAATATTAGGGAATAAAAACCAAACAGCTATACAATTTTCAAAATGTCATTTTTTTCCTCAGTTCTGCCCAGCTGTGTGTGGAGCCATATCCACGCAATTTGGAGACACAACCTTGTTTGGGCCCATGTTTTCCCTCTTTGTGTGACTCTGGAGAGCTCCTATAGCCAAGGTAGGTAGGTAGGTGCCTGGATTCTCTTCTTAGATAGAATTACATTCTAGCTGAGGTGATAAATCCTGCTTCCTGCTTCTACCTACACTGCCTCTTCCCTCCCCCTTTCCTCCTTCCCAGTAACACTAATCAGAGAAGAGGGTGAACTGGGGATTTACATTTCTCCACCTTCTCCCTTCACACTGCACCCCTGTGCATTAGAGATTGCTCCCGATTTAAACAAAGGGAAAGGTCTTTAGCGAGAAGAATGGAGAAGATATGTGTATAAATAACAACACATCAGCTCCTGGTGCTTCTTTTGCTGGTTTTGTGGGTTTTTTTCTGGCTTGGTGCTGGCTTAGTTTGCCTGGCATTCTCAGGGAATAGGACTGGAGATTAGGAAAGAGAATCCCACCTTTCAACTCAGCAAGTCTGAGATATTCTGCGTGGCAAATCAGTCTCACTTCTGTGACTGGAGAACAGGCTTAATGGATAGAATGCAGAAAGAGATAGATCTACAGACAGAGAGAATGACAGGGATAGGACGTGATTCCAGATACAGATGCCTGACTTTGGGTTCCTGGAATGTAGATGACTTTAGGATAAGATTAGTTGCTCTCCCAATACTGCTCACTGTATAGTGAAGTCTTAATTGAGAACATGATCTTGAGACACCTGCATTTGGGTCACCTCCCCCCTTCTGGCATTCTGGCCTAACATGAGTAAAGCTTTTAAAATTAGTTTTGTTATTATCTTCCTTTTAAGGAAAATATCCTGGTATAGGGTAACAGAGAGAGCATTGCTTTGTTGTGACAATTTCATTTCATATTTGCATTATGGTTAACCATTGATTTGATTACATTTCTGCAGGTAAGTCAGGAAAATATTTTAAACTTGATTGATTTAAACTTGAAAAATATTTTAAACTACTGCAGTGGAGTGGGAATGAAAACTGGCTTGGACAGTGGGGCCCCAAGAACATTTTTCAGTGGTTTATGATCAAAAAAAGTAGCAAATTCTGTGGAAAAGACTTCTAGGCATACAGGAGGTCAAAAGCTGAAGGATCAGTCAGTAATGCCATCTTTTGTGGAAAAAAACCCACCAGCATCTGGAAATATAAATAAGAGCATCGTCTGCAAGTGCTTTATTGTTGATGAGGCTGAAGTTCGCATTTGACATCTCACTAACTAATCAAGCACATTTAAAGAAAGCCCAGAGGAGGGTGGTGGGGAAAGATCAGGAGCAAAATGTCCCTCCCAGGACTTCCAGGGAAATGCCATCATTCTGTTTAGCTTAAAGCAGATGAAGTTAAGGAGGAATGTAAATTCTGCATATGAATAGACGCTGGAAGATGTAGTAGTTTCAGGATCATGTTACGATTTTGCATACAAACCAGGTTAATTGTTATTTCTTTGATGTGCATACCCCAGAGAGGTCTGCAGAACAAACAGTATTCAATCAATAATTGTTATTCTGAAAGCACACTAACAACATAAATGTGTATACATCCCAAATGATGTCACCGTGCAGGTGAATGACAGCAGAACAATGGTGAGGGCTGCACTCCTCTGAGCTATATGGAGTTGTTCCCTAGCAACTGCAGAGGCACTGGACAGCCTTTGGAGCCACTGCCAGTGCAAACAAGCCACTACCTGACAGATGATTGAGAAATCATCTCAATAGAGTATTTCACAGAGGAGATATTGTTACTCGATTGCCTATTTGAAATATACAGACACCACTTTCTGCCTGTGGGTAAACTATTATATAAAAATTCCACTGATTAGCAACTATGTTGTTACTTCATTTCATATTTGTGTTAGTATTAATCATATACATGTTATATGTTAAGGTTTTCAGATTCCAGGGGTATAGCATTTGGTAGATGCTGTTGTGTAAGAAAAGCACACTGAGATGCTATTCAGCCTTGGGCAGGTTTCTTTTTTTTTTTTTTGCAAAACAAAGTTAATATGATTTTCCTGTCCTACAGTTAATTACACTGCAGGGGGTTGTGAAGAGCTCTGTGGGCACATCTGGAAGTAGAAGGGCAAAATATCTTCAACGTAGTCCATAAATTTCAACATCCATCTCCATATAGAATAATCCTGTGACTGACCAAGATGTTTGGCAGTGATTTGCTCAGTTACTGAAATGAGCATCAGGCCCTCTGTACTCATGCATGTGGAGACTGTGATTAGGGACTCCTCTCCTGCTCCTGGTAAAGCCCAACCTCTAGCCTCAGCCTGTACACTCCAGACCATCCATGAGATCCTTCGTCAACCATGGTCACTGTTAATTCTGTCTCTAGTCCATTGCAGAAATGATAGATGAGCTTCATCATCCTCCTTGGTTTGTATTCCAGTTACTCATTGCTTTTGAGGGGAGTTAGTATTTTTTAGTTCCTTACCTGTAGAATAAGCCACTTGAGAACTAGACTGGCAAAATTCAAGATCCTCAGCTGCAATTAACCTGAGAAAGGTTTCCCAAGCAATTAGCCACAATATTTATATTACCACCAATGGTAATTCCACTGCTGCTTCTCAGCGTACTGCACTGCAAATGAACTCTAAGTCATAAATTGGCTTTTTCAAAAATAAATGCTTCTGAATGTGCACATGACTTTACTTCTGCCTCAGCAAAGACTGCTTTCAGTTAGATTTGGTGCAGGGACTTTCCATTGACATACTCCCTCTCCTCACCAAGTAAGCTCATTAATTTTTTTTTTTTTACATTTCCTGTATCCTAGAGATTGACATCTATCTCTGTACTAAGGCAGGAATGGTCATCTTTGTCACCTGCCTATTAAAAAGAATTACTACCCTATGGTCCAAGGATTTGTGGTAACCGGTTTGGGAGAACTAGAGAAAAGGAACTAGAGAGTAAAATAAAAGAATTATGTAAGTACAAATTATCTCTAAGGTGCAGTAGGGGCCAAATCAATCCAATTTCCAATTTCAGGACTAAAAAGAAGTGAAAAAATCTTCAGCTGCAGGAATATGTTGCCCTTAGCAGAGAATTCTGCACAAGAAATTCTCCCTGTCCTTGGCTGCTCACTTCCCAGACACAGATTTGCTGCCTCCTCTGCAGAAATGTCACTGCAGCCCTGCTGTAGACTGGATCTCCGAAGTGATTTGGCATAAATCTCCTTTTCTTGGAGGACAAGCAGAGAAGTGTGGCAGTGGGAACTAACATGTTTTGTAACACTGCCCCCATCTGACTAAAATCCAGTTACCGGATGTCTTAAACTGAGAAGTACTCTTCACCTCAGAATGAATTAACTCGTGCCCCAGGTATTTCATTTCCACAACTATTGCTGAGCGAGTAGAAGACGGGAATTGTAGACTGAGGTGCTTGAAACAACAGAAATGGTAAAGGCAGATTAGAGGGCCAAGTAAAAAGTTTTGTCTGGAAGACAGGAGAAATTTTCAAGGGGAGCAAAGTTATGTGTAAGGTGCTCACGTGGAGGAGCCGCAGGTGAATTGAAAGAGGGATGCTGTAAAGGAGACAGACACTGGAAAAGGATGCATACACGTAACAGGGTGGCTGTGAAGCAATGCAGAGAAGAAGAATAGATCAAGAGACTGAAATTACTCTGTCTCAAGTAGGTCTGGAACAGAGGAATTAAACCATTTCCCACAGCAGGGAACTTCTCAAGGAAGGGGGTTATTTGACCTATCCATACTGAAAGGTTACAGACCAAATACTTTATCAAGCATAACTGACCCCAGTCTTTAGCTAGACAAAAAACCTGAACTGCTGTATGTGACCTTTTATGGATCCTTATGATGCCTGGCTAGTTTCAGCCAGCTATTTTGGGACCACCACCTCTTATTGTCTAACTTTGGGCAATGTTTCAGCTCATCTGGAAGAAATCATAGCCCCCTTACTTTAAAAGATTCTCCTAGAAGTAGCAAGGCAGGTTGTGGTGTCACCTCACACCAGTCAGAAAATTACCAGCTGCTCCCTTCTCTTTTTGTGCCAGCAAAGTCCCATTAATTATTTTAACAAGAGAGATCCTACATTGGAGCAGCAAACACGGAGGGGACACACAATGGTTCTCCACACATTAATTTGGACAACCTTGGAAGCTGTTTTGACTTGTTCACCTACTAGAGTAGGCCCATCCTAGTCACTGCACAAGAACAAAACTGCCATACAGCAGTAACCCCTGTTCAAGCTTGAGATTTGCCTTAAAACGCAGCTGAAAGCATGTTCTTCTGCAGAGCCAGACCTTTACAGAACAATCATGTGAGACAGCTTCCTGCAGCTGTGATTTTTAAAGGCTTCCCAGGTGCTTTGCATCTCCCTCTCAATGCTTGCAGAATCTGTGCAAGGTGGGGCATGGGCAGGTTGCAGGGAGTTTTTCTTTTCCTGTTTTTGCTTGAGTGTGTAGCTATTTTTAAACAGGCAATGTGAGTTTTGGGCCAAAAGATGTGACTACTGCAACTTCCCCCTGCCAGGACAGGCATCACCTTGGAGGACTAGTGCATGAGGTAGTAGGTGAGAATGAAAGCTGCTTATGGTTATTCCTTCTTGTTTGCTTGGCTTTGCTTCTTGTCTTTTCACCATGAACCTGCCTTGGGACACCTTCCTTTCGAAATGAAAGCGTGGACGAAAGGGTTGAGTTTTGCTTCTAAGGGTAAAAGGAAGTTACTTGTTTTCAGTGGTCTACCTGGCTGATTATTTTGCCGGCCTTTTGGTGCCAGCTGAGGGAAAGGGGGCTCTGCCTCCCTGCTCTGTCTTGCAGCATTAACGAACGCGATGTGAGAGACACAGGTGCAAATGATGATGGCCTTACTTGATTCCCAAAGGCCAGGCGCTGGCAGGAAGCCGGACGGGGCTTCTGTAGGCGTGCTCCGCAGCCAGGCTGGCCGTGACCTCTCGGTGGGCGTGCGGCAGGTGTGCTTCCCAGGTACGGTTTCGCTCGGGCCCCGGAGCGCGGGGCAGAGCCGAGGAGCCCCCGCACAACCCCGCCAGCCCCGCCGCACCGCCCTGCGGACCGTCCGCGGTCCCGGGCAGCCCCTGCCCGCCCCTGCCCTCCCGCAGCCGGGCGGGCGCTGCCGGCAGAGGGCGCGGCCGGCCCAGCCGCGGCGGGAGCGGGGCCCGGGGCCGGGCACGGGGCTGCTCGGTTCTGACCCACGGCGGGGCGTCATCACAGCGATCGCGGGTTAAAACGTGGAATTAAAAAAACAAAACAAAACAAAAAACCAAAATCCTACTGAACTTCCTTACTATTCGTCTTTCTGGCTTCATTGATCATTTAGAATGCTTTGGGTTGGAAGGGACCTTAAAGACCATCTAGCTCCAGCCCCCCTGCATGGGCAGGGACACCTCCCACCAGCCCAGGCTGCTCAGAGCCCCATCCAGCCTGCCCCTGGACACCTCCAGGGAGGGGGCAGCCACAGCTTCCCTGGGCAGCCTGCGCCAGGGTCTCGCCACCCTCACAGGGAAGAATTTCTTCCTCACGTCTAACCTAAATCTACCCTCTTTCAGCTTGAAACTCTTTCCCCCTCATCCTATCGCTCTGTGCCCGTGTAGGAAGCCCCTCCCCAGCTTTCCTGTAGCCCCTTCGGGCACTGGAAGGCCACTATGAGGTCTCCGGAGCCTTCTCTTCTCCAGGCTGAACAGCCCCAGCTCTCTCAGCCTGCCTTTGTAAGGAGAGGTGCTCCAGGGACTTCGGGGCACCACTGCTGCTTTTGATCAAGTGCCCTTTAACAAAGCGCTTTTCATCAGAGTCTTTGTTGCATGGCAATGAGCCGGGCTGGCTGTGGCTCCTCAGGAGGATCCCAGCCCTGTGAGGACAAGGTGACCCAGGCAGGAAAGCGAAGGTGCCGCTCCCCTCCCGGAGGCAGTGGCTGCTCCGTGAGGGCCTGGGGCAGCCTGAGGGACAGGGAAGGCTGAGGTCTGACCTGGCAGTGCGGGCTTTTTTTTTCTTGATTGATACAGGTGAGTTCTTAGTCCAGATCCTGAGCTTTAAGAAAAGTGCCTTTGCCCTTGCGTAGACTGTTTACAGGCTTTCCAGAGCTCATCCTGTGAGACGGCAAGGGAAGAAGATCTCTAGGGCCACAAACCTTCCAAGGGGCTCCAGTGCTGCTGGGCTGGGGTGGCCTTGTTTGGGCCACTGGAGCAAATACTGGTCCAGGCTTTGGCTGCTAAGCATTTTTAACTTTTTCACTTTAAATTGTGTAGATTTGAGAAGATTACCAAAAAAAAAAAAAAGTTACAACAGGGATCATGGGCATGCAGATGTTGCATACTTTCCATGTACCTTTGTCATTAAATATCTGATGTTCACATATTAGTATGTGACTGCTTAATAGAGAAGGGAAATATTGAAAGCCCGACTAATCCCCAATAAGTACAAAGCTGAGATTATAATTGTACCTTATTCAGGGAGTTCTGGGATGAGAACTCTCTTGGCTGAGTCTCATTTTGAGAGCCTGATTCTGATGAGACCAGCTTTGTGTTTGCTCCTTTGGATATTATGTGTTGAAATATGAATGGCATTGCTACAGAGCTGAAGTGGTTCAGGTCTTATGGTAGCTTGCAAATGTGCCTCTTCAGTGGGTCTTATTAAATAAATACATAAATAAATAAAATTCCAAACTCCTTAGTGGCCAGTGTGTCTAGACCAGTGTGTGAACTTACTCTCTCCACCTAGTCCTGTTTGTCCACTTTCTCGCCTGGGATATCATTGCCCGAATTCAAGGCTGTGAACTTCAGGTTCTCTGGGGCTGGGCATGTCTTTGTTTAGATGGTGCCTTGTATAATGGTGTCCTCACCTGACAGTTCATAGTGCTCTTGTGGGGTTGCAATAAATAAACTCTTTGAAAGAGGTAATCTGAGTGATGCATTTGTGTGAGAGCTTATATGGCTGTAACAGAGCAAAGACACTCAAGGAATTTATGATATTTAAGCATTTTGCTAGTGAAGACACTAGCTGTCCTGTAGGAACAGGAAAGCTATTGTGAACCTGAATTGGCCTGTCTTCCTCTGGTGCCAGTACTCCACAAAGCATGCATTTTGTATCTTTAATGCTATTCATCTTAGAAAAAGGTACAGTCTGAGACCGGTCAGAGACATAATTAAAGAACACTCGGCTTCCATTCCTCGTATAAAGGTCATGTATTCACATTTCAGTTAAGTCAGCTTCCAGTGTTCATAAAGTGTCTGATGTTCTCTTAGTGCTGTGTAAACAATAGTAAAAACAAAACAGAATTAATTTTCAATTAATCTGAGACATTCATAACAGGGATTAGAAAGCGTAAACAAGCTTTAAAATCATTCTTCCTCCTTGCTATGAGATTATTTGACCTCTTTAGACTAATTAGATTTTATTTGTCAAATTAACTGAAAATCCGTAGCAGTAACCCCAGACAGTCAAAACTTACTCAAGCTTCATGCCCTCCTATCCTCCACGTGGGTGGGGGACTATTTTATGGAAAAACAAACAACAACAAAAAACTCCAAAAGTGTTGAATATGAACAGTCTTGATCTCTTTTTTTTTTAAGTTTGGTTTTCTCTCATTCTCATTCTCTCAGTCTCTCATTCTACATTTTTCACCTTTAGACTGTATTTTTTTTTAATTTTCAATGTTTTTCTTAGCATTTCTGAGGTCTGAATTTTTTTTTTTTAAATGAAACCTGAGATTCCTGCATAATTGCTTGCCTTTGGGAGTTTAGATTTTAATTAAAAAACCCCAGCAAACAAAAAAACAAAACAAACAAAAAAACCCCAACAAAATACAAACCCCAAAACCACCACCAACGTGGGACAGTCGTGATAAAATCAGAAGAGCTGGCAATACATTTAAATTTTGAAGCCAGGTAGGGAAGCATTGCAAAGGAGAAGAAAACAGGCTGATTGTCAGGAGACTTTCCTAGTGATGAAACCCTGTGGGATTATGAATGGCTGACTGTGGTACTCAGTGGACGCAGAGGGAAGATTATAGGTCACCTATACTCACTGCAAGCACAGGAAAATTCAGATCTTCAGCCACCAAAAGTTCATTGTGTTCATGGTCTTTACTAGGCTAATCCTCTCCCCACCCCAGCTCCTTATCTGCTCATCATCTTTCCTTATCATGATGCACGTTTGAAGTGCGTGCACGTTTCAGGGCAAGGCTAGTGCCGGCACAGACTCTGCCCCTTGCCAAGCAGATGCTTAGGGAGAATCCACAAGGTCCAGGGCAAAAGTTGAGACCGTGACTGTCTATCTCTGTTGTTTAAATGATGATTCACTACTTGCTGAGAACAAGGCACTGGGCAAGCCTTGCTCCCTTTCCCGGGAGGACCCTAGTGCCTAACAACAAGAGTGGTGGAAAAGTCCTGATCTTCAAAGAGAGTGACAGTAAAAGTTCTTCTGTCAGGCATGTTTTAGATAGCACTGAACAAAGTCTTGAAGAGCTGCTGACTGCACTAAATCTGGCAAGGAGATAACCCAGCAGATCTCTGGTTTTGTATTGTAGTATAATTGCAGGTGAGCTTTACTGTCACAGCTGACCCTGTTCCTGGATGCTGGGAAGAAAGCTGGGGATATGTTATTGCTGGGACTCTTGTTTCAGCACAAAAGCACACATCTCATGAACAGGCATGTCTAGTCAGAGAAGCAGCATCGTGCTTTGTGTTTGTGGTATTCAGCAGTGTTGAGAGGTATTAACTCATGCTCCGATGAGCCCATCTTACCTCTTCTTTCACATCGAAGTTCTGAATTTCATAGCTTGTTAATCTGAATGGAAGGCCAGAGACTGTCTGTCATCCTCCTAGCATGAAGTGCTCAGTTAAAGTAACACAGATCTTTCAGTGAGAACTGAAGAATGGAGCCTGCATCCTGCTCTTATCAGTACCTGATAATGGAAGTTCATTCAGTGAGACAGCACCAAACATAGCGTGGGCAGAAAGGAAATCTTCTTGTTCAGAAAGGCTGACCTAGCACCCAAGTGGATGAAAAATGTGTCATCCTTCAACTCCACAAAGGAGCAGTGTCTTTATCTTGTGCTTGCCTTGTACTAAGGGACATGACCCTGCTTTTTAGCCATAGGGCTTCCGTGTACAAGCCATCAAGGTGGCTCATCTTGTCACCATGTTCTTTTCCTCATACAGATGTGTTCAGTATGTTCCTATGCTCTTGTACCCTACCTGTGCTCAGCACTTAAAATGAAGGCAATCTGATTTCACACAATAAAAAAATACCAGTACTGTCTTGTACCACTGAATTATCCTGCATGTTGGGGTGAATTCACCCCGAGACAGACTAATTACCAGGCCAGTTACCAGTTTCCCATGGTTTTTCATGCTAGGAAGAGATCTGAACTTATCCTGGCTTTTCCATTGTGAATTCTGTCGTTAGACTATATTAGAGCTGCCTCTCCATTAATCTTCCTCTCTGGGTGCTCTGACCCATTTCAGGCTGGTGCTTGCTTCTTTGGGGAGCTGTTGGCTTTGGGGTACCATTGGAAAGAGAGGAGGAGGAGAAATTTCCCTCCCCAGTCAATCCACTCTTAAACTAAAGTATGTTTCAGAAGTATGTTTAGCTTTGACTGGGAGGGGTGGGAAGAGGTTTCTTCTCCTGTCTCTGTTTGCCTCTATTTTACTTTGAAGCCATCAAACATCTTCTTTGCCTGGCTTCGTATGCCTCCCAAACATGGGAACCAGCAGAGAGAATATGATGAAATAGGTATTTAAGGCAATTAAGGGGCAGGCTGGAGCACAGGCTGAGTTATCAATCATTGCATGATCTACCTAGAGAGGTGAATGAACAGTGCAGTTACTCGGCACATATCCATCAGGTATTGAAGAGGGACTGTCTGGGGATTATTATATTTTTTTAACCAAATCTGCAATGAAGTAGGTAAAGTTGTTAGTTTACCTTTTCACTTCTTATGGTTTCAGATAGTAGTATAAACCAATACTTTGGAGGAGCTGAGAACAGGAAATCACTGTTCCAGAGTTCTGATCTAATAAGCGCTCAGTTCCAGGACTAAAGCAGAAGATGAACTGAGAATCCCAAACTGACATACTGCATTTAACGTTGACTTTTTTTGTAAGCATCTCATATAGCTGCAGTAATCCAAAATCCAAAAGTTTAGAGAAATCTGAAGGATAGAAGTGCTTAAGGCCACAAAAAAAAAAAGTTTTTAAAAAAATCTGTCAAGGATCAGATTACATCCTCAAATGTCTTCATCTTGTTATTCCTGCACCAAAAAAATACAAATCCCCTAACTAATTTTTACAAGGTCTTTTGTAAAAACTCTGCCAAATGCATCCATAACCTCTTTGCGCTCGATTTATTAGTGTTTTGAAAATAAGAGACCTATGCAGGTATTTATTTATTTTACTGTTGACAGGTTAATACTCTAATAATTACAAATGGGTAAAAATGAAAAGTTCTGCCTGCCTCCAGTTTAAATGGTTGGTTGCCATCCTGCAGTTTGGAGCTCTACTGGTAGTTTGAGGCCATGGAGTTCTAATGCTGATGAGCTTGCTAGTGCTGATTGGCTTTACTGGTGGGTTTAGGTCCATGAAACACTTTAAAACTACAGCAGTGAGCTGTCATCCTCAAACTTGGAGAAACACCAGTCTGAGGAAAAAAACTGAAGCAGAGTGTGGTGGCATGACCAAGCTTAGAAAACATTTGGGGAAAATAGAGTGAGATCTTTTCTGTAGCATAAGTAACCGAATACAAAAAAATAAGTTGTTGTGGGTGTGGGTTTTTTGTTTGTTTTGTGTTGTAAGCATCTAACAGTAATAATTGTTTTACTAAATCGTTCATTGATAGAGTTTTTGTGTTGTTGGTATTTAAGCAAAACCCCACTAGGTGTCCTCAGTCAGTAATTTGACCTGAGACGTTACGATTTCTCCTAGGAGAGTTGCAGGATGAGGTGTGGGAAACAAAGCCTGAGCAGCCTGTTGCGGTTTGGAAGGCTGCGGGCTTCCTCCTCCTCCACATGCCCACAAAACAGCCCTGAAAGTCGGTTCTGGCCCTGAGAGCATACCTGTGTCAGTAGCAAAGCGCTCATCAGTGTTTCCGTGCTACAATGAGATGCCTTTAAATGTCAGAGAGTAAGCGTATTCTTCAGTATACACCTTGGAGTACTCTGCAGTCTTATTGTTTGCTTGCAAGCACATGGGTCACTCTGTCCATCTTAAATGCCAGATGGAGGAATAGTTTTGAAGAATCTCATGTTCATCTGGAGCATATCTTTGTCTGTTACAATCCATGAACTTGAACAATCAAGGAACCTTGGTATTTAGCAGCATTAGTTTGAAAATATCCAAGTGTGTGTGTTTTAACGAGATTTTACCTGAACTTGCAAGCCTCTTGAGTCAATGAAGGTCATCTGGAAATCAGAAAGTTTTCTTCTGAGTCTTTTGGTACATTTTTTGCTGTAGGGTTAGGAATACCCCAAGCATTGCTTTCCTACCACTGCCTCATGTCTCCTCCTTTGCCTTGCTGGAGGTGGTGGGAAGTGTGGAGAGCGCTCCAAGAGCAAGGCTGCTTCACTGAACCTATTTCATCCATATTTGTTGCCTTTTGGGTTGTGTTGATAGCCGAAGTTGAAAATCTTTGTAGGAGGCAAGGATATTTGAACTCTTCCAGGCAGAAAATTGGCATGTTAACATGGACTATGTCCAGAGTGTCTGAAACCCAAGCTTAGCCTTACTAAATATAAAAACTTTTAAATCCCACTAGTTGTTTTCTGTGTAGTTCCAGCAGCCCTGTGCTAGTGTTCCTAATGGGTTTTGTAAATAATCTTTAAAATAATCAAAATCTAGACTAAAGCTCTGTGAGGGGCACAGTGACCTTATGACAAAGCTTAGAATTACACATCTGTGCTCAAGTGTTGTTTCTGGTCTACTGCACTTAAGTGCCAAGGGTTTTTGGACTGTAGGTTTTAAGAAGGTAAAAAAAGAAGGCAAAACTATTAGAAGGCAATCAAAGCACAAAACCAAGCACCTCTAGTTATCTATGCCAGTGCCATATTTGTTTTTAATATCAAATACTGCTTCTGAACATAATAGAAAACAATCTTATTTGAATATTTCTGTAATCTTTTCAGTAAGTCTGAACACTAGCTCCCTGTAGGACCTCACATGGTGGTGTTTCAAAATATTGAAACCATCCTGTGCTTTTAGACGAAAATTGTTTTTAATGAACAGGCACGCAGAAATATTATTAAGTGAGTTAAATGCTCATGAGACTTGCAAATTGACAGCTTTGGAGTAGAAAGTTCTCCATATAGCCACAGGGCAAATAAGGCAATGGCAGAAGAAATACAGGCCCTGACAAAGTGCTGTAACATTGGCCCCAGGTCGTCCCATTTCCGGCTTGGTTGAATGCTCGGCCTGTCTTTCCAAAGGCAGAAAGTGTTGCTCTTTCTCTTTGTTTAGAGTCCTCCAGGGCACATCCATTGCCCTCTAACCTTCTCCGGGCGATTTTTCCCCCTCTTCCTAATGCTGATGTTCTTGATACAACTTCAGAGTAACCAGCAGCTCTGGTGCCTTCGTGCTTATCTTGCTTTGAAATGTGAGGTTGGACCTCCCTTGAGTAGTCACATGAATTCACTGAAGGAAACCAGCCATTCTGTGGGGGCACTGAAAAGGGCAACTTGACCCTTTCAGCAAGGCAGACGTCCTCTCCTAAAAGGCAGGAGTCAACATGACTCACCATAGGTTTTCAGTGGTATGTTTCCTGATCCAACACTTCTTCCCCTGTATTTCTCATCTCAACCTGATCTTAGTCATAAAGTTTTATGAGCGCTTTTCTTCCTGGCCTTTTTACCCTAGTCAACACTGTTAAGCAGCCCTTTGTTCCTTTTAGTCATCCACCCACAGCTTTCCCAGTTTTATTAGTGCCAAAATGAATGTTCCTACTTCTCTAGGCTATTCAGCACATATTGATTCATCTAACTTCTAATCAGTCTTTTCTCATTCCCAGTGTGGGACTGGGAATTAGCTGAAATTTAAATAGAATCCTGCAGATTAGGATGTCTGCAGAAGCAGATCCCCTTTGGTATGGTGCAGAAGATAAGCTTTAGGTTTCTAAATGCTCCAACAATCTTTCCAGCATGATTAGCACTCCAGGGAGTGTTCCTGTTATCCAGAGAAGCTTTAATTATGCCCTTGGGGTATTGTGAGGTGGGAGGGGAGCTGACCCGTGCTAGGGAAAGATAAATCATTTATCACATTTCTGCATGTTTTAAAAGTCCCCAGCAACTATCAGGTTGGAGCAGAAAGCTCAGCAATGATTCCTGCTAGGAAACCAGCAGCCCTGCAGTGGCTCACAGCTAATTGCACTGGCAGAGGAGGTTGGTACATCACCTACCTCCACAACATGTGCCTGGTCCAAGACACTCACTCTTTGGGAAGACAAGGTATGCTGTGGTTTCTCTTCCTTAGCTACAGCACTGGCAGTTTTTTGAGGGTCTTGGTCCATAAACTTCTCTCTGGCCTCATGGGTGGTAGATTAATTTGTAGCTCCTGTACAGGACTAACTTGCTCTAAGGTCAGGTCTTTGTTTTGTCTCTCCCTCTAGGAGAATCCTTGCTATCAAGAAGAAGCTTGCACAGTGGGAGCAAGGATATACTTTTTCTCTGGTCTTTAATTAGTGGTGTTTTTTTAATGGTTTCTTCTCAAGCTAGCTCTTTATATTGCTGCTATTTCTGACTTGTCTGACTCCGCTTTATCCTTCTCTCGCTCCCTCTCTTTCTCCATGCCCTGGCCCTCTCATTTCCATTTTTGTGTCATTTCTTCCACTGTCGCCTCCTTTCCCTCTCTGCAGTGTTTCATACCTCTTCATGATCTTCACACCTACCACAGTCTTTTCTTAAACTACAGAAAAGATCAACTGTTGAAGAACTAATGTTGACATTGAACTGTCATCACTGTTATTCTTCTGTGCTGAGGTTGTTGGGAGATGGCCAAGAGAGGTCTAGTTGCTGAGTCATTGTTTGGAGACCTCTGCAAGCTTGGGCGTGTGTGACCATCTCTGCTTGCTTCCTTTTTTGGCAGGCCTTCCCTGTGACAGAGGAGGGCTGGAGTCTTGTCCATTAATAAACAGTGAAAAACAAAGCAGCTCTAACACACATTGAGCATCTAGATTTCTACCCAAAGCAAACCAGGCTTACAAACTGCACGCGCTGCTGCCTTTCAGCAAAGGCATGTCCCGAGTTTTGTGGAGCTTCACTTCTGCTGTTGTGAAGAGCAGGCTGGGTCTACAGTCAGGAGCAGCACTGAGACTGATGGGCTTAGTTGTGCAAAGTGGGGAACATGAGCAAGAAGCTGAGTTATGTTTATTTGGAAGATGTTTCTAATACAGCAGTAAACAAACTTATATAAGACCTGAGTCAAGATCAGGTTCCACAAAGAAGAGCATGGTGCTTAAATACTATTCAAAGCTGTATGTGACCATTGGGCTTCTCATACAAAGAAAGAGCAGAGAGTAGAGCAAGAGTGTATTAAGCACGCAAAGGAAGAGGTGAATGCCCACCCGCCAAACGCTGGTTGCCCTCCCTTGCTCTCCCCCTGCACACCCTATAGACAGGCTGTCCTCTGCCTGGCTGGCTACCTGCCATGAGGTGGGTGGAAGGACAGCAGAAGCTTCCACCCCTGGGAGCAGCAAGTTACTGAGCCTTGACACGAACTCCTGCCTTGGAGCAGGGAGTGCAAGGGGCAGAGCAGAGGCAGTAGTCACCCTTCCAGCTGTGGTGGGGGTGATGGAGCTGAGGCAAAAGGTGGGACATGACCCTGTATGAGCTGCACAGCAAGATTTGGGAGATGGAGCAGGTGACAGCCCTCCAGTCTGAGCTCAGAGAAAGGCTATGACCTTTGTTTGTGGTGAGGAGAAGAGTAGGACTTGGGAGGGCAACAGTGTGGAGAGCAAAGAGGAAAACTAAAGAAGTGAAGGTCAATTAAAAACTTATTTATTAATTTTTTTAGTTAATTGAACAGTAGAAATTATCTTCACAAACACTGATAATTAGAATTTTTAATTTGAAATAATCTAAAATAGTCTGTGTTTTCTTCTTGAGACTTTCTTTGATTTGAATATGATTTGAAATACCTTAATTAAATAAAATTTTTCCAAATACCATGTCTCATTGTGGTGGGAACAGGACAATTCTCTCAAAAATAAATTTTTTTTTGGGGGGGTGGGGGAAGTGCTGCTTATATATGTGTGTGTCTATACGCATGCATACACACAGATGCACATAAAAGTCTGTCGGGAAGAACCTTCAGTAACTCGCATGAAATGTGTGGATATTAAAATGGTATCTTTCAACACAGAAATCTAATTAATAGACACAGCTTGCTTTTTCTTAAATGAAGTAATCCTTTCTAAGGCTGTTGTTATGCCAGCTTTGTGCTGGAGCTGAGAGCTCAGGTCTTTGTAGACAAGTCACTAATGGGGTGCTGAAAGAAATGACCTCTTGTTTCTCATGACCAAGGATGGCTTCATAATGAATGTCTGTCCCAATGCCACATGGTAGAACCTGATACAGACCGATTTGCATCTAATGATGATACATTATTGATACAAGCAGAAGTATTTCACCCAGTTACCGTGCAGACCTCTCCCATAATATATTCTTGTGCAAGTGCATTGAAATCTCTGTTGACATTGAGTGTGTCCGGCTGTGTCATTATATTTCCAAATATGCCACTCCTTCTCCCCATTGTTTCCTAAACCTCTCTCCAGAGAAATTATTTACTTCAGACAGAGCTAACCCACAACAAGAACAAAAAATACTAATAATAAAAACAGTAAGTAAAAGAAATCTGTAGGAGGGCACTTTTCCACTAGGAAAGGAAGGAAGTGCTTTTGTGGGGTGTGGTTTTAGGAGATAATTTCATTACATTCCACTACTTTTTTTTTTTTCTCTTCTTCTTCATGCTGAAATTTCTTTAGGAGAGAGAGACTACTCATACTAGATAGATCCATTAACTGACAAGTGTCTCAGCTTAATTTCAAGAATGAATTGTCCTCAAAAGGCTTTTATTGCTACATCTGTTTTTCTGCCCTAAACAGTAATGCTTTTGGATGGCACCTTGTCTGTTGCCACATTGTCTTCCTGCTTCCCAAACAAAGTGCTCATCTACACTTAAAATACTTGGCATTTTTCAGGGGAGGGGAGACTTTTTTTTTTTTTTAAATCATAGTGTTTTATTGACAGCAGTACGGGGTTGTATAAAAACATGAAACAAAGGGAGCCTTTCATGTAAGAGCAAGTTTATTGTCAACACAGGAATGTCTTGAAAAATGCACAGGGGTCTGTGCTTAGGGAATGTGATTATTTTGTATCTCTACAGATATGAACAGATAAGTAGGTTTTTACCAGTGAATGAAACTTGGAATTTCTGCCTATTTAAAGGTTTATATGTTTTTATGATTAATGTAAAACTGATTTATAAAAAATTGGTCCATAAATGCTTCAGATTAAAGCCTATCAATTGCTCCTACTGGATTTTTAGGTGTCAGGTTGAAACTGGAATTAGGGCATATCATGTCCTTGCTTCTTTTAGGATCAAGCTTCTATGTTGAAAAACATCTCTATTGAGGAAATACTGTATGGCTTGGATGGGATAGAAAATATATCACAAAAATCTTAAGTGTTCAGTTCAGCTGTAATCAACAGTGTCATGGTATACCTGAATTTCTGTACTGTCTGACTGATCTTAGAAAGGTGGTGTTGAGCTACCCAGAAAAAACTGAAACTGTGCAAAATTTTAAAAATCCCAAAGCATTCTAAAGAGTAATTTTTCATAAAAAATATTTTGGTCAGGACACTCAAGCTGGTGTGTCTTCTGTCACGTATGAAAGTGGCAGAGACACTTTTGTGAAATTATCCACGTATACTTGTTGCCTGGTGTCTGTAGTCTGTAAAGCAGTCAAACAATGACAAAATCCAAGTGAGTAATGGGGTTTTTTTTCCCTCTAAGAGTTTATGTATTCAGGGACTTATTTTTCCTGTTGTAATGTAGCTGAGTTACCCTGTGTGATAACTTCAGAAATAGATTCAGTGCGAACTTCCTTGCCAGTTCTGTACATCCACACACTTACTCAGTAAAATGCCAGATTACAGAGCAAGTTCTGTGAGACCTATGGTGATGCCAAAAAAATATGTCTGATGAGACTGGAGGGGTAATAGTCACTCCATGCTCAGGATGGGTAGGAAACTTGGCCACTGTTCAAAATTAGTAGGAGTCTTAAGTCCAACTCATTTAGTCAATTTTGAAGTCTGAGTTTCTCCACATTTTGGAAAGGATTCCTTCAGGTATTACACACCAGTCTGCTTTTGGGTGCTTACATCTCCATTTATTTATTTGAATTCACTGCTAATTGTGCCAGTTAAACGGTAAAATGAGGTTAAAAAACTTGTTCAGAGCAGAAGAACCCAGGGACATTTAAGGGCAATCTGGTTTTTGGTAGTAGATGTCTGTCTTTGGTGGCACAGAGATGTCTGCTTTGGCTGTTTTGGTGCCAAGTGATTGACCATAGCAGGGTCTGAGCTAGTCTGTGAGCTCAGCCCTGGCAAGGTTGAGGTGTCAGCACATAGCCTGTTTTACAGCCTTGCTGGTGCCTGGCCATGTAGTGCAAAGGCCTGGGTTAGAAACAGCTTAACAGGTAGCAGCATCCTAAATTGCTGCTATTAAACTTGGCATTGCATGCTTGACCCATGCCCTTGAAAGCTTTTCTGGAACTGCTCTCCTTTAAGCTGATAACAAGACCTTTGCAATTCCTGAGCTTGTTTTAGTTAACTGATCTTATCTGAAGGTCAAAACAGATATTAAAGGTGCCAAACACTTGCAGTATATCTCCTATAACAACACGCTTGTCGCAACGGGTGGCGGTTTCAGACTGAAAAGCACATTGGGCTCGGCCGCTCTTCGTGCTCCTGTCAGCTCCAGTGAGGCTGTGGGAGGGATGCCAACCCTCCCACTCTACAGAGTGATGAGACTTTTTGCACTCTTTGGAGTAGGCATTGCACTCTGGTCTCTGGTTTAATCTGTTGTTATCACTATGTTTCATGAGGACAGTATTTAGCTTGACACACATGGTGTTTTTCTTCTCTGTATCTGACTGTTAAATCCCTGACTGAAAGCACGTTGCTGCATAATGACACACATGCATCTTCTTTTGAGTTTAGAAATAAAATTGTGGGTGTCTGCCAGAGGAATCTCTGTCTATTCAAAGAAACAAGGGCCATCTTGTAAAACTTGCAATCTTCTCCTTTCTTTCAGCCTCAGCTGGAATGAATTCTGCAATAACTTCTGGTGACAAAGGTCTGTGGGGGTGACAGGGTTTTATTTTTCATCTTCATAAACCACCTCCTGGTGATGCTTACACACTCTGCAGCACTTACAGGCTGTTATATAATAACTTAATTGTGTGCTCAGAGGAGTCTGAGAACTTTGACCAGGAAATCAGGCTGGGGAGAACAGTCATCGTGGGTCAGGCCTGTGTCAGGGTGTGTGGCTGCCTGCAGTGGGGAGGAGGTTGGGCAGCCTCTGAGTCTTGGAGGAGAGCTGGATTGGAGATGCTGCTACTTTAGGATTTCTTCCGAAATGTGGGGGTGGTGGTGGCAGAGAAGCATTAAACCACAAACAGGACAAGGCATCTGTCCGTCTGCGGGCAGTGCTGGGCAGGGTTGTCCTGAGAGCTGAACAGAGAAGTGCTTCGTGACCTGTGCTCTAGGTGCTAAATGTCTGCTTGTGGGCAGAGCTGAAATCAGGGTGAGCAGATGGTGTTCAAGTGTCTTCCTTGCTCCACAAACCCCAGCTGTCCCCACAGTCTTCAGCAAAGGTGACACAGGGTCACATCTTTGCACTCAGCATAGTCATAGCACTTAATGGGACAAGAGGTGATGGATAAAGCTCCTGTCCATACTCTAGTCCAAAGTGGAGTCAGGCTTTCCCTGATCCTGTCCTTGGAGCATACCCAAAGCCCACAGTGAGTCTGCAGTTGTGCACCTTGTAGCTTTGGACAGGTTGGAGTGTGAAGCTAGCCCCCTCTGGGTATTTTATAGGTGCATCATAGTTGCTATTAAATACAGGAGGAGACAGAAGAAAATAGACTTGTCTAGTGCTGTTTTGTCAAAATACAACCAGGACAAGTGCAAACTAATTAGAAATCTAGACAACTCCCATACAAAACGCAATGGTGTGTCATGTGTGTGCCAACACGCAAAGCCATTACTCAGTTGTTGTTCAGGCAAAATTCCCACTGAGTAAGGTCAGAGTAATCACCTCAGGATCTGGCCCTCCTGTGTTCCTCTCCAGTTGCCATAGCGCTTTCCATGTGGTGAGCAAAGGGATTTTATGATCTCTCCTAGGTTTGTTTCTTGCACTCATGGCTTTGCTGAGTCAAGGCAAGGCTTGGCATGGCACCTGGACGTCACCTGTCTTCTCTGAGAGGAGAGAAAACCTCATGGGCTCCCGCACATTGTCCTCCTGCAAGCTCCTCTGTCCCTGTGCTGTGTTACCGAAATTGCCACGGTGATTAGGCAGCACTGTGTGGAGGTTTTTGCCTATCAGAGTGATCACAGTAGATTTGTCCTCAGTATCCCTTAATTTCATCTTCCCATGCCTTTCCATACCAGTGGGCAGGCTAAGTAGAGCTATGCCCTTCACCCACTCTTCCCAAGAAGCCCTGCTGGGCTTTTTGTGCTACCAGGTGATAAGGGAGGAGGGCAGTGCCTGGACACAGGCCCACCCAACATCAGGGTACTGGCCACCAGTCCTATGGTAGCCATCTGCTGCCTCAGCCCCTGGCCTCATCTCACAGTTTCCTAGAGACAAGTGCATGTCTTTCTCTGTTTGTACAGCTTTGGAGCTTGTATGCACAAGGGACTTCTCCTGTGGTCCTTCAAGATGAGTACTGGTAAAGCTGTTCTGTTTTCATTTGCTTTTCTTTCTGTGCAGAGATGCTTCTTTACTGCCCAGGTGCCACCCACTTCTAGCTGGAAGCTTCTCATATGCCTCTGATCTGCAGGAATGTATCAGACCCTTCCTGCACTTCTCCCCAGATCAGTGCTGCTCCTCAAAGGCCACCTTGAGGGCCTGTCCTGAGCCTTGCTGGCCTCTCAGGAGATCCATGGGATTGGTCTGGCTCCCTTACTGTGAGTCAGCTTTCAGGATCTGGGCCAAAGTTTTTGATATGACACACAGCTGTGTTAAGACCTTATTTCATTTGGCTGATGCTCTCTCTCCAATTAGCTTAAATGCAAGCTAGCACAGCAAGAAGGAGAGGAAGTTTTAAGAGGGCTTGAGAGATAATGTCATGCTCTGTGGCAATAGCAAAGCAGAATTATAAAGGATTTGATTTACAGTAGAAAGGAGCTGCAATATAGACTTCTAGGCCAGTTAGAGGGGAATTAATGATAAAAGCAGAAAGTGTGCAAATTTCAGCCTTGATTCTTCTGTTGTTGTGTGTGGTAGGCATCTGACTAAGGATGGTAAGTGATGAGCTCTGGGAGATGTAGCTGTAGATGCTTGTCCTTTTCTGTGCTTTACCTCTCTGCTGGAGGTTGGTGTCTGTGCAGCAGGGCAGCACTGAGGGCAGGAGGACCTACAGCCCAGCTGCTGCTCTGCATTGTCCAGCCCAGTTCCTGAAATCTGTAATGGTGCTACCACCGTTGCACTAAGATTGCACTAAGATGCTGAGAAACCAAGAGGGTGTAGGGTGGGCATAAGTCATTTTCTGGCCCCTCTTCTGAGAAGAGATACCTCTTGAAAAAGATTGTGAGGTGGGTGGAAACATAATGTCATGTTTGTGAGGGCTTATTCACAGACGGGACAGTTCCCACTTTGACTTCATTTCCTTGTGCTTAATGATTTTCTCTTTATATGCCCCTGGCTTGATGGAGACGTACCTTTTGTCTTTGTGTAACAGCAACGCTTTGGAAGGAAATGTCTCCATTTATGCTTATGTGGGTATTATGTATGGCTGCTGGGAAGGAAAAGGCCTGTCTTTAGAAGAGCCTTATTAAAGGAAACCAGTTATTAACAAGTATATATGGGAAGGGTGGGGCTCCTCATTACTCCACTCATTTCAGCATCTCCTATCAGCCTTGGGAGTGCATCATAGTGATATCAGCCTTTATTAATATAAAACTCAATATTACGCACCCAAGATTACACCACAGGTAACTAACTCCGTGGGTCCCTGACACTGCAGCCTATCTGATTAATGTGGCAGTGGAGGGATCCATGGCAGCAGAGTAAGCTCTTGGTGTCAAGGAGCTTTTGGTGTTATGGCATAAACTGTAAATGATACTCAAGGATTAAGAGCTGGGAGACTGTGATGTAATTAGCTGAAATTTATTCTGTGAGTGGTTGGGATGTAATGACTTGGAGATGCAGAGATGAAAACACCCAGTAGCATATTTTCTCTGTGGGAAAGTGAGGAACTAATTATATGTGCTACTTGACATTTCTGTGTGCTTTTCCAATGGGTTCTGTCCCATCTAAGGAATATGCCACTGTAGAAAGATGTATTAACTTTAACTCTTTTCTAAAGAAATATAAGTTAGTTTTTCTCCTTGAGGAAAAGTATCTTTGTTCAGTTCTTGCCCTTATCACAGGAGTTACCACAAAACTTAATCAGGCAAAGCCTGTTTTTAGTGGTGGAGCTGCTGAGAAATTAGTACTTCTATTCTGAAGTCCAGTGTTGACTTTTAAATCCTGTGTGGGAGTCTATATTTCTTGTAAAACAAAACTCAGTTATTCCTTATGAAAATTCTCCAGAAACTTCATTTTGACAGTATGGACATCTGATATTTTACTCTTCTGCAGGTAAACATTGTAACAAAGAGAACACAGAAAATAATAAAAAAATTCTCATTCCATTTTGTTAATCCAAAAAATTGTTTGTTTTCTTACTTTCTTGAAAATACATCAAACTATTTCTGCAGAACATCTTCCTTCTGTTGAAATGTGGTTGGTTTTTGGGTTGTTTTTTTTTGGTTGGTTGGTTCTTTTTGATTGGTTGGGGTTTTTTGTGGCTTTTGTGTGTTTGGTTTTGTTTGTTGTTTTGGTTTGGTTTGGTTTTGGTTTTTTATTCTTTTTATAGAAAACTTTTCCCGCAGATACTTTGGTCAGTTTTATTTAGCATATGAGTGCCTAGTGTTTCAGAACCTGAGAGGTGCAGGTTGTCTCTGGATTAATTCTAAGGGACTCAGCACTCCTCAGTGTGAGTCCCACAATATTTACCCAGCAATGAGACAAGCAGGTTTAATCATACTGGTCTTTATCATTTGCTCCTAGCTGTCTTGCTGATAAGCCGTCCTTGGTGAGAGCTGCTCACGCACATTTGATGTGTGTGTGTGTGCGCGCGCACGAGGGTGTGCGGAGACATCGGGGCTGTCCGCTGGTACTGCTCCCACCCCACCTTGAAGTGAGAGACTTGGAGCTCTTGCTGTCAGCATTAAAGGGGGTTTTTTTTGAGTTGCTGTTGGTGTTGAGGATTTCTGGTGTGTTTCAGTCATGGTTCAGGACTCCTCTTCCCTTCTAATACTCCTCCCTCCCCCGTACTTGGCCCTGTGAAATGGGATCCCCCAAAGCTAACTCTTGCTTCAGAGAGCTTGATACTCAAGATGGGCCCATTCTGCAAAAATTTGAAATAAACCATCCTGTCAGGTGTTGTTATGCTCTGTCCTCATGATAGTCTGTCTTCTAAACCCAGGCTGTGTAAATGTAGAGGAGCCCAATCTTTCCACTCTGTCAGTGGGCTCACAGCATGCTCTTTGCCTGGCTGCAGTGATGTGAAGAAGGTTTTATCATCTGCCAGTCAGTGGATGCAGCACAGCTCTTCGCTGAACATCTGTAGGGAACAGAGGGTAGGCTGGAGAGTTGTGTTCAACCAAGACATGAACAGACAAGAGAAATCAAGCTGTCTTTAAGGCAAAAAAAGAGCTCAAAACTAAAAAAAAGAAAAGTGTATTTTAGTGACAGGGAGAAAGTGATAAAAGGGATGAAAATAATTTTAAGCAGCTTAAGGAATGAAGAATATTCCAGACATAGATTCTTTCCTACATGTCAATATTTAACTGTAAAATTTTGTGGAGGGGATATCTTGGGATTCATACTTGTATTTCTAATAGTACCTTTGACCTGTTTACAAGACAAGCTTATTACTCAGTGTCAAAAGTTCTGATGCTAAGTAAATGACACTATTCCCAAGTGAAGTGTACGGGAAGTTTGTAGGTTCTTAGCTAACTCATTTTTCAGCCTGGGAGACAGACACTGGAGTGAAAGCTGAGTGTAAACTTCCTAATGTAAGCTTCAAGCATTGGAAATGTTCATCACTGCTCACAGACTCTCTTATTTCTCTTTCCATCAGCACTGCACATCCTTATACCTTCAAAACACTGCCTAAATGTCTTGTGGCCAGGAAATTCACCCTTCTCCTCCACATCATCGCTGAGGAGGATGAACGAAAGTATTGAGGAAGATGTAAGCAACGAGGATTTACATTTTTCACAGTGGATTTGGGGTGGTTATTTTATGGGCAAAACTTTCAATTTGCTCAGAATTTATATTCATGGCAACATGCATTTCATGAAAATAAAGTCCTTGTTTCTGTTTCATTTTTAATTGACACTTTGAATATAACCTACTTTGTGTACTGGTAAAGAGAAACATTTTCTCTTTAATATTTTCTCCCACCTTTTGATTCTTCCTTTCACTCTGTTCATTTCCAACATCTGATCAGCCAATTTGTTTATTTAAGGTTTTTCAAGATAAAAATATGATTTGACATCTGTATCAAAATATGCTATTCAAATGAATAAAAATAAATAATTTTTGAGACATTCTTAAGTCATCAAATCTCTATATATTTTTCGCAACAAAAGCTACATTGTTTTGGAGACTTTTCAGATAATGGAACTTTTTCCGGCTTCCCTCTTTGTTATTTTTTTTTCCTTAACCAGAAATTCATGTTCTTTAAGAGCTGTTTGCCCAGTGCCATTTTTGTGCTCCTACCATTATCTCCCATGTAATTGATGTTGAAGACTGTGCCATCTTTAAAAACACATTGATTCCTTTATTTTTCACATAATGTGATGTGTGTCTGCTGCAGTCTACAAAGGCTTAATAACATGGCTAAATACCATTTGCGGGTGCACTGAAGATTAAGCTGGGATGAGTATGGAAAGTGCAGGAAATAAAGTGGAGGGGAAAGTCTTTTGTTCCATTAGGATGGGAGGAGAAACCTTCTTACCACAGAGGGCTTTCAGGTACTCTGTTAGGTCCTTCTGTAGCACACTCCTTTAACACAGCATTTCCATATTGCCCAGACCCCATACAGTGCCCACAGACCTGGGATATGAACATGGCCACAGCCAGTGGGCTGCGTGCCCCTTCTTGCCCAGCCCCTCCCACCCCACAGCACCAGGTTTCTTCATCTTGCTGAGCCTGGAGTTGTCAGGGCATGCTGTAGCCCCAGTGAAGTGCTGAGCTGCCCCAAGCCAGTCATTGACCTCTGTGGAATTGGGAAGCAGGAGTCCCAGGGCATCCTTTGGGACAAAAGGGTGGAAATGAAGACAGGAAAAAGATCAACAGGAGGAACAGGGAACAGAGGTGGGACTTCACAGAGCACCAGGCTATATGCTGCAGAAGTTGACATCAGAGTGGAGGTTTCACACTTCTGTGCTAGAGAGTCAGCTTTCCAAATCAGCCTAGCAAGGAAACATATACAAAATATGAACATTAGCTTGAAGGTGCCATGTTCCCTGGCAGGACAGCAGCTGAGCAAGCCATGTGGATGTAGTAGATAGAACTTTTTGTCTTTAGCCTCACTCTAGGGGCCCGGTTCAGGTAAAACCCAGATTTCTTAACCCAGGATTTAATTTATAATTTCTTGCAGAGAAGCAAATTCGAAGTTAATCTTGTTCTTTTTTCCCTCACCTCTTGGCACCCTAGAAAGGAAAAGTAACCAGCCAAGGTTTGAAGTGTCTGACACGAGTCCTGATGCAATGGCAATACAGGGTAAAATAACAAGTTGCAAACCCTGCCTGGGAGCATGGAAGATTTCTGGAGCCGTGCTGAGGGACACAAGCTGCCGCCAGTGCCCAAGCCACGGCTTCCCAGGCAGCAGTCGCACCCTTTTAGCCTGTGGTGTGGGCATTACCTTTGGTGCTACTGGCTCAGCAGCAAGAAGTGCTGAGCCAGTTGCTGTCTATTTAGGTAGGGTTCCCAGCCCATCTCCCAAGTGAATTGTAGTTGCATAAGGGCACAAGTTGGAAGTCTTGCTGGGCGTGGGGGAACTGGAAGTTGTAATGGGAGAAGCGTGTGCAAGGGAAGATCCTGTGGGAAAAGAAGGGGTGAGAGCCAGGTTTCTCTCTGCCAGTTGGGCAGCAAACCATCCACCTGCTAATTTATTTTTTTTTTCCATCTGTTGAAGGTTCATGGTCTGACCTGACTGTAAGTTCTGTCCTCTGTTCGTATTTCCATTCGCTCCCATCCAACAGGTCCCTGTGCCATCACTAGCAGCTGCTGGAAGAATCAGACCTGGTCTTCTAAACTAGATGTGTTGTGGAGACTTGCATACAACTGTGTACTATACATGTGCCTGGACTGGGTGGTGGTGGCTGTGAAGAAATGGTCTGACTACATTCCTTGCAAGCACTCATGCATTCATGCACACAAACCCTCCAATTATAAAAGGGAAAACCAAAGCAATATGATAAGAAGGTCTGTAACAGACCCCTACTGTATTGAAAGGGATGGATGTGATTACTTGTTTGGGTTTTTCAAAGCAACTACCATCCCTGTCTGAAGGGTGGGACTTCGTGGTAAACAGACATCATACTTTTCCAAAGGTTTGTTGGAGAAGCAGTCCTCCAATATGGTAGAAACAGCTCATCTCAAAAATGGGAGGCAGCCAATAATGGACTGGCTATTTCAATATCTCTCCTGGTTAACAGAAACTGATTTAACAATCCAAAGGTGGGATTTAATTGAGTGATCATAAAATAAATCAGGCCACTATGATAAGACTCATGGATTTCAGTAGATATGGAGCCTGGTTGGTTGTTATTTGGGACAAAAGTCTAAAGGGTAAAGAATGACTGGCAACAAGATAATGTATCCAAAATATGCTGGTAGACTTTTCTGATGTAGCAGCCATCTGGAAAGTGTTGTCTGAAATGCCCTGCAGTCCCTGGAGAGGAGCTTAGTACAGCCAGGTGTGCTCCTGATTCAGGCTGTGGCACAAATTCAACTGTGGGAAATAGCTCCTTGGTTGTGAACAGAATACAATGGATGTCCAGTTGCAAAGCCAATGTGGCCTTCAGCAAGAATGGCTGAAGTCTAAACAGACTTGTGCTCCTGTGTGGGCTCTCGGTTTGTTTGTGTTTTGGGATTCCAGCACGTTGTATCTCAAGTGTTTCACGTCCACAGGAATGTGAAAAGCATTAAAATCAAGATTAGGATGATTGATACGGTGCTGTTTGTTTACTAACCTGGTTACAAAAAGTATTCTGCTTTGTAGTGTGCTCTGAATTATAAATGAAAATAGCCTCCTGTCTGTCTGAGACTGCTCTGAAACATACATAGTGTAGCCAGATCTTCACAGTGCCCCTGTGCAGTGCTGACGTGTTGGACTTTGCAGTCTGGGGACCTGAGGGTGTACTCACTTCTGATATAGTAATGTTGTTAGTAACAATAACAAAAATGAAAAATAAGGTGTTTGAAAGAAATAAAATGTAATTGGCAAAGTCCCCAAATTCAGTTGCACTTCTGTTGGTTTGTAGCCCTTTTACACTCTAAGTATGTTCTGTTAGCTAATGCTAGTGGTTCCTTTTACTGTTACAAAGCTAGATCATGAACAGAAATATGCGCCGTGTCCAGCTTTTCCTGTTCAGGGAGTAATTTTTTCCATGACGTCTAATCTTTTTCTTTTGCTGAACTGTCAGTAAAGCCAGACCACTTTGGCTTGGCATTTAGCCCACATCCACCTACATATTTTTCTTACCAGCAAACAAACTAATTAAATGCCTTTATCTTATGAGGCATTCCTTTCTCTCGGCTAGTTACTGATTAAAAAAATAAATACAACTTCTCACTATTTTGAGAAAACAAGACATGAGTCAGTGTGTTCACAGCCTGGTTTATTATTAAATAAGAAGCCAGGATCAAAAAGTGAGCAGGGTGGAAAAAAAGTGTTCGTGCCATTGTATTATGTTTGCGGCCAGTGAGAAGAGTCTGTTCTCATTCCACTGAGCATTTTAAAATTCATGAGCAGTACATTTATATGTGAAGATGGACAGGGGTACATAAATGAGACAGAGGTACCTCTTGTGTGAAAGATTACTGCAATAAAATGTTAATTTATAAACCATAGTTTGTATTGCTTCATGTTAGGCATGTGTTTCAATGGCCTTTCCAATACTGCTAACCTGAAGCAGAAATGCAATTATTCAAAGAGTCAACAGAGGTTCTTCAAATCTAATAGATAACACTAAGCTTACTAATTGAAACTTTGTCTTCTTTTTAACTTAAAAAAACCAAATTGTACAGTTATAAAATTAATTATTTGGAAATTGAAACATTCAGAGAGATCACCTAGGCCAACATCTACTATTGGGGAGTGGAGGAGGGATAACAGTATGTGTACTCAGGAAGTCATAGCTGCCAAGCAATTTCGCTGATGATTTGTCTGTGTTCCCTGTATATGATATATCTTGTCTAGTGGGTGTCAGGACACGCCTGTGTTGCACAACAGCACGGGGTAAAAAGGAAGCAGGAGAAAGGGGCAAAAAGCCTGGCTGGCTGCTGCTGTGTGAGTGTATGGGACTTTTGCCTAGGTGGATCCAGGTACTAGGGCTGATGAGCACAGGTGCTGCTAGACAGCCTGGTGAGGCTTTGCTGATGTTAGCCTGAACTAACTGCCGTGGACCTCCTGGGCCTGAGCAAAAAGGTTGTTCATTTTGTGCCACTGCCTGAGCACTGACTGCACCACCCTGATAACCCAAGGCTCCAGCCAGGCAGTGAGGGCTGAATGTATCAGTAAGCTCCTGCCAGGGTAGCATCCACTGTAAAGTTCTAAGCTTAAGAGAAAACAACACTAAAGAGGTCTTCAGTCCCCATTGTCTCTGTCCCTAATATTAAACCTAGTTCTAGACTTGCCTGTGTTTGCTTGGAGAACAATTTGTGCCCCAAGACAAACCAGGAGACGCTTGCTGCTATTACCAGCAGCCCTCATCCTACCTTGGGAGGTGTTGCAAAATGTGTAAATCAGCTTAGCTTCATCCCTTGGTTTTCTTAATCAGGACTTCGACTCCAGCCTTTGAAGCAGGCTTTACTCACAACAGACCTATTAAGTTATTTGCTTCTGCTATTGTGTATCCAGGAGATCCACAGATGCCCCACAGTTATGTAGAAGCCATCCAGACTGACACCAGTATTTATGCAAATCTGCAGGGTTTATCGTTTGGCATAGAGCTTGGGCCAAAGTGCCAACCCTGTACTTAAAAACTACCGTGCCATGGAGTAGCATCCCAGCAAACTCTTCCTGCCCTACAAAAAAGCAGGAGCTATTGGCTTCTGGTGGCACCATCTCTAATCCTAGCCTTCAAGTGTTGCATGATTCAGAAGCAAACCGAGATCTTCCATGCATTGTTTTGATCGCTAATCCTGCCCAGTCCTCCTCCTTTGATATGCAACAGAGGGCTGCTGTTTGCCAAAGGGTGGTTAGGAGACACCAGATGCTGGAGGTGCTGAAGTATGTTGGCGTTGGGCAGGGTAAAGTCAGCATGGCCTGAAAAAGGAGATTTGCTGCTGGAGCTGGGAAGGCCCCACGGGTGGAGCTGAGCCTGAGTTAGTAACATCGTAGTTAGACAAACAGTGCTCACTGAGATGATAAGAAGGGCTAAATAAGCTCAACAGTGTGACACCAGCTCCCATCCTGCTTTCCCACTGGGCCAATTACAGCAGGTAAACAGGCTCTTCCAACCCAAGCATTAAGTGTGTTCCTATAGACATATAAGTAGGAGGACCTGTCTCATCCCAAAATAGCCCAAAAGCCATTTGCTCCTTTATTGCCAGTCCTGTTGTTCCTAATTCTGGTCCTCAGCATAGAACCTCAGGAGCTCATCCTTATGAAAAAAATACTAAGCCCCTGAGGACACTGCACTCATCCTGGGCCCTGCATTTACATCACGGTAAACCAAAAAAATCCTCAGCTCTTACTGAATGAAGCCTTGGCTCTGCCATAAACTTTCTGGGGCATTTCCACTGCCTGCTGGTGCCACATGGGTGGGAGTTTGTCACTCCTGTGGCTGAGAGACCACATGGGAAGGGTCCAAAAAGCTGCATGGGTCAAGATGTACATGTGCCTGCAAGGCTAAACAAGCTGAAGTGAGGATGACGTCCTAAGGAAAAACATTGATCTTTGATTTGTTCAGGTGTGTTTTGAAAAAACAAACCAGAAAGCATGATCATTAGGATTTGGCTTAGCATGGGCTAAAGATCTCTTGGGCTTTGAGTGCTGTTCTGCTGGATTCTGCTACATGTTTAGAAGTAGGATGGCTACCACGTGAGTGAAAGAGTCCTCATTCATTTTGTACCAACTCAGGCTCTGTAAGCAAGGATATCAAGCCTATGGTTAGGGCTCATGCCAGCTCACAAAGAGCTGTGATTTCTCTTGGGTTCTTGTAGTCCTCTAAAACCCAGGTAAAAGCATCACGTGGGACAAAAGGGTCATGATTCATTTGGGTTCAACTCAGCATCACTAGACTGGAATGTTAAGAGCAGAAGCTGAAGAGTTTGATATAATATAAACATCTACAAAGCCTGTCCAGCTAAGATAAAGGTTGCATCACATGGAGACAAATTGGCTTTGATTTGCTCAGAAGTAGGATGAGATTTTTCTGTAAGGCTAAGATGAGAGCTGGTGTCTCTGACATGAATTAAGTGTTGGTTATTCTAGGCCGGATTCAACTAATTGAGCAGGTATTTTAGTTTGCACCTAGTATATGGGGAACTACAGTATAAATGTGGAAGGGGTGGTGGCCTAGTGGGGGTAGGATAGGAGTTAGGTCTCAGAAAAGCAGAAGTTATCCTCATTGTGAAGAGAAATGAGTGACAAGCTTGGCTGATCACTGAATGTGAGGCTGGTACCAGGAATGCTGGATGGATTACCTTTGTCTAGGACAAATGGAAATGGTGGGGTGTTACTGGGAAGACTGAGAGTTATTTGTCCCTGCTCACCAGCCTGCAGTCACCTTCTAGGCAACATTGGTCAGGTTATTTCTTTTGACCCCATGGTTCTTAATCCTGACTCTGACTTTAGCAGAATAGCCCAACACAAACACATGCTGATAATCCCTGATGGCACCCAGCCTCGCCTTCCATCTTTAGGCTGTGTTTGATTCGGTTCTGAACTTCCTCAGACCCACCTATACCAAATAACCATCCTACTTATACCTCCAGCCAGGATATTCCCTACACCCAGGAGTCCTCAGCCAATTTCAGAATTATCTATAGCCTTTCAGAAACTTGCCTCTGTGCCTGTCCCTCAGCTCATCTTCTGTCAGAGCAGCCCTAAGCCCCAACCCTAACACAGAAGACCACTTCAGTGAAGCACTGCTAGATGAAGGGTTGATGACCTGATTACCCCTAGAGACAGGAAAACTTATTCCAGGTCTTTAGTCCTTGCTTTTAACACAGTGGTAGACCTATTTTTTAGTTCCTTCTGTCCTTTTCCATAAGCATAACCCTAAGCTGAGTGTTAAGCCCAATAGCCTGGTAGACTCAACTCAACCTGTTAAACAATAAGCTTTGACAGGAAGCTTTTACAAATAGTACTCACACTAGGAGGACTCATCAGATGAGATACTTGGCCCTGCTACTGCTGTAGTCCTCCTCCTTCCTCAAGAGACTGTAACATGGAGTCATGAGACCAATTCTCCAGCTTCTTTATGAAGATCCACCTCATAACCCTTGTGATACCCTGAAGCATGTCACAGGAGATGCTTATCCTTGGCCTTTCCTGGAGCTGTTTTAACAACCAAATAGAGGCAGCCTTGGTGTGATTTGGCTCTCCTTACTCTGGCCAGTCCCCTTCCCTGGGGTTCACCTGGGCAGCCTGCTCTCCCTCTCTGAGCAGAGCCAGGTGCTCAGCTCACCCAGCAACATGGCTCAGTGTCTGCAGAAGGTGGGACGAATAAATGCACCGAGTTTTCCTCTTTTTCTATCCACTGACTGCTGAGGGAGCTTTTGCACATTTGGAGCCTACTAGAGGCCTAAAGTTGGGTGCTGTGGATCCCACCTGGCTATGAAAATGTATATTTAATGAATAACCTAAACAACTGTGATTGAATGTTGCTGTCTAGCCCTATTGCCCCTGTTTCTTTAGTCTTTAACTTGGTCATGTATTTCCAGCACTTGCAAGCATATTATTTTAGTTCTTTGTGTGGCACTCTCAAGAACTAATTAGTAAGCACGTTACCTGCTGTGAGCTGAGATGTGCAGGAGGGGACCCCACACTGCAGGGGCTGTCTGGTCCCACTGCAGGGGGCCTGTAAGCCCAAGTCTGCAGTGATGCTTAGACACTTGGTGCCATGGATTTCAGCTTCAAGGAGCTGGGATGTTGTGCTTAGGCAGCCAGCTGAGCCCTTCCTTGGGACACCTGCCACTTCTGAAAAAGCCTCTGAGACCACACGTCTGTGTTATCCAGCATATGCTGAGCAGGAAGGGGTCATAGGAGGAGGTCATGGAGAGATGCAGCAGTTGGAGGAAAGTAAAACAAACCCACAACTTCTTTTTGTGAGGAGCTGTCAAAAAACACCTGGTGGAGAGCTGATTTCAGCCGCAGTGCTGTTACCTGATACCACCTTGATATCATGGTGCTGTATTGGGTGGGGTCTTTGCAGAAAAGAACTTTGTTACAAGAACATGAAAGGTGTAATAGCTGGCTCAAACAATGCAAGTAAAGGGAAATAAAAGAGGAGGATAAGAAAATAATTGTCATAATTAGGCAGGAGGAGAAAACTGAATAGGCTGTGTTGGGGGGAGTGGAGGCAGCAAAGCGCTGCTGGGCTACCTGCTGCAGGTGTTGAGCTGTTATGGCAAAGACTCAAAAAAGATTTTAAGAGTTGCATAATTAATACGTTATGAATAATGCAAATAGGTGCCCTCACAGGTAGTTGAATAACTGATTTTGTTACAAGGATGCTGCATAATTCTACAATGTGCTTTTATTTTCCAGCTGCTGCCTTGATTTTCTTCCTCCTCCTCCACATTTCTGTTTCAGGAGTTGGCTTTCTTTCATTGAATCACTGTTTCCCATGTCTCACCCCAGTTCACTGCTGCTAGAGAGACCTTAATCCTTAATAACTTGGCCCAGCCAAGGCAGGAGGAAGTGAAAGAAGGATCTCTGAGGACTTCCATCATGGATGGCAGAGAGGAAAAGGAGAAAGTCCCAGCAGAGGAGAGAGGGAGAGGAAAAAACCTGCAGTGACTGGGCCGAGTTGCAGGTGGGCTGAGTTACAGAGGGTGTTGGCAACCATACTCCCACAAAACGCTGGATCAGCTTCTCCAGAGGAGCAGACACCCACTGTCTCCAACCAGCAGAGCACATGGTACAGCCCTGCAGGATCCAGAGGGGAGGAAAAACCTTCATCAGGGGCTGAAACACTTGGCCTGTCCCTTGTGTTCATCACCCCCACACCTCACCCCCTCTGTGAGTCACTGGGGCTTCGTCTTTCAACTCTGGATGCCTTAAGTCACTGAATACTCAAATGGCAAGACCCAGAAGAGGAGCACGATGTGAAGACAGCAGGCTTAAGCATCCTTCCAGTGGCAGCTTGGACACCTGAGGAAAAGAGGGGCAGCCTGGGCCCTTGGCATGTATGGTGGCTCTAGGCAGATCAACACACCCAGGAGATACAGCCAGGTCACCCTGTGGTGACAGCACCCCTGGCACCTGCTGCTTACAGGGACAAGCAAGTGTAGGCATCTAGAGGTTGTCTTTAAGGTCTGCTGGGTTGGGTTTGCAGTTAAGAATGAAGTCAAACTAAGAGGGGACAATATATTTGCAGCTTAATGGCCTTTTTAAGGCAAGGAAACAGCATTTAATATAACCTGGACACAAAGCAGGCACTTGCGTGAAGCAGCCTTTCCTTGGACAGCCTTATAACTTCTTATTTTGATATATGTTAGAAAAATACCTCACCTGGATGTTGACATTTCTGGTGAGGAACAAGGATAGCTTCCTGACTTGGGTTCTTTTTAATGGGTTGAATAAAGGATAACATGTCAAATAGGACTACATTTAATCCATAGTTAAAGGATTATTTCTTGGCTCCACAACAGTTACATATTCAGTGGAAACCTGGTGATCTTAATTATGTCACAATATAATATTAATAACCTCATTACATATTAACTGTGTCACAACTCAGATCTGCAGCCAAACTCTGCTGGCAACAGACATGTTTGTACTGACATCTTGACTTCACTGCTGTCGGCCAAATGCCTTTTGGGCAAAATAGGTGGATTGGGTTGTTTTTTCAGGCATGTAATTTAAGAGTTAAAAGCACTGGAGAGGGCCAACCCAAAAACTGAGGCTGGCTCTGTTCTCCTGGCATGTTTCTCCAGCAGCCTCAGTGAATTTCCTCCTCTGGTGCACCCACCTCCCATCCTCTTGTGGGGAGCAGCAAAGCTGCTCCCAAAACCCCAGAATCTCTCAAGAACTGACCTTCACCTGTCTCCAAACAAGCTTCTCCAGAAATTAAGCTTTCTGAGGAGCTGAGGTGCTGGAACTTGCTCCCCGTGGCTGGCAGCCCTGTGAGGGGCCTCACTGGCCATGCCCTGCTGCAGGAGTGCATCTTTTTCCCCTACTGAGTCTACTCCCATCATTCTCTATTGGCAGAGAAACTTCGATATCTGATCAAGGAATATAATTAAAGCCTCCCAGGAGACCTTTAAGGAAGCCATCATTCTCTGGCATGTCGTTGGAGGAAAGCTGCTGCTCTGCAAGGAGCAGCTGGGGCTGAGCATGGAGCCCCTTGCACACACCAGCACTGACAAGGGGCAAGGGGCCATTTATAGCTGAGATAAATAAACGTAGCTCTGCAGGGGGCTGTGGCCTGCTTGGCTGGAAATTCTTGCCCTTTGCATCTTGATCTCCAGTGAATTTTGTTGATCTGGAACATATAGGGCCTGAAGCAAACTCAGGAAAACAAACAGAGCTTGGGAAAACAGCAGGACAGGAGGAGGCTTGTAAAAGCAGACCAGCACAGCAACTGACCTCTTACTCTGCATGTGCATCCATATGCCTGCAATGGATGTAAGAAGCAGTTGGTAAATACCTTCTCTATGGGCCAAAGACGACCCTTTAATGTTGCTGCATCAGCAGAGAAAGTTATTAAAAAGTGTGTTGAAAAAGGCAGCTGGGGGACATGAGATCTGCAAAGATATAAGGTCAAAAGTAAGTTACTCCCAGGTCCTCCAGTTTTTGGCAGTGCAGCAGCAGCAGCTGCACATACTCTTTTGGACCTAGTCCTTGCTGCTGGATTTGGATTCGGGTGGTTAGGATGGGATGGAGGTTGGAGCTATCATTGAAAAGCATCACTGTAGAGGAAACTACAGGAGTTTGTATTCTATATCCCATGTGACTGCTACAGAGCAGGTAAAGATGACTTACTCTGCCACAACAGGAGGCAGAAGCAGAATCCAAATGCAGCATGTCTTTAGACTGATCAATGAAATGGTTTCAAGGGTTTTCATATGTGTGTGTATATATATATGAAAATATAAAAAATATGTTGGTATATATAAATATTTCTTTAAAAAATTGTAACTGTTAGGAACAGTGTAGGATTCTGGAAATTTTAATTTTTAATTATAGGTAATGTGAACACTGTGATAAGTGACTGGGGATATGAAAGGCATTTTCCCGACGCACATTTTATTTCCTAACTGTTGAGAGCAGCATTATGGTTTGATTCTTTCTTAGGCTTTTAACAAGGGGAAGCTGAATTTGCAAAATGCTGGTCTGATCCAGATTGTGTATACAGGATTGGGAATACCTGAGCAGGAACAACAGTGCCAGTGTTCATGGCTGCACAAATGGATGTTTCTTCCTCTTTTTTTCAGATGGGATTTGATTTCTTTCTGACAGCAGCAGTATCTCACCGGGGTGGATTACAGGGTTGCAGCAGTGCTGTGTTGTGTCTGACTCCAACCTTTGGTAGCCTCCAGGAATACACTCTGAGGCAGCTTTTAGCCATCTGGATGCTCTGATGGGCAGCAGGGAGCCGGCATGGAGTCACCTAAGTGGAGAGCTGCAGACTTCTGTGGTACCAAGTGGTCAGTGGGATTAGGTTGGCAAAGCATTGCATGAGCAGCCATGCATTACTGCCATCTCCTTTCTTGTTTCTGCAGTCCCCTTCTGAAAGCAAATTGCGGCCCCATTTGTAAGTGGCTCGGGCTGGCGTGAATTTGGTGGACATAGAAGACTGAGACCTTTCTGCCTCATTTTCACCTTACAAATAAGAGACAAACGTTGCCCTTGTGAATGTGTGTGTGTGCAGATGGACACCCGTGTGTGCAGGCAGAGGGCACATGTGCACCCGTGAGGCTGTGGGTGCAGGTTGGCAAGTGCGTGTGCCTGTGTAGGCAGGTACACATGCACGGGCACCCCTCTGTGATCATGGTGAAGAAAGAGCCACATAAAAAAGCTGAAACAGCTTGAGATCCCGTCCTTATTGCCTCTGGTCATCTACCTCGCCCAGCCTCACCCTGTCCCACGTCCCTGTGAGCTGCTTGCAAACAGCAGCAGGGACGCAGCAGCAGCCGGGGTTGCTATGTGCTCACCACGGGGACGATCGGTGGGTCGGTTCTTCTCCAGGAAGCCTCCCCACCTTGTCCTGCTCACAGCAACCTGTGGCACCAGCTGTTTGGAGCAGTAGAGCACAGGGCTAAGGGAAAGCCCTGCCTGCAGTCTCGCAGATGGGAGAAGCTGGTGGCACACACGAGGGCCCCTTGCGATACAGCTCAGAGTGCAGTTCTTGGAATTTTACATGGAAACAACCCAAATTTAAGACCTGTGGGGCTTCTTCTGCATGCCTCAGAGCATGCACTGTGCTGTTGGCTGGAAGGAGGCAGCAGAGTGCTGCAGTGCATGCCTCTGGCCCAGCCCCTCCACAGGGCAAGAGAGAGTGGAGGAGGTAACATCTGAAGGAGCAGACCCAGCTGCCTGCAGGTGTCAAGCGTGGTGCTGGCCAAGTCCCTCAGGTCGGCGTTCCTCAGGTTTTAATGGGAGTCAGATGCATAAAATCCCCTGTAAATGGGTTCCTGTTGTTAAGGCAATGACAGCCTCACCCAGAGCAGCCTTTCCTGGCCTGCTCCAGTCTGGAGAGACTGTCAGGGGGCTGGCACAGCCTCACTGCCCCCAAAACATCATGGAGCAAAACAGTCCCTTTCTAAGGGCGAGCTTGGCTAGCTGTGTCTCCACCAACGACCTGTATCCCCTGCCCAACCCCAAGCCAGCCCTGCCTCACCCTGGCCTTTTGGCTGCCAGCATGCACCCCAGCAGGGGGAACAGGGCAGCCCCCTTCAGACATATGTCTCCACTGCCAGGGAAAACCGGTGTGTTCCTCTCCGTTTGTTGGCCTTTTAGTTTATTTTTTCTTTTAATTTCTCCAGGAAGGAGGAAAATAATTGAGAGGCAAGGGAAGCTCAGAGGGAGGAAAAGAGCATCAGGGAGGCCTCAGCTTCCCCACTGGCGCAGGCTGGTTATGATCTGTGATGACTACCCAGCCATTTTGCTTCTCTGGGTGCGCTGCCAGCACAACTAATTATTGCTGCCTGCACCGTCAGGCTTTCCCCTGGCTTAAGGCTGGAGCAGCTGCTTTGGTTACTAATGGGGAGAAACGACTGGAGAAAGTCCAGCGGCATCACCAGTGCTGCCTTCCTGCCAAAAAGCTGTCTGGGAAACTTCAGCCAGCCTGGTCTGGACAGGAGCCTCCCATGATGGAGAAGCAGGTGGCTGAGAGCTGCAGCCACCTGTACCGTGGTGCGTGCCGGCACACGCCGCACGAGCTGCCGGGATTCACTCGCCACCCAGGGCAAAGGGCTGCTGCAGAGCTGCCTGGCCCTGGCAGGCCTGCAAGGAGGAAGGAGAAAGGCTGCTCTGCTGAAAGTGTGTCTGGGGCTGTGTTCTGGGCACCACTGTGGCCCCAGGAAGGGGATGCTGGGAGCGGTTCTGCACCTCTCTTTTTTTCCCTGAAGCTGGCAGAGCCAAGGATGGGAAGTGAGCCCCTCAGTTTCCAACTCTGCAAATATTTTTGCTTTGGAAATGTCCCAGAGACCTCTTCAGCAGAGAAAACACTCTCCCAGTGAAAAGGAGGGTAATGCACTCCCCAGGTTGTCGCTGTGGCACGGGGGCTTGACTGCATCTGGGCTGGTTGGCCTCATTTGCAGCACTAAAGCCAACTTCTTTCCTGGGAATTGGTGTACTGGGAAATGTGTCAAGAGCCCAAAGGATGAGGGGAGAATGGGGCTGGTCCTGAGGTCAGTTTGACTTGAAGAGCAATGGAGCAGTACCACCTTTCCTTAGTAAACCATCAGAACCTGGATTTAGGTCAAGTGGAAACAGAAAGCCCTGGCAGCTTGTCAGTGGTTGGTGGACCTTCGCTGCTTTTCTTCCCCCAGGCCACAGTTACCACTTGAGCAGCAGCTGTGCAGTGCAGCTTCCTTCTCCTCCTCTTCTTCCCTACTGCTTCCCACAGCAGAGCTCCGCTGGGGCGTATGCTCACAAGTGGAAAACCAAGGAAATGCAACATGGAGAGAAAACCTGATACCTCCCACCCATCATGAAGGTAAAATACAAATTGTACCCCAGCTGCAGCGGGCAGAAGGATGCTGCTGTGCGCAGGAATTGAGACCAAGTGGGGAGACACTGGGGAATAAAGGCTTTTCTGCTTTGGGAAGGCTAAATTAATCTCAAGACATCTAGCATCTTCTTCAAGCTGGGATGGACTAGTCTGCTGATTAAATTTTAAAACTTTGTTTTTTTAAAAAGGAAAATCTTTGAGATTTTTGTGAGCCACTGAGACGGGCAGGGGAATTCAGTTTAGGCTAAAGTCAACTTCTATATTCACCACGTACAAACTTTAAAACTTTGATTTTTGCAGATGTCTAAACCCCATTGCACATGTGCTTTTGGATATAGCTACTGTGATAAGTGTTCCAAATGTCACTTATAATTGTGGCCTGATTAACCTCCTTCGATGCCCCAAGCTAAACTTCTTTGCAAAGAACAAAGCTGGGACAAAGCCAGCCTCACTGGGGGTTTTAAAACACATGGCATACATTGGTATTGGCAGCACAGGACCTGGCATGTTTTGCCTGTTAGTGGACTAAGAAAAGCAATCCTATTTAAATAGATAAAAAGGAAACTTATTGGACCTGGTCCCTGTTGAGGCAGGGTCAGGGCATGAACTCATTTTAAAACTGCCTCTGCCAGGATTTACTTCCTCTGATCTGATTGGGTGATGGAGACTGGGGGGGGGACTAGTCAGGCAAATTTCTCTCCTGTGTGTTGCGAGTCTGCAGCCTGTGGGCCCTTATTCCTACTTCGGTCAAGGGTTACTCTCTGCCTGTGGGGCAGAGCCTGCCCCAGGGAGCAGCACCTGGAAATGGCCTCGGGCCTGCGCTTCCAGGGAAGAGGATCGAGCATCTTTCCCCTTGCCATTGCCACAGCTGCAGTATCTATCTTGTGCTTCTGCATGTTTTTACTTGAGCCTCTCGAAGCCATGTGTTTCTGTGCAGATCGCAAGTTGCTCTTTATTAGCTTTTAAACTATCTTTGCTCTACATAACTGCAAAGAAAAGCCTGAAAGCCTCTCCCACAGCATTTCAAAGACACAAGGCAAACAAGGTGGTGGCAGCAACGATTTTTTAAACCCTGTTTTTGCTCAAGCGTCTGCTGCGTGGTTCCCTATGAGCTCAGGACTTCCCCGCTGCAGCAGCAAGGGCTTGCCCGCCCAGTGGGGCATCGTGCCTGCCTCCCCACGGGCACAGCCTCCCCACGCTGCCCCAGTCCCACATCTCACTGCCAGCAACCTGTGATGCTCAGCTGCCGAGCGACCGCAGCAGCCCAACGTGTTGGGATCTGCATTCGGCCGCCTCCCCCGCTGAAAGGGCTTCCTGTACGGTTACGCTGCTCTGTGTAATCAGCCCTTGCTTTGGGCTGGGAATCTCTCCCTGGCTTGGGTGGGTGATAGGAGTACGGTGTGTTTGGCATTTTGCCACAGCTCCTGGGTTAAAGTGCATCCCACATCCCAAATGCAGGGAAGGGGGAGGGTGAGGAGCAGTGCTGTGTATCACCCTTCCCTGATACTGAACTGGTGTTTCAAAAGCAGTCAAAGGCTCCATGCAGAGACCTGGGCACATGTGTGGGTGGTTTGGCCAAAGAACAGGACAAGCTAAGCATGGCTGACGTCTAAAACTCCTGGGCACAGGACTTGTGTAAAGAAGCCCAGCACTCTTTCTTCCTTACTTGTATGGCTCCCCTTCAAAGAAACAGATCAAAATCAATGCTGCTTGAAGAAAGTCCTCACTGTATGAGATGGGGAGAGAAGGGGAAAGGCTGGACATCCCCTTCCCAAGGCACAGGGACAGTGGGATTTGATCAGCAGCTGCACCCAGGGGCAGCCGGGGAGGTAAAACACAGGTTTGCACCACAACACCCAAAGGCTTTGTCTGGGTTTTTGGGGACACCTGTGAGCTTGGTCTGCACCTTATGTCATCCAACTGGGGTTAAAAGAGAGTGGAGAAGAGCAGATATCCCCTCCTCAGACATCTGCTCTAAAGGAGACCTTGTAGGGAAGCTTTCACATGCCTTGTTTTTCTTGCAACCCTGTTGCGCAGAGCCAAGGTGGTGCAAGAGAGGAGGCAGGAATGAAAGGGCTGAGGTTTGCCTCCGGGCCTCTTTGCAATCACCCAGCAATTCTTTCCCCTCACCGCCACTGCTGAGCATGTTTGAACCACAGGCTTGTCGAGTCCTCTCAAGGCCTGTAGAAACACGGTGGTGCAGCACCTTGTGCTAAGTAGCAGGTAAATAAAGGTACTGGGTGCTGGGAACAAACTGTTGCAAAGACAGGTAATGCATCAGGAGCTGCGCTATCCCTTGGAGGCGGAGGCTGGGATTGATGAGCAAGGAATGGGGATGGTGTGAGGCACCTTCCCTGCTGCTGGGGCTCCTGCATGGGGAGTTGGCAGCAGCGGGTGCTGGCAGATACCCAGACTGCATTACTGCAGGCATGGAGGCAGAGGCCAGGGTGAAAATTCATGTTTAGAGATGAGAAGGTGAAGCTTATGGTCAGCAACACTACTTCACCCTATCTTTTTTTCTTCATTTTTTACTCCTTGGGCTGAAACAACACCTGGGGCCATGGTCAGAAGCCCTGAGGAAGCAAGTGAGCTTGCATACAGTGTATGCAGAAGCCCTGCAAGAAACCTCTACCTGGTTTTGAAGGAGAGCAAGAGGAGCTTATGTTCATCTTTGTAGCCCTTTCTGCTGCCAGGGAGGAGTCAGGCAGTATGGGGGACCTGGAGCAAGGCTTAGCTTTGTGGAGCCCTCCACACCACCACACCACCTCTCAAACCTCCTGAGAGTGCAGGGTTTTGTGCACGTTTTAGGGGTTTGGGTGAGGGCTGGAGTTGGCAGATGTGTGGGCAGAGCCCATGGGTTAGGAGCTGGTTCACACTGTTGCCTTGGCTTGCTATGAGGGCGTGTGCTGAAGCTGAGGGAGGGAAGCTACAGAAAGTGGTGTGAGGAACAGGTTTCCTTTCGGACTTGGGGCAGCTGAGTTCAACCTGCCAACTCAGCCAAGTCAAATGACCATGAGTGAGCATTTATGGTGGAGCCTGGGATTTCTTTTTTCTTTTGATAGTGAGGGTTTTTTTGGAGGTAAGTAGAAATAAAGCCTGATACGGCCATTGATGCTGCCTTCAGGAGGTTCTGTGTGTTTTTCAGGTACCAAAGAAATGCCTGCAAGCTTCAGGTCAGCAGCCCTGCTAGGACAGAGGAGTGCACATACAACCAGGAAAGTCACCCGCAGGTCACCTTTACAAAACAATAATCCGCAATTGCTGCATTAGTCCTAATTTTTCACCCTCATTCACCCCTCCTGCCCCTAAGGAAGGCTGGTTCACAGGGACAACTACCCACTCCACCACTGGCAGCATGTCACTGCAATCCCTTTGTTGTTTTTCTTCCAGTACCAGCTGTGTTGCCTTCTATATAATGCATGGCTGGTGCCTGTTGTTGTGAAAGACAGCATGGAAAATAAAGACTCATGAGTGTGGCTTCATGTTTAATTAGAAGCTAATGTGTGATTATTATTAGGCACTGAAGGAATGTACTGGCAAAGCAGTGCTTGAGCTGTTTTAAAAGCTTTTTATAAGTGTACTTTCCCCTTGCCTAGCTGGGATGCCCCACCTTTATTAGGAGACACAGGAGAGCTGGTACTTAATCTTACAGCTCTTCTGCAGTTCACTGGAATTAAAGTATCTCAAATCTCACGGTTTGGAGGACTTTGAAATAGAAAGGTATGGTGTGTGTTAGGGTTAGGCCAAGCATTTAATCACAGTGACACAGGACCCGAGAGACTAAGTGGTCTGTGGATTAATTTGATTTAAAGAGAGACTGATTAAGTACAGCTTAATGAAACATGACAATCTTATTGGTCTCAAAGGAAGCAGTAAGAAAATTAGTTTTGTTTGTTTAATGAGAAGTTTCACTGTCAGCACCTTTAGGAAACAGAGTGACTGCCATGCTCCCCCTAAGAGGTAAATTGCTTTGTAACCTCCATATATTGGCATGAGTGTGGCTTCACCACCTATTATTTAATACCATTTCATTAGGCAGTCAGTGAACTGTCTTGAAATTCAAGAAATTGAACTAGGGGAATTGCACACAGGTACATTAGCGATACCTACTTTTAAGCAGGGACAGTCTAAAACAGCAGCAGGCTCCCTGCCTCCTCTGCAAGCACCCTGCCTCCCTTGGTTATCACCCTCAGCCACCACCATCTCCAATGACAGGAGGCTGGTTTCTGTTTTTTAAGAAAGTATTGACTTTCATGGGGCTAGATAACCACAGGAGCACACTGAATCCTAAAATCAGATACTGAGGTAGCACTGGCATTCATATAAACGCTAAAAAGGTCTTCAGCAAGAGCAGCTTTCAGGGAAGGTGGTAGCAAAGCATGACATAGTTGCTTGCTCTGTGGCATGCGTGGTGGGAACATAGCACCAAGGAGGGGTGAGGTGGTACCTAGCTGGGCAGCAGCCCACCAGTCAACAAGGAAAATGCAAAAGCATTTGACTTGGTTTCAAGGCATGGAAGAATACTAAACTCCCTGAACAGCTACAGCATAAGAGGAAAGCATCCCAGTCGTACATCAATGTGCTACACGCATAAAGGCTAGGTTGTATGGGTTTTTATTCTGTAAATTTATTCTGTAAACAACACCTCCAATTCATTGAATCTCATTAACTTCCACATAAAAGCGAAGGGGAATGTAAAACTGAAGACAGACTTACATGTCAACAGTTTGGGCTTCAACATCTTTAAACACATTACAGTTTTCAGTTGTTTTAGCAACTACAAAATACAGCCAGATATGGAATACAATATTTTATTAATAACAGATCACATTTCAACTTTGAAAAGAGTGAAATTAAAAGGTGTATTAAAACATACCCACTCAAAGCAATCTATTTTCTTCAGTAGAAAAAAGCATACAACAGGTAGAAATACTATATACACAGTATATCAGTCTAGTCATCAGCTCCTCCAAACATTGTTTTGCAAATTGGTATAATGGTGTTAGAATATACCATCTGTTACAGTCCAGTATGAATTTTAGCTTTTGACTTTTTCATTTAAGACATTTCAACACTAAGCACTTAGTTCAGCTTACTGATCTCAGAATATATACAAGGTGGTACTGTATATAAAGATAACAGTGTTAAGCTTTTACTTCTGCTTAAGTATTTTGGGATCCTGCCTTAACAAGTCTGCCTTGTCAATTCTGAATACATGAAAATCTGTAATCAATATCTCCATTAAATAGAGTACCTTCTGACACTGAAACATGATTATATCTTAAATAGGCCTTTTCTCATCTCTTGCATTACTTTAAAGCAGATTTTTTTGTGTGTGTTATTTTACTGCAGAGGCTTTCAGCCCAAAATATAGATCACTGCAATAAACCAGGAATCTATGATTTTTTAAATTACTTTTTTTTTTTTTTAAATAAAAAAGCAGAATGTTAATTCTTAAATTAGTTTGGCACATTAAAAAAAAGCAGGCGGTAGACCCACAAGTTGCATCCTTCTCTCACATCATCCTCCAGAGGGGGATGTCAATGTAGAGGTACAGGTCAGGCACAGGCAGAATGACTGATACAGACCACAGCATGGCAAACTCCAGCTCTTAGCCTTACATCTGGCCTTAGTCCATGTGTGCTCTCACTCGCACACTCAAACACAAGTAGCTTCTGCTGGTTGCACCTCAGTCCACCAGCTGACACCACTGATGAGCAGGCCACTGCACAACTGGAGAAGACCCTCAAGAGTCAAGCTCCAGCAGCCTTCTTGCACCAGGTAGAAAGGGAGCAAGTTCTGTACCTTTTGCTTAAGTCTCACTTAACAACACAGTAACTGAGCTATTACTGTTCTGCTCAGCAGGCTGTAACAGGGCCTGATACGTGGGTCTTTGCATGTCAGTGTGCGCTCCATGCTTGAGAAGAACCTCAACTGTCTTTGTGTGCCCTCCTCGTGCAGCCAGATGAAGAGCTGTCAACCCTTTACTGTCAGAAACATTGATATTTTCTGAACTGACAAGTTCTTCTACTACTTCAGAGTGCCCGTTTTCTGCAGCAAGATGTAACGCTGTCCTATTTAAAGGGCCTCTGGCTAGAACCCAGGCCCTTTCATCTATCAGCAACTTCGTTGTTGCTAAATGGCCGCTGCGAGATGCCAAGTGCAGAGCTGTGTACCCTTCTGCTGTTGCTGCCTCGATGTCTGCACCGTGTTTGAGGAGCAGCCTGGAGGTACTGGTGTGGCCAGTTTCAGCAGCTATGTGGAGGGCAGTCTGCAAGAGCGCGTTCTGTACGTTGACGTCCGACTCCAGGTCGATGAGGAGGCGAGCGACGCGGTAGTGTCCTCGTTGAGCAGCCAAGTGTAGCGAGGTCCTTCCATCCACAGTCTGCACATTCACATTGGCACCCGGCTGTTTGGCCAGAAGCTTTACGATGGGGAGATGACCTTGCCAGGCAGCATAGTGCAGTGGCACCCAGTCATCCTTTCCTTTGATGTTCACATTAACACCTCTTCTCAGCAGGATCCGCACAATATTCTCTTGGCCATACTGACAGGCTATGTGGATGGGGGCTCTGCCCTCAAAATCTACCTCATTTAAGGATGCATTCTTATCAAGCAGCATTTTGGTGCTGAAATCATCCCCATTTTGAGCAGCAAAGTGAAGAGCAGTCCACTGATCCTCATCTTTGGCATTAACATTGATTTTCCTGGCCATAATCAGCTCCACAATGCTTTTAACTTTCTTCTCAATGGCTATGTGCAGAGGGGTGGATCCTTTCTTGTTTGTGAGGTTAGGGTTAGCATTGTACAGGAGGAGCCATTTGACACATTCTTCTTGGCCAGCTTCAACAGCCAAGTGCAAAAGACTGGAGTTCCCATCTAAAACAATATCAACATCTTGAGGCTGGAGGATCTTCATCAGCTTGCTGGTATCTCCAGATAAAATAGCCTCTGTTAGCTTCCTCTTTTGTATGTCTGTAGTGCCAATATCTAGATGGACATAAGGAAGAAATTTTTTACAATGATGGTGGTGAAACACTGGAACAGGTTGCCCAGAAAGGTGGTAGAAGCCCTATCCCTGGAAACATTTGAGGTCAGGTTGGACTGGGCTCTGAGCAACCTGATCTAGTTGAAGATGTCCCTGGCTCTTTCCAGGGGGATTTGACTAAATGACCTTTAAAGGTCACTTCCAACCCAAACTGTTCTGTGAAAAACACACCATCACAATTCTGATAGCATCAAACCTTACTTGCCCTTGGCTAGCATATCTGGTGGCTTCAGCAATGACTTCACTGCAAAGAAATCCCCCACCCCTTGCAGCAGTTCCAGAACAATTTCAGGCCAGTTTTGGAGCCCCACTTACTCTTAACTGTGTTTCGTGTTAAACAGAGAACAACGGATGCTGTGGTAGGTCTCCCTGCACTAATTGTTTGCCTAACTGGAAAATAAATGCCCATTTTTTTGCAGCACTGGATTGAAAAAAAAGAGGGGTGTGTGTACAACAGGGGTCTTTAGAACAACGTTCGTGGGGGTTGCTGAGAAAGTGGCTTGAGTCTTCACCAAAAAAAACACCCAAACCACAAAAGGTGCTTAGACTTAGGCTTAGTACAACTGGAAAAGCCACAAACTGAGCTGACCTGACCGAATGGGCATTGGCTTTAGACCCGCTTCAAGCGGGACGCTGGACTTTGTGACCTGCCTTCCAACCAACCTTTACATGACTGATTCTGTAATTGCTTTGATGAGAACTCAGGTAACTTCTTTTCAAAAGTAAATGAGATTTATTATTTCTCATTAGATCATGTTTGGGAACCACCTAATTTATTTATTTTTAAATAACTACCTCCAGTAAACTTATTTGCAGTGCTGACAGCAAGAGAAAGCAAGGCTAGCAGTGATTTCCAGAATGCTATTCTTTATATGACAACTTTCCAACCCACTGACTCCCATGCCCCAGTCCAAACAACTACAAAAAGAACAACAAAGAAAGCCCTGACCATTACCTGAACTCTCCCTTTCAAAGGAAAGGGAAAGGGAGCCTCTGGATGAAAAAGCTGAATCTACAGATGAAACTCCTGAAAGCCGCTTGTCACTGGAGGCAAGTTTGGACTCAGAAGAGCTGCGGCTGAGATCCTCAGGGCCTTCCATAGTCTGTGAAATCCCTGAATCCAGCTGGGACAACAACTCTGAGAGACTGTAGTCCTTAACTGATGGTAGAGCAGGCTCCTGTTTCAGTTGGGATAATGCAGACATCCCCTTCAAGAGAAGCATATGAGCATTTTAGAAAGGTCAGTAAAGAAAACCAAGCATGAGGCCCTACAGGAAGAAACGCAACTTTGTTAGTTTGCAGGTAGCCTTTAAGCACAGTTTTTATTAAATGAAATCTATGAATAAGGTCAGTGAAAATTTTCAGATGCAGGAGGGCAGCTTCCATCAGCACTCACACAGCTACTAAAGCCACATGGCTCTTCTGTTTACAGCATTGTTTTATGATCAGTCACAACCATGTAGTTCCAGCCTTTAATTTCTAATTGTCCCGCTCTCCTTCAACAGTCTCAGATCCACTTCCACTTAGTCCTGTGCTGAGGTTCTCCTGAGCTGATCCATGCATCTACTGTCACTTTTGCATTCCAGTGCTTCACCAAGACCCACTTCTATTAAGCAAGAAGGTGCTCAAAAGCAGCAAAGAGAAGGTTGTTTGGGAAGTTGCAGGTCAGAGAGGAACGTGTTCCTCGCAACACCTGGTGTGCTTGAACAAGAGGTGGAAAGAGAAAATACCTCAGGCTGCTGCTCTGGGGAATTCTTGGTGTCCAGGTCCTGAGTTATCATCTCCTTTGTTTCATCTTCTGGTTTTTCACAAAGGGCTTCTGTTTCTGAAGTGATTTCTTTGAAGAAAGCAAGAAAACGTTTTGGTTTTTTTTTAATAGGAGATTTTTCTGAGATGCCCTGCTGCCTTTCCCTATCATTAGAGGTTAACAGATATGACATATTGTGGGAGAGACTCCAATTTTGACTCCTCTATCTAGCACCTCATCAGTAGGTACAAGTGTGTAGGCTAAGCAAAAAGTACACAGGGCTGACTGCCAAACTCATTTTCACATTCAGACCAGATTGATGGTATGTGGTGGCTACACTGCAGGACTGTGAAGTGGGAACCAGTCTACTGCTGGCAGACTTAGATGTATGTTTCAAAAAAATAAAGGATAGCTCTTCCCTTCAGTCCCCATACCTTGTGTGGGCAGGAGGAGAGTGAATAGGCAAATCTCTCCCATTAATGCTGAGTGAGTAACAGGTGCTTTGGGCAAGTTCAAGCCTTTCACCAGAGTTGCCTTTTGTTGGCAGAAAAATGAGGTACAAATCGTTTTGTCAGAAGAAAACAATTTCGTTTCTCAGCACACAGCAGCAAATTTAAAGAGCCAGGGCCTTCAACACTTTGTTATGGAAAACCACACCAACTCCAGCTTGGCATATGCCCTGATATACATCATCAGAAATGAACATCATTTCTGGTTAAATGGCTGAACTGGTTCAGTACAGGTCTTATTCCTGATGTGTTTACATAACACTGTCATGGTCAGACTTGTCCCCAGATAATCCCTTCCTCCACAAACGAATAAGTGGCCTGTATCATTGTCTCTGTCATAAAATGTGCTCTATTTATTCTGTCACAGAGGTTCACAACACTTACCCCAAGGATTAACAGAGTCCTGAGCAATAATGTGACTCATGGAAGAATAAATGGGCAGCCAAGTTACTAGGAAATCTTACCTTGAAATGTTGGCCGTTCACCAGGATCATCTTGCCAACATTTTTGCATCAGTTTGATCAAGTTATTACATGAATGAGGTCTGGATTTGGAAACAGCAGGTAGCTCTGGGCGGTGGCCTTTAACTACTTTTACCATAATATGTAAAATATTGTTTTCCTCTGTAAAGCAAAAGCACACAAATTAAGATCTCCCCACAAAAGGAATTATTTATCTTTTGTCTAGGAGTATTAACAGGGAATTAGGCTGAAACTTTGTTTTCATGCACATTTTCTAGATTTAGAGTGCAATCTTTTATCAACAGGGAAAAAGAAGCTGGTCTTACTCTCCCATAATACATTTGTCAATGCAGTAACACCTACTTCCAGTGTATCAGTTAAAAACAATTGTCACTGAGTGACTCTGTTCTTCTTCCACCCAGAAAAGACTTGGATCCAAAGAAAAAATTTCAAACAGTCCTTTGCCACCTCACTTCAGATTTCCATAACTGCTGTAAGAAAACGGAATCACAGCTTTTATTTAGACGAGGTCCCTGAACTTTTCATAAAGGTGAACGAAGAACACAAGTCAAGCAGTGCAGTAATGCGGCTCTTGACTCTGAAGTCAACCACTGGGCTAAATGGGATCTCTCATTTGGAGAAAAATTAATAGTAGACTGGAACCTGTTCAAACATGTTTGCTATACATAGGCTAGTCATACACACAGGAAAAGTCATAAAGAATAAACAGCTGCCTGCTGAGCAGTACATTTACTGTGGGGTGGAACAAGGCTTATTCTCACAGACAGCTGCTTTTTTTATTTATTTTTAAAAGAACAAATCTGTACCCACAATCTACAAATAAACTACTGAACCTCTCTACAGAGAAGCTGTTTCTGCAAACAGCACAGCTGGCTGCCAGTTGGCTTTCCTCTGTGCCTTGTTGGCTGCAAACAAGCCAGAAGTCTGCGTAGGCCACACATTAATCTGGATCTGCACAGCAAACTCCAGCAGAAGGGAAAAGGTGCAGACTGGGGCCCCCTGCGGCAATATGGGCTCTGCCTTCACAATGTAGGACAAAGGAGGACTTACATTTGTGATGAGTTTAAAAGTATCTACTACACAAGACTGTAGGAATTTGGAGGACGCGCATGTAATCTGGAGCAGGTGGGGCAGGAAGTTTTCTTATCAATGGGGAGGAAGGAAAAAAGTTCCTAAACAACCCACAGTACATCCAACTTACCTGCAAAAGGTTTCTTCTGGGTAAGAACTCCCCAAACCACAATGGAAAAGCTAGAAAGAAATGAAAAAAAGTATTATAGAAAAGCTTTAAAAAAAACCAAACCAACCTACCAAAAAAAAAAGGCAAAAAAACCCTCATAGAAGTGTAAGTTATTTTCCTACGTTCTCTTTCCTTGTCCTTCACTTCTGCATCTAATTCAGCTGATGAACACAAACAGCAAGAAGCAGCCAAGAACCATGATTTTAAATTCTGTTTGATGCAGGGAAGAACCTGAGGCAACAAGCATAAGGACTTGCTGGAGGCTGCTGAGTTCTGAGTAACATTTACCAACTACTCCACACCACGACTGAGAAAATGGGAAAGTAGCACAGCATTACTGTGGATTTTATTTAATATTTCTACCCTGCAAGACAACAATTAAATAAATACATTCAATTTAGACTATGAGATATTTTTAAATCTACAGCTATGATTTCCTTTTCCTAATAGCCTTACCATGAAAGACCTAGTGATGAAATCCACTGAAGATAAGTAAGAATTTTTTTGCAGACCCAAAAAGTAGGTCTAGATATGGGGAAATTAAAGGTGGGCAGAGTGCCTCCCATGCCAGTTGCTAATAAATAAGTGTTACTTCAAAAGCCAGGATCAGCTGCAGTTTTTTTCAAAGGCCTCTATGCTATAAAGACTTTGTAAAAAGCAAAGCAAATGTGACCCTTGGCAAGATGAGGCTCAAGCTAGATTTAGGGGTTTCATGCTCAGGTTTTATAACCAGAAAAAGAGCGGTCATTTTACAGTACTACTTCTAAGTGTTTTCATAGTTAACTGACCTGTACACATCATGTTTGGTGTCAAAACACCTGTTTTTCTCTTTGATGCGCTCTGGAGGCAGGTACGCAATTGTGCCACACAAGCCGTCCATGCTGATGTCATGGGAGTGGGACAAACCATTGCACTTTGCAAGCCCAAAGTCAGAAATCTGCAAAAAAGGGAGAAGGAAGAGGGGAAGATAAGTGCATGCTACCATTAGACTTTGGAGGTGTTAACAAAAAATGTTCCGTAAAGAATGACAGATGTAACATGATGACAAAAGGCCACCTCTGGAAGCATGATGCTATGGTAGGCTTTTATTTATGGTTAAGCTAAAAAAAAAAATAAAGCGAGCTTTTTTTTTTTTTTGCAAGCAGCAGCATGTTAGCCCATTATATAGCAAACACAACCAACAGTCAAAACAATTTATTGTAATTTCAAACTAGTCAAATTTAGTTAATGCAAACTACTGTAATTATTGGTCCTGCCGCCCCCTTTCCTGATGCAACCTCACGGTGTGTGCTACGTGTAAGTGTTCTCAGCACCTGTTTTCCGACCATGAGCTCTCTAGTGAGCACAGAAGAACTGCTCTTTCAGATATCACTGTTACACTGACCATGCCAACAAGGACTAAACCCAACACCAGAGGCACCAAGTGTTAAAAGAAATAAATACATAAAAAACCAAACCCAAACCAAAACACACACTCACATAAAAAACCCACACAGAGAAGTCTTTTTGGCAACTAGGAGATATGGCAAGTTGGTGCAGTGACGCAGTGAACACAGCTGAAATTAACAAGTGACAGCAAGTTCATAAAAAGGAAAACACACCTCCACTTTAATTTGAAGTGTCAAACAAAAATGCATTCATTTGCTCTCAAAGGCATACCAATCATCAAGCAAACAGATAGGCAAGGAATTTCCTTTGTCTTACTTATTTCCCACTGGTCAAAAATGTCCAACATGCTACGTGGAAATCTGAGGAAAAGTCAAGTCTTTTTGGATCGCTCAGTCCACTGATTTTTGTCTGCATGTTAGATAAGATTTCCTCCCCCCTCTGACTTATACATTCTTTTTATCTAATAAGTGCTCAGTTTTTTCAAAGACTCATTCCCCTTTTGATCTTCACAGCTTCTCCCTCAAAACAACAAGCATCATTAAAAAAGCTTGCTTTTTTTATTTATTTTTTAAATAGGCTCCAACTTCACACTTTCAGAAGTTTCTGTCTAAAGACACCACAAAGCTAGTCATAACATGCATCCATTACTGGAAAGGGAAAAAACTGCTGTCAGCCTCCTGGAGAACAGGCAGGCTACCATCACTCTTCAAATGCTAGGAATCTCCCTTTGCCATAAATAAAAAAACCCCAAAGTAACCCACTCAGCTTCTAGAACATGAACAGGAACAAAGATCTCAATAGAGACACTCTCAGGAGTGGTAGAAATCCTGGACCTTAGTACACAGGTATATCCAGCCTGTTGTCCATCAGTATCTTAATCTGTAGGATAACGTGGGATTGACTTGAGAAGAAAGCAATTAAGGAAGGAAAAAAAAAAAAGAAAAAAAGGAAAGATCTGGAAGAATAGTTTCTGATGCTTGTAGGGCTACACTCTCAGAGGGCAATTGCTGGCCTCTTCAGTAAGCCAAGCACTGGAGTGCAGAAGAGCAGTAAGGAGTCAAGAAATCCTGGGAAGAACTAAATCAACTGCCCCAGTAAGTGCTGCATGAGTTTGGGGTGCTTGGTGCTCCACAGGAGAACAAAAGCACAACCCCAACATCACACAAGCCCGTGGTGTCAGGTTAATAAATGAACCAACTGCTGCAAGTCTGAACAGATCCAGCTTGGCAAAGCACTGCTATCCTTTGATTAACATGAAGCAGAGGCTTGTATACACCTCAAGAAATCCATATGGCATGCAGGCATAATTAAAGTAATACACCTTCCTCTTTGTCTAAACAATACCAAGTTTCCTACTGTGTAAGTTATGAAATAAAGATGAAATACAGACAGTACAGCAACACTCCTGTGTTCAGAGCCACCAGCTATGTTATGTGAATATAAAGCTAAGGGCTGACAGGAGGCTAAGCACACTAGATAGAAAAGGTCTCAGTCTCAGCCGACAGGCCAAGAAACAGGAAAGGTACACGGTATATACCCCCACCCCAGGCTAGCCAGGACTTTATCTTGTGAACCTGCCCCTGCCTATTGTGAAGGACTAGGTTTTATACCAATCAATAGGAAATTCATCTTTGGGTGAGAGCTTCAGTCATATCAAACTCTGCAGAAAGCACTGGAAATTGAAGAATTGTTCTCTTCCAGGCTGCAACGAAATAGTAAGATTTTGCAGACGGTTTTTGTGGCTTTTATTAGTTCCTTTAGGGTAAATTTTCCACGCTGCATGGTGTATTTAGTCATGCAGTTTCTTTAAACATCAGTGGGAATTGTGCAGTGGGTGGAAGACACAGCCATTTAACTCACCTATTTTGCCTTTAAATTGCTTGCCAGGTACCTAATTCTGCAACACAAGGCACCCTTGCTGGTAAAGGCAGTGAAAGCGGAGCACCCCTCCCCACTTCTGCATCCCCACTAACCCTTGCAGCCCACCCCAGAATCTGCCCAGCCCCACGATCCAAAAGAAGCCCGTGATCTCACTCCTCACATCAGTTATTTCAGGTGGATCCCACTGTGCTTCAAAAGCATACCTAATACCAGCAGAGTTAAGAGGAGACATGGAGGCGACAGACTGCTTCATGCAAAACACGCGGTGAAGGGGTAGGAAGAAAAGAAAAAACATTGGCCAAAGCCCACACAGACAGAGAGATTGTTCATGTTCAGGCAGCTCGCTCAGTCTCTGCTCTTTAAAGGTCTGCATGAGAACAAACACGTGAGCAGCAACCAGGAAGGGGAGCTGTACATGTTCTGCCCACTTCCCAGCAACACTGAGAGATTCCAAGACACTAATATTTTTTTTTCCTCCTTTTTTTTTTTTTTTTAATTTTGTTTGTTTTAGTTTGAGCATACTGTGCACGCAGGCCTTTCTCTGCTTCTGTAATTTGTGGATGTTCTCATTCTAGCTTGTAAAAAGCATTCACTTGCAAAGTTTTTGATGCTTTGAGTTTATCCAGCTCATTTGTAGAACTTTTTTTTTTTGTTGCTGTTTAAGTAGGAGATTACGCTCACCTAGCTACAATTAAGTCAGCTGTTCCCAAACACTGTAGGGATCTAGCTCCCAGGAACAAAATTAGTGCTTGGAAAGTGTTTTCACCAATGACACCTGACAGACTGTAGTGAAGTGTGAACTTAGCTTCTGATGCCATATGTCATTTTTCTGCAAATAAGACTCAAGAACCCACTGCAATGAACTCTGGGACAGAGTTCACCAAAAGGTCTTCTTCATCAAATAGGTAATAAATCCATCAGATTAATTTTTAATCGCTGTTGGCATATCCAGTATTTGTTTCTGTCCAAAGTCTCTGTGAACTTGAACACTGGGAATGCCAGCCACCACATTTGTCTACAGGGTTTTCAGGTGTTTGGGTAGGGGGGTGGGGTAGAGTTGGCCTTGTTTATTTTTTAGACTAGAGGAGAAAGCTGCTTGTTTCAATTTTGTTCTTTAAGAAATACCAAAGATATTTAAGGGACTTATGTGGGTTACAGATTTGGACTACTAAAAATTAGGAATAAAGATTAGTTCCAATTGTAGACACAACCAGCATCTGCACAAACATCTTTACTCCAGTGCTTATGAACACGCTTCAGTTAGCTACTAAATAAGTAATTTTGAAACAGACTGTGTTTCCATGCTTTTTTAACCTGCCCTGAAACCTTAACTCCTCAAAACCTGTTTCAGGTGTGATGTTTGTAAAGCTGTCTTCAGAAGTGTCAGAAAGCAAAGCCATGGTCAGACATCCATTTTAATCCATTGTAAATCTGCATTGCTGTAACAGGAATAGTCTTGCTTTCCTCCTCTGTGCCAGCACAATTAGATCAATTAGAGAACTGATCACAGCAAAAACCAGCTTTGTTGGTTGGGATTAAAGAGCCCTGTAACAGCAGCCGTACATGGAAACCTTGATCAGGAAGGGTGGGAAACAGGGAGAAGTGGCACACAGAACAACAAAGCCTCTTCTAATTTCCAATAACAGAACATTTGCAGCTGATTAAAAATAAATAAATAAATAAATAAATAAAATGGCTGTGTTAACTACATCAGCTGCTCTAATAGAGACAACCACTCTTTACCAGTCTTGCCTCTGGGTATTACTTTGACCTACAGTTAACAACCTACATTGAGAAGCTTTCAGATAAACAAATGTGCTGCCTGACTAGGCTTCTTCTAACTCCACACAGAAATTTTGCACCCCCTTCTTCAAATGAAGCAAATAAAGGTGAAGACCACAGAGGTGACCTATCCATGTTTTAGTAAGACCATCAGCACGGCACAACACAGCAGCAAACTTCACCCTTCACACAACACTGAGGGAAAAAAACATAAAAGCAACTACAATGAGCTTAAAGCAGTACACACCTGAGACCAGCTCATCCTGCTTCAAGTTCTTTAAAACAAAATCTGGAAAATTAAAAATAACTGGTGGAATTAGCCTCTCCCAGTGTACCCACACATACATACACACACATGTGTGCGGGTATGCATGTATAAAACACATGTATATTACCAGATAAGGAGCTGCAAAAACCCCGAGTTGAATAGTAAGAGAAGCAAGAACTGACAACGCATTTGCCCAAAAAGTATTAAGCTGGAGGTTGACTTCATTTTAAATACCTGAACAAAGAGTAACACACAACCGTGACATGTTGAAGATGACAAAGAAGCAGAAATAGACAGGGCATGCGGGCATGGTAGCTGGCAACAATTTAGAATATGAGATTACTGCACGGGGGGAGGTAGTGTGGTCTCCTACTGAGGGCCCCGAAGAGAGATCACATCGGGAAACAGCAAACTAACAGCTTGGGAGGGCAGCACTGGAATGTGGCATTGCTTCAATGCAAGCTATTGCCACATCACAGGCAGCTCAGGGGAGACATCCAGAATGCGTACAGAGGGCAGGAGAGCTGAAGAACAAAGTCATAAGACATGGTCCAGTTAAGAAAAATTTAGAAAGCCTGTAAGTATTGGAAGGCTGCATCTATATGGAACAGTGGAAAAAGAGTCAGTGAGGATCTTGGTGGTCCAAATAGAAGTAACAGGTTGACATTAAGGAAAATAAAATGCAGGCTGATCCCTGCTAGCAAAGCCTGCCTGGGGATGCAATAATCCTCCCAAGGAAACCAGAGTGCTTAAGGTGACCAAGATGGAGCAGGACATGGTGTGGAAGGGAGTTCCCAGGTGAGGCTTCTGTCAGGTACTGAGCTCCATGACCACTCGCAGGGGAAAAAGCATGCTCATATCCATCCATCCTCCAAAAGCCAGCAAAGCCTTACCTTGCATTATACATATTATTTATGTAAATTTAAAAATCACCAAGAAATCCCCAAACATGCCTTTGAAGTAGTTAATATCTGTCTATATTCCTACTCAGTGCTCAGGCTAATCCCATCCTCTTAATTACTCTCCCAAGAACAAAATTCAGGACACACTTATGTAACAAACAGGAGACAGCTTTGTGATATGGAGGCACCCATGTGATGGTAAGTTCTGTACAACACTACTGCCTTAGTCATCATCCTCACTTGGGGCTTTTACAGTAAGCACTGTGCTCGTAAAAGAAGGGTGTGTTTCCATTTAACTAGAAATATGGCACAGAAGCATTTCTAATGTGCTCCACTGGAAGACTGTCTGTTTCCTGGCTCAAGGGCAAACAGTTTATAAAAGTCTTCACTGCCTCCCAACTCTTCTTTTGCAGTCTGCAACATCTCTTCACTCACCTTAGGATTCTATCAGGGACAGGTCACCTACTAAATTAACACTAACATTTAAAAAGTAAAAAGACTTCAATCATCAGCCCCATTAGCCTGCCAGCAAGAAAATGCACATTAAATCACGCTGCAGGGTCTGAAATTTAATTACAAGTTTCACATCACACAAAAAGAAGGTTTGGGGCCACATTTTTAAAGTGAAGGTGCCTCACAGAATATGTACATCTCTTATTTTGCATATAGGTTCCTATGTCTGCTTTGCTGGAGGGGTTTCCAAGGTGCCTGCAGATGTAAAAGTACTGGCTGGAAATAGGCTTGGATTAGACCACTCTTTTCTGAACTAAAAGGAAAGGGTCTGAAGACTGTAATGTGTTTCATATACAGGACAAATAGCAACAGTTTAGGAATGTTAAGCAATGACCTCACCAGAAACTTTTTTTTTTTTTTTTTAGTATTTTGCACTTTGCCCCCTTGTATTACATCACTACCCAGATACAGGCTATACAGCAGGCAGAATAACAGGCAGCATTTCAACCTCCTGAAAGAGTGAGAAAAATACAGCCTTCCTATCTTGGCTCATGGATGAGTCAAGAATTAGGAATTTAAGAAGTTATGCAAGCAAGCACAAACTTTAGGTAAATAAATACTTAGCAAAGGCCTCTTAGAACCAGTGTGTGAAAACATACTTTTAACAGTTCAGATCTTGATGTCTGGTCATAATACCATGGACCATCTGTAGACGCCTCCTATCTCAGAAAGAAAATCCTTCAAAGAAGTAAAACGCTAAGTGGCCTAGTAAAAAAGCTGAGACTGACACAAGTACGGTTTCATTAGAGGCACCCACCTCTTATGGCTCCAGCCCTCTCATGGCACTAGAAGAGATGAAGTTTTCACTAAGTCAAAGCATTTTTTTGAATGGTACAAGACCAAAGCCATTTGGCCAGTTTGAATGGGACAGGAAAACAGAGAGTAAGTGGATAATTGCACTGATAAAAATCAATGACTACTTGTACTGAGCTATATCAGTCAGCCAGCATGATTAATCCTGCAGTTCTAAGACTAAGTTTGGCCACTGATTTAAAAAAATAAAAAAATAAAAATATTAGGAAAATATGGATTTAAGTCTCTACCCTCTCCAAAAGGAAGGATCAGAAAGCAAGCATAACCTTCTTAGTTCAGCTGTCAAAACAGAACCTCCAACAGAGAAGGCTAACAAGTTTGCTAGCTTACTCTGGAAATGGGTAATGGAAAGCATTTAATGCTGATAAAGCCACAAAAATTCCCTTAAGTAATGTCTGGTATGCATACACAGTCAGGACAGAGATACCTCTGTATATGCTCTGAGCAAATGAGTTGCCTCTGGGAAGGCTTCTCTGGACTCCAGCTGTAAATGAGATCTGGGTATTTAGTGCAGTGTACAAAGCCAGAAGGACTAGAAGACAGAACAAGGTTACCACCGAGAGCTGTGGAAATGGCATAGATGATTTATAGGTTCATACTGCTTTTCTCTCCCTGTTGTCATCTGCCTCATGACCCTACTGCAAAGACATTTATAGCAGGACCCCCATTAGGTCTCAAAAACAGAGCTCACTGCATTAGCACCCTCCTAAAATTTCAAGAGAGTTCTCGCAAGTTCCATAATTCTACCTTTATGTACCAAAATAGTGCATAAGTCAGGTAGACAAGTTTGGGGATTGGAAGAGCTGTGTTGCTAGGCACTTTTTTTAACTCAAAAGGAATGATGCTGGTTTCTCTCAGGCCTTTGAGTTGGCAGGAGCCATGCAAGAATATCCACAGGTGTGCCCCTGGCACAGAGTGCCCAACGCGTACCTTGACATGGTAGTGGGCATCGAGCAGGATGTTTGCAGGCTTGAGGTCCAGGTGGAGCAGTGGAGGGGACATGCAGTGCAGGAAGTTCATCCCCACAGCTGTCTCGTGGATGATGCGGAAGCGCAATTCCCAGGGCAGAGGTTCTGAAGCCAAGAGCTTTTCCAGAGACCCCGTTTCCATGTACTCCATGACCAAGCCAACTGGCTCTTTACAGATGCCATAAACAGGAAGGATGTAGCGGAACTTTGCCATTTCCATCTTCCTGGCTTCTTCCAGTAACTCCATGCGTTCCCTGAGTAGAAGAGAACAGACGGTGAAGGATGGAGTAGCTGTTTCTCCCCCTGGAACATGCATAAAGCATTTCTTATTAAACTGAACACCACTTTTCATGATCACTGCTTGGCTGAACCATCGCTTGGCTACATCTCACCAGCCTGTATACTCCAGGCATATTTCCACATTTACTAACTTTGTTTTATGCTTGTAACGGTAGGCAGCTCACAGCTGCTGAACCACAGGAGAGCTGTGCACTTCAACAGTGCAAATATCCCCAGCATAAAGCCCATCTCCTCGCTTTGATGTTTATGCTGAGCTGTTAAGAATGAGGATGATACATGTAGTGCCCAGATTTACCACCACTGTAACTCCTTGGGCTAAAGTCATTAACTTTTTGTGAGTCATAAGACTGAGTTAATCAGGAGAGAGCATGGACACCACTGCTTCAGCTGCCCCGCTGGCACAGGCTGCCATCACACAGACCCAGGCCTTGGGAGAAGAATCCCTAGGACCCACCATTTAGGGGAGCAAGCTGCCTGCTGCAGCGAGGGTGACACAGCAAAAGCCTCCTTGTTAAAGAACAATTTAGCAACTCCAAACCTATGCTCACTTAGCTGCAGAGGATGCCGAAAACTCCCATCACACCATTCTTGGTGATGTAACAGGCCCAGTGCTAGCACACATAATGAGCACCCCTGGGTTGTTTACGGGTTGCTTTAGCCTGACCTTGCAGAACACTAAGTGACTGAGTGTTACCCTGCAAGTTGCAGCCTCCCAGGTCAAGACCCTGAATTGCCATGCCCTCCTTCTGCACCTCACATGTGGCCTTCGGCCTCCACAAGGACCCGCTGGGTGTCAGGTTGGAAAGAGGAAACAAGGGTCATCTCCCCAGGCTGACTGCAGAGGAGCTGCACATGATGGGTAAAAAACAACAACAAACCTTCAGTCTGTAAAAAACTACATTATTAGTGATGATGGGCAATACCCAGAGCAGCTTTCAGACACAGGTACTGATGCATCACTGTTGCTGCCAACCACCAATTCACAAAGGAAGACACAAGGAGGTCATATAGGTAGTATTTCCTGAACAGATCCTCTCTTACTACATAATAGCTCTTGTAATGTACCCAAGGTGTATACACTATTTAATGAAGAATGTCTGCAGTAATAGACCAAAATTTTAACATGCCTGGTAAACAGATATTCTGACTTTAAAAGAAAAAAAAAAAAAATAATTTTGACACCCCCCACCCAACCCATCAGGCATTTTGAAATGACCAGCTCTCCTGGAAGACATCGGGTTTGAAACATAAAGCTCAGCAAGCACATTCACAGCGGCTGCAATAACTGATTAGAATAAAGGTGCTCATACCCTCTGCAAGGCAGAAAGTTCTGTTGCCTGTTCCCTCTGCCAGTCCCTGAGAGCTGGAAAACGCCTGGGGACAGAGTCGCAGTTTGTGCCCTCTGCTAACAAGTTATGCCAGTTACCACTGTGAGAGCCTCTGCCATGGCAGAGCTTTCAGTTAAAACTTTTTGATTTTTTTTATTTATTTATTTTATCTTTTTTATTTTTAAATCCAAGGTCAGCTATAATCACTCTCTGTTTCTAGCAAAAGAAACACCAAGTCCAAACTGTGTGCAGTGAAGTCTCCCCTTCTGTGCTTCCCCCACTAATACCTAAGATGACCCCCAGGGCAGCACACACCACCCATGCTGAAACGCAGCCTGCAAGAGACCCTCAGTGCCCCCACGTGGGATCGATCTCAGGAGCCATCATTTAGCCCTTAGACTCTACATTAAGACAGTCCCATGACCCCTTCCCCTCTGCTTCACCTGCTGCGGGAAGTGCAGAGTTCATGTTGGCCCAAGACAAGGCTGGAAATGCTGCCTGTTCCTCACCAGCTGTACCAGCCTGCACCAACCCATTGCAGTTAACATTTCATGCTAGGGGCGAGTCTAGCCTAGCAAGAAGAAACAGACCTATTTCAGAGGCAAGGTCAGGCTGAAAAGTGGTTTATGAAGGACTTGCACACTGGAAAAAAAAAAAAAAAAAAAAAAAAAAAAGAAGATAAGGAAAATCTTTTCTATTAACCATGTTGGCTCCTGCTGCTCCCTACAGCAACTTTCTTGTGAAATAATTGCCTTTGTAGACAAGTACCCAGTTTGGTCTTTGGCACGCTGGAAGGGAGCGCCTATGAATAACACAACCAACTCCTTGCCCCCAAGCCACATGCATAGCCAGCATAATTCACCAGGCTTCGGCGGGCTGAGCTCTGGAGTCAGGGATGTAAAATACCTGTCTGAGCCCTCCAAGGCAAGGCAAGAATCCAGCAACAGCTAAAGCCTAACAAGAACCACTAGACGCCCAGGGTCGGGGTTCCCAGGCTAACAGCCTTAGAAAGCATCACCAAGACCAGAGATCTGCTACTTGAAATGGGGCATTTTTCCTACAAAGAGAGAATATCCAGTTTCAACAAAATTTTTAAAAGCTCCCTTTTTGCTTGAACCAGACCCAGTTAGTTGAGTGAATTAACTGACTAGTTAACAGACAAGTGCCCTTTACCTAATCTGCCTGTTTAAATAAAAACCCCACACAACAATTGCCACTTTTATTATCTTCCCATATCCAAAGCTTCAAAACTGAATCAGCCAGTGATCTGGTATAGCCAGGAAGACATGTCAGTTTTCAAATACAGGCCCCTGTCATCTTTAGAAAACAAAAAAGAAAAAAAAAAAAAAAAAAAGACACAAGAGATGAAGAGAGGCAAAATACAACTCAGTCATTAGCCAAGTGCTGGAGTGCACTGAAATTAATCGTATTAACACCAACAGATCGTTAAACCAAGATCTCCATCAGGCAAAGATGAAAGGTCTTTCCCTTTCCTTTTAGCAGAATCTTAGGTGTTCTCAATGCACCCCATCATCTCAATATGCAAGTGCTAATGCTGCAACAAAGGATCCTGTAGGTATCCTTCAAGTCCACATTTAACAGATCAAAGTACGGGATGGGGGCCTTATGCACTCAATTACTCCTAATGCTTAGAAATTATTCTGCACTATCACCAAGATATCACACAAAGTTGAGGAAAAGGAAAACTCCTTATGAGGTTTCTCAGTCAAGAGGCATGGGAGTAGCCTCTGTTGTAATGGAGTTTCTTATTTAACAGCTACACAATTATAGAGTCAGAATTATCTTCTCTAAGCATCTTGGCTCCATTCCTCTCCTCCTTCCCCCCCCAGTACTATATCCTAAGATTATGCTAATAAAAATTCTAAAAAGAAAAAGGAAAAGCTTACACACAGGACAGCTGAGCTCGTGTAAATCAAAAAGTGCACTAACTTTCCTCTATAATAGTATTAGAACACAGGGGTCCACACATCAACAGATCTAGCACCAGGTAGTATCTTTGTCTGAAAATAAGTCAAAGACAGATCAGACATTTTCAAAACAATCAGAAATAGTATGAATGGGGGATCTATGACATGCCCAGAACAGCTGTCTGCTTTCCCTCTAAGTCAGACCCTGAACTGACAGGGCTGCATTCTTTGGATTCTCCTGGAGACACAGGGGACTTCATGCCTGTCCACTGCCTCACTCCCAAGGAACCAGGGCCCAATCCTTGTATCACAAACCCTGCCACAAGAATAGCAAGAATTATGACTATATCTACATTTGCACATATTTCATCTTTGTGCCCTAAGGATAACACTGTGTTATAAAAACGCAACCCTAAACTCACAAGGCAGTACTTGCAGTTTTATATTGCCCCACCGCATTTCCCTAATGGAGTCTGAGACAGGGCAGTTAAAGTTGCTCCAGATAAACTTAAAAAGCCATGAACACCCATAATGGGGCCATTTGTGTGAACCACCTCCAGACACAGAGCAGCCAGGTTTCTCCCAGCCAGGGGAAGATCCAGCCCTACACAGCCACGCTGCTCTCCAGTGGGGAATGCAAGTTATTTCTTTAATAACTGCTGGTGATGAAGATGGCAGGGGGGTTTGAACTAGATGATCTTTAATGTCCCTTCCAACCCAAACCATTCTGTGATTCTGTGGAGTCCACAAAATCACAACACCCCCCATTTTTTTTTTCAGGGACTTTTTTCATCTGCATCATGGCAGGTGTTTAAGGACATCCCATGACCTCTGCTCTGTAAGTTACCTCTTTAATGACCTTCACACTGCTGACTGATCCTCAGAGAGGAATGTGGAGAAGAAGAGAAGAGAAGAGAAGAGAAGAGAAGAGAAGAGAAGAGAAGAGAAGAGAAGAGAAGAGAAGAGAAGAGAAGAGAAGAGAAGAGAAGAGAAGAGAAGAGAAGAGAAGAGAAGAGAAGAGAAGAGAAGAGAAGAGAAGAGAAGAGAAGAGAAGAGAAGAGAAGAGAAGAGAAGAGAAGAGAAGAGAAGAGAAGAGAAGAGAAGAGAAGAGAAGAGAAGAGAAGAGAAGAGAAGAGAAGAGAAGAGAAGAGAAGAGAAGAGAAGAGAAGAGAAAAGAGAAGAGAAGAGAAGAGAAGAGAAGAGAAGAGAAGAGAAGAGAAGAGAAGAGAAGAGAAGAGAAGAGAAGAGAAGAGAAGAGAAGAGAAGAGAAGAGAAGAGAAGAGAAGAGAAGAGAAGAGAAGAGAAGAGAAGAGAAGAGAAGAGAAGAGAAGAGAAGAGAAGAGAAGAGAAGAGAAGAGAAGAGAAGAGAAGAGAAGAGTCATTGCATGGTCAGAACAGAATATGCTTGGTGGAGGGAAAGGAAGAAAATTCCTTCTTACAGGTTAAAAAAGATCTCAGCCCTGCTAACAGATCTCTGCTGCATAGCGCTGGTGCAAGAGAATTACAGGTTAGCCCAGACAGCTAGGCTCATCCCAACCCTTTAAGGGGCACAAAGGGAGTAACAGGTTCTACCTATACATCCAGATGCCACCAGAACATTAATCCACCTTTGTCACCTAAATAAATGCAACATCTGCTAACAGCAAGGCATTTCCAAAACCTCCTAAATTTCTAAATCCTGCTCCATTCCTAAATCCAGATCCTGATAAGGGAGGTATATGTAGGGCTTTTTTATTTGTTTGTTTTCTGCTCCCCATGAAGAAGCCAAGAACTTTCCACCTCCACACATCCTCACCAGCAAACACCTCCAGCCAAGGGCCCTCTCCGGGAACCGTTACATTGTTCACAATCGTCAAGGTCTGCACTTTTACATCCAGCTGTCAGGAATCTACAAAGGCTTCCAGGTTGTTCTCTGTCAGCTCACCACTCTTTTTCTCTGGATGACACTTCCATTCTGGCCAACTGGAGTAAAGAGAAGAGACTGTGCTCCCCATTGCAAGTCCTGGGGGAGACTTTCTGGGTCGCATACTTTTTTCTTCAGGCTTACATTGAACCTCCCTGCCTTGAGCCAGATGTGGGAATCGTGCTCCCAGGAGATAGAAAGTGGGAGCAAATAAGGTGTTAGGAATGGAACTTGGCTCAATCGCCTGAGACAGCTTGGGCTTAAAGGTAAAAAACACTTGTGGGCTGTACATTAAGTTTTTCTTCTGCTTGAGGCCACTTGGCTCCATGGTGTAACTGCCAAGGGAATTACTCCAAATATCTTACTGTCTGCAGACACACAATAAAAGAGACTACAGAGTATCACCACCACCAAGCCACTACAAATAGGGTTTTAATGTGGTACCAAATAAATGAGTAAGAAGCCTCTGTGTTTTTCAGTTAATGTTTCCAATACCACCAGTGATTACTCTTCTAAATCTGCTGCTTCACAGGCTTCCAAGAAACAGCTAGTCAAATTAATCTCCTGGATTAACAATCTAATTACATAGGCTTGTTTCAACCTGCAAACTGAAAAGGTAGTGTTTTATTTTGTCTGTGCCCCTCCACACCACGATTTGAGTGTCACAAGCTCCTTAGAAGAGTCTCAGGTGAAAAGTCTCTTCGGGGGCAGTGTTACCAACTACTTGGTAACTACTTGGGTTTGGTAGAGCAACCTAAGAACCCATGGAGAAGCATGTACATATTCAGCTTAGCTGCAGAAGCAGCCATTCCAAAGGCCAGGCACTCTCTAGTTTTTAATGAGTACTCCCCTTAAGCATGTGAAGGACAAACTCTGCAGTAACACAAATCAATTACTGTTTCAAGGCTTCATTTGTTAACATTAACGAGGAGTGCAGGAGCCCCATACCCTTGAAGTTCCCAAATTGTCTTTTTTTTTTTTTTTTACTGTATTGCATGTGCTTGTGGTCTCTCCAGTATATGCACACCTCATAGCCACTGAGGGACAGGTGATTCTCTATTGCACATTAAATATATTAATAGAAAGATGTGGTAGCAACTCTTAAAATTAATTTTTCATATTAAAATAAGTGACAGCATCCTTTGTCTCAGACTGAAAATTAACTTTCTAGATGCATTCTGCAAATGAATAGTATAAAAAATATTCTAGATTATTTTTAAGAGATGTTTTAATTTTAACTGCAAAATTTGTCAGCTACAGTAATATTTTGAGTAGGCCTCAATAAGCATCAAGTCTGAAATGCACTTGAAAGTTTTAATGGTAGGAGGGCTTGCAGGTTAACCCAATAAACTTTGAGGTCGTTTCCATTTTATTCACAGACAGCACAGTTACCCTGCACGTGTATTAAACTCTCCCCCCTTTTAAAAAAGGGACATCGTATCTTATTGACTATATTATATAAGCCATGCCTACAGGAAAGTCAGCAATCCAGATGACAGGCAAGATGCCCCACTAGTAGCTTTGTAGAAGATGGGCTTACACACACTTTCAATCTTGGGCCAACTCATCTCTCTCCTCTTGCAGGAACCGCAACAAGGGAAACCTTTTGTGACTGAACCAACCCACATCTCATAAAATGAACAGCAGAATCAGCTCATGAGCTGGCTGAGATCCCAGAGATCAAGGTGGAGATGGAAATGCTCCATGAACATGACTTGGGCATATCCACCTCCCTCCACATAGCCCCTGATCTGCTGGAAAGTCACCAACATCCCTCAAAACGGAAGGATGTTTCTAAAAATGCATCTGATAGCCTTCCTTCTCCCAGGAAAGGAGAGCTGCACTCAACAGGCCCCCATCCACACAGACTGTGCAAGCACAGCGGAGCTGATGGTCCTCCACCATGAGCCACCACCACCCACAGAGGGCAGGTGAACCAGAGGAGGGGGTTCTCACACAATACAGCTCCACAGCGGGCTACCCAGTGAGGACTAACTCAGGAGAGAAGTGCTGGCCCTGACCTGGAGCTAGAGCACGTATTTCCCAGCACACGTCCCTCCAGCACCCGCTCCGGAACACCAGCGCGCCCCAACGCCCCCCAGGCCCAGCCAGCGTCTCCGTAACATGGGACTCACAACAAACACATCTGCAAATGCCAGCCATGGGACCGGCTTTCCTCAAGGTATGGAGGACTCTGGCTGGAGCCAGAGATGACAGGTCTGAGAAGCCCCTGGGTCCCATGCAGCGTTTCCACTCCATCCTCGTGGGTACCACCTCTGATGACCTTTGGAGCTGCAGCAGGAGCTAAAGCCCCAGCACAAGCCAGGACAGGCACGAGAAGGGCAGGGAAAACTTCCCAAACGGCCCCAAGGGAATAAGCAAGACCCACACTGCAGCCGAGCGGTGGCTTTTTCCAAGCTGTTGCAAGTAGTTGAGCAACATCAGCTGTTCTTTCAGGAAGAGACCAGATCCATTACACACACCGTAACTCCAGGTGTTGGTCCGGGCTTTGCCTAAGTGTGACAAAGGCCACGTTTTGCCTATGGAATACTTAATTGCGTGGCTCTGCCTGCTGCCTTTAGTCAGACCTTCATGCCCGTCGGTGCTGTTGGGTAAACAAGAGTGGCGGGACGGGCACGGGGCTGTGCAGAGCCCCGGCCGCACCTGTTTAGGAGATGCCGGGAGATGATCGCTCTCAAGGGAAAAGCCGCTTCCCGCCCCCCGCCCCATCCCCGTCCCCCCTTACTTCTCATCCACATGGAGGCTGGGCGAACACTTGATGGCGAGCCAGGTCTTCCAGTGGAGGTGCCGCACCTTGTACACCTGCCCGAACCCCCCCGAGCCGATCTTCTCCCAGCTGCCGAACTCGCTCTCCTCGAAAGTCTTCAGCAGCCCCATGGCCCACGGGGAGCCGCTCTCCCGCGCCATGCCTGCCCGTGCTCCGAGGCCCCCGCCCGCCCGCCCGGCACCGCGGAGCGCAGCGCAGCCCTGCGCACCCACCGCACCGCCCGGCACCGCGGAGCGCAGCGCAGCCCCGCGCACCCACCGCACCGCCCGGCACCGCAGAGCGCAGCCCTGCGCACCCACCGCACCGCCCGGCACCGCGGAGCGGAGCGCAGCCCTGCGCACCCACCGCACCGCCCGCCCGCCCAGGTGAGTCAGGGTGCGGGAGGCGGGTGGCGTCAGTTCCGGGGCCGGGCCCGCCTCCCGCCCGCCCGTCCCTCCCTCGGCGCCGCGGGGGGCTGAGCCTGCGGGCGCTGCCCGGGTGCGGTTGGGGCCCGGGCACAGGGAGCGCCCTCCTTGGCCCCTCGGAGGCTCCCCTAGGAGCAGGACGATGCTCAGGGCTCGTCCTTCCTCCTCCACGGGCCTTCTCGCTCTCTGCAGCTACCTGACAGGAGGGTGTAGGCAGGTGGGGTTGGTCTGTTCTCCCGAGTGACAAGCGATAGGGCAGGAGGAAATGGCCTCACGTTGTGCCAAGAAAGGTTTAGACGGGATATTAGGAAAAAGTTCTTCACCGAAAGAGTCACCAGGCACTGGGACAGGCTGCCCAGGGAAGCGGTTGAGCCCCCATCTCTGGAGGTGTTTAAAGATGCGTGGATATGGTGCTGAGGGACGTGGTTCATTGGAGGACCAGGCAGTGCTAACAGTTGGACTTGATGATCTCAAAGGTCTCTCTCCCACCCAGAACAGTTCTGTGCAGGGCAGCCCCCCCAGCCCCCACCTCCAGCTGGGCTCTCTAGCCACCCCTCTTCTCTCCCGGGGACTTCCCATGTCGCTGCAGCCCCGAAGCCTGGCAGTGAGGGGCAACACCCCTGTCCAAAGCTCATCGCAGCGCTGTGCACGCTGCTGAGCTGGGACAATTAAGCTGTTAAATAAAAGGGGAGGGCGGCAGCAGCAACTGCATTTCTTTCTTCCATGCAGGGCCTGCGCTGGAACTCTGCTGGAGCTGTGTTCCTCCAGCGAAGGAGGACAAACCCTTCACCTGTGTGTCCTGCTTGTGTCTGAGAGACACGGACCAGCCCACTCTGGGTAGCGCGGGCTGGAGTCTGCCCAGACATGCTCCAAAGCAAGAGTTTTTAGGCTCTGGGAAAGTGTGCTACCGAGAACCGATGCATCTCTGGTTTTCAGTTGCCCCTGGGATTAGAAGCTTTGATGATCCCCGAGGTACGTTTCAGTGCCTGAAGCCTTTTGTGGATCTAATTGCGGGTGCCATAGGGCTTGGACCAATGGATGAGGAGACTCTGTTACTGAGATGCTGCAGTTGGAAGGAAGGCGTCTGCACCCTTTGGTAGCTCACGTGACAGCGAAGAGGCTGTTTGATCGGCATCAAGACCTTCACACCTATCACATGCCTAAAGGTTAATAAAGCTTGTGTTTGTTATACCGAATATCAGACCCCAGTTGATTGTTCTAGGCTAGATCATTTAATCTGGCAGGTTAGGCAACAGATAAAGGACAATGTGTTTTAAGGCTAGGATAACAGCAGTAGTCAGTCCCGTCTTTGCAAAGCTCCATTTAAAAAGAATGTATAGAGACATTTAGTTATTTTCAGAAGACATGGGACATCAAGTCTGTTCTTAGGGCTTTATTCCTTGTGGATTTGTTCCTGCTTAATTTGCTCTGGATTAAACGAAACAATTGCTTTCTCTGAATAAGAACGTCTATGCATAAATAAGTCCGGCATAAAAAGTAGCTGTGTGTATAGACCAGCCCTAGGGCCAGCTGTGTGACCCAACAATATACCTCTGTCTGGCCTCCTCCTCCCGGCTATCATTCTAACTTGTTGCTTGCTTTGATTTGGAACTTCAGCTTTGAGTGGATTGGCCTGGACATGCTGCTATGGTTTCAAGGAGCTCTGCTCAAGCTGAACCTATTTGGAGAATCAGGGCCTTGGATGTGCATGACTTAGTTCCAATAGCTCACCAATATTTTAATCCACTCATGATACATTACCATTCAAACTCCTGTTTCATTGGGACAATGGTGACAGTTGTAAAACTAAATGAATTACTTGAAACCCAACTTGTAGTTTGCTGGCAGTTGAATTTAAGCAAGAAGTAGATTGCATACCTCCCACCTGCACTGTGCTTTGAGAATTAATTCAGCAAATACCAGCAACAGAGGAGTGAGAGCTCATGAATATAACAAGAAAAGAGCACATCTAAGCGAATTTTCTATTTAAGAGTGTTGAAAATGGCTGGTCCTAAATAAAATCCGCCTTTTAAGGTGCTCAGAGAACTGGTTGCCCAGCCTCGGAGCTTTTAGTTGGTGAAGTGTGAGAAGGCTGCAAAAGGGCAACAGAAGAGCTTGTCTTCAAGAGGCAGAAAAAGAAGGTGGCAAGGGAATTAAAGAGCAGTCAGGTTGCTACCTTAAATAAACAAATGAATAAAATATGCTAATACGTAGCCAGGCTGACAAACAACAGTTAATACCATCAATACTAGGTTTATTGAGAACAAATCATGTGAAACCAAGCTAATGTATCTTTATGTGGCAAGGTAATGAGCCTTAATCCTTCTTTCCCATGCATGAACATTAGCAGGGACAACACAAAGAAACTCTTCTTACCCTCTTTTCTTGTCTTGCCATATTTTTCAGTCCTTTCAGAGAACAGGATTTAATCCAGTGCTTTAGATATTTTTTTTTTTAATTAAATCCTTCTGAGAGTTAGTAGTCAACCAAACTGAAGCTTCAGCAGGTCATAGGGCACCTTTGTCCTGCATGTTAGAACTAAAATGTTTTGCTTGTAGATTTTGTGAATAAATAGCAGATGGCAACTATGTAATAGCCTTAAAGCTGATACAAAAGAGCACTGTTTTGCAACGTGCAGCTTTCCAAAAAGATAAAACCTAAATCCATCTATTCACCCAACTCTGCAAACATTTAAGCTGCGCTTATTTTTTATACTCAAAAGGTGCAATACTGCATACTTAAGCCAACTTAAACTGCATTGTCTCTGAAGGAGGTTGCCATCCCCTCTTTTTTTTTATTCACGCTAATATTCACACGGTTGTACTCGAATTCACGTGGTTGAACAGTAACTGAATCAGCTCAGTGATCTCACTTGAAAAAAACTCCCTTGGTTAGTTTTCAGACAGATCAGAAAGCTGGCCTGCCTTACCAGCTGCTCATTAATGTCAACAGAAAGGGAGGCAAGTAAGCTGGAAGGAAACTACTTCCGAAGGCGGTGATGAAAGGGCCATAGTTACGCATCGTAGCAGATGCTGAAGTTCCTTGCTGATCTCATTTCAAGCAAACAACTGAGAAGTGTGGTGTGGAGGTGGAAATGAGTGGTAGGGAGAAGGTGGGAATTCTTAAACCAACTTTTCCACAGAAATAAATAAATAAATAAATAAATAAATAAATAAAAAGTCCAGTGTAGGTAATCCTACTGAAGTCAACTGCGTGCTCCAACTGGGCTGCTCCCAGTGCCCAAGAGTCAGGCACGTGCATGAATTTTTGCTAGTTCTGAGCACTGGCAGCGCTGCCTGCTCAGCACCCAAGTCAGTTCCTTTAGAAATTGATTTGAACATACAAACATAAGACATGAATTAAAGGCAGGGTGGGGCCTCTATCAGCTTGGTTTTAATGCTTGTGACCGTAACAGCTGAACAAATCAAAATACAAGTTAATAAAAATCTTGTGGTTTCCTTGTAAAGCTGAGAACTCTTCTTTAGAGGCAGAAAACTGAGGCACTTCGTGATTTGCTGGAGATCACCCAAGTTCCTCACTGTAGAGACAGTAACAGAATATAGCCAGTTTTTTATGTGATCTAGGGAGAAAATTACTGTTTTGGGGCTTTAGGTAGGCTTTACAGATTGCTTTGCACATGACTTCATGGAATTATATGCTAAAAACCCAGATCAGGGCAACCACTGCTCACCCAGATGCTAAACTTTAAGCGCCGTGCAAAATAATAGCAGTGCTTAATAATCCAATTTTGAGAATTATTTTCCAAAAGACAAATACTGTGCTTTCTCACAATGGCTTTCTTAGAAACTACTGATTATTTTTGCTAACATTCTTCCCCTGTTTAAGATGATAGCCTGTACAAAAATAAAAAGTACTAATTAAAAAAAAAAATAATAAAAATTAATCACATTTCTGTAAGCAGTGAATGACTAACACAGTTCTGTGGTATTGAGGAAAAGAATGCCTAGCTTTCAACTTTTTGTTCTCAGACCTCTGAGAACAGAAAAAATGTTCTGCATGATTTCCTCAAGCTGGATCTTGCTTTGCTTCTTGGCAGACACCCTCATGTTTCAGGTACGTTTTTTTCCCTGCTGTGAGCTGAGCTGCAGGGCACCGTCTCCGAGGTCATTATCAAAGGGTTTCTTTGTCAGCCTGGCAAGCTGTCTCCTCCTTGCCTCCACAAAGCCAAGGGCTAGTCCGTTCCCACCGAAATCCACGAAGGTCCCGTGCCAGAGCCGCAGTTCGACGTTCTGCTGGTTCTCCAGACTCCAGTGGACCCGCGCCAGCTGACGTTATCTGATGATCGGGCTCCATCAGAACAAGTCCCTAGTGACTCACGTCCACCTCACACCTGGTGTGCACGGGGAGAAGCTGTTTTTCAAGCTGGAGCCCACGAATGCCGGCAAATAGAGTCTCGTTTCTCGTAGAACTTCTCCCTTCCAGGAGGCGCTGAATAAAGTGTGGATTCCGCGCCGCTGTTCGGCTGCGGCGGGACGAGGCGGCGGGGCGAGCGGGACCGCTCGGTCCGCGGACACCGGGGAGCGCTCGGCTGCTCTTGGTGGGGGGGAAGCGGCTGCAGAATCACCGCGGAAATTAGGCAGAAACAAACAAAAAAACAACCACCTAGTTTTCAGAACAGCACAGATTTACATACAGTTATTTCAGTACAAAGAATTAGCATGAACACTTAACAATTTGGGAACAAAAGCAGGGAAAAAAAAGCCTCTTTTCACCCAAGTTCATTCACATGGATATTTTTTTATGCTTGGTAGATGCAGACCAGGATCTCGGAGGGCTAATATAACACATCTTAACATAAAATTAGAAAAAGACTCTGAAAAGCCAGCTTTGAAATCCGTTGCCAGTAACTGCTATTGCCTAGTAAATACACAGGTGCCAACAAAGCCTCTATAAGCTAATATATTAATGTAAATTCTAAACTAGTTAACTGACAAGAAAATGGATGTAACTTTTTAGCTTTGCAAAGCCCTCGTGTGAATGCAAACACTGAATAACAATAACATGGAACAGGTACCTAACCAATAGTAGAATAAAACTCTAGATTGGCATTAAGCAGCATAACTGAGGGAAATTATTTTAAAATATGATTTTCAAAAATAGGTCTCCATTAATAAATTATCATCCCATTGCATCTGCCCTTGCAGCTGATTTTGTCTCCCAAAATGTGTTTAATAGGCTCACACAAAGTTGTGGCAATTTAGAACTTGCAGGTCATACCCTTGCCCTGCAAGTGTGGTTCCAGAGCTCCAGTACAGACCTATGATGCCATGTTTAAACCTGTCTTGTGAAGTCCTAAATGGGCTTTGTGTAAATTAATCTTGGTACCTGTGGTACAGCTTGCACTGAAGCTAGCAACCTCTGAAAGCAGGTATGGGGATCTGCCCAAAGGAGTAAATTGCTGGATATTGGATTGGAGGCTTCTGGTAAAAAATAGATGGAAAATACTTCCCTGTAAAGGATCTGGAAAAGACTCCTCTGGATTCTGGTTGACTAATACTTTCCATTATAAAGGACTCTTTCTTTAGAAAGCATTAACACCTCTGTTGTTTTTTGCAGGCCTTTGATATTTAGCAGGGGAAATCCCAGAGGCTATAGTGGTACCTGTTCAGTGCCCAGAGAAACGTGAGTCAGTTTTACCAGTACTGTAAAGTATTAAAAATGCCGTGTCTCTGATTCACGTACAAAGGCAGATTAAAATCAGGCTGCCACCCACATCTGTCTGGCCTGCCCCCACTGCGCAAATGGCTCAACTGCTCTTGAAACATCAGATGAATTGCCACAAATTACAGCCCAGAATATTTAATAATACTAAAACCTGAACACAAAGATCTCAGCTGCCTGCAAAGTAGGAACTTTCAAGGCAGTAACAAGGTGGACAGCTATGGAAGGAGATATTTGCAGCCATTGCTTTTAATCTGCCTATGCCTATGACAGGGGTGTTAAGTTTCTTTTCTCTCTGGACAAGACTGCTGAACATCACAGACAACCTGGTCTGGGTTGTCAGGCTGCAGCAGCTGTGAGCACTGCTGCCTGAGCACGGGTGGACCATCAGAGGCGTTACTTAGGGCTCTCTCCAGCAAACCCCACTGTTTGTGCTGAAACCACCTCCTCACCCTCTCCTGCTGGCATTTGTGAGGGCTCTGGGCAGAGCACTGTGCTCTTCCAGCTGTGGGGACAAGAGGGAATGTATTTTTCCTTCCCCTAGCCTCACACACAGGCCTCTCATGGCCCCACAGACCTCACATGCAAGAGCGGTCAGTAGTCAGATGATGAAGGGCCAGGTCAGGGGAGACAGTTTTCTACAGAAGATGCACAGTGTAAATCCTCCCAAACAGAAACACCCTGGAATCTTAAACTCACTTCAATTTTGCATGGCCTGTTTTTGGTTCAAACTATTCCCAGTTTGAAACTCCATTCTGGTTGGCTGGAGAGTCACTCTTGTGCAGGTTGATTGGTTGTCCTGGGGTCTCAGTGTCAGTTTGTCTGTGTGAAGGAATGAACCTTCAGTAAGTGGTGGTGATGCAGCACTGCTCTGTGTATGTGCTGGAAGTTGCTTTCCAAGTGGCACAGCAAGCCCTGCTCTAAGAATGCCTCTGAGTCCTCCAGGCACACTGGTGTGTAGTAGCCAATCAGCTGGACAGCTCATTTAGCTTTAAAAAAAACCTTTCAAACTGTAATTAATTTTTACTGTGATGAAAGACACCAGGCTTTTTGTCTATGCCCTTTACAAAAGAATCAAAGGAATGTCTTTGTGAAACACTTTTCCTAACAGGTCAGAATAACTGTGGATATGTGGAATTATTTATTAAAATACTTAGGCACATTTAGCTATGCTGACAACATCATTAACGTACTTTCTTGTCATTGTACCTGCAGTACCCAATAAATAAATATAAAATTATTATTATATGAAATGATGTATAAATCCTAAAGTCAGCTCTATTAACATCTTTTACTGTTTTATTTTGCCACAACCTTTTTTATTTAAATGTATTCAGTTAACAATATATTGTAAGTTAAAAGTTCATTGTAATGATAGTCTCTCTAGTAACTCTTGAAATAATTTTAAAGTCACTAAGTAAAGCTAAGAAACCCACCAAAAAAATCCTTTTTTTAAATACACATCTCACAAGCTGTTATTTGATTTCTAATAAACAGCATAGTGGGGCAATTAAAAATGGGATGTTTTACCTACCAGCTCAAACTGTCTGTCTCATGCATTGACTCAACACTTTCCCCACGGGCTATATTTTTAAAATAAATAAATACACACACATATATGCTATATGAACACATGGAACTTAGAAATTTCTTCTCCAAAAGGCTACAAATGAAAGTATTATATGTGCATAATATTGTGTTTATCATGCATGTATTCTCTAAGCACATCAGAATAATTCAACATGAAAGCTGAGAAAACACAGCATTATATACAAGTTTTGATAAGGATAAAAGTAATGACTTTGAAATATATTTTGTTTTAAAAAATAAACCTCTTCTGAAGAGTATACTTTTCACAGTAAAAATCCACGAAAAGGCTGATTTTCTAGAAAGCTATTTTAATTCCCTTGCCCAGTTCCATTTCTACTAGCGTTTCCTTCACATTCATTGGTGTTGCTTTATCAACTTTTGCCAAAGTACGACATTATATACCTCTAAATTCAATCTCCTATGACCCTCATCATCTTCTTTGTATCTAAGATAATAAAATTGAAAATACAAGTTACAAACATAACAGTTACAGCAGAAAAGAGTAATGTCTAGATTGCCAAAACTGAGAATGTAGGCAATTAAAATATGGATTAGATTGCTATTCATTAGGTGGCACTCAAACAATAGACACTCTATGTGAAGCAGCACCTGCAAGACGTGCTTCCAGTAAGTAGTTTTTATAAAATATACATCATGTAACAAAGAGATACCTCATCATACTTGTATCTTATTTGCTGGACTTTCTTGTCCTAAAATGGAGCATGTGGTTTGCTTATACTACAGAATCTGCTGAAATATTTATGTGCATAATATAAATAGCACATATAATTCTTAGTTGAAAAGGGGAAAACGACACTAGCTGAAAACATTTTTTAAGTTAGCTTCATAAAATGTTTAAAATTTGTGGGTTTTAGAACTTGTCTGAATAAAGAACCCAGTGAACATGGAAATTCTCTGCATTGGTCATCAATACTGCAGGTATCATAGAATCATAGAATGGTTAAGGTTGGAAGGGAGAAGGGACCTTAAAGATCATCAGGTTCCAACCCCCTGCTATGCCCAGAGACACCTCACACTAGACCAGGCTGCACAAGCCTCATCCAGCCTGGCAATGAATACCTCCAGGCAGGGGTCTTCCAAAATTTCCCTGGGCAACCTATTCCAGTGCCTTACTACCCTCATGGTGAAGAATTTCTTCCTGATGTCTAACCTAAATGTACCCTCTTCCAGTTTAAAACCATTAACCCTTGTCCTATCACTGCCCTCTCTGGTGAAAAGTCCCTTCCCAGATTTCCTGTAGCCTCTTCAGGTACTGGAAGGCTGCTATGAGGTCTCTCTGGTGCCTTCTCTTCTCCAGGCTGAACAGCCCCAACTCTCTCAGCCTGTCTTCATAGCAGAGGTGCTCCAGGCCTTTGATCATCTTGGTGGCCCTTCTCTGGACCCTCTGCAACAGTTCTGTATCTTTCCTGTGCTGAGGGCACCAGAACTGTGCACAGTATTCCAGGTGGGGTCTCACCAGAGCAGAGCAGAGGGGCAGAATCACCTCCCTGGCCCTGCTGGCCATGCTTCTTTTGATGCAGCCCAGGATGCAGTTGCTCTCTGGGCTCCAGCGCACACTGGCAGCTCATGTTGAGCTTCTCATCAAGTACAATCCCCAAGTCCTTCTCCTCAGGACTGCATTCCAGCCATTGTTCCCTCAGCCCACGTTTGTGCCTGGGGTTGTGCCAACCCAGGTGCAGGACCCTGTACTTGGCCTTGTTGAACTTCATGAGGTTGGCACTGTCCCACCTCTCCAGCCTGTCAAGGTCCCTCTGGATGGCAACCTTTCCCTCTTGGGTGTCAACCACACCACATAGCTTGGTATCATCAGCAAACTCGCTGAGGATACACTCAATCCCACTGTCCATGTCTCCAACAAAGATGCTGAACAGCACTGGTCCCAGTACCGACCCAAGGAACACCACTTGTCACCTGCCTCCATTTGGACACTGAGCATTGACCACAACTCTCTGGATGCAGCCATCCAGCCAATCTCTTATCCACCAAGTGGTCCATCTGTCAAATCCATGCCTTGTCAGTTTGGAGACCAGGATGTCATGTGGGACACTGTCAAACACCTTGCACAAATCCAGGTAGATGGCATCAGTTGCTCTGCCACCATCCACCATCTCTGTAGCCTTGTTGTAGAAGGCCACCTGAGTGGTCAGGCATGTCTTGCCCTTAGTGAAGCCATGTTGGCTGTCACCAGTCACCTCATTATTTTTCATGTACCTTAGCACATTTTCCACTAGGATCTGTTCCATGACCTTGCCAGGCACAGAGGTGAGACTGACCGGCCTGTAGTTCCCTGGGTCTTCCTTTTTCCCCTTTTTAAAAACAAGGGACTATGTTCCCTTTTTTCCAATCAGCAGGAACCTCACCAGACTGCCATGACCTCTCAAACATGATGGACAGAGGCTTAACAACTGCATCTGCCAGCTCCCTCAGGACCTGTGGATGGACCCCATCAGGTCCCATAGACTTGTGCACCTTCAGGTTCTTTAGATGGTCACAAACCTGTTCTTCTTCCACAGTGGGGGGTACTTCGTTCTCTCAGTCCCTGCTTTCACCTGCTGTGATCTTTGCAATGAGGCCGCAGTATTTCCAATAGCAGAAGGACACACAGATTTCACTGTAATACATTTATTTTACAACATAGCTATGTTCCTAACTCAGAAAGTTGAAGAAACAGGCATCAAGCATGCATGAACTATAGCAGCCAAAACTGTATTTTAAAGCTGTGGCCAGACTCACCCAATTAAAAGTGATTTAAGTCTTACACACTTTACGGTTTCCCTATTTTCAGTTAACAAATTCATTTTAAGGATGGAGTACCGATATGAGAAGAAAGGTGAAATGGGATTTCAATCCCTGAAAGATTTTGCTGTTGGGATTGGCATGGGTTGCTGTTTTTTTTTTTTTTAAAGTGTATTTGGTTAAAAAAAAACAATACAAAAGGAAAAAACCTAACAAAAAAACAAGCAAATAAAAAAGGGGAGGGCGAGTGTTGGCCCAAGTTCAAGACTGTCAGTATGCAACTGCATCCACTTAAGTAAGCACATAAAAATCTATAGGCAAGGATGAGTCAGGTACTTGCATAATACTTGCAAGAGTCCTATAAATGTGTGCAAATAAATACTTGATTTGATGCAAAAATGAAGCATTTAATTTGCTCACAAGGAACTAAATGCACATACATTTGAAACTGTAGTCTCATTTATGGCAATGTGTTTTATTCTCTGATTTAATACACTCACCACATGTGCTCTCTTGTACTGCTCTCTCAAAGTTCGTGAAGTCCGTGAAGTAAAACCACATCCTTCAACATCACAGCTGTAGGCATCTGAATCATTGTGTGTTTCAACATGTTTATGCAGATCATACACATTCTTGAAGCTGAAAACAAGGTAAAACAAATAGTAGATATAATAGTAAAGAGGAGTAGTCTTGTGGTAAATGTTTAGGACTGGGAGGTAGTAATTTTTGGCTCTGACAACAACAAGTGAAAGCGGAATATGTGTAAATTGCTTCTCTACCTGATTTTTTTCACCTGTGAAAAGGGGATATAGTACAGACTCTCTTTGATGTGCTCTGGATTTCATTTTCCAATCCCTTTTTCTTCCCACACATCCATACCATGCCCAAATCTAGATGATTCTTCCACAACTGTGTTGCAAGGCATCGCCCTCGCTTTCTATTCACAGAGATAAATTTCTTGTCCGTTATTGATCAGTGACTTAATCCTCTCTGGTCTAGAAATTCAGATTGTTCCCTTCTGTCCACTCACAGTGTGAATACAAAATTACTTAAATATTTATTCACTTTATCCCACTTCCAGCATACTAAGGCTAGATCTCTCACTTTCTCTGGCAAAGCTGAACACAATTTGCCAGTGCTCATATATCCATTTAATATTATTTCACTGCTCCGTGGCATCACATGGTGAAAGCAGAAAAGAAACCACCACAGAAAAATGAGTGCAAGACAGCAAAAAGTATAGCAAGGCTATGGCACAAAAATCACAAAAAGGAGAAGACTGTGACTCTCCCAGCAAGCACCAGAAATTTAGAATGGAAAAAACCCACAGTTTAAGGCACTAGTGCTACACATCTCAACTTATCATGATGATAAGTTTGTAGTATACAAAATCTTTCCAAGAAAATTCATCTTTTAACACATCAGTTCCATTTGCATTAGAAGTGCATAAACTATGTCTCAGCAGGTGAAGGCAGATGAACAGCAGATGAATCTATTAAGATTTCTTCATTGAAGAGTTGATTATTTTTGTGGTTGAAAGCTTCTCTTTATTTACTCACTCTTATCTAAAACATTAAATTGGTTCTATAAGCTATATAGCTACAAGCCTCAAATTTTCTTACCCACTATCACAGAGGTGACAACGGAAAGGACATTCATCACAGTGTCAGAATCTGATGTGTGCTTCCAGTGAGGAGACACTTTTGCATAACATATCACAAAGGGCATGTGTACTATGATTAACTACAAAAGACAGTAGAAAGATATTTTGTTTCTGTATCATGACTTCATCAGAACATTGTCTGCTATGATGTACAACAAAGAACAGAACAAAATATCCTATTAACACTAACAGCTTATAATACATCTGGGAAGAAAATATACAAAGAAAAAAAAATAAAAAAATGGAATGCATATACAATAAAGAGAATAGTGAAACAATGGCCAATCTTACAATGTTTCAGGTTACTTTAAAAAACAGATAGTAAGGGGAAAAGATGTAGAGGATCATGTTTCACTCTCTAGACTTTAACAAAAAGGATGATTATCGTCTTGCCTTTTGGCACTTTGGGAGGATTTCTAAAAGGTGGATGTTTGTCTGGAGGCCTTCCGACAGACAAGCACTGACAAACCTACTTTCAGTGTTTAAGGTATTACCACTCTTAAGAAGGTGGCAGAAAGAATCTGTCTGTCCTCCACCTCCCTGTTTCACATTCGGATATACCTCCTTTAGGCATGATAGTGGTAGGTGCTTGCTAAACTGCCAGAATATGAGCTGCAGTGGCTGAGACGCAGGTTAGCTCTGCTGACTCTGGAACAGGGGAGAACCCCTGGCAGATTGGCAGGCAGAACTGTAACATGCTGAAAAATTGCTTTGCTGCATATGCTTCCTTTGATGCATAAGAATCAGTAACTTGATGCATCCAGTAGGAAGAGTCTCAATAAGGAAGTTTTGGTTGTAGACAAAATATGTTATATTTAGGACACTGAAACAACGCATTATCATATATCAGCCCAGTGCTTTACAAGTGGCCAAAGAAAAACATGTAGTTGAAGTGCTCTTGTTTTCTCAAAAAAGAAAGTAAATAGGATGTACTGTAGCTATTCTGGAATCACTCCCTGCATAGGCACTTTTCCTTGTAGTTTGTCTCAAATAAGGAAAAAATATTAATTATTTTCCTCCCTAAAATAAATAGCTTCATGTGGAAAACTAATCTGTAATAATTTAATCCACAAAATCCATCAGTGAAGCTCAGCAGTCTCTTGGCATGGGAGTATCCAACATTTTATTTAAATTGCCTGGCATGTAAACATGTCCAAGTAGGGAATGATTTCAGAATACCTACAGCATTTGCATTCACATCATGGCTTATTTCAGAATAATGTATACATAGACAAGCTCTTTAAAAGGAAATTTCAATATTTATCTACACCAGCAAGCTGTTATGAAATACGCTGGGTAAGAGCCTGAAAATATCACAAATGCACTGGCAGTCTGCACGGACATGCAGACATGTATGTTGCCAGAATTTTTTAAGAAAGCTGAATCATGAACCAGGGAAGTAACTGGCTCTAATATCTGAAGGATTTAGGTTGTGCCTAAACAGTTGGACCCAGGAATCCCTCCCAGCCAAGTTCACACTGCAGCTCTTTTGCTGGGCTGATGGGAACACGACACAGGTTCACATCATCCTTGTTCCTAGGTCCAGCCAACTTGTGATTTTCCCTGGCTGTGCAAACAGAGCACAGTCTGAATTATCAGGGGACAAGTACAGCCAGGCACATTTTACAATTCACAAAGGTTTAAGCACAGCCTCAGTGACCAGAAACAAATAGTTCAGTTAGCCATGTACTTTATCAAATCTATCTTACTGGGCTATGCTTTAATTTAAAAACAAAACAAAACAAAAAAGGGGGAAAAAACAACCAAACAACGACAAAAACAAACAAACAAAACAAACAAACAAAAAAAACCCCAACCAAGAGTGTATTTAAACTGCTTAACTAGTTAACAAAATTAATTGGTATTTATTTCCAGTTTCTATCCAAACTCAGCTTGAGACAAAGGGCTAAAACTACTCCAGTAGTAAACAATACAAAAATAGTTCTCTATTTGATAATATAAAATATAAAATTTAAAATATTTCAGTGAGATGGATGTCAATAAAGCCATTTAAATACCAACATGGGCATTCTTGTTAGCTCATAGTAAGCACCAAATCAAAGGCATAGATGTTAAGCATCAATGCGCTGACTTGCCGGCAGTGAAAAATCATGTTTCCTTAAGAATGCAACTAGAAAGTATAATCTACCCTGACTGTGCAAGTCTGCACAAAGCTACCTGTATGTTTATACAACCTAAATGACTGTTGCCCAGGTCTGGCTACATGGTTCAAATATTCCTATTCCCAAAGCAAGGACCCACCCGCCTCTCAGCTTCTACATTTCCTGTATATCCAACAGCAATATCACATGTGTTTCCTTGTGCTTAGATGCTGTAGGATTCTTTCCCACCAAGTCATAGCTGTTGTAGTGTAACTTGTGGGAACAATTTGGAGACCTCAGGGAGATTGTGGTCAGGTCAGTGAAGGACTACACCATTTGAGTGCAGCGATTATGCACTGCATGGTGAGCAGAGTTGCAGCCCAAGCTAAAACACAGCTTTGGCTTTGACCGTGCCCCTAGTCACGAAAGCAAGTGAACAGAGATGCAAGTGAGGAACAAGCATCTGCACGGGAGCTACTGCAAAACAGAAAAGCCCCATAAACTTTCTGATCTGAAAGCATGAAGAAGGGAATTCCCATGCTTCAGAGGGACTGGCAATGATATTCTTACTTTCCAACATTTGTAACACAGTTGTCCTAGTTCCACATATTAATTTTCTTAGCTGATATAATGATACTTACAATAACTCTGTAGTTTATCAAACCTGTGCTGTACAAGGTGACCTTGAATAAACTACGTTTTATTTCAAAAAGTTGTGACTTACTATGTCGCTTCATGGGATCTTGTAGCAGCCTTTCATTGGCAAAATGTTTCTGACAGTTCTGGCAAACAAATATTTGTTCCCAATTTAAATAGAAATGATTTAGTGGCAATACAAATAACTTATGAAAGATTTATTAATTAATAACCATGCCAGTTTCATGAATAAACTAACACAGTGTTGAGACAGCTTCAGTAGTCTTTTTCACTACCGATACTCTTCAGAAGAAAATTTAGTTCAGTCTTAATGAAAAGGATTATTTATGAGTAACTCAATTTTATCCTATACAGAATAACCATCTGCTCAAAACATTAATAGTTTGAAATCTGAGCTCACCTAGAATGCACCTACTTTCCATCGCCAAAACATCTACAATTCCTAAATATGTTCCAAGCACTTAAAATCAGAAAGAACAATCACCTCTCCCTTTCCATGCAGGAAAGCTTGCCAACTAATGCACATTTAGTTGAGGTAGGGAGTGTTCTGGTGAAGTACATTCTTACTGGAGAAGCTAAGCTGAAGAGAAAAAAATTGCCTTTTGACCTGATGTAATTAAATGATCCTTGAGATTACTTGCAAAGACTTTGCAATCCAAGGCTGGCTCTTGTGGAGGTTCTCCAATGATCAAAAGTCTCTCCCATTCCCAGGTAGTTTCCCAGTGTCAGTGGAGTGTCATGCTGTACCATGGGCACCAAGGGAAGAGAGGAACTGCGATGCCACAGCTGCCAAGGGAATGGAAGTGATTTTCTGGTGAAACACAGAGCTAAGGTGCTCTGGTGCTCACTTTCATTACCCTAATTCATCAGAAATGCTAAGTCAAGAGAACTTCTATGAGAGAACTTACACGAGAAATAGAAAAAAATTATGAAATTACATGTGCACATTATCACAAAGCACCTTAAATAAAAATACATTTGAAATACAAACAGAAATAAGCACATGTCCACTAACGATCTTCTGAAACTTGTCTCATTGCATGATCAAAAAACTTAGTGTTATTGGAGAACATTCTTCCACAGGTAGGACATGCTACAACTCTTTCTTGTGTGTGGATACTTAAATGATCCCATAGCTTATGCCTTTAAATACACCTTATCAATTAAAAGCAAACAGAAAAAAAGCTGCATGTGAATACTGTACTCTTTCTTATGTAGAAACAGAAAAGGCTATTACATACTTATGTCTTACTGTTATACTTTTAGAAATAAAAAACAAAAGCTTCCTCTAGGAAAAAAACCAAACACCAAAACCAGACTGGTACTATTACAAACATCATGTGACATTTAGCTCCACAAATACTGATGCTAAAGCCAGATTATTTGTCAGTAATCAGAATTCTTCAAGACATGTTGGTCATGTGTCCCTCTTACAAAAATGTCAGTTTTGAACCAGAGAGAGCATGCTGCTACACTTTCCACCTTCATGTATCAAAGTTTTTGACTCCACATGTATGTTCAGACAGTAGAATAGAGATAACACGCATTACTATTACTCTGTGTTGTCCCTCTGCATCACAGAAGTCCAGCAGTCTTCGTGGTCTTTGGAGAACCAGGAGAACTAGATGGGGTAGTGAATAGTTGTCAACTGTACATCTCCAAGAACTTTGCTTACTGACCTCTTTTTTCTTCAGTCTTTACATATTTTATCTTTACATACACATTCACACTGTGGTTAACCGCAAGCAATCAGCTTGCATGTAATCTATATATATAATCTTTGCATATAAATAACTGTCCTCAGATCTCTTGAGCTCAGTCTGGTACTGTGGACACAGTGCAAGTTTTAACAGCACAAGTAGAAAGCTCTGGCTATTGACACGTGACACATAAGGGGAAAATCCCATGGAGGTTAATATATTGATGTAAAGGGAGCTATACAACTATTTTCAGGAGGAAAGTTTTGGGCAGATGTGAAGGAATAGCCTACTCAATCACAGAAGAAGCAGTAGCCATGAGACATTCTCATCTACCTAAGAAAGGTATGCAGCTTTTTGCATAGCTGTTTTTTAGACAGGTGAAAAAGTAGGCTAGACCAAATCAAAGACTTAACAATCAAGAGGAATAAATTCAAATTCAAGAGTAAGAGGTAGGGAAAGATAAAAATGTTCTTTTGTGGATGGTGCATGATAAGGGTAATAATGTGAATCAAATTCAAGGACAGGTCAGAAATTAATATATACAATTCATTTAACAAAAATAATTTGCCTAATTCATTTAACAAAGTAGGTGCATCATGAGTTCCATTTCTATTATTCATTGGGATATTCTCCCAAGTAGAAGAAGAATGCAATAGCCTTGATAGCAACTCACATCCACTCCAACAGGCAGAATACAGGCAACTTCCTGGAAAGGAGTTCTGAGCTCCAGATTAGCATACTTAGTAAACAGACAGAACTCTAAACTTCTTATTAAAAGACAAAGGAAATCCTAAAACCTCCCTTTGTCTACAATGATTAAACTGGAACACCAGTGTCTCTTTTGTCTCTACTGTGTACAAGATACTTCTGATCAGGAGATGCCATAACAAAACAACAAGCTCCCATATCTAGATCTTAAGATGGAGGAGTTACTATTCTTCTAGTGCAACATGAAGATTTCTACCTCTGTTTAATGCCATATTAAGAACGTCATATACAGAATATCAGACTGAATCTCCCTCTTACATCCTTCCTTCGTGAACTCTGCCAGGGCTTCAAGTACACCAAGAGTCTCTGGTTGCCCTGACCAGCCTCTAGTCTTCCTTCTCTGCAGCAAGTTTCACCCCATACATCTAAGAGAATAATTGCCTGTGTTTGAAGTCTGCTCTAATATGGTGATGCTGTCCAAGCTTCCATCACACATCTGTGAAAGCTGAGCGAAAGAGCAGGGAGAGGTCTCATCTGGGCCCTCCACTTGCTCTCTCTGGCTTGGGAGCTGCTATTAGCAGCTCCAAAGGTAGCTACACTGTGCAGTGCTAGCACTTCACTGGCCCTGCCTCTGACTTGCTATCTGGACTTACTGGTTTCACCTCTGACCTCTCTTGTTACAGTGGACTTAGCTGGTGATCCATGTAACTTTCACCACTTTGAATGTCAAGACCACAGACTATAGCAGACACTGTAAAATCCAGGAGCTGGTTTCAAAAGAGGTATTCTCAGTTCCTCAGTGATAGACAACCTCTATAATTTCAACAGGCAACAGCCACAGAATTTTTAAATACCCTATTAAAATGGCTTTCCTAGCTTGCACCTCTTTTGTTATAACTGCAGCTCATTACTCATCTTTTCTAGCACAGACATAGAGAACACGATTCCACTGTTCCTAACAGCAGAGCATTTCTTAAACATATTTGAAGACATATTAATTTCCTTCTGCATTTCCACATTCTGTTATTTAAGCTGTACAGTCAGAGTCCCTTCATCTGTCCTAATGAGCTATATTTTCTAAAGCTATGGTCACACTGATGTGTGATTTTTGTTCCTCTAAGGACTACAGATTCTGATTCAGATCAGGTCAATGGAGTGAGTTCCTAAGCTAAAAAACAGTGCATATGTCAGCTAATCTCAAGAAAGAAAAGGAATAAGATGTCACCTTGCATCCACTAATAGCATTTTGTCATCATTGCAGAGAATATCTAACTCAAAAAGTAACTTTAACACATAAATTGAAAAAAGACATCTCTGAAGGGTTCACTAAGAGGATTAAAATAAAACCTGGACTTTGTTGATGCATTTTACAAGACAGCCAAGTTGACAGGCTTAAAGCAAGCACAGAATTATCTGTTTCAGGACAAGAGTTTCATGAATTGTCTCATTTTTTTCAGCAGAAAGTCGTCTTCTGGAGAGGTTCTGCTCATATACTTTGCAGATCTGAGGCTGAATGGTATGCAAATCAAATAGCAGTCCATAGTTTAGCCCTTACTCGAACAATCAAAGCACCTCCTATGAAATACTGTCAATGGAATGTAGCTTCTACAAACAGAGCCAAGGGCAGAACATCACCTTTGAAGCCAGGACAAAAATTTTAACACAAGAGGTGGTCAGCAATATAGAGAACACATTAAACATGCTCTTCCTTACCACAGAGTTGAGAAAAACTAGGATGGCAATAGATGTCCTTCCCTTGATTGGAAGGGAACAGATGAGGGAAAGCACAGAGTAAGCTCACCATCAAAGTTTATTGTGAGGGAGACATCCTGATCCTGAGTTGTACAATAGAAGTGAAAAGTCTGTTTGGAAGGTATAGGAACTATCAATCACAGGCAGAATTATGAGGAAACTCAACCTTGTTCAGTACTGGCACTTCTCAACTTAGACTAACTGGGATTCAATCCTATGGATGATAGGAACTATTCTACTTAAATTGTAATGCCTAAAATAGAATTGTTTCCACAACTATTTAAGATAGATGAAAAAATATCTGAAGTTCTCTCACAAGTTTCTATGCAGTATGTAGAACTAAGTGAATTTTATAAGAAACACTGTAATGAAATACTTTTTTTAATTGACTTTTTTTTTTTTTTTTAATGTGAACTACCTTTCCAGTGACAATAAACAGCTTTCTTCTGATCTATAACAGTTTCTTCCTCAGTAGGATAGGCACGAATAGCAACATGTTGATAAAACCACACTGGGTTATTGAAGGTCACCTAAAAACGAAATAGAAGCATGGGGAAGACAAGATGGTTTTGGCAGGAAACCAACTGACAGGAACATGAATTAAATGTTTTTAGAAACCAAACAGTCACCAGTAAATATTGCAGTAGCATTTAATTAACTCACCCCAACACAGACACAATTACATCCACTACAAAAATGTAGAACATTATGCAGCATTCACCACAGAAACCAGGTCCTGAATTTTCACCTATCATCTAGTAGTTGAAAAGTCTGTCTAGACTAATTGAGTGAAGGCCATCCCATTCTTTGGGGCTGGGATGTTTCTGTTAATGTGTTTCTGTTGATTTATTTTTTTTGTATATTTTTACCTTCTCCCTTCCCTTCACTTCTATCTGCTCCTACTCACAAGGGCAGTGCAGGTAATTCTACCAGAAATGGGAAGGGTGCATAATGATTAAACCAAAGTAGCTGTTACGGACACAATGCCACGAGTCAGTACTTACATGACAAGGGGGACTAAACCTTAATTAGCCTCTGCCTCACTCCACAGAAATCCACACCTGCAGAGTGAAAGTAGACTGCACACTGCATCTTCTTCAAGTAACACAGGGTGTCAAGCAACTACCTACTGTCATCAGTCACAATTCGAAGTATTCCTCTCAGTCCCCAGTAATTTAACCCCCTAACCTCTCTGCTGTGCTAGCACAATTTTGTAAGGCAACACATTGAACTGGAACAAGGAATTGATTTGGCTTCCAACGAAATCAAAACACTGGGGAGAGGAAATGGGAAACAAGTGAAACTCCATAGGCTTGTATTGCCATTGCAGATAATGTACAGTTAATTGAAGTTTAAAAAGCCTTTTTAAAAAAAATATTAAATATTAAAATGGGAAGAACTATTTATTATCTATTTTTAATTATCTTAATTTTAGTAGAGTGGATTAAATTAAGCTGCTAGGCATTCTTTGTGCAGAACAGAGCATTCACATGAGGGGTTAATGCTGGCAAACTGCTGCATTTTAAATTCATACTCCAACGTATTTCACAATAGCTCCCTAGGGGAGACAAGCCCTTATTTCCTCTGAAGGGCTTGAAACATGATCTGAGGAATCCAAGGTCTTGTGTATATGAAAACATATAGGCACATTAAGGTGAATCAACTCAAAGTACTGAGCCAGACAGTGATCGAAAACCTCTTCACTTCTTAATCAGAGTAACTATATGGGGGTTAAACCCATTTTAATTTGTTGGCACCATTTCTTCAGGTGTTTCACCGGAACTTTCTTGAATATTTCTTTCTATGTAAATAGGAGAGAAGTTTTTGGGGCTGTTGCCTGAGTCAGAAGCTTTACCTTTGGGGAAACTGAATCTGAAACAATTGGAGGCTTCACAAGAGTCAGGGGAAGCTGTATGGGTGATTTTCAAAGAGAATTATGTTCATAACTGTGGGAACATATTTGCAGGAGGGTGGGAAAGGTAAGCAGTTTTCCCTGCCCTCAAAGTTCTCCTCTTTTGCAGTGTGCCCTTCCCCACCTCCTGGGTCTAGTCTAGCCTACTCTGCCTACTAAGTTGGGAAACCTTCTCTTAATTAACAAAATTCACAACATAGTTTGAACTTGAAAAAACATGTATAAAAAGATTTAGCAAACGGTATGGATTGAAGGATTCCACCAGCCAAAACTGCCCACTTACGTAAATGAAAAACGGAATGTCAAATCAATTAATGGGAAGATTTTTCTTATGTTTTTCAAAGTATGTTTTTCAAAAGACTGTCCTCACTGACAGATGCAGGAAAATCAAATTCTGAGGGCTTTGAAGTTTTTCTAAACATCTTAATTTTAGAGATAAATAGACCAATCATAGCAGCATGAATGCAAAGACTTACTGGTGTATATAAAAAAATTCTTATAACAAAAATAACTACTGTAAGAAATATGACTCCTCTAAGCTATGAGACATAATGGCAGTAAGATTTGTTTGTAATCAAACTATGCAAAAAGTCCAAAAGATAAACAATACTCTCTATATTTAGGCTTATAGCTTTAAAAAGAAGAGAACAGGGTACTTCCATGCTTAATGCACTAGTAAATAAAAGCCTCTATTTACAGAAGTATAGTTTCTCACAGATTGACTGAACAACCGAATTATCTCTCTCTATAAACTTCACTCTCAATCTTATGCCATTTTTTACTTCATGTAAAGAAAAAATATTTACAATAGAGCCATCAAGGCGTTATATGATTATAGATATTCTGAATTTGGAACCAAAAAAAGCAAAATGGTTATTTTTAGACATTCTGTCTGGTAATAACATACAGATGAGGATGGACTCATCTTTTATATATGCACAAACAGTCTGTAAGCTCATACGTTGAGAGGAAACTGGAACTAACTTCAGACCTAGTAAGGAGAAGGTTAGCAAAGGAAAGCATGATCTATAACCACCATCAGAAAACAAAACTAATTTCACTCCATCACTGCAGTTTATATACTAAAACATCACACTGATCTAATTCAACAATGTGATGCATGTGAGGGTCACAATACCTATGTAAAGCACCACCAGTCTGACATTTCCTTGTGTGGAAATATTTTCATCCTTATGAGTGTTTGATTATATCCTCAAAAAGCATAGTTTATGTAAAAAAATAATTTTATTACAACTTTGATATGAAAAAGTCATAGATAATAGGATTTAGGGATTATAAACCATGAATGACTGAAAGGCCTAGAGAGACATAAGGACATAAGGATCAAAGACCTTTGAAAAACATTAGTTTTTGCTTTGATTTATAGTTCAACATTACTAAACCTACATCAAATTTGATATATGAGGCTTGTAAATTGTTCAGTTTTACAGTTTTTCTGGTTTCCACAGTACAACTCATTTCACGTGCTTCTTCTTTGCCAATATTTTATTTGTTTTCTGTTATATCACTTAACTCAAACAAAACAAAAAACCTCATGAAAGAAATAATGTAGAATAGATAGACCATTTTCCTGCACTACTGCTTTCTCTAAAAACTATCTTGCTCAACGCTTACAGAAAGGGAGATGGAAAGAAAATGTCAACTGCAAGGCATCACACTTGTGGATGCAAAGGTAATGCTCACTAGTCATAAATAACATCTGAGGTTCTGATGCCAAGAGTGACAGAGGAAGTGCTTCCCTGTAATGGCATATCAATATGAAGCCACTTTTGATTAGGAATGAACACCTCCAAGAAGAAAAAAAATTATATAGGCAGCACTATTTACGTTAACATTCTCATAGCAACTGCTAATCATCTTGGTTCACTTGATACAGAAATAGGACAGCTGAAACTGAATAAAAAATGATTGAACTTAATATAGGACACCAAAAAGTGTTCAAGATACAAACTATTTTTAATTGAAACCAATCTTGGCCACATTTGAACACCAGATTTACATGAACAGCCTGTTGCAAATGTGTGATATCTGTCCTAGTAAACAAAACACCCACATTTCCAGCTGACCATGGAACATCAGATATTCTGTTGCCTTATACTATAAACACTCTGGATCTCTCTGTAAACAACCACGTTCATTAATTTGTCAATAAACTGGGTATATTAAAGTTTTTGCACTTATGCTCCTAAAACATAAGTGAAGTTGCATTGGTGAAAAATACTATTTTAGTCACTAGAGAAACACAATTTGAATCTCAGGCTGCAGATGTTATGCAAATGTGTTGCTTACATTTTTGTGAATGCTACTATAATAATATATTGCCTATAAAGATAGAGGGAAACACTGTTCAGAGGTAAGACTGAGCAAAAATTCCCAATAGTCAGTGAAATTCAAATGCTAGAGTAAAATTAGGAAAGAAGAAGAAGAAGAAAAAAGCAGTATCTCTACGTATTTCACTTACATCACAATTCTCCCAACTGGCAAACAAACTCCTCTGGAGTCTTCAGGAACTGATGCCAGCTATGGCTGTTGTGCAAAGAAGCTGGCAAATTATGCTCCAATGCCCCTAACTGAGAGCCTCTGAATTTCAGTTTGGTGAGGTAACTGTGAAAACTGACGTTTTATCAGCCCTCTGGGATCTTTCATCCAAAATTCACAACTTCTCCACCAACACCGCTACTGCTCTACACAAGAAAGTAGCATCATTTTATGGAACACCGCATGAAATCTGCCACCACCTGCCACAACAGTGAGAATGTCAACAATGCTTACATCTGTAATAACTTCACAATCTTTAAGTAGCCTTAGCAGAGAAGCTGGTAACTTCTATCTACTGATAATGGAGTAGGTAAAACTTGTGAATCTTAGTGGCAAAAAGATTTTCCACTGTCTTACAACTGCAGCAATGATAGAGTGTTTTGTACCTTAAATACAACTTTTTGCAGAAAGGCACTTCTTAGATTTAATAGGAAAAAACTGCAAAAATAGGTATTTTCTTCGGTATGTACTACAACACTCTTCAGCTTAGGTCACAGAAACACTGTTAATGTTGGTCCAATTCTGCTTTTTTTCACCTTTAATTAAAACTCATTCACCTTTAATTAAAATGTCTACACCTGTAATTACACTTGATTACAGTGTTAAGAATAAAGAGCAGGATATACAAGAGCCAAAATAGCTATATTAAAAACTCTACTATATTATTGCTATGACATCCACAGGGACAGCCTACAATTTTCTGCAGAACTGGATTTTTTGTTTTACTTTTAAGTACATTTAATACTATCAAAAAGGTGTAAAACACAATACCCGTCAGGAAATAACACCAATGTACACATCCAAATAAGGCAAATACCATACAAACAATAAAATTCTCCATTTTGCTACAAAGATTCATACAAGTGCTACTTTAAACTTCAGATTCTTAAACAGCAGGCTGGTTGTCTGAAAGGGAAGACCTCTGCCGTTCAAAACCAATTTGCTAAAATCTGTTTTAGACAATTGCACCGAGGTATTTAATTTTAGGGGGGAAAAATACCAGAAGTTCTCATGACATCACATCTCCAGTCTCTTTCCAGTTTAGTAATAGCTATCAATACAAACAAAAATCCAGGACAGTCAGATATGAAGCAAAAAGCAGGTACAAGCTCTTTGTCTAAGGGCTTCTGGCAGCTGGGCCTTAGAAAAGCTAGGAACACCTGCAGTACAGGTGAACTGAAGTCAGCACTATTTTCTAGGCTAGGAACAACCTTCCAAACTGCAATGTAATCTGTGTGGCAGATGAGGCATAAATGACCTGCTGTTTCCAGGAGGTGCTGTAGGTACTCTTCCAAGTGTTCTGCAATATGATTACCAAATTCCTCCATGCATTTCCCTACAAAGCAGCATTCTTTCCATTCACATGGTAATATCAATTCAGTGTTCTTAAACTTGCTTCCAGGGGCCATTGCCTAAAAGTTTTGGAGGTTCAAAGAAATTTTAGTTATCATGTCACATTTCTATACATTTTTGTTGTAAAAATAGAATTTAAGATTAAAGGCTCCTAGAAGACGTTAAGTTTTTTTGTTTTGGTTTGGTTTTAATTTTCTTAATTACTGGATACACTATTTTAAGCATCTATGGCCATAGTTTGCAAACATGTACACCTTGTCAGAAGCCAGAAGCTGTAACATTTTCATTACAACCATACAATAAGGAACCTATGATCACTGTCCCAAACATCTGCTGAGGATGCCTTCATTGTAATTTAACTTCACAGCAGTACTGTAAAACCTCTTTCCACATAGAAAGCCAAAGTAACCATTATCAAGAGTCCAATTCCACAGACACTTTAGCCTGACATCATGTGTGGGCTCCTGCTGAATAGGGCGGATTTCATCTGCCCCTTCTTATTCTTCCCAAGATCCAGCTCTGGAATGGGCACAGCCACCCACTAAACTGATGAGAAAACAGATCCAATGGAAAGATAATTCTTGGGGGAGGGAGTGATGGCTAAATCAGTTTTCTGCTCAACTGGATGTATGTTTGAATCAGTACAAAGGAAACAACAGAAATATAAATAAAGGAGAAATAGTTCCACTGTTTTTTTTCATTATTCTGAATAGATAAAACAATAGCAATCTTCATTAAAAACTATTGGTCTGCTCTCACTGGTTTTCCACCCCCTTACTATTTATTCCCTGTGTTACTAGGTTAAAAAATCTGCCAGTTCAGCTGCTCAGAGGACCACTCCCTAACTTGCATTATTCACAGCAATCTGGGTTAGTTTTAAGAGTTTAAATAGCCTCCAAGCAGATCAGCTGATGGATCTCAGTCAGCAGCAGACTTTGGAAGGAGGCTAGCAACAAGCAGGTGGGAGGAGGTGCTTCACTTTCTCAACACGTACAGATCTGTCCAATTGCCTAAAGCATTAACATAAATGTTTGACTGTGTCTTCCATGATGCTCTTACTGATTCTATCGATTAAAAAAGTCAGGCACAGACATAGTACTGGGTTGAAAAAATAAAAAGTGTGCAAGTGGAAATGCAGGCAGGGATCAGTGTGCCAACTCCCTGGTGTTAAGCAGACAACTGTCAACATAACTGGCAGTATGTTTGTACTTCCCACTACTAAGACTACCCATTTGGAAGCCTTCCCCTACCGGGAAGTTAATTACCAGAAAGCTTCTGAGATAACTGATCATGGCAGATCGCAAGCGGGACTCTTCTCACATCGTAACAATTTTAACTTAACTGCTACGACCAACCCTTTTATTTCAGCAATGTCCCATCTTAGGGACCTGAAGCAGGTACTGTTGGCACCTCTACAGACAGAAAGGTGAGAAGACTACTATCTATGCTACATATTAAATAATCCATTGCCAAGTACTTCATTGAAGTTGCCCCAGACGCAGTATTAACACTACTGGAGCAAAATATTTCAAGTTACAATTATTCTAATTCTAATTAGAATTATAATTATTCTATTCTCCCGCTCATAACGACATGGACCCTCAGGGCCTTGCCTTTCTCCCTGCTGCCCCTACCCCCCCCCACACCGCACCTCAGCCGCTTACAGACACACACATACACACACACACCACCCCTACCCCTACCCCGCACCTCAGCCGCTCTCCGCACCCCTGACCCGCAGCCCGGGCCCAAGGCAGGGCCACAGCCCCGCCGCCGCATCCCGCACCGCCGGCGGATGATCCCGCACCGCCGGCGGATGATCCCGCACCGCCGGGGCATCCCGCACCGCCGGGGCATCCCGCGCCGCCGCCCGCCCCGCCCGCGCAGGAGCCGTAGCCCCAGGCGGGGCCCCGGGCAGCCCCGGGGGCCGGTGTCAGACGCTCCCCAGCTGAGCTGTGTCCCAGACGGGAGCGGTGCGCAGCCCGGGACCGGCGGGCTGCGTGTGCGGGGCGGGCGGTGCGGATGCGCCTTGGCCGGACTCGACCCGCTTCGCTTCCTTCGCGGCTGCGGGCGCTCCCCGGTTCCGGAGGGCCGGGGAGGGGGGGGGATGGAAGGCGGCAGGTCCCGCAGCGCCCCTGGGAGCGCCCGCGGGCGGTGCCTGGAGCCCGTGGAGGTGCGGGAGGAGGAGCTGGGCTGCCAGCTGAAGAGCAGGGGCGAGGGAGCTGCGGGTGGGAGGCCAGTGTCCAGAGAGGGGAAGCAGGCTGGGAAGTGGTTAACACGCATCTTCTGTGACTGTTGTACAATCCCGCTCACCACCCGCTCCCCCTCTGATTCCTGCATTTGTAGCACCGTTCGCTTAGACTAAACCCCAACCATTGTCAACGTCCTTCACACCCAACACAGGCACCTTTAAAGGTGAGAGGGCATCAGCTGGCAGTGCATACCCCTGAGAGCTGGAAGTCTTTGCAGTGAAGTGCGGGAGACCGCACGCGTTCAGTCACTGCTTCCAGGCTCTGATAGAGGGTCCTGTGCAACCGGAATTCGTGATTTCTTGCAGGCATTAATTGATTACAGCAAGTTCTTGCTCTACTCGAATTACTTCTTAAACCATTCTTCACTTCGATCAAATGCTTACACTTAATTTCTAGAGATTTTTTAAAGTAGACTCAAATACTGGCTATAATGTGAGAAGACAAAGTAAACTGAGAAAGAAATTTGTATGCAGTATAATTAGAATTACAGCTACCCCTTTACTAACTAGAAATGCTGTCAGGAGTGACTGGATTACTTTAAAACAATGGCAGTAAATACAGCCCTCTTTTCCAAGACTTAGTTTTTTTTTTTTTCTTTTTTTTTCTTTTTTTTTTTTTTTGTTGTTTTGTTTTTGGCAGGAACACCTCATATCTCTGTTCAATCCACTTCTTACTTAAATAACCACAGAAGTATATCATGCCTAGAGGAGAATTTAGTGCATGTTGGGATTTGCATGTATTTCGTGGGAAAAAAAAAAAAAAAAAGTAGTGGAAAAGGGAGGAGAGTGAATGAGAAGTAGGTGCATTTACCTTCAGGACAAAGTTTCTCATTTTTTCACTTTGATTATGCAATTGAAGTTCTTCTTTTTTTCCACCTTTAAAAACAGTGCTTTGCCACTGATTCCACTGTCCCTTCAGCAAAAATCTGCTGTTTGTGTCAATACCAACTTCACAGGAGGGCAATAAACCAACTCTTCTTTACTTTTTAAGACATCCTCCCCTAAATAGTACCCACTCCTGCCCAAATACTCCCAACCCGTGTACCTATACTTACTTTGAAAACCAACCCCGAATTCTGTATAACAGCTAGGGCCCTTGGGCGCAAGTGCCACCCGTACATTAGTTAGAAAAAGGTGTTTATTCCTTTGAAAGCTCAGACGAGGGCCTTAACACAGGCATGGGTGTGGAGAGAAGGGAAGAGGAGCTCACACATGCAGTTCATGTTTTTTTTAACCTACCCGGAACACAGCATAACATGGGGAGCCATTTTTTTTATCTCCCTCTCCTTGGCACAGCAAGGAACTAGGGTTAAAGCTTCTCCACTCTTTAATGAGCTGATTTGATTTTTTGATATATTTTTTTTTTCTTGTAGAACACCCCTATTCCAGTGTCCTCCCCTCAGTGGCACTCCTGTGTCCAGCTGACATCTAGGTATCACATACACACCAGAGCAGGTCTATTCTGTGCGTGAGAAAGGACAGTCACTCTAAAGAAAACGCTGCCCACAACCTTGCTTTTGCTCTTCCCAAAGGTGGTGAAATGTGGGCCTGCTTCATTCTTTTGAGTATCTTCCCCTTTGGTTTTTGCATGTTGCTGCATATAACACCCTGAGCATGTTCAATGTTTGAATTTAATTTATGGTAAACAGAACACACTCACACTTCTCCCTGTACAAGTAGCAGAAGACAGGTTCTGTTAGAATAAAAGCATCTGGATGCAATAATCACTGAGTTAACAGCACTGCATCCACCACAGCTTATCGTGCAGTTTGGTACAGCAGGCTAAGTATGTGTTCTCCCACAGGGTTTTTGGCTGTACTTGCAATGTATGTCATTGCCTTTCAGCTCCCTCTTGCTCCCCAGTTCTGAATCTGTTTCTTGAAATTCACAACAGGTGAGAGTTACGAGTCTCGGACACACTCAGGGTCCTGCAAGCTTTGTGCAAACAGCCAGCTGTGTTGGCAGAGACACTGAAACGAGCACATGGCTCGAGGGGAAGAACTCAGCTGGTACCTGCTCTCATTAACAGCACCCAGCATATCAATCCTTACGTAGGTTCTGGCAAACGAGCCAGTGTGTGTTGTCTCCTTCCTTGAGATAGTGTCACGGCATGAACCTCAGATTCACAGGGGCAGGAGAAGGGCATAAATCTGGAGAAAATTAGTATAACTTGTTTCTCCTAATTTTTACTCCTCATTCTGCCATTACTATGCTCCTTTTTTTTGGAGCCATTTTAATTTTTGCTACATTTACTGAACACCTTAAAAACTTTCTAGACTCAAAATCTGTAAGTAAATAAATACATAAAGCACTCATCTGACAGCAAAAGACATAGACCTTAAAAACTTTGCTTTAGATGAATCAAATCCCCACACTTAGTTGTTTTAATTGCTTTTGACATCAGCTGCTCTAACAGCCATTACAACTATTAACTTCCTATGTTCCAGGTTGTGCCTGTACCTGGTTAGAACAGCTCATGGATAAGGCAGAAAAAGAGCAGCATTATACAACCAATGTGGATGAAATCCTGACTCTAGGGGTGGGACTGTCTCCTGGACAAGCCTTGATAGCCTCTCTGCCTCCCTCAGCTCAGCTGTTGGTAATTTAAGCAATCTGGAAAAGCAATCCAAGGTGTCAGCCACCGTTAGCTGCACTGCAGGGGCTTGGTGTGCCAGATCCTGGTCTGAACTGGACGGAGCACTTTGTAGCTGGCAGCAGGACACATGCAGAACAGCACTTCAGCACCCATGAGGGAAAATAAATCCAGAGCAGCTTTCTCAAAGCATTTCAGGGCAAGAAACTTATTCTCCAACCATGGTTACACTGTATGGTGAAGTAACTGTGCCTTTCTACAGCGATACATTTTTAATTATGAAAAACAGCTTCTTGCCATATACAGTGCAACCACCACAGTGGCATCTCAGTACTGAAGGCGAGTTGATGACAAACATAACAGCAACAAGTTTTCCTCCCTCTTCTTGCCAACGTGACACTTTAGATTTGCTACAGGGCAAAAGCCCTTAAGTGAATCCAGACCTTGGTAATCACCTCAGAGATGCAAGTCACTTGGCTGCACAGTCTGTCTCCAAAAGGACTCCAAGCAGAGCCTTCTGTGCATCGTGGTGTGGATCAGCTGTATCCTCCTCCCGAATGTTTCCTTCTCCCTTTGCATCAGATGAGGCCAACGCAGAGCCAGCATGAAAAGGCATGCCAAAAGTACAATGGATTAAAGATTTTCCAACAGGTATGCCTATATCAATAATAAACGTAAGGCCAAAAGTAATTAGAAGGAGTGACATTAGTATTTTAAATAGCACCAAAGAAATCTCATTACCAAACAAGAATTCCAAAAGTAATACTAACAAAGCTATTTGCCCTATCCATTTTCATGTAGTACCCAGAGGGTTTTTTTATGATTGTCATTTGGATGTATTTTTTCCATTCCCAGTTTTTGAGATGTGCAATTCACGCATCTTTATGTATGCAGAATACTAGTTAATCATGCTGACAAACTATCAGAAAATTCAGTTATAGAAATAGATGCAACTGTTTCCTGGCTGTTCCATTTCTGGAACAATAAAAAGGTACAGAAATGTACCTGGTTAGACCAACAGGAGACTGACTAGTAGGTTCCTGCAACAATACTTGTTCTTTACACTGACATGTTTAAAAATAAAATCTTCATTTTAGACAGTGTAATAGAACTTGATGCAGCAGGTTTTCCTGATTGAATCCTTCTTGGCTGTAGTCTGTGGTGAGTTGTGTTTCTTCTCCTTTCTCTTATTACCTGGTAACAAGCTATAGAATAAATATTTTAGAACACTACCCCATGTTTCTGTATATTGAGGGACGTAAAAAGTTCTATGAGATAGTGATTAAGGCTATGGCTTTTGAAGCAAGTCTATGTGATTGGAAGGAAAAAAATGCTGCATTAATTAAGGAACAAAAGAAGAACACTGGAGGAGAAAGGGTTCTGTACCTTGTCGCTCCTTTACTTCAGAGCCCATGTGCCACAGACAGCATTCAATTAAATAAGTCTTAGCAGTTAACAATGACAATACACAGAACACTACACAACATCACTCCTTTGGCTCAAAGTAATTCCAGTTTGTTACTGAACAGTTGCTATGCAAAATCTCCAACACAGCCGAAAACAATAACCTTCACACTCTACAGCTGAAAAGCCTAGTAACAAATTGGCAACAGAAATTTAGATTGCACATCCCTTATGTAGTTTTATTTCTTGTGCAGTTTGAAACAGCATCAGTATAACTTTGGTATTGATCTGAAAAGGCTTAGTTGGGAAAGCAGCTATTTGTCCAAGATAAGCTTTCTCTGAAATGGCATCAATTTCCAACGTTTCCAAACAAAATTTCTTTTGAAAATGTTCATGTTGCAGCACACCCAAGATACAGTTGTGTTCTTACAGGGATGTTAGTAACAGTAGTAATAACAAAATCACACCAAGAGATGATGAGGTACCATAGCAATGGTTGCAGGGAAAAGTCAGGGTAATTTCTAAAAGGAGTGCTCTGGGGAGATTAGCTTTTAGAGAACTGTCTATTGCCTGGCCTAGTCAAAGCCCTTCCAGTGGTCATATTTTTTCCCTCCTGAAGCAGAATATTATTTAGTTTTTACTGTAAGAACAATCATCCACTGGAACAACCTCCCCAGGGATACAGTAAAGTCCCTGTTGATGGAGGTTTTAAAGACACAGTTGGATAGGGTACCAGATGAGCTCCTCCAGGCTCCTTTTTGCAAAAACAAAGGTTGGACCAGATGATCTTTTGAGTTCCCTTCCAACCTGGGCTGTTCTAGGATTCTATGATCCCGGGGATACTGAGAGACTGAAAAGAGACATTTCTTTACTTGTGACCACCAACAAGAAAGCATTTATTGTCTGATCATTCCTTTTTAAATTAACTAGAATCAATCATTACCAGAAAGGCAAGATGCTGACTTGCTTGGATGGGATTTTTCAGGCCAGTTAGTGTGAGAGGGATGATAGGAAGCATAGAGTATAGAATACCAGAGGATCACATTAGGATAAAGAGGTTTTGTGAAGTCTTTTCACTTGCTGATTACCTCCATATGCATTTTTTATTAAATAGGCAATCACGTTAAAATGACACAGGTTGATTCAATGCCTCATGAATGCTACTATCAGTAGTATTAACATAGAGCAGATGTACTCACTCTGCAGCTAAGGAAAATCCCTCTTCTTCCCCACTTAAAAGCTTAATTACCATTAACATATTTCTAAAGAAAACCCTGATCTTCTAGAAACCCTACATGCAGCACTGTAACCTTCTATTTGTGTGTGTGTATATATCTTTCTCTATATATGTATTTTTAGATGTTAGCCATCTTTTATTTACCAAAACAACTAGACCTAGGACCTGTACATTTGCTTTTCTTCCCCCCGCTTTTTTTTGTCTCTCCAAAGTACCGTGCCAAAAGGTGATATGCCTTTAGAAAATGAGCACCAAATGCACAGAAAAAAAAAAAAGTTTCAGATACATTAAGAACACATTTCAGAAATAAAACCTAGCTTCCTCTTGACCAGTGAGTTTGGTGTGAAGGGGAAGCATGTGTGGACAGAACAGCTGAGAAGAGACTTAACTGGCTCAAACCAGTGGTGAAATAATCCAGGTGACAGCGGGGCATAAAACTGCACTTCTCAGGATATTGGGAGGCTAACAGGATCTCAAGGTATAGTGTGAAAAGGATCTGAGGAAGACAGAAAGGGGTAGGGAATGAAAAATTCTCTTTCCCAAACAGCTAAAAGGTATTTTCTCTTTCTGGTATGCATCCTTGTACCTCCCATGCAGACATTTTATAGGCTTGTTGACACTTACAGGGAAATAGCTCTACTCCTCTGACACAAAAATCTGTCACCAGAAACCCCTTTCACACACATTTCCTGCTGCAAATAAGCCTGATGCAGAGTCTAGCATAGCAAGCCTCTGCACACTGCCATGGCACCGATAAAAGCACCAAAGGGTAACTTTCATACCAGACATTTATACTTTGGAAGCATTTGTTGTAGAGATTGTAAGGCATCCTTTAGGGGTCAGGTAGTCCATGTTAATATAGACTTTCAAAGCTGATGTAAGTCCTACTCATATTTCTGCTAATACATAGAACATTTTAATAAATATGATAGGCACAGACAGGATTTTTACAACCATTAATCTATCTTCACTGTCAAACACCGCAGCTGCTTTATCCACAGCAAAAACCTTTTAGCAAGGTTCTGTAGCTCAGTCTGTTGCCCCAAAGGACCTTGTTCTTCAGCTATAGCTGGAAGGTCAGGTTTGCCTTTCAGGATTCCAGGCAGCAACTTTTTTTTTTTTTAAGTTTACTCCTCTTTTATATCAGCTGCTTTTTCTCTGTGGGAAAGATACTATCTTCTTGACATGCAAAAGTCCATACTGCACATCAGTGCATGGAGAATGGAATCAAAGGCTAGTATCAGAAATGATGTATTTGATCCAACCCACTATTTATATCCCCAGTAGTCATGCAAACCTTGGACATTATACAGTAGGGCACACTGCCTCCATGTGGCAGAATATGCTTCAGACATTCTTTTTTCTTGCATTTCACACAATTTTGTGTGTCACTATGAATTCTGGAAATAGTTTTGGAAGCAGAAGGAATAAAAGCCATACATTATTTCAGTGAGAAAGGGCAATATGGGGAGGAAAAAAATGAATGAATCATACCGATAACAGTGTTTTTTGCACAAATACTCACCAGGAACACACAGTAAAATACAAAGTCTATATATATATATATGTATATATATGCATATATATATAAAAAGAATGCTTTCTCAAATGTTTATTACACCATGAAAGAAGACTAATTGAAAAAAATTAACATCCTGAACTTGATCAAAAGGAACTGATTGCTCTTCAGACCTAATAGCTAAAAGCAGGATTGAAAGAGCAGTTTTGAAAAGTTACATAAAACTGTATCACATTCTTTTTTCCAGTTCCTAACTGGTTTGACTCAAACTTGACTAGATCGTAAAAGCTGCTTTAGCATTAGACCAGCTATCTGACTCAAGTAGCACTAACACTGTGTTAGGGATATAGGGTTTTTGCATTACTAAAATGGAAATACTTTGTAAAAATTGTGTATTTTCTTCCACACCACACTTATCCCCACACCCAAAGCCCCAGCCTCCACCTGCTTTACCAATGTTGTCAGACACTAGACCTAAAGAAGATAAAAAATAAAAGACAATTATTGTTTTGCCCGTTTGTGTCTTTACCAGCTGACCACAAGTGCATTCCACCTCACTGTGAACAAGGTATTCATGTGACATTTCCAGACTGGAAAGAAGTGACATGCTATGGCTTGAAAGGATTTAATAAATCACCAGTGCCATCATATTTGGGATTCCCCTGCTTTGGTTAAGATGTATTATGACTCCTACTACTGGAGTATGGGGATGGCTGGGTAAAAGCTCTTCAGGAAGGGCAAGGAGGGCAGAAGAAAAGGGGGTGTCCTCTACAACAGTGACTAGCTGGAGTCTGTGGAGCTCCGCCTGGGCACGGAGGAGTAATCGAGCAAAACCTTATGGGTCAGGGTTAAAGGGAAGAGAGGGGCAGGAGATGTCATAGTGGGGGTCTGCTACCGGCCACCAGACCAGGATGCCCAAGCAATGGGGCCCTCTACAGGCAAATAGGAGCAGCTTCGCCGTCACCAGGCCCTGGTCCTCATGAGGGATTTCAACTACCCTGACATCTGCTGGAAGGACAACACAGCAAAGCATCAGCAATCCCGTAAGTTCATGGAGTGCATTGATGACAACTTCCTCCTCCAAATGGTAGAGGAACCAAGAAAAGGTGCTATGCTGGACCTTGTTCTCACCAACAAGAGATGGGCTGGTTGGTGATGTAAAAGGGAGAGGAGGCTGCAGTGACCATGACATGGTCAAATTCAGGATCCTTAGGGCAGCAAGGAAGGAGCGAAGCAAGCTCATTACCCTTGATTTCAAGAGAGCAGATTTTGGTCTCTTCAAGCATCTGCTTGGTAGGGTACTGTGGGACAAAGCCCTGGAGGAGAGGGGAACGCAGGAAAGCTGGTCCATATTCAAGGATCACTTCCTCCATGCCCAGGAGCTATGTGTCCCAACAAAGGGGAAGGTAGGCAGGAGAGCTAGGAGGCCTGTGTGGATGAGCAAGGTGCTCCTGCACACAGCTGAATGTAAAAACAAGGCATACAGAGTGGAAGCAGGGACAGGTATCCTGGGGGGTGTACAAACAAGTTGTCAGAGAAGCAAGGGATGGGGTAAGGAAGGCCAAAGCACAGACAGAATTTGACATGGCCAGGGATGTTAAGAACGACAAGAAAAGTTTCTACAGGTATGTCAGCAGTAAGAGGAAGACAAGGGAAAATGTGGGCCCACTTCAGAAAGAAGCTGGAGACCTGGCCATGCAGGACATACAGAAGGCTGAGGTATTCAATGACTACTTTGCCTTAGTCTTCACTGGCAAAGGCTCTGGTCACACCACTCAAGTTAGAGAAGGTAAAGGCATTGACTGTGAAAAGAGGGATCTCCCCACTGTAGAATAGGAGGTTTATGACCATCTGAAGGACCTGAAGGTGCACAAGCCCATGGGACCTGACACGATTCATCCACGGCTCCTGAAGGAACTGGCTGATGGAGTTGCAGAGTCTCTGTCCATCATATCTGAAAAGTCTTTGCAGGTCTGGCAAAGTTCCCACTGACTGGAAAAGGGGAAAGATAACTCCCATTTTCAAGAAGGGAAAAAGGAAGACCCAGGGAACTATAGACCAGTCAGTCTCACCTCTGTGCCTGGCAAGGTCATGGAGAAGATCTTCCTGAAGGCTCTGCTGAGGCACATGGAAAACCATTTGTGACAGCCAACATGGCTTCACCAAGGGCAAATCCTGCTTGACTAATTTGGTGGCCCCCTACAATGGGGTCATGGCCTTGGTGGACGAAGGAAGAGCAACCGACATCATCTAACTGGATCTGTGCAAAGCTTTTCACACTGTCCTGCATGACATCCTGGTATCAAAACTGAACAGTACCAGTTAGATTGATGGACCACTCGCTGGGTAAGGAACTGGCTGGGTGGTCACACTAAAAGAAGTGTGACCAACAGTTTGATGTCCAGATGGAAACCTGTGACCAGTGGTGTTCCCTGAGGGTCAGTATTTAACATCTTTGTCAGCGACATGGACAGTGGCATTCAGTGCAGCCTCAGCAAGTCTGCTGACAACATCAAAGTGTGTGGTGAGGTCGACACGCTGGAGGCAAGGGAGGCAACGCAGAGGGACCTTGACGGGCTTAAGAAGTGAGCTCATGCAAACTGCATGAAGTCCAACAAGGCCAAGTGCAAGGTCGGGCACCTGGGTCAGGGCAATCCCAAGCACAAATACAGGCTGAGTGGAGAATGGATCAAAAACAGTCCAGAGGAGGACTTGGGGGTGATGGTGGACAAGAAGCTCAACATGAGCCAGCAATATGCGTTTGCAGCCCAGAAAGCCAATCACCTCCTGGGCTGCATCAAAAGAAGCGTGACCAGGGAGGTGATTCTCCCCTTTACTTGGCTCTCATGAGACCCCACCTGGAGTACTGCGTCCAATTCTGGAGCTCCCAAGGACATAGAGCTCATGGAGAAAGTCCATAGGAGAGCCATGAAAATGATCTGAGGGCTGGAGCAGCTCTCTTATGAGGACAGGCTGAGAGTGTTTGGGCTGTTCAGCCTGGAGAAGAAAAAGCTCTAGGCAGATTTAATAGTGGCCTTCCAGTACCCGGAGGGGCCTACAGGAAAGTTGGGGAGGGACTTTTAATGAGGGCTTGTAGTGAGAGGACAAGGTGTAATGGCCTTAAACTGGAAGAGGGGAGGATGAAGTTAGACATTAGGAAGAGATTCTTTAGTGTGAAGGTGGTGAGACACTGTGGATGCCCCATCCCTGGCAGTCCTCAAGACCAGGCTGGACAGGACTTTGAGCAACCTGATCTGGTGGGGGATGTCCCTGCGCATGCAGGAGGGTTGGAACTAGATGATCTCTAAGGTCTCTTTCAACTCTAACCCTTCTATAATTCTGTGATTCTATTCTGATGCTTCTGTCAAATCTCAGTTTTACCACACAAAATACACAGTGCAAGGGGGTGCTAAATTTATGGTGAGTTCTTTTTTCTTTTTGTAAGACAGTGCAAGGTCTAGAGACAGCATGAGAATCTCAAGATTAGGGTGTTATGCCAATTTTAGCTTACATTTAATTGCATAAACATTTTCCCATCTTTGTTTGGTATCCAGCAAACAATCCTATTAGGAATTTTCCAAACATCTGTGTGTTTTTGTCTCTAAGTGCTGTCCATTTAAAAACTTTTCCAAGTATAAATTAGTAGCTATACATCTGTTGTTGTTGCTCTGTTTGCACCTGTGGCTGTCCTGACTGCTGCTGGGTTGGCTGTGCCTGGGGCTGCAAGACATCAGTCTGAGGCACTGACCTCCATGTCAGAGGATGCTGTTCTGTTATCTGGTTCCCTAGAGGAGCAATGGAGTTCACCAAGGTGGTCAGGTTTATAAAATGGGCCACAGACTGAGGATTGGCTGCCTCTGGCTGCGGCTGGATCTGAATGTCATTTTGGCGGTTGTGCAGCATGGCGGAACCACTGACAGTGTCAAATGTCACGGTGAGAATTGAGTTGTCCAGCTGCAACTGGCGCTCAGGTGCAGTCAGGTGGCCCACAGCCACTGGCTGGAGGTTTGTGAATTGGGGTCCAGCTGTCGTCGTAATGGGGGTAACAGTGATATTTGTCAGCCCGACAGAACTGGAAGGGACGGTGACATTTGGGTCACCAAGGGTCACCACCACCTGAGGAAAAACAGAAAGGTAACCTCAATCTTAGATCTTGCAGCTGACTGCCAAATATCAAGCATTAAGAAAGATCACCTAAGTGCTGATGGGCTCGCACGTTGCTACTGCCAGCAAGAGAAGTCACACACACAGAGGGGAACACAGAAAGCTTGGAACAGAACAACTTCCAAGCATAGAAATATGAAGGGAATTGGAGGGAGGCATATGCAACACTGAAAACAAGCAGCTGAACTAACTTTAATCCTTCTAGTCACAGCTTCAGCCAGCAGTGGTATCTGCCAAACAAGGAGAGGGTATCGCCAAAGGAAACGAAAACACGAGGAGCTTACTGGTCCAATGCCTTGTTTTTTTAAAGTCTCTATTAATCTTCATACTACCACCATTTGTCAAATTAGCCCTAAATGTTCCGATCACTCTTCTGTGTTAGCTATTAGGGAAAAAAGAAGGGTTATCCCTCCAAGTAAGGCCTGCTGCCCATCACCCTGCTACTGGAGCTCACCTGCTGGATACTGTGTACAGCTGAATTAGTCTCATCGCCAGCATTCCCTGTGAATTCACCTTCCTTCTCTGTGTATTCACTGAAGGCAGGGTCCTCAGGCACTTGAGCTTCCTCCTCCTCACCTGACTTCTGTTTTCGTTTCTGGACTCGTTTAGGAGCTTTCACATTCTGTTTCCCTTCTGGTAATTCACCCTGTTCCAAGGCTAATTCCGGCTGGAGCAACACATTTCCAAACAAAACATCAAGTCATTTCACCTAGTCAAGTTCCAAGAAAGAGAATATCACCTGTATTTGGTTTACTGTTGATTCTCAAATGAAGAAACAAACTTGAGCAAAACCTGATTTCAAGGAATGAGACCTCACCCTGTAATTCCTGTGTTATACAAGAACACAGATCAACAGCTTGTGTTTGCTTATACACGTTCATCTGGGGCTGACTCTCTAAAAAAAGCACATTCCCTGCCCATCAGCCTACACTTGGGTACAATATGTACCAAAAAAGTGATGTCCCCACCTCACCCCCTTCCATTGGCCTGGAGCCCAGCTGCTACCAGAATTCTGCAATGGCCATTTTACCTGAACAATCCCAATTGAGGAGGCATCAATGGTAGTCGTCTCTGGCAATGGCTCTAACTCACCAATTGTCACTGAAATTATCTGTGAACAAAGAGGTATCAGCTGGTGAAGGACAGCAGTGCATACCACAGCCAAACAAAAAACCATTGCCCTAATAAACCGTGTCACAAAGCAAACATGATGTAAGCTAATATTTTACACATTTCACTTAACACAAGGGAATTCACCATGGCTTTTTAAAAAATAACTTTTTGGCATGTAATATTTTCCTTCTTTTTGAAAGCCAGCAAAGTTTAAAGACAACAACAGAAGAATATGTTTATTTTAATATTTTAGACAGAACACAAACCCCTGGGAAGCGATGAATACTATGGAAGAGAAACAATGTGTTTGAAAAAAAGTCTTCTATTTATAAATCTGTCAACCGTGTCCTACTCCATTATTTTCAACTGAATCTATACATCTCAGCTTGTCAAAGAACAGAGACAAATGGCCCTCTGGATTGCAGAGATGTAGCTGCATTTTAATAAAATAATCAATAAACAAAGCTTTTTGTTGACTTCCTTCCTATTCATGATAAAAAAATGTTCACAGCAAAGCAATACTAATGATAAATAGGTAGTAAAAAAACCCCAAAACCCTCAAAGGGAATGGACAAGCCTTAGTCAACCTAAACAAGAAACACTGAGGAGGAACACAATAGCTATTCAGAAATGTAGACCACAATAAAAACCATGTTGGGGTCAGACAAAGCATCCCTCTAATCCAGATTGTCTGCAGTCAGCATTCACCTTTAATACTAAGAATAATTTTGTATCATCAGCAGATGCGGCCATCACCTCTCTATTCACCACTGCTTTCAGATCACTTCTGAATACAGCAAACACAATGGGAAAAAAAATGAATTATACTCAAATAATGGAAACATGAAAAAAAAATATATACTTAAGCTGAGGCAGAAAAAGGGATTTAAATAATCAAGACAACTTAACTTTTAGGTACTGACAATCAGATGTGTTTACAACTGAAACTTAACATAATGAAAGGGCTGACTCACTTAAGTGCATGTTTAACAGACACTTCCTAAAATTGGCCCCAAAAGAACAGAAAAAAAGAGAGGGGAAAAAAAAAAAACGTAACTCCTTTCAAGTCACTGAAGGCTGTAAGTTCTCTTTACAAAAAGAAAAAAAAAATAGTAATAGTTAAAAAAAACCCTAAACCACCCCACAGTCTACCTGCCAAATTAACTCACCTCTGGATGTTTACGTCTCATATGTCGACTCATGGATGCTCTGGTAGAAACCTTTGTCCCACACAGCTGACAGCTTTGGGCTTCCACCTTATCATGAGTGAGCTGGATGTGCTTCTGTAGCATGTAATCAGTGACATACTTCTTATCACAAACTGAACATGTCCACTGTTTTCCTACTGGTGGCAGATGGAAGGAAATGCTGTTAGGGATAGCCCCCAAAGATGAGTATCGTATTGTCAGCATCTCAACAAGAAGAACAATTTTATGTTGGTAACATGACAATTAACACTAGTTCCAAGACTGGCAGCCTAGCAAGCCTAGGAACAAAATTAAGATACTGTCTTTGGATACTGTTTTTTAGAGAATTTACCTGTATGAATCAACTTATGAGTTTCCATTGTATTTCGCTCACTAAATGTCTTGCCACAGAGCTCACACATGAAATCTTTGATTCCTGCATGAAGAGCACATTTAGCATCAGAGTGAAAACAGTCTAAGGTATCTAGGACAATTCCAAGTCTCATATTACTAAAAAAATTAAATAAATAAACAACTAAACAGGAAGAAGAAGCCCAGATTCACTAGCTAATTTTATCTAAGCCATGCCACTATATCTGGTAGAAAACAAATCCAAGATAAATTGATGTGGGAGGCATCTTTTGTACTCCTTTAGAGACATCACCTGTGTGTCTTTTGTAATGCTTCAGCATGTTGACTTTCTGTGCAAATTTTCGGTGGCATTCCTTGCATTCATACTCTTTAATCCCTTTGTGAAGCTTCATGTGGTGACGAAGAGCATGTTTTGTCTTCATCCCTGTGAGAGAAAAGGTACAGCATGACAGTTAGTCCATTGCTTCCACCTTTAGAGGAAAACTCAGGATGATCATGTTGTTAGCCAAGAGCTCTAGGATTATATTTGTATATTTTTAATTGTTGCGATTATTATTTTAATTCCAGTCAAAAGCTCTGGAAAACATCTCGGTAACCACTCAGTAACCAGTAACCACTGAAGCAGAAGCAAGACAGCAGAGACAAGCAAAGACAAAACATCATTATAATTGTCAGACTGACTTAATGCCTTCCCCTAAAATACCAGCTCAGCTTTGTTCAAGTTATAATGCAAACAATTGAAAAAGTTGTAGTAACTTTGATTCTTCAGGCTCTTACAGACAGAAATTACTCTATTTCTTAAGTCTGAAAACAGCATAGAATGAAAAAAATTAACTTGTATTCATTCTTGTGCTGCAAATGCACTGGAACTCATTCAGGCAAACACTCCTCAATCTGACAGAAGCAAGTTTTATTAAAATCACTTTTGTCTTTCAGGCCATGAAACTAAATTGTATAAAATTATGGTAGTTTATGTATCCAAAAGGCTCCTGATTAATACAGTTTCTATCTCTCAAAAAATGCAGGATTTACAGTACCAAGGACCTTCCCAATATTCTAAGAACGGAAGTAATTATAATTCAGATATTCACCTGCTATTTTAGTATCAGAATTACTGGAAAACAAGTCATTAGACATACCTTTGCCACACTCTGCACACAAGTATTCTCGGATATTATCATGGACTCGCATATGTTCTTTTAACATGTCTTTTCTAGCAAATGATTTGCCACATTGCTCACAAGCATGACTTTTTACACCTTAAAAATAAATTTAAAAGACAACATAAACAAAAAAAATGTTAATGAAGAATGCGCTTCTCCTAAAACCTGACTAAACTGGTGAATTAGAGGGCAACAGTCCACATGTGTTGTCAACCACATTTTTCATGCATATTGTAGCCCAATCTAAATTAGAAGACTCTGGAGAGAGAGAAAAGCTGGCTTTTTGTGTGAGATCTAAAAAAAAAAAAAAAAAAAAAGATAAAGCCTGAGGTAGGAAAATACTGAATAGCATGAAGTAATAATGAGCTGTTAAAAATGATTTTGCAATAGCAGTTTTCAGCCTGGGTAATGGTGAGAAGGTGGCATGGATAAGAATTCGGGGTAGAACAGAATACAGAATTGGGATTTTTAGAAGCTGAATCCTGCATCATATTAACCAGGAATCTGGATTGTATGCCTAGACCAAATATCTTTGTTAATACTACTTGCTTTAGAAAACTGGTTTACCCTAGAAGCATAAATATAACATTTATCATATTGTAACTTCCAGTAAAAACCGTAACTTATTTCCTCCTGAGAGGCAGGCACTGAAAACAGAAATTTCTTTGTAATACTGATAATAATAAAGAAACACAACATTTTTACCTGTGTGTATAAGCTTGTGTCTTTCCAGATTTCCTATACTGTTAAAAATCCTTCCACAGATTTCACATGGATGGATGTATCTGAAACCAGAGACCAAAAACCTTCATTCTTTTCTTGAGACAGAGGTGGATTTCAGGCATCTCTGTCAGTAACTGTATTTCATTTAGTAATACTATAAGAATTCCTTGAAATATAAATGCATTTTTAAAATTACCCTTAAGAATCCTGTAAGTTCACTGCAAGCTTGGAGCAGTCTGGTACTGCTATATCCTCAAATCAAAATTTTTGAAAATATTTACAAAAATCATAGATTTATGCTTTACAGAGCCCAAACTGAAAGGCTGTTGACTGATCACCTGTATGAAGCGAATCCTTAGTGATACATATTTCAAGCTTGTAATAAACATTTTAACACCCGATACACAGTTTCAGGTATTTTAGTTACAGCCCAATTCTCTAAAAGCATCAGGTGGCAGAGCCACTGTAACTTCAAAAAGACAGCTCCTCTTATCAGTCCAACACATCATCTTACTTCTGCACATTAGGATCAGGCAGGTTCTCCCGATGAATGACCATGTGGGCATGGTAAGTTGCCTTCAAGGCAAAACGTCGGTTACAAATGCTACAGCCGTAGCCTTTCTCCTTGTGGACGTCCATTATGTGCTTCAGGTACTCCTTCCCTCTGCCAAAAGTCAACTGTGGAATGAACCAATAGTGAATGAAAGGGGGAAAAAAGTTCTCAGGAACAGCAGTGATCTAGTAATACATGACCAGGATCTAGAGCAAGAGCTAGCAGAAGTAACCTGTATATCACTAGCTGAAAAAGAACTGTGAAAGCTGGATTTCGGCCTGAACCTCTTTGGCCATTACAAGCACACTGCTACAGGACATCAGATAACTCACTTGGAGAACTGGCTTCAGATGGCATCTCTGCTTCTTATACTGCACAAGTAGAGGAACAAGTGTCCACGTGGAGACCAGAGATGAATGGCATTCCCTAGGGGTTGATACTGGGATTGGTGCTGTTTAACATCTTTGTTGGCGACATGGATGGTTTTGAGTGCATCCTCAGCAAATGTGCTGATGACACCAAGCTGTGTGGTGTAGCCAACACACTGGAGTGAAGAGATGCCATCCACAGGGACACTGACAGGCTTGAGAGGTGGGCATGTGCAAACTGCATGAAGTTCAATAAGGCCAAGTGCAAGGTTCTGCACGTGGGTTGGGGCAATCCCAAGCACAAATACAGGCTGGGTGGAGAATTACTTGAGAATATCCCTGAAGAGAAGGACTTGGGAGTGCTGGTTGATGAGAAACTCAGCATGAGCTGTCAATGTGCAACTGCAGCCTAGAAAGCCAATCATGTCCTGGGCTGCATCACAAGAAGCATGGCCAGCAGGTCAAGGGAGGTGATTCTTCCTTTCTACTCTGCTCTCCTGACCTCCCACCTGGAGTATTGTGTCCAGTTCTGGAGTCCTCAAAACAAGAGGGACACGGAGCTGTTAGAACGAGTCCAGAGAAAGGCCACAAAAATGATCAGAGCGCCTCTCCTACGAAGAAAGGCTGAGAGACTTTGGGTTGTTCAGCCTGGAGAAGAGAAGGCTCCAGTAAGGCCTTACAGTGGCCTTCCAGTACCTGAGGGGTCCTGCAGAAAAGCTGGGGACGGACTTCTTGCATGGGTATGTAGTGATAGGACAAGGGGGAATGGTTTCAAATTGAAAAAGGGTAGATTTAGATGAGATATTAGGAAGAAATTCTTTACTGTGAGGGTGGTGAGACACTGGCATGGGTTGCCCAGGGAGGTTGTGGATGCCCACTCACTGTAAGTGTTCAAGGACAGGTTGGATGGGGCTTTGAGCAACCTGGTCTGGTGGGAGGTGTCCCTGCCCATGCAGGGGGGTTGCAACTAGATGATCCTTAAGGTTCCTGCCAACCCAAACCATTCTGCAATTCTATGACCTCCAATCATTTGTGCGCTGAGAAACAGCATTGAAGAGAATCATGCCCAACCTCCATTAGCTGTCAAAGCAAGGATGCCACAGATGGAGAAAATGTCTTTCAGGTTCTAGGGGTACGGTAAACTCTAGTCTGCATAGTAAGCTTTGGTACTATCTCCAGAAGAGTTTGTATTTCTAGGCATTGCAGGGCAGTGATTCTAGCTCAGCTCCTGGAGGTACTACCACTACAATAGACAAGACAGAAGCTCCACTACTTAGGTCCCTTGGCTAAGTAACCCTGCACACACATATATGCTCTGATATATCAGGGCAAAGTGCCGTAATGAAATGTGTTTTGTTCTGTTCCAATTGCTTAACCTGTTGGGGTATTTCTGACAGCACTGCACAGCTTGGTCAAGGTATACTTTGGGATGAGAAAAAAAAAAACAACAAAGGGAAATATGAATAAATATGTCACTAAGATTCATTTGTATGTTGTTTTCCCTTAGGACTGCATGAACAGATATTTTCAGCCAAAAAAAGCCTCCCCATCTCATCACAGGTAACACTCTTTTTCCACAGCTGTTGCTTTATACAACTTGCTACTTCACAAACACCTGTAAAAGCGCAAAGAAGCCCAGCTTCCAAAAGGAGCTTTCTAATTCCAAAGGCACGACTGCCCGCATTTGGAGCAATACAGTTTGATACAGTTTACGTACTCATTAAGAATGGGATTAAAATGACCACATTGAGAGCAAACACGATTGCCCACACCTGTCCCAGTACAGGGTGCCTGCCCAGTAAGGGCACAGAATCCAGCTGAGCCTTAAGAACCCCATTCTACCCTTTTTACTTCTTTGCAAAATGGTAAAAGCCATGCAGTGAGAGGTTCAAAAAGTCTTCCTCTTTCAGCTGACACCTAAGTACATTCCAGTCACACTGAACAGAAGCAGCAGTCTTAGTCCTCCAAACTGGATATACACTAGAGGACCATCTGATCTCATAAAAATTAAATCAATTTGTGGACTATATCGTTCAGAAATGCTATAGTGACATTAATTTGCACAGAATTAAAAGGTAATGTAAGATTTAGAAGTTCCTTCATTGTTTCTTCCTACAGTTTTGCTTGCTTGCTTACTGCCTTGCACACAGGTATTCGTATTTTTCTTTTTCAGTGTCCAGCATTCACAATACACACCACCACCTAAAGTCTTATGGAATAGCATCACTTCATAGATTAGACATAACCAGCACTGCAGAGGAGAGGAGACCTATGGACTGGCCTTCTCTTCCTGAATCCTTAACAATTTAAAATTCTGAATGATTTATAGACAACTCCGCTCTTTTGCCCCCATCCCAAAACAAATTAATTTAAAAGTATTTAAAGCTACCTGGCACCTTTTGCAGCTATACTTGTGAGGCTCAGAATCTGCACTTCCATCAGAGTTGTCATCATTTTCCTCTGACGAGATTCCAATTTTACCAATGAACTCTTCCCTCTGGTGATCATCCATTAGTGCTATGTCCTGTGTAAGGTGGGAAAGAATATTCTGTTTTAACAGATTAAACTTGTATTTCAAAATGTCACATCCAGTCAGCTTTTGTTGCCATACAGACTGCCTTGTGTTAGTAAGTGCTGTAACACTATTTATTTAAAATTCCCTACCGCTTCATTCAATTCAGGTAAACAACGTTCCTCTGTCCATGACTAAACAAGGAACATTGTTCATCCAAACAGATAATACTCCTTTTTTGTGTGTGTAAAAGGAACTTTGATGTGAACAGAGACTCAATTGGTACAGTATTACATCCATCTTTATGATGGATGATCACATCACCACTGAGTGATACAATTCCTTTCAATTCAATTCCTTACAATTCAGTGTTAACCTAGTTAGGTCAAAATAATCTGTGTCTAATTAAGCGCTATTAATAGGATTGTTTTTGTGATTTGGAATATCTTGGCAACAGCAAGTGAGGAACTCAACACACAGGCAGTTATGCTGGCATATGCAAGAGAATCACAATCACTGTCATGGAAAGGGCAGGAACAATTAGTTTTCTCATGTTGTTGGGTTTTTTTTGGTGTTTGTTTTTGTTTGGTTTTGTTGTTGCGGGTTTTTTTTATGGAAAGAGGATGACTCTTCTTTCTCAGCCCAACCAAACTACAGCTGGAACAACACATCTGTTTGCAGCCTTTCCCTTAAGTTATCCTCCCTGCTTTACACTGAGCAACTTCTGTGATTCACCCAAGGTCACAGGTGTTTTTTCCATAATTTTCAGAAGAGTGTTCTGCAGCAGTAGCTCAAATAACTTTAAATACGATAGTCCACATAGTCTGTAGCAATCCAGATGTGAAAACATAGAGCCATGAATGAATCAGAGCACAATCCATGTTAGGCTGCTGTAGAAACATCACTACACAGGGTATATAATCACTGCTGTGTTGCCAGTATGAACATGTGGCCATAACCTGTCTCAATACAGGTATTGATATGTTTAATAATGTCTGCTAAGTAACATGCTTTTTCTAATAAATTCTTAACACAATACCTTAAAATGGACATGAATATGATCTCTCAACACATCCACCCTGAAAAATTTACGTCCACAGATTTCACAAGTGTATTTCTTGTCTCCATGTGTTAAAAGGTGTTTGTTCATATTGCTCCTGCATGAAAATACCTAAATGAAAAGAAGAAGGAAAAGTTTTTTAATTATGTCCAGCTGCAGTACAATTCTTTGCAAGTTATCCAATGGACTACACAGAACATATTTACTGTCCTATATTATTTATTCTGGCCAGAAGGAGCTCCTGTTATGCAGCCAGCAGACCACCTCAGAAACTGCTGGCATGGCAAGATACATGCATGTAGTTCCAATGAAATGACTGAAATAGGCTGTTCATGAGAGGTGGACTTCAAAAAAAGCTGCAGCAGAATTATATAGGGAAAATTTGGAAACATTTAAATCTTTTAAATCAGGAATGTTGCATCTATCTATAATAAGACATTCTCACAAAATCTGCCTTCACTGATATGTAACATATTAAAAGAATCAGAAACAAAGGCATACACCCCAACTTAAGAGCCACTTGAGCGTACTTTGCACCATGAGTAATTAAACATTTATAAAAGCAACTTCAGATCATGAGTATTAAATACCCAAATGCAACAGTGCCATGACTACACGATGAATTCACTTGGAATTCTAATAGAAAATGTTTCCCAATGCACAGTCAACTCCAGCTGTTTACATTCTGGCAGAAAAACTTCACTAAATAATATAAAGCCATGGGATTGCACTGACAGACACAGTGGCCACATTACACTCCACATTGTGCTGCAAATCCTGGCAGTCTGAACTTCCATTTTATTCTTATCTTTGCCTTAACAATTCCCAGCATCCATGGCAACAGTGGGCTTGGATATTTAATGGAGATAAGGCAATTTACAGAGTAACATCTTGTTTAGGTGACAGGGCTTGATGGTAACCAACCACATGCATGTCTGAGTTGCGAGGTCATCTGCCTTGGTACATATCTCAATGCAAGCCATTTACCTTAACCTTTTGGCAGGCTGTGTGCCTATTCAAGTAGGCTGCTATTGTGGTTTCACACACACACATGGTAGCTTGTTATGCCACAGTTACTCATCTGGAGGCTCAGGGCTGGGGTGCACAGTGCCCCTGGAGTGTCCTTGGAGCTACAATGCAGAACTTGACATGGCACACGCTGACAAAGGCACCCACCTTCCCACACACAGGGCATCCTGAAGGCTCCTTCTTGTAGCGAACCATGTTTTCTGTGCTGTGCTCAAAGTCTTCTCTTTTCACACGCCTCACCCCTTAACAGAACAGTCCCCATCAAAAAAAAACAAAAGAAAAGAAAACAAATAAACCATGGTTTTCTACTTCAATCTGTGTGCCCTTTCAGGTGAATACTGTAAAGAAGGGTGAAACACTGGGAAGAATGCGGAATTTAATTGCTAGCAAAAGGATATTTTCTAAGGATAATTTCTAAATTAAAACAGTTTCCAAAAACATAAAAGCAGTCTTCTGAAGTGATGTATTGTGGCCCAGTGGTTATTACACCAACATTTATTGTCAACACTGGGAAACAGATGGATCCAGGAGACCTTGGCACTTTGATCAACTATCTGGCCCAGACACCCCCCTCTCACAATCTTTAAGGAGAGAGAACCAGCATCCTGTTTAACGTTCAGTGATGATTTCAGACCTTTCCCTGCTACTTTCAGGAGGGAAGAGGACTGCTAGAGTTTTATGACAGCTGAACGTGAGATGCCTTGCCATTGCCATTCCACCCCTTGTCCTCTAGGTGTCATCTCATTCATGGCACAACGGTCTGGATCACAAGAGCAGCCAGTGGCAGTCAGCTGTGCCCGAAGCACCACAGACAACAATCTGGCTGCTTTTTTAAAAATCACTTTTGGTCTTATAATCTAGATCACCAGAGGAATTTTAATATATACTTCAGCAATCTACCATCACCCAAGTTTTTCCAGAGTCCTTGAGTACCTATAACATCCTTAGGTGTTTGAGATTTTGAACTGTAAATTCTGACAATCTTATTTTCATATATTCTCAAGATTCTGAAAGACAATATCACACAGCATTCCATTTAAACTATATTTACACAGTAGTCACTTTCAATTGTGTATTGCAAGTTAACTCTGCTCTCAAATTTTCAAGTCATCATGCTTTTTTTTTTTTTAAAGAAATAATACAATTCAAAGAAACAAAAAGATATAATTTAAAATCAGGTGGTCTAAACTACTGCATAATAAGCCAATCAATGTTCACGTGACTGTTAGTAGTACTGGATCCAATCACGTGGAAAAAAAATAATAAAAAAATAATAAAAAGGTAGGTGCACCTCCTAGGAAGTCCATAGAATTAGACAACTCCCCTCCAGGATCCATTACTATTATTTTTAATACATGTCACATTTTGCTGAAACCTCCTACTCCAGATCAGGTAACTGACCAGAAAAGACAAACAAGCAGCTACCATCCAGAAGAATAATTTCCTTCATCTTCCCACCTCTACTGTTGTTTGAAGAGAAATAATTAGGTTAATCTGTTGTCCACTTACCTTCCAAGTGTCGCCTTTGATGGTCTAGCATGACGTCCTTCCGATAGAACATCTTATTGCAGATTTCACAAGCAAACTTCTTATCTCCATGCTTTTTTTTGTGTTTTGAAAGATTACTGTTTGTAGAAAAGAATCTGAAACACATCTCACACTGGAATGTCTTGTCATCTGTAAGCAAGAGAAACCATGCAGCTCTTTACAGATGAAAAGAAGTTTTGTAGGATAGGTGGTTCTTTTGTTAGACCTGAGTTTTAACAAACAATCCATCATTATATGGATTATATTTGCTGCCTGTGAGGTTAAATATCACTGGAATGCACTGGAGGACATTTCTTCAAAGGCAATAAATATACATGATGATAAGCTGAACTTATCCAGCACTGTAAATTCCTCACATGGGCTGTTCCCATATGGTTTAGCATACATCAAAATTAGGTTTGGAGTGGATTCTCTTACAGTTGGTTCAAGTTTTGAATGTTAGTAAAATCACTGCCCATACAGCAACATGGCACGACACGAACAGATGTGCCTAAGCACCACAATACTTCTGCTGGCACTGGCTCCTAATCCCAGCCAGTACAGAATACTCCAGAAGAAAGAATAAAATTGGAAAAAACAGACCATTACATGATAACAGGCCTACAGGGAATTTGTTCCCTGTTATTCAGTAGTTGAGACTTTTGTTGAAAAATGAAAATACAGTCCTGCAGATGGAATCTGCCAATGCTACAGCGATCACAAAGAAGTAACTGATGCGTTAAAGAGTAGAGCAAAAACTGCTGCTCATTTTGGTAAGAGTCCACTCAGAGAAAATGAGCTGCTGTCTTTGAATAAACGATACTGAGGTTACTTGGCATTAGCTGCCATTCTTAATGAGTTTTTATACAAGCTGTACCCTCTGAAAGGAAAAACCTACTTTGAATGGTGCTGTAAGGGGCAATTACCCAGGTGATTCTGGACTGACACTTGCTATGGGTCCATAAAAGCAATCAGGATGTCATTTTCTAAGCATGAGATCACTCAGCATAAAGAATATGAGCAACCACAATAGATGGCTGTGGGAGAAATGGACACATTTCTAGACACATGGTTCTAGTGATATCAAGAAAGAAACACCTAGAGAGACTACTGCAAATACCAAGAAAGCATGAGAAAGGAGAAGAAAACTGTAATCCCAGAAAACTCCGAACTATCAAAAGTACTGGCCCCCTTTCCAGTTTCTGTACTTCAGAGAAATGAGGTGAAACTTTGTTTCAGGAAAGAAAGTTAAAGACAGATGATGAGAAGGTATGTGAACATACAAATTAAAACGAGGGAGGATATTAGAGAGGTGAGCAGGAAATACTAAAAAAAGCAATACATAAGTAGCTGTGTTGCTCTGCAGATTACTGGCTATATTTTTCTTATCATAGCAAGAGTTTTTTTGATGGGAGCAGGGAAGGAGAGGGGCAGGCTGCTTGTGATTATGACAAAAATCTAAATGACTACTCTCCCTTTATAGTTACGCTGAGATGGACTTGGGACATGCCCACAAAATCAAGTAGAGATTAGAGGAAGCAGAACAGTTAGCCACTCTCACCTGTTCTGCAGTTGTGGAATTCCAATGCACTCTCTATCCGAAAGGCCTTTTCACATGTGGTACACTTGTATCTGTACTCACTGTCAACCTGAGGATTGCAAACAATAGGTTTTTAAGAAGGGAAAATGAAAAATCACATCTGACAAAGAAATTCCAAATTATTTTTCTCTTTTCTGTCTTTTCTGAGTTTTCTTCCTTCAACGGGATAAGTAAATACACATTGTCACATGCACACAGATGCACAGTCTACTTTTTTTTTTAACAGAACTCAGATGTAGGAAACTGGATGGCAGGATGCTATAGCACCAGAATTTTGTAAGTCTTCCTAGTAAGCCCTGGTCCAACACAAAGACAGAATTTTTGAGAAGCAAGATGTAAACTGACTCATCCTCCATGTCCAGAATAGACATCAGCAATCTGAGAGCTGAAAACCTTGATGCTGAGCAGCAATGGAAATATTCATTGATAAGGCCCCACTACTGGTATGTTGACTATATGGCAGCAGCACTGAAAGGCCCTCATCCACAGGCATGGTGGTGCTACTGTAAGCACTGTAGGTTTACAGATGTGTGCATAGTCCTTAATGACACAGCCTTTACCCCAAGAGTTCACACACTAAATGACCCTATAGGTGGGGATAAATCATGTCGTATCATAAAATGGTTTGGTTTGGAAGGGACCTTAAAGGTCATCTAGTTCCAACACCTCCCACTGGACCATGTTTCTCAAGGCCCCAACCAGCCTGGCCTTGAAGACTTTCAGGGATGGGGCATCCACAACTCCTCTGGGCAACCTGTGCCAGTGTCACACCACCCTCACACTAGAACTTCTTCCTAATGTCTAACCTAAATCTAACCTTTTTCGGTTTAAAACCATTACTCCATATCCTATCACTACATGCCCTTATAAAAAGTCCCTGCCCAGCTTTCTTGTAGCCCCTCTTCCGAACGAGACAGGAGAAGCAAAAAAGACTGGAACAATCCTATTTAGTACCATAAATTGAAGTCAGATCTCACCTCTAGATCATGCAATTCCAGCTAACTCCAGCTTGTCTTGCCATAAATGATGCCCAAAACCAACTTTCAGTAGGAAATTCAGACACAAAAAAGGACTTGTATGCTCAAAAGCATGTTCACAACTTTGCAAATTCATGAACTGTTCTAACAGAAGATGTTACCTCCTCCCATCAGTCTTGTCTCACTTACTCACTCGTATATCTGCTCAAACATAACTGAGCCCAACTCCCCAGCTAGCACCTGGAAGCTCGTGGTACGTTTTCACCTAACCTCAGAAAGAGTGACATTAGTCATTTACACTCACTTCGTTCCTGCTGTGCTTGTATGAAACATGCTGCTTCAAGCTCTCTTTACGGCTAAACAGCTTTGAGCATTCCTCACATTTAAATAGTTTGTCACCTGAAGGAATCAATCAAAACAAAATTTAAAAAAGTAAGTAGTTATCAGGATAATAATAAAGTCTAGGCAGTACAGGGGAAACCAAAGCAACTGCAAACAACCAGCCTAGTGATGAGAAGCCTTAGTAATCGCAGAGATCCAAACAGCAGATTTTAACCTTTTCTAACAATTTTGGCAACAATTCTGTTTGGTTCCCCCACCCTTATTCAGCAACTATTTTGCATGGAATCGTTAGAAGTCAGTCACAAATCCCTGGAATGGTGGATCACAAACTCCTGAAACTGCAGATCACATGCTAAAAAGCCCTCAAGCTGACTTTACACAGTAATTATATCCACGTGCCTGTGAAAGCAGGGGGTGATAGATATGCATATATTTAAAGGGAAGAATAGTTTTGGAAAAACCCGCACATCCTTGGCCCCCATTTAAAATATGTACCTAAATTAAAAATTTAAACACTCTCATTTCAACTTTCAACTATTATCTTCTCATGCTTTGGTCTGCATTACTAAAATAGTTTCCTAGAGTGAGTTAAAAATAAAATTTAAAAAAGGAAAAAAAGAAAAAAGAGCTCTTTTAATATTTTTTACCCGAACATCTAAAAATAACCTAGTTCTTTTACTCAAAGGTGGAATCAGTGGGAGAAAATCAATAGGCAAGTGAGGCAAAAGTAAACCCACCATGAGAACGGATGTGCCTGCTGAGGTTGCTGCTGTTCTGGAAGATCTTACTGCAGATACTGCATTGATAGACTCGCTTGTGCTCCCCAAGTTGTTTTATCAGCTTCCGCCGTATACCATGTCTACTGGAGAGAATTAAACTTCTTTTGAGGGACATGGTGTTTTGGTGATGAGCAAACCTACTGGATTAGAGACAGAAAGGCAGGGACTGAAAGGTATCCCACAGGTTGCAAGAAAGAGTCCCATCAGCTGGCAAAAGCTAGAGGAGTGTTACGCTCAGCTCCTGGCAGGAGAGGGAGGCCTGGAGCTTCCTCGTTGCCAAGGTACCCTTCTGGCCTCCCCCTGGAAGCAGCAGATGTCAGAGCACAGTTCACTCTAGATTATCTTTACCCAGACAAAAGAGGAAAAAAAAGCAGCAGCCACCAGCCTCAGAGATTCTCCTCGAAGGCCCCTCAGGGGAACATAAAGGATCAGTTCTGTGTTTACTTGGAAAACATTAGCACTCCTTCAGCTTAGAAAGCTTAGCAGTTCACATGCAAAAGGTGAATTACAATAAGAGGGCAGCAGGGCACCAATAAGTTGCTCTATTTCCTACCAGAACCACCTGACAAAATGCATTTTGGGTCTGCTAAGGATTTCAATACATAGCATAACTAGCTAATGTCAAAAGATCAAGTGCTTTACTATACGAAAAAAAATCCAAAAATCCAAAAAGCCAATTTTACGGACAGAAAAAGACACAAAAGAATATAAATTAAGCAAGTAAGAGTCTCCCTGAGGTTCCGTTATACTAAAATTCTCCCTTCCCACTGCTCTAAATCTGAAGTGTCACATGCACAAATCAACATGAAGCCATTAATGAGCTAAGATGACAAGCAGGACTCAATAATAACAGTTATCAGAATGTTTTTGAGTACAAATCTCTGCCTGTTTTATCATCAACATTCAATAGGAGTAATACTTCACTTTGCATCTGCAGGGGTCTTTTGGAATCACACTGATTAAAAGCAGAAACACGATGGAAAATTAAATTCTCATGGTTTATGCTCCAAAATTCTGCCACAAATATCTCATCACCTGCGCACTGTCCTCCAGTGCACAAGCCATCTTTGTGGCATTCAAGGCCAGCTCTCACAGCAGCAGCAGCATCACACGATTTTATGTTAATGAAAAAGAGTATCTGTGGGCCCAGAAGTTAAGCAGAGCTGTTAAATGCTACATAATCTTAATTAAGCCTAAAAGGTAACTGCATGCCAGAGCACTTACGTTGTCACTGAACTGATGCTATTTGTGGTGCTAGGCATCTTTCCTATCACCAAATCTGTAATTCTCTCTTCTGCAGCTGCAGGCAGGGCTACCTCTTCTGGTGGGACCTCAATTACAACCTCAGCTACGCGTTCCGCTGCAAACACATACAAAAATACAGTGTTAATGTGACAATGAGAAATTAAACTTCAAATGCAGGGATTTGCTTTTGTAATGAGATGCGACACCCATCGTATTATTTGTCCACAACAAATAATGGACTGCAAGCAAATAGGCAGCACCTGCAAGATGGAAAAAGTGGCTACTGCCTGACAAGTAAGATGTAGGCAAGTTCTCTTACGGAAGTGTAATTTCTTACCTTTCCAACCTACAACTAAGGGGTCAGTTGACTACACATCATGAAATTTCCTACAAGAACTTCCCATAAAGGAAGGTAAGGCCCTGGACAAGGCCCATTTCACAAATAAAACTCGAGGTAGATTGAGAGGGAGGATGCTTCCTCTCCTGTTCCTTCTTGCAGAAAACTAGACAGGTCTCTCATAACCACTATCCTGTGTTTCTCTGGACCTCTCTAGTATTAAAACTGTGACAGGAGAATGCAGGTAATCTAAGTGTAGGTGCTGCAACACTTAGTGTAGACAAGGACCTCAGAGATAATTAACAAAGTCTGTAAATTGTCTGCCTTAGTGACCTAACTGAAAACCTTAATCTTGCCCCAGTGCTACATTTTAGGGCTGTCTGAGAAGGCATCAATACAGACTTAGGAGGGAATATGTGCGTAGCATTTTTTTTAAGTTTTGTTTTACCTGCAGAATCTTTCACTTCAACAACAACAAGAGGTGTTTCTGCTTTTGCTGCTTTGGGCTTTCTTCCCCGCCTGGCCTTCCTCCTTGAGTCTGTACTGGCACTGGCTGCGTCACAAACCACTGGCTGATCCAGAAGGGAATCCTCTGCTGCTTTCTCTGCAGCAGCCTCATTTGGGCTGGTTTCGGGGGCACCTTTAGCTTGTTCCAGGTGACTCAGCAAGTGCTCTGGGTGGACAGGAAAGAACAAGGGACTAAGGAGGAAAGAAATTGCCATGAAATACTCAAAGACATATATCCGGGTCAACCTCACTTAGCAGGGACTCGCTTAAAATTATTTCAAAAGCAGTTACAATACCTTCTTAAATAAAAACATAGTCTACTAAACATTTAAATGATTACTCACCGGGACTGGATTTTTGAAGAGATTTGTTAGATATCACTGAAAAAAGGTTATGTCCCCTGATAATGGGCACATTTTTCAAAATACCCAAGTGATTTAGCAGCCTAAGTCCCCTTTTAAAAAATAATTGGCCAGACCTCTTAAATATTCTAAGTTCTTTTGAAAACAGCATAAAATAGCTGCAAATTAAGCGCAAGAAAAAATGTTTCATTACCTTTACGAAATCTGTGCCATAAATACCACAGAGACAATATCACTAAGTATAAGCTGGCATCACTGAATTTTTACACTGCTCCTGCAGTTCCCTATCCTTGACATTCCCAACATTCACAACATCATCTAGGCAACAGTTTTATTTCCTCTAGATTCAACATCAAAGTTGTTTGCCCAGAGGCTCATCACTGCCATACCCAAAATATCACTGTCTTCCCTTCCCTGCTACCCTTTTTATTAAAGGAACACAAAATTTAAAACCTTTATCTTACTGCATCACAGATAGGTTATGGCTTAACAATGTCATGCTCTGGAAGAGAATTGTCCTGATGCTTCTCAAGTACTCTCTCATGCATTTCTAGCACTTCTTACCTGTCAATAGCTGAGGCTCCTGAAAAACAGATGCACACACTTTACATGTCCACTGGCTGGACTCTGCTTCTGCAGCTCCACTGTCTTCTGGTGTGTTCTCTAAATTACAACACAAATAGATACTGAAAACCTTTGAAATGGGAAGGTGGTAAATACCTGCAACTCTGTTCATCTTGAAATAACTCCTTGAGTATCACATGTTATGATTTAAGCAGTAAGAGGCCCATAGGGGCAGCTGTGACCACTTCAGCATTTTTCAAATATGAACACCTGAAATATCAGAACAGATGAGAAGTCAAAACAGAAACTAAATTTTGCCAGAACATCAGTGCTCTTCTGAAGTTGAGGGTCCTTTCACTACTTTCTAAAGAACTGTGATTATGAAAGGTACAATATAAAGGAATGCTTAGCACTTTTAAAACCAGGCTTATGAGTGCTTTTTTGGCTCAGCTAAGAACAGAAGCAGAAGACCCCTTGCTCTCTGTGAGGAGTATTGCAAAGTAAGAATATTTGGATTAACATGAAGATAAGGAAAAGCTGGTTTTGAGCAGTTCTATTAATTAGATGTTCTATGAAACAACTATATTCATGTTTTAATTAACATATCAGCTCACACCAGATACAGAAAATAAAGAAGAAATTAGGGGAAAAACAGGCCTGGAATTAAAAAAGGAAAACCTAACAAAACAAACAAAAAAATTGCTTACTCTGTTCATAGCCCATTGTCTTTTAGGCCTTGGATGATACATCTGAATTTGTCATGAGGATCTGGACCGGTTTGGAGATTTTTTTGGGGGGTACAAAGTTGAACATTGCACAGTCTACAAGACTTGCCAAGAGGAGGGGGAAGTCACTGAAATTAGGCTAAGTGAATGGCAGTAGAGGAGATTCAAACTGTTCCTCAGTTTCTGCCACAGATTTCCTCTATGATTGTTAGCAAGTCAGTTAATCTCTCTCTGCCTGAGGACTGCATCTGTAATGGCATGATACACTTACTTCCTCCTTTTCACTGCTGACTCTTAAACCAAAATAGAAGATTCTCTGAAGAAAGAGGTTGTTATCTGTTTAAATTATGTTTAATGTTCTGCATCAGAGAGTTGTGATCTCATTCATGCTGTAATGAATATATAAAAAAGAACTAGACAATTCAGCAACAGAAATTCCTTCTTCAAAGGCTACACAAAGACCTTCTTATCTTGAGAGCTCTGTCCAGGAGGCCAAAATCAGCAAACTTAATCCCCAAGATTCTGCATTACCTTTTTTTTTTTTAAAAAAAAACCCCCACAACCAACCAAAAACAAACAAACAAAAACAACCCCCAACAACAACAACAACACACCCCAAAACAAAACAAAATGAACCAGAATGGTAAGGAACATGTAAGCTACTGTATCTGTCTCATAAAATTGTAGGCTAGTAAAAATGAAAAAGCACTATCTGCAAAGTCTGCCTTGGAAAATTGTCCCTGACTCTGGGCTTCTCTTGCTCCTTAGCTGCCTCGTGCAGTAAACATAGAAACCATAGCTGTGCACTGGTTTGCCAGAAGGAGTCAGGTCCTATTTAGGTCCCCACTTTTTCAGGCATCCAGGGCAGCTGCAGTGCAACCCAGTTTACTTGGAAGCACAGACCTGCCAGATGGCAACAGCTTTGTATGACTTGAGGCAAACAGTCAGAATCAAGAGCGGTATATTTTGGTTTGGAAACACCAAAACACTACCTCAGTGGGAACACTTTAGGGTTCCCAAAGTATAATAGGCAGCATTTTCTTTCTATCGAAGTTGGACTTTCAGATAGTAGGATGAAGAATGTAGGAGGGGCTGTTCAAATTCTTCACAGTTCTTCCCCCCCACCCCAGAAAATCACTTATGCCAAACTGAAATAAAACTCACCAGTCACATTTACTATCACATTTTAGCTGTGACAGTATCCAAATTAAATGAATGGATCTTCCGAAGAATAATTCTGTACACATCTGCAAGAACTCTCCTCCTCTTGGTTACTTTTAATAGGCAAAATTTAGCAAAACAACCTTTTCAAAGAACAGACCCAGAATGGTTGTCTTTTGATCCTGATCTCCATACTACTCTGAGTTTACTTTTAGACATCGCAATTTGTGTTAAGTGCATTCTTAATGTCATTGTTCCACTTATCAGAGATTACAGGGGGCTGGGGGAGGGGGGCATTGCTTAAGTTCCTATGACCTTCCTCAGCCATATGCTCTTTGCCAAGAGTATCTGTACTGCTTATAAGTTGATCTAAATTTGAGTTCCTGTAATCAAGTACAGTTTGAACACTAGTAGGCTTCTAGTATGATTGTAATTTGGCTATGGCCATTGTTCTTGTCCTGAGAGCAGCACTGCTCTTAGATTCTCTCACAGTCTCATGTTGTCTTCTAGAACCTGACCATTTGACTTTGCAGAGAGTCTGAAGATCTTCTTTGGAATTGCCCCCACCCCAACACTAACCACCTCCAAAATCAGAAGCAGTTGTGGTTTTCATGAAAATCATCTGCCTAAAGGTTTATCAGCCCCTCTGTCACTTTTTAGCCTGCATGTTTTTAAAACACTGTAATTCTGCATACCTGCTGGATCTGCTGCTGATATGCTGGATTTCTTTGTTTTTTTATGGAGGAACACAGCAGATGAAGGCTTTGAAGAGATCTTCCCCTCTTTATCAGATTCCATCACTACCAAGCACACATCTGTGAAGAAAAATAATCAGTTGCTTTTCTTTACTTTCCAGACCCTTTGATTTTTTTGCTCTGTGCTGAGGGCAGTAACCAAAGCCAGAAAGTTTTGCCCTATAGCAGGCCTGCAAAAAATATTTTAATGTAAAATCTTATCCAGGACATTCTTATGTCTGAATCTCAAACAATCAATGTGCCTTTCATATGCTGCAGTGTGTAGTGAAAGTGCTGAACAGAGAAAGCAGGACACACCTGAACAGTATTTTTAAGTACCCATATGCACACAAAAATGCATCAACAGGTTAAACTAAAGAGGAAAAAGATGAAACCTCTCATTAATACCAAATGGAAACATCTTAAAATTCAGAACCTTGTTAACCATGTTGATTCAGCTGTGACACTTCAGACTGTGCTTATCATCAAGATCAGCCACACAGGATGCTGATAGTAATGGCCTCCCCAAGCCATTTGTCATCCCAAATGATACTCAGAAAAGCAGTAATACCATTGAGTACTCAGTATCAGAAAAAAAATGCCCTTTCAATTCTCAAGGATCATGCCTTTTAGCTGTAGAAATGCAAAAGCAGAAGAAAACGAAGGGGCGGAGAACAAAAGACTTCTGGTTGTTTCAGATTCTAAAATGTCTGCTGCCTTTCTTTGCCAACTGCACAAGCAACCATGTAGAACAGCAGTTCACTCTTGAGCTTATCTTATTCTAGTTGGTCCCATGCAAGGCTGCATTAGATAAATAGGGGTTTTCTGAGTAAAACCCAAACATTTCCACTACAACTGAAAAATAAGTCCTTCCTTAGCAAATCTGCATACATGCTTAGACTCACACTGACACTTTGCTCCCTTTGCTCTTCCGCCCAGAAATGTTTTTGATGCAGCCACCAGTTCTTTAGGTAAGAACTATTTACCTAGTTTGTTCACTCTGAAGAGGCTCAATCACCAACTAGGCCATCCGCTTTCAAAAACTCAGATGTATCATGGTGACGAACATGTGCTTTCTTCTTGCAGGGCAACCAGGTATGCAGGTTAGCCTGACTCTAAAAGCTAACAAACTCAGGGTCAGAGTCTATTTGGTACACAGCACTGCCAACTACAACAGCAGGGGACTATCAGACCCTATCAGAAGTGGGCCCTTAGAAAGGAAAAAAGGCCCCCACACATACCATTGGCAATACTAGTGACCTGCTTCAGCACTGGCTTTTCCATTTTTTTGGCGTAAAAAGCTGCATACCACACTCGCAGCTCAGTTCCTGGTGGGATGTCCCGGGAGGTGGTGAAGTAAATATCATTGTCATGCTGGAAGGCAGTTAGGTTTTGATGCTCATATTCAGTGGCTGGTCGTACCATCATCATCCAGTTGCAATCATCTTCATTCGAGGTGTCAAAATATACCAGGGGCCCATCCTTCTGGAACACCTGCCAAGCAAAGCATGCATATAATAAAACCCTAACAGATAATATCAACTCAATATTAACGTTTACTTTCTGCTTTTGCAATGGCTACCATTGAGTACCACCAGTCAAAGAAAGCCTTGGCACTTACATCAAGCATGTTTTAAGTATCAGTTACATCTTCAGGTGAGTTAGTCTGAGACAAACTACCAGGGCCAGGATGGGAACAAACTGAACTTCTGTCCTAAAAATTCTTGCTATAGCCACTGGTTTCTCACAAAACTTGAATGACTGAATACAGGAAAATGGAGGGGGATCCTAACAGCATGCTGTGAAACACCCATCAGCCTAAGTCACATTTCTACATCTTTACTTCTGAGTTACGTATTACTGAAAATGTAAGACTGAATTTAATTTTTACTGTACATTTTTCCTCCCAAAACTTGTCAAGAAGAATAAACCAAATGAAAGAGAGAAGAAAAATGTTTATTCTGCATGTTCCATATACCCTAATGCATTTGTCACTCATTAAACAAATACAATCAAATTGAAGAGACTCATTAAAAAACTGAAATGAACTGCCATAGTCATTGTCCCTCTTGTAGCATCACATACAGAAGGTGAAACAGAAGCAGTTTTGCTGTCTGTATCCTAGCCCTATCTCCTACAAGGGTGTTCACTTCAAATATGCAGAATGAGCCCTTAGTTTGATTCTTCTATACCCTGCTTGTTTAGGTAGTCTGTTATAGGGCATGCCTAAAAGATGTCCCAAATAACTGGTCCCCTCCCCATTTTTTCCACAGCGATAGATAGCATAAAATCATTATGGGTTAAACTGACTCTACCCTTGCTTTTCACGTGCTGTGTCTCACCTTCAGCGGAAAAACTGATTCTTTTTCCAGCTTGACAACTCTCTTGGATTCAAATGGGCCAAACTGGGTACGTTTCACTAGCTGAGTCAGAGCGAATACTCCTTCAGTCCCATCTTCCAATTGTCTTATCTCCAAATTAGAAGGTAGAGATGACCTACGAATTGAAGAGACAATTGAGAAAAAACCCACACAATTACACATGGGACAAAACTGCAGGAATCCTTGGAAGAAAGAATTCAGCATCTATTTCTCTAATCTCCAGTTAAAGAAACCTTTTTTTTCTGATTTCTATGAGGATTTATAAATAAAGAGAACAACTACCAGCAGTGGAAGAGGGCTAAGTCAGTGATTACTTGAGAGGTCCAGGGACCTGACAGGCTGCCCCTGACAGGGTGCTGACAGAGCAGTCCAATGCCATAGTGAGATGACTATAGTCTTGGAAAGATCATGGGCATCAAGAGGTGTCTGATGACTGGGAGAAAGATAAATGTTGCATTCATGTTCAAACAAGGCCAAGAGGATGATAAAAGAAACTACAGGTTGGTTGGCCTCACTTCAGACCCCGGGAAAATCATAGAACAAGGCTTTCTGGGAGGCATTTATGGTCACATGAGATGAAGGTGACTGGAAACAATCACCATGGATTAAGGGCAACTCATGCCTTCCAGGATAAAATGACCAGGTTTATGGATAAAGGAAGAGCAGCAGATGTAATTTTCCCTTAGCAAGGGAAAGACTTCAGCAAGACGTTCAACTCCATTTCTGATGATATAATTGTATCCAAGCTGGGATGCTATGATCTGAATGGGTACACAACTACGAGAGTAAATATACTGTTGGGTGGTCAGGCTTAGATGGTCAATCATTCCTACTCTACCTGGAGCCCAGTAACAACTGGGGTACAGCAGAGGTCTGTGCTGGTACCTGTCCTGTTTAACATCTTCATCAACAATCTAGAAGGAGCATTGGAGTATACTCTCATCCAGTGTGCAGATCACACTGAGGGGCACAGTCAATATGTCTGAGAGCAGGACTACCATCCAGAGGGACCTGGATAGCCTGGAGAGGTACACTGACAAGAACCCTATGAAATTCCACAAACTGCAAGTCCTGCACCTGGGAAGGAAGAAGCCCTGGTGATGGTACTGGCTGGGGGAAAGACCCTAACAGTGGTGGTATGCAGCAAGCTGGACACGAGGCCACAGCATGTTCCAGCAGCAAAGAGGGTCAAACTCATCTTGTGCAGGAGCAGCCAACAGACTGAGGCAAGTAATTGTCACCCTCTGCTCCGCGCTTGCTAGATCCCATCTACCTACTGCCTTCTGTTTTGGGGCCCCAATATGAGAAGATGTCAATGAATGGAAGGAAGTTCAGGGGATGACCACCAGGATGGTGAGGGGCTAGAGTAATCACCCTGTGAGGAGAGGCTGGGGAAGCAGGATCTTGATAAGCCTAGAAAAGAGATGGCTGTGGGGTCCATATGGGGATGTCACTGAGACAAAGAAGTCAGGGTCTTCACACAGGCACATGGCAAGTCACAAGAGACAAGATGCATAAAAATGAAAAATAAGCAGCTCAGCGTGGATATTAGCTCTGACCGGAATATCCTGAGACCTCTTCCAAAATGAATTACCCCTTGACTCTACAGAACTTTGATTTTCACCATGCTTATTTTAAAAAATAAGCTACATTCCTCCCCAAATTTTAAAATCTTACATACTTATGCAGATCATAGCCCCTAAGATGAAAGCCCTGTACATTTCCCTTGTTTTCTAGCCCCCCTTATGACAAACATTAATCACAAGTGCCTCCCTGCCTCTCTCATTAACCAAACAAGTTTATGAGAAGAACTGTACGTAGTAAATATTGATACTGAAACAACCATATTTGTTTTAGAACACCAAATGCAATCCTGTTTTTTCAGCTCTGTGCTAACAGATGAAAAGCTAAAAATAATCAGACAGGCTACTCTGTAGAAGTTGACACTGGTAGATCTGTTTTCCTGTCTAGATGAAGAAAAATAAAAAATATTGCAATCTTGATGATAAGCAAATTAATTGAAAAAATGCTTTCAGTTTCAATAACAGAATATGCAATATTAGAGATGGTGAAGTTCAGGAAACATTCCCTAACACTTTTTTCCTAACCACAGACATCAATTTTATCTTTTCAGTAGCAGAGAAGAAACAATGCTCATGTGGTTAAGCAACTAGACTGGTTTTTGAGAGATTCGTATCCAGTTTGTAATTAAACTTGCACTCAACCTCAGGCAACCCAATCTCCCAGCTACTGTTCCTCAGATTTAAAATAAAGGCTGCAATTGTATTTCTTCTGTATCTTTCTTACTTTACCTGTTTTCAGCTGTAAACTCTTCAGGAAAAGAATTACATTTTTCTGCAACATGGCCATTTTTAAACTCTGCTTTCAAATCCACTATCCAGCAGCAATACTTCCACTAGAGAACACATAACGTATCTGCACGTCAAAAAAGGCTGAAAACCAGTGCATGCAACTGTATTTGCACATGTTCACAGTTCTAATATCTGGACACTCTGATAATTCTCCACAACACAAATAAATAAGAGCATTAAATTGCAAGGAATAAAAAAAAAAAAAGAAAAAAAAAAGAAAAAAGGAAAGGCTGTGAAACCCCTTCCTGGAGGTGTTCAAGGCCAGGCTGGATGAGGCTTGTGCAGCCTGGTCTAGTGTGAGATGTCCCTGCTCATAGCAGGGAGGTTGGAACCCAATGATCTTTAAGGTCCTTGCCCACCTTAGCCATTCTATGATTCTAAAAGGTATGAAATAACAGTTTAAGTTGTCATTGAATCTGCTTAGTGCAGGCTAGAAACTTACTGCACTGCCTGAATGTCTGTGTATAAGAAAAGCACCTCCATCACCAAATTCCTATGGGCATTTTGAAATTACCCTCAAGAACAAAGCACCTCTAGGCTGTTAAAACAGTAGTCCCCGTTAACACTTGCTGCAGGAGATCATCCATGGCAGGTTTCCAGACACAGGAAGGTGGTGCCTGACAGGAGCTGCAGGGAGCTTCCTTTATTGGGTAGGGTCAGAGAAACAGCTATGGCTCATGCACACATGCAGCCAACATACACTGTGGAACACCAAGACCAACCTGCCCAGGCAGAGAGGGTCATGGCATCCAAGTGAGAGACCCAGCACATTCAATATTTGTTACAAAATTATCCTGTAAATACACAGTAGGGCCTACAGAGCCAGCATGTGTCTGACTTGACTGCATCTTCACAACAGTGGTTACTTTTTGTTAGTCTTTCATTTTATATCTTAATATGAATTTTGCTGACAATGCCTGATTAACTTTCTCTGTAAAAATCACTACTTACTGCTGCTTCCTCCTAATTAGATTTAGTCTATTTGTTTTCTTTTGATAAGCACAATGTTTCTGCTGTGCTGTCACAGGTTTTCTGACAGAAGCATTATCCCTAATAATTCATAAAGGCTTACAATAATAACAACTTGGTTTGCTTTTCAGTGGAGAAACTAGAGAGGTCATACCAAGCAGGAGGCCACAACCACTCAGAAAAAAGATCCATTCTCACACATTTTTCTGAAACTAATACAGTACGTCTTGAGGGGGACAGTAAGTTGCAGGTACTTGACCAAGACAGAAGGCATCACCCCATCTGGCTCTATCCGACTTTTTGCCAAAAAACTTCAGCAAAGAAGCCAAGTCCTGATAAGCAGCAAGTTATTTTTTGGCTTCAATCCAGTAGAGCACTTAAGCGTGTGCATCAATTTTTTCTGTTTAATCAAGGCCATGTGCTTTCCATAGACTGGGATTTCACTTCTCAGCTGTAAATGTGACATCCATTAAACAGCAAACATGCTTTAAAGAACTAGCATGTGTTGGGTTAGTCAGAACTGACACAAATATTCCTTACCTTGCCCTGCTCAATACAAAGGAGTCTTTGACTGTTACCACTGGGCCCAGTTCAGGACACTCTGAATCATGGTACTGCCCACAGTCCTCACACCCTGCAAGGAAGCAGACAGCATAGAGAAAGGTTGATGAAAAACACTTTTTAAAAGCAGCCACCTCCTTCTTTCAAGAGCTAAACGCAAAGTCTAGCACCAAGTAAAATACAGATGTTGATAGCTGGCACCTGTGTAGGTGAGATAACACATGCCACGATCAGTACTACCAGAAGGTAATTGTTTATATTCTTTCTCAAAGGAAAATAATTGCTTACATCCACAGGAAATATTCTGCTTAAAGATGGCATTATTCTTCAGATAAAGTGCCATAACATCCAGCAGCTAAAGAAAACCACATTACTACCTTCATCAGAACCCAGGCTTTTAGAAACAGCTGGTGTAGCATGGTCTCCTTACTGATAGGAGGCACAAGGCCAGAACCAGCAGCAAAACTGGCAGAGGTCTCAGCAGGGCACGAGTGTGCTGTGGGAGCTCAGCTCTGCCTGGAGCTGTGCCTGGCATGCTCACCCTCCTCACCCACAGCACAGGGAGAGATACCTCCAAGATGCTTTCTGGTGCCTTTCCAAACAAGTTTGGTGGCTGCCCAATATACTTTGGCCACTTCTTCATCCACTGTCAGCTTACCTTAATTAACTTATAGTTGAAATGGCTGTAAATTATCCAGAACTGAATGGTTTCAGACCAGGATAATTTGAGGTTTTCTAAAATAAGCTAACTTAACAGGATTTCAAATGCACACATGTTGCTTCACTGTGAAAAACAGCTGTCAAACTGCCCTGCCTGGTCAGCTGCTGACACAGCTTAAATAGAGATCACCACACAGGGGTTATAATCCTACAGTGTGATTTCCACCTGAGCTCCACGTTCACAATGGTAAGTCCCCACCTAGGGTGCAAAGTAGAGGGCAGTTACACCTTGTTTGGCAAGAGAACATGACAAAAGCCATGTCCTTCCAGGGTATGCTCCCTCTGATAAAGCTATTCTGTGCTCCTAACTGGAAACCTCTCCTTCCCAGCATTTTTCCCAGTGAACTAACAAAAGGATTTCTTTTAAGACACAGAAAAGGGATTCCAAACTACAATGCACAGCTCCATTGTTTCTTGTTTGGACAACAAAAACAGCTTAGCAGTGCAAATCCATGCACATTTGACAAATGGCAGTACCAGCTCGTGCAACCCTCAAGCCTACCGCTGCTTCCTGTACGGCTGCTTGTGCTGCCTTCTGGTGAATCAAATGATGAAACAATCAGCTTTTCCCATCAGTTTATTTTTCAGTTGAATGAATTTCCCAGTTCAGTTTACTGTACAGCACCAGACAGCTGCATCATGAGAAAGGATCAGGGGAAAAGCACTATCCACGTAGTACCAGCACCAAAACTAAGCCTACAGCCAAGTAGCCTCCCCTGCCCTGCACTGTTTACACCAACACCCCCCCTTAGGAGTGCCTATAGCTCACACTGTGCTTAGTATTACTGAAATAATCTGGGCTAAATATAAACTTCCAAAACCAGAGAGGGTGGAGGAGCCACAGAGGAATGTATAAACTGGAGTGCTGAAAAGAACTGGATTATCATCCACAAAAGACTGTCACAACCAACAGGGACAGGAAGGAACAGCTGGAACGACAACTTCTTAAACCGGCTTTGCTGCCAAAGGAAGCAAATAACTTAATCACTCCCCTTATCTTTTGACTGTACCTAGGCACCCTTCACTTCGGCAAAGATAGCCACTACATGGGCTCAACAAGGTGCAGACAGCACTGTCCAAAACTACATGCAGGAATAAGCTACTCATTTCTCTCACTCCTTTGCGGATGGATCAATGATCAAAGTGAGAGGAATGTGACACTGACATTGTGGAGCATGCATCTCAAAATCTAAAGGGATGCCTTACAGCAGACATTCCCCAAGGTTGTTATACTCACCGTATGTGACACTTTCAAAAGATTATGGCCACAGGAGAAATATAAAAGTAAGCATGAGGATAATGGTAAAGTAGCCTGCAAGGAGTTTATTCACAGACTTTTATAAAAATGTTCCAAAACTCTTTTCTGTCTATGAAATATGTATTCAATCATTTTAACTACGGGAGGGCACAGTAACATCTATAGCAACTCACTTTTTCAGAACAATACCCCTATCCCGTGGAAAAAAAAAACCTACAGAGAACACAAGAAAGCTCAAGAAATTCAATGACCACAGCCTCCAGCAGAAGGGGAAAAATAATGTTTGACACCTTCTATCTGTGTAACTAGGGAATAGTATCACACACCTGTCCTAGCTGCTGTCCACCGAGGTCTTTTTATGAAGGGGAATATCAGATAACTTCACCTCTGGTATATGCAACTCAATAAAATGTCTAGCAATCTGAAAGAACCCTGGTAAATCCATACTGAAGTGAGATTTTCTTTCCAGTAAGAGTTCCCATAAGGTTAATGTGCAGCTGTGGAGACATCAGGGTGAAGACTGTGGATCTGTAACAATGAAAACGTATGCTTTATTCTGCTCTTCATAGATCAGATCCACATTATCTGGGCCCCCCTCTCCTCATACAAGTAGGTAAAGGGAAGTCTGGGTTACAGATATATTTGGCAAATTGCATCCAGAATTTACAGCTAGGGTTAAATGTTGGCTGCCCGGTGACCAGGCTGCTACAATAGCTACGGTTATCGTGGGACCTGTGCTCACAAACACCATATGATTGGATTTACTGAAGGCAAGAGCTTGGACTGATTCCGCAGGATGGGAATGGAAGTTTGGCTCATCCCAAATTACAATTTGATTATTGTAGCCTGCTCCTGACTTGCTTCCATCTAAAACAGCCAATGTGAAACCTTACCCCTTACCACTGGGAGCTAAAGAAGGGATCACATCGGTGACTACAGATTTGCAAGAAAGAGGAATTACAATCCCCACCCACTCTGCATATAACTCCCCTTCCTGGCCAGTTCAAAACCAAACGGAAAGCGGCGATTGACCGTAGACAACCGAAAAATGAACTCAAACACAGGTCCCTTCACTGCTGCGGTACCCGATATAGCTGAATTAATTTCAGCTATACAAGAACAAGCACACCAAATTTTAGCAACCATCAACATAAAATATGTATTTTTCATGGTACCTTTACAGGAGTCAGATAGAGAGTGCTTTGCTTTCATGTGAGAAGGCCAACAGCATACCTTCATGTGCCTGCCCCAAGGGTATTGCCACTCACCAACAACTGCACACCATGCCTTAGCTCAGGAACTTGGCTTATTTCCCCTGAGAAAGATGTGAGGGTATATACATATATATACACAATATATACATTGCCTTCATTGCTGGATTTAGTGTCACTGCAGTACAGCAAACCCAAAAGAACAAAACTGTCCACCTAGAGAGTTTAGGACTGCAAATCCCTCCCAAAAACATGTGGATACTAACTACAGAGGTGAAATTCTTAGGCATTTGGTGGAAAAGAGGAACCACTTGCATTTCCCCTGAAATGTTAACCACGTTAGATCAAATTAGACTCCCTACAAACAAGAAGGAACTACAGCATGCTTTAGGATTACTGGTCTTCTGGAGAAAGCATATTCCTGATTTTTCCATCACTGCACATCCCTTATATGACTTGACACAGAAAAGAGTTGCTTGGGATTGGACCCTATTTGTGAAGAAGCTTTAAAATTTCTGATCTTTGAGGCTGGGGTATACCAAGTTTTAGGACTTATGCACCCTACTGACCCAATGGGGCTTTGCCATTCATTGATCCACTATGCATATGTGACAAAGGGGACCTGAGGGACCAACCCATCCAATACAATTCTATTCCAGGAGCTTTAAGAATGCAGAAAAACGGTACTCAGTATGGGAAAAGGGACCACCCCGAGGGTGGTCTCTGGGGGCAGGATGTAATAAAAGGGGTGAAAGTGCCACACATCTGTGAACCCACCACATAGGGACCAGGACCCAAGGCTGGAGGCTGGCAGAGCTGAACAACATGCTGAAAAAGACCTCGCTGGAACAAAGGATGGTAATACATCTGCTCTATGTCCTCCTCCTCGTCTGTCTTTCCATCTTTCCTTTCTTTGTTCTCCTTTTTAACTTGTAGAGTTAAAGGGTTACAAAATCTTAACCTTTTTCACTAGTTTGATCCATTCACCAGTTACAGGAGTAGTCACTGGAAGTCAACATCATTAACATCTGAGTATTGAGTTCCTAATAAAGCATTTGTTGTGGTTCCTCTAGGCCATTTGCTGTGAAAAAATTCGTTTTTCACTGAGCACTGCTGCCAAGATGGCACTCATGCACTTTTGGGGTATAAATAAGATTCACTTCCCTTGAAACCCACCGAGTGGGACAAGATATGGGTGCATCTCAAACTTGGCTTGTCCAGAAAGAACAGGCCCTACTCTTGTGGAGGTGCGGAACTTCAGCTCAGACTAAAAGTTAGGGTTCCCTGTAAGTCACTCCTGGTTGCTAAAGCTGGCTATATAAACTAAGGGCGTAGACTAGTGTTAGGCCTTCAATCTCTCACCAAGAAAAAATTGTTTTGTTAACTCACATGCACAGGTATCTTTCTGTGTTTGCCAATAAAACCTGGAGAATGTGTACAGTTAAAATTAGTAACCTTTTCTCTACTCCTCCATAAGCTGTTTGAGCTTACCTTGCATAACTACTTTTCTAAATAAAACCTTAAGTCTATTTAGTATTTAATTCCAAACATTCTGGGTAGACATGTCACATCATGAGACGCAGGTAATTTTCCTTTCCAATACTTACAAACAAATATAATCTCATCACTGCCATCTTCAGCCATGTTTTAAACCTGCCAAAATACAAAAGATTAAGTTAGTTCTGAATTACTTTTACTTTCCATATTATTGAAACATCCCTTTATAGAGTAAAGATGCTGACTGACCCAGAGCATACCCAAAGACATCACTGCCCCTGCAGAAGTATCAATGTAAGGTCAAAAAAACTAAAGTTGTTAGAAATCCCCCAGTGACTCCGGTGTCCTTACATGTGTTGCTGGAATCGCTACCAAGAAGCCTAAATGTAGATGTACAGGCACTTCCCTCTGAGGCAATGCTGTCTTATGTGGTTCCCCATCCCTCCTCTTGCCAACCTCCAGTCATTCCTATGTGTCCCTGCACCCCACTCTAGACGCTCCTTTGGAACCCCAGAACACGCAGGGCTGGAGGACTTAATTAAGGCCAGCAACAACCACTGCAGAAACAAAGCCCATCTGGTTCAGTGCAACATTTTATTGAACACCGGCTTAAAAAATTATCCCTGAAGGGCTATGTCTGATATGCAGCTGCACCCGTGCTCCACTCCACCTCAAGCCTCCACTAGAAGCAGTAAATGGGTTCCTTCACTCCCAATTGGTAAAGGACATAGGGATGTGCTGCGTGAAAAGTCAGTATGTTAACTGCTGGGAATACAAAGGGACACCTGATTGCTGGGGCTCTTGGTCATGGCAGGAGGGATCCTGCTGCTCAGTTACCAGGGCAACAGTCTAAGGAGGATGCTGGTCACTGACTCTGGGCATCCTGGCATTCCCCTGTTGGAAAATAACTCAGAAATTTAGAACTGTGTGGTTATTTTGTGTAAGATGTACTCTGTATATACGTAAGTTAAAACTGCAGTCAGAGAGGCAGACAATTGGTACCACAGCCAGCACTGAGCAAGGACATCCTGCAGTAACTAGGCCTTGAAGAAGGCAATTAATCAAGAGGTTTTAAGGGTGCCTCACGTAAATCACGAACTTGGCAGAGAAGACCTGAGGTCCATACAGTTAATTGGACCTAAGGAATGCAGGAGGTGATAAAGAATCACAATCATGAAGACTAACTGCTGAACCAGTCTTAGGTGGTTGGAGCTATAGAACTTGCAATACTGTGTCCCTTAGATGAACTTAGCTCATTATAATGTCATTATAATGAGCTAAGAATCACACCTCCAGGTCAAGAAGATCCCTGCCCAGGTGAAGACCCTTCCCCTGAGCATGCATGACAGAAATAGTGATGTAACCTTACTTTAACTGTATGTAAATCACTAACCAATCACTGTAAGGAGGATGGACTTGGAAGCTTGCTAACTTTACCATTCTGTGTATGTTGTGAAAAATCTTGTTTGGTGCGCTTGATTTGTACAAATCTGCAAGAAATAACAATGTCTCCTTCCTAAATGTAGTCTTTTCCCCACCAAGGGGCCAGCACTGCCCATCTGTGGCACAAGCCAGGTCTTCTTTTGTAGCCCCCCAGGCTACAGCTTTGGGGGACTAAACTAATAAAACACTTAAATATTTATACAAAAGCCCAATTCTGAGCACAAGCAGCCATTCAGGGAGTTTCCCAAAAGCTCTTTTCCTGAAAGCACTCTAAAAAATATATATAATAAAAAGCAACAACTATTTAGGGAAACTCAAGAGTGAAATGGAGCCAAACAAGCCACAGTCAGTGATTCATGGGTTGACGTAAAAACAAACAAACAAAAAAGGTTATTTTGCTTTTCAACCAAGATTTTTTGTGGATGCTCTATTTCAAGAGGTGTATGCCCAGTTATTTTTAGATAGCTTGTGTCCTGACAAGACTTTAATCCTAAATATAGCTGTATTAGCAAATACTCTTGGTCAATGGCTCAGAGGCGCAGGGGACACAATGCAGCAAGACCAGCAGTACTGCTGTGTGACCTCGTGAAAGGCATTCACCTTCTAGGATTTTCCTGTGTCTCATTCTTCACAAACAGCACTACAGAAGCTGCAATGCCAGTCTTGTTCTAGAGGCCATCAGATAAGAATAGCAACAAAGGGGTGGAGAAATCACAGGAGCATAAATGTTGTTCAAGGTGATGGGGAGAAACTGGGAAAATTGTTTCTTGTATCAAGTATTTTAATGTTCCACCTCACAAAACTTCTGATTCACCACCCATCCTTCCTATACTTGGCACGATTACCTGCAATGCTCTGAAATAAACAGGAATGAGTAATCATAGAATCCTTAAGGTTGGAAAAGACCTCTAAGATCATCAAGTCCAACCATCAACCCAACACCACCATGCCAACTAAACCATGTGCTGAAATGCTATGTCCACATGTTTTTTTAACAACTCCAGGGATAGTGACTCCACCACTTTCCTAGGCAGCCTGTTCCAATGCCTGACCACTTTCATTAAAGACATTTTCCATAATATCCAATGTGAACTTCCCCCGGCACAACTGGGGGCCATTTCCTCTCGTTCTATCATGGGTTACATGAGAGAAGAGACTGACCCCCATCTCACAACAAACCTTGTTTCAGGCAGCTGTGGAGAACGATGAAGGTCTCCCCCTCAGCCTCCTCTAGACCAAACAACCCCAATTCGCTCAGCTGCTCCTTGATACATGAATCATGCACGCAGCTCAGACATCAACCTGCAGGTGCCAAAAAGAGGACTACCTGCCATTAGCATTTATACCTTGTTACAAATCCCTGTGTGGCCTTTTTCCCGCCTTCCTACTTTACGGGAAGCACAGGAAAGGCACACCTACACCAAACTGGGTTTAACAATTCTGACTTAAAAACAGTCCTTCTTACCCTTTAGACTTTCAAACTCCTCACAAATCCCAACTGTATTTCCCAAGAGGTTTTTGAACTAAATGCCATTATAACACCCGCTCCAGCTGGTAAACTGAATCACAAAGTGCCACCCTAGCTCACATGATGACACTGAAGACAGACTTCAGAGTTTTTCACCTCATCTGCTGTTGCTCTAGGCCATGTCTGATTATTTTTCTTTTCAAGCATCTCTTATCAGGAAAATGTTCCATTAAGCCATTTATCCTACCACACATAATTATGTTCTTTTCTTGCAGAGAAAACCAGAGCTTCTGGGAATTCCAGATACTTTTATATAAAACAAGAGAGCAATCATTAAGCAGCGAATAACTGCATGAAGAACCACACAGAATAAATTAGACTACAGGTACAAGGCCTAATCCTGACTGCAGTAAAAGAGCAGAAAAACAGAGTTTTCTGCTTGTATAGTTAACTGGGCGATTCTGTACCTTAGAGGATGCAGCTAGGCACACAAATTCCAGCTGCAAAACTGGCCTATGAACACCGTGAAAATCAAGGGTACCCAAATGAAGACACTGAGAGGCTGCAAAGTCACAGGTATCTGCTAGTGGAGCGTGACGTGAAGTGTTTGTGTCAAGGAAGCAGTCATGCAACAAGCTCTCAAAAAATGTAGGGCCTGGTGCAAAACTGTATTTTCCCCTAGTAAACAGCTGAAGAAAGAAATCAGGCACCAGTGGTAAATTGAGTCATTTTAGTCTCACAAATCGATTAAAAAAATAAACCAGATCAATCTGCGATTGAATGTAATGATCAACGAAGCAAAGTTATTTTCCTTTTCTTCTTTCTTCAGTTTTCTATTACAATTCTACAGTGGGCTTCTACTCGTGTGGATAAGGAACAGGAAGACACACAAGGGGCTGGCTGCTGGAAGTACATGCGGACGGAAAGCACGGTCTTTAAAAATACCCTGTTGCTCCATGATGTTAACTCCAATTTGTCCACGCTGCTGCTCAAAACAATTGGTACCTATCTGGCAGAATATCTGGCAAACTACACCGAGGCCTTGTCCGTCTAAGCAATTACAGCAGCTTTATCAGCGGCTGTTGAGAGGGGGAACAACTCCAGCACGAGGCAGAGGAGGCACAGACGAACGAAGCGGGAGTGGGAATTTGTGCCTTCCCAGCATTTCCCGGCATCGCGCTCCCGAGGCACACGCGAAGTTTCCCTACCCAAGGCGGGCAGGAACCCAGCGTGCTGCAGGAAACCTGTGCGGGTGCCTGAGGCCCCGCAGGCCGGGGCTGCCCGCCCTCCCCCTTGCCATCCGCACCCCCCGCACCCCCCTCCGGAGCGCAGGCCCCGGGAAACCCGCGGCGGGACCAGCACCCACACGTGGTCACCGAGAGATCCCCCCATCTCCCACCCCCCCTGCCAGGAGCCCCCCCCCCTTCCCCGGGAGGCGAATCCCGGCCCCCCGAGCCGCCCCCAGCCCCGGGGGGACACGCTCCCCTCACACGCCCGGCTTCCCCAGCCCCCCCCCCGTGAGGACAGTGCCCCCCGGCTCGCAGCCCTCCCCTCCCCGCCGTCACACAGCCCCGCACTCCCCTCCCGAGCCGCCGCGGGGGGCGTGCGGGGCGGGGCGGGGCGGTGCGGGACGGGGCCTGTCGGCGGGGCGGGCGGGTGCGGGGCCCGGCCCGGGCGATCCGGGAGCGGCTCCGCCGGGTTTTGCCTCGGACCCGCCCGTCCCCCCCCCCGCCCCTCCCGCCCCTCCCGCGCGGCGGCGCGGCCGCTGTAACAAAGAACAGGCGGCGCGGAGACGGGGCGGGGGAGGAGGCGGCGGGGCCGGCGCTGCTGCCGCTGCTGCCGCCCCGGGCGCCCGGCCCGGCCCCGCGCCCCCCCGGGCAGGAGCGGCCGGGGCGGGGGTCCCACGCGGAGGGTCCCGCCCGCGGGCCGGGGGGGTGGTGCGGGAGGGGGGGGGGGTTGGGGGGGGGTGGCGGCGGCGGGCGGGAGCGCGGGGAAGCGGCGTTACCTGCCCGGGGAAGGGCCAGACCCGGATCGGATCCGGGCTCCGGGTTCCGATCCGCTCCGGAAACCACGCGCCACCGGAAGCCGGCGCGGCGGGCCGCAAAGCAGGGCGGGAGGTGTAGTCCGGCGGGGAGGGGGCGGCGGCGGCGGCGGCTGTGGGGGCTGCGGCCCGCCCGGCGGCTTCGTCGCCCCGGCTCGGCCCGGGCAGGGCAGGGTCTGCCCGGCGGCCACCGCAGCAGCCTCAGCGCCGCTCTCGCCCCGCCCGGCGAGAGGAGCCGCGTCCGTCTGGGCAGGGCAGGGCAGGCGGGGGCCCTGGTGTGTCCCCCCCGGTTAGTCCCGGGACGGGCGCTGAGCCCGGGCCCCATCCGCCCGGCATTCCCGGGGCCCAGCCCTGCGCTTCCCGGCAGCCGGGAGCGCGGCCACGCCTGCCATTGGAGCAGCACCCGGCGGCGGCTGCTTTCTGTTTGACCTCTCCCGCCGAGGCCGGGTGCCCGGGAAGCCAAGCCCGCGGACGTGGGGCCCCCTTCTTCACAGGGAGGGCAGCGCTGAAGACCCAGCGATGATGGGAAGAAGGCTCCGGCTGTGTCCTCCCAGGGCACGTGCTCTTCCCACAGCTGTATCTTCAGCAGCTGGCCAGGTCCAGGCCCTGCCTCGCTGCTCACCCATCCCACATCCCCTTCTGCACAAGCACCCAGCTTCAAGCAGAAGGTGTATCGTGACTCTTACATGCTTGGGTAAGCTGAAAGGATGTAGGGTTTGAATTTTAAAAATGTTGCTTCTTGGCAAAACAGTGTTAATTTAAGGAGGGGGAGCAGTTCATTCTTTTAAAAACGAAGTTTTCAATGAGCACAGGAGTAGTAAGGGGAATTTTTCAAGGCCCCAACTGTATGTACAGGTAACTTGGTTCTTCAAAGACATAATTTTGTATATGTTTTTACGTATTTTCCCTGTACATCTCAGGGCTTATTCACATTCACAATTCTTTGGGCTTTCACCTAGGTTTCTCTATCATCCAGTGCACAACGGTGGTTATCCTCCTTGCAGTGCATTCACTTTGCCAGAATAATTATGAACTAATTCAGGGTGAGTACGTTTCTGAGCTGAAGCAGTCTGGATTTACAGTGCACGGGAGTCTGGATTCTGCAGCTCCAAACTTAGATTTTATTTTAGTTATTTATTTTTGTCAGCATTCCTGCCTTTCTGCAGAGTTAACACCAGGCTGTGAACTTGCATCCTACAACAGGCTGGCTGGGGTAGAGAGATGAAAAAAACAACAACAACCCAACCTTTCCATTCGTTGTTTAAAAGTGATGAACTAGAAGGAAGGAGGATGGTGCCAGACTCAGTGCTACATCCATTCCTGCTCTCACTGATGCGTCTTGTCACTTTTGCTAGCATACACGAATGGCATCACACAAGCTGAGAAACGTCACCCAAGATTAGAGTAGGAAGGAGAAGGTTTGTTGGGAGACTTAGGAAATTTAAGCTAAGTACTTCCCCATCACTTTGGGAAGGGAACTAAAACCACTGTTGTGGTTATTTTCATGTGAATGCCTCTTGGTGGGTTTTCTTGGTTTTGGTCCCCACCCTTCCCCCCCCGTCTAATGGGGCTTTGTAGCAGCACTAATTTAGAACATAACTTTTCAGTAAAATAAATAATCACAAGAGAACCTTATTCCCAGGCTGTGCTCACCTTACTATTTCTGTCTTCTGCAAAGGATCTAGGCCCTAAAACTCTTTGCCCTCTGCCCCCAACATTACAAATGGTTTCAGGACAATACGACATAGCTGAGTGAAAAAATAATGATTAACTACAATGAGTTCCACAATTCCTCCTTCCATTACATTATCACTGAGTCCATGTTTTAAGTAATTTCTCAAAGGAAGGAGCTATCTGACATGGCCAGGGTTATCAGAAACAACCTGCAGTGTCAGCACAGCATAGGTGGAGAACTCTGCTCTTGAATAATCGGGTAAATGGACTGTGTTAAGCAGCAAGTCTAACCAGTGAAGGAGAGCAGAAAGCTGTCTGTTATGCTTGGCTGACTAGGTATGTCATACAGCACACTATACAGAGACAGTTGGCTTTTATTGTATGTATAGCAGTCATAATTTCTTTAAAAAATCCTCAGGCTTTTTAGTGATATAATAAATCTGTACATCATAGACTTCTTAATTGCACCAACTTAATTTAGTGTACACACAGAAAAAGAAAGAAAACACTACAGAAGTGACTACCACAGTTGAATGCTAGAAAAAAATATTTTACCCCACCTGGAATATGAGAAGATAATACATTATTGGGAAATACAGAGTTACAGTATTGGAAAGACCTCAGACCCATCCTTCTCAGCGATTTTCATCCCGTGCCAGCACCTTGCATAGCAACAGTTTGGATATCCTGAAATTATGTTATTCACCCTAACCTAAAGTAATCACCCTTGTTATACAGTTAATCTTGAGTTGTTTGTCGCCAAGGCTGTGGCTTAGCAATGTACAGAAGCTGAGGTTAAACACATGAATAAATCCACTTAGGTCCTGGGGAGGTCAAAGTATGAGGTCAGCTGTTCCCACTCACAATGGGAATGTCTAAGCCTGGAGTTACACTATACTTCATTCTGTACCAGGATAAGCACTTATCTCAAACTTCAGCTCTACACTTAAAAAAATGAAATAAACTAAAAGGAAAAGCCACACGGCTCCCACCTTGTATAGAGCTCTTGTTCTTCGTAACACCTAGAGCTACCAGAGCTGAAAAAGATGTTAAAACAAGAGCAAGATTCTTATTTTGCTTCCCCATACACATTTCATAGCATTTTACGTAGTCAACTTTCCTTCTTCCTATGATACTTTGCGTATCAAGAACACCAAAACTTTACAAGAAATAGATAGCAGAAAAGCTTCCACTTGAAAGCCACGTAGAACCAGCGAGGAGATGCAGTACCAGGAAATGCTGTAAAATTTCACTGATCCCCAAGGCTGGTATCATTGCCAGGTAAAAAAAAAACACCTTGAAAAAAGCAGCCCTGTAAGCCAAGTCCTCTCAAGAGCAAGCCAGTAACTACAGGTCTGTATGACCTAGAGCTCCAAACTCTCTCCCAAAGAAAGAGCAGAGGAAAATCTACCAGAAAGCATAAGAATAAAACCCAGTATTTATGCCTGCATAGTTTATGACCTGTCCATTAAGTTGAATAAATTTGCCCAGGGTATTTTGCTTTTTAAATTAATATGAACTTTTTTCCACCATGATACTCCTTCCTGCTGCCTATAGTTCACAGGCTTCATATGTAGTTAAAGAGTGAAATGACTGTCATTTCTTCCTGGAGTGAACTGGATATGAAATACCTGTTACCTAGGGATAAAGTACCCCCTCCCTCTTGAAAGTGACTTTTAAGCAAGTTACCTAGCTTGTAGGTATTAGGCAGGTATTAGCTTGAGATATTAGGCAGTTTTATTGCTTTAAACTGCATAGAGAAATTTAATTCTTGTACTGCTTAGTTGGTCAAAATCCACATTAAAGCCAAGGCAAATCTTGGTCAAGTAAGGATGCAGGTTTTCCCCATCAAGGCAAATAAAAAGCTAAAATGCCATGAAGTACAACAAGCCACAAACTAACACAGATTACGAAGGTTCGATTACTGGCAGAAAAATTCTTAAGAAAGGAAAAGCATCATCTCTTAGTCCTCAAAAAATAAGTATCATGCCTTCTTTGCTGTACATAACATCTAGAAACACGTAAGTGTAAGAAAAGAGACAAAAAAGAAGAAACATTTCACAGGTTGTTTTCAGGCTATTGTTCTGAAGTAACTAAAGTAGAAGACAAGTTTTCAGTGTAGTATCATGCAGAAATTTGTTCTGCTCTTCTCATGTGGAGCTATAAAAATTATGAAGATTGCAAAACATAAAAAAGTGAAAAGATTCCCTCTGGCATCCTCCACACAACTGCACAGGTGACATGCAGCACTGAAGAGAGGATACACTGCAGTGTTAGTTATGCCAGATTACAAATCCAGTCGTTCCTGTCCAAACCTGTAGCATAGCTCCAGCTGCTTGTCAGGATGCAACACACACTGACCTCAGTACTACTGTACAAAAAAGTACATACTCAGATCTCCTGATCTTAAATGACAACCTAATCTCAGAAGGTGGGAACAGGATTCAATATTATGGGCCTTTGCGGCTGTCATGACTGAGCAACTCAAATGTCCCTTTATGTTTAGTACCTTATTTTGTTTTTACAGCAGGACATAAATTATTTGTAGAGGAGCAGGAATAGGTGAGGAGCAGTCTAGCCAGATATGGAGGTCAAACATCAAACCAAATGAAGTTTATTTTCCTGAGGAGTGAAGGCAATTACAAAACAGGAATCTCTTTTTACCCTAAAATGCCTTGCTTTCCTCATCTTAATTCATCCTCTCTCAATATATGTCAGCCCAAATCTTTACACAGTTTGCAATACAGAATGTTCTTGGTTCCCACCATCATCAAGACATGCATTTAGGCAATCACCAAGACATTAAGAGAGAGGAACCACAAAACATTTCTTCAGTGTGTATCTGTTCTTTGGGGTAAGCTACACACAAACTCCAGTCCTGTATTGCACAAGTTATTCAGTGTTATTTCCACCCCATTCTACACCACATGATAAAGCTTCTGTAAATTAAAATCCCAGTTCAGTAATTTAAGCAAACTTAAAGGAGGGCTACATGCTCACTTTACATTCCCAGTTCCACAGCTCTTTGCTTCTGGTATTAAGGGGGTGCTACCCACCAAGCTCAGTCTTGTTTTGATTTCTTGAAGTCAGTGACAAGCTGTGGTCTTCTCCCTTGGCAAACAAGACAGGATTTAAAGCACAGCAGGGATTTGACCCTCTCACCCTGCCCCATTCAGCTCCCGGTGAATTCAAGGGATAAAAGAGAGAATATAACATCAGTTTTTTTAATGCTCATATATCATAAGCCACTGTAGGACAAATGAAGAAACCTAACTTCTACTTTTTATTAAATTAACAATAAACTAAAGTGTTGACGCACATTCAAACTGGACAAACATTTATTACTGAACTGGGATTTCTAAGCATCTTACAGCTCTAAAAGACTAATTTGTAACCAATTTTCAAAATACATAATATTAAAATGCCTTCAAGTGTTTTCATAATAAGCAGCATGCTTAAATGTACAACTACTTGATAGTCTGGACTGCTGTACTACCACAGTGATTTTAGAAGGTTACACATAAACAGTATTTTTAAACAGTAGGCTCAGTTAAAAGATTTTGACAGTTCATTTCTTCTAATATTTTCTTTGTAAAATAGAAACCAAAACCCCTCTATTTTTACATACGCTGTAAAAGTATTTACCAGTGAATACAGAGTTCATCAGAAGTTTTGAAAGGTGTTTCTGTTCTTCAGTCACTTTCTATTTTTGAAGAACAGTTTAAGCTGAAAGACCAAATATCTCCCAAAGTGTTGGAAGTCTTATGGGGAGGAAAGGGCAGGGGGAAATCAGTGTGGGCAAAGCAGGCACAAACCCGTCATCCATTCATGTCAGTAATTTTGATGGAATGGATGTTTTTCTTGGCTAAAGACATCGGGCTTGGTCCTTTGTCCTCAGTAGGAATGTAGATGATGGAAATGTACAGGTATGCATGAAAGACAGTACGTGTGAAACAACTGACATTTTACTTTTTTTAATAGCCAAAACAAGACCCATGCCTTTACTTTCATAACTTTTCCTTTTAATTTAAAGGAGCCAGATGCAATATTTAATGTGGAAAAAAGTAAAAAAACTCCTAACCCACCCCTCACCACATGACAAAACTGGTAGAGCTAGAAATTGAAAGACTATTAAGGGAATTGTTATTCTTTTTAAAAGCTCTCTTCACAACTGTGTTTCCTAAGATCTCAGTAAGTGTTTGGCAAGTAAAATAAGCTGTCTAATGAAAAGGATTTTAGGGATATATATACACTCTATCCATCACTTATTGCTCCTAGCTTCATGTTTCATAAGATGGCTACTACACTTGTCTCACAAGTACTTGGGAGAAAGAACTGGAGCCCCATAGGTTGGTTTTTGCATTAGCAACACAGCTTCTCACATAGGGAAGAAAAGCTACATATAAGAATTTGTAAATGTTTTGTTTGTGAGTAGACTCAAGCAGACTTTTACAAAAGTTCTGGCTATTTTTAGGCATAACTTATGCACAGAACATTAAACAATATGCTAGTATAAGTATTTGCATAATTAATTTATTTATGGCTAGCATTAGAGGCATCTCTCCACCTACATGGACTGAGCAGTTATGACAGCAGGCTACAGTTATTACAGTAGGCTATCTTAATCAGCATTTCAGTTCTGCTTCTGAAAACTTACCCATTTCCAAATTACAATACAAACTGGATCTGGGTCTCTGTTTTTCCTTTCAGCCTGACTAGAACATCAAGTTGAGACTTGCATTGCTACTATTCCAGGCTGCAGTTAGGAAGCACAGTGGTATCTTCTCTCTCTAGAGTGGTTTGGACATATAGCAAGTATGATGTTTCATTTCTCAGCTCCTTGTTAATGTAAACTAGGAACCTAAATGCAGGTCCTCCCCACCTGCACCACTCCCCATCCTCCCCCATGTTCTACAATAAACCACACGATCGTCCAAGAGCTGTCGTGATACAATTAGTCCTGCTTGTATTTGGAGGAGCAACTTCATAACCAGAGAGGAAAAGCATTCTGGAAAAATAAGCAAAAAAGCTTCTGTTTATTCCTGGACCACTGTATCAGGGAACATCATTTTATGCAAGTCATCAGCCATATTTGTATCTCTAGTGCTGCTCTGTAAACAAACGGTCAACTGATGTGCAAGTATCCCATCAGAGAGTGTTCAGGATTATACACAGGGTTCTGCCGAAGCACCATTCAGTTTGTTCTTGCTTTTGTTTTTGGAAAGGAGCTTTCTGCTCAGAATACGTGACAGTGTGCCTCCCTTCTTGCGTGTTTCCTCTGACAGTGGCTGCTGCAGGTAGACAAGATCGTTGTGCGATTGACTCATTCCTGGATCCTTCTGATGATGTCGCCGTCGGAAAAAGAGCTTTGCACTTTTTTTCAAAATCCCACCTGCAGAAGCAAACAGCAGAGGGGCAGGACACTTTAGACAGAACAGGCTGCTTTCCTCTTGGAGCCCACCTTTAACTGTAACTGCAGCACGACTGAAAAAAGCCTTGGTTCTAACATTTCCAGTTGAAGCATCACCCCGGAGACTATTCAAATAATCTCAGAAAGCTAAGAGCATGCTGAATCTAAAGGAAGGATATTGATGGTTTGTAACTATTGACAGGCCGTAATAGTATGAATTCCACCTTGGATCAAGCAATTTGAGATACTGGCAAATGTGAGCAATTGTTGTGCTTTCAGCCAGAGGCACACGTACATACACCACATGCTACTGAATCCTCCTTGCCCCACTGTTGCTCCAGCTCTCTCCCAGCTGAACACCACTGAGAAATTCAGACTCCGTGGAAATATGTATTTCTCTGCTTCTCCTCATTCCATGCAAGTATCATGCAAACTGCCATCATGACAGACTGTGGTAATTCTAGCTATATGCATATACACTTGTACTGTTAGCAGAAATGTTCAGGAGAGGAGAGCTCACATGTACTCCTAGAGGGGCACTAAAGAGAAAAGGAGTTTTCTTTCAGTTCTTTCAGAAATAGTGCTGTTGACAAGGAAGGAAAGCTACCATGATACATGCCTATGAGCAACCAAATATTACTCTTCTGATTTCAGCTTGTAAAGTCATTCCACTAATCTTGTAGAAGTCTCCTTCCTTAGACTTTTATTTGTTTCAAATGCTCTTCTGAAAGCAATGTTAGTGGTCAAACATAAACATGCACAGCATTTGGTATGGGTTGCACACTGGGTTCTCTCATGTCAAACAGGCATATCCAATCTTTAAAATACAATAAAAGTACAGAGTATTTTATAAAAATAATTAAACGGAGGCAGTAATGTCACTCTTTTTTTTTTTTTCAGATATCAAAGGAGCTGAAAAGGAAAGATTAGCCTGTGATGCACAACACGAAGGTGGCATTTTAACTTGAGGTGAAGGACACTGTTGGTGCAGAAGACCAGTACCAGCCGACCTGCATGCAGTAGACCCACACAAGCCAGACAGCATGTGTTCTATACTAATTTGGTAACACCACCAGAATAACAACCATGAAGCATTTGCTATTTTAAAACCCTGTTAGGAATAGCAATTCACTTCAAGAAAATTAAAAATAATATTACATCTGCTTCCAGCAGGTTCAGAAATTTGCTCAGATCCCTTCTGCAGTAAATTAAGTTGCTTTATTTTGCTGTATTCCTTCCCTCGATTCCATGTCAAACCTATTATGCAGCCAAGGCAATTGCAGCTGTCACTTCACCAGAGACTCAGGACTCCTGTTACCAATGCTGGCCACCAGTCCTCTTCTCTCTTTGCAAGCTTGGGTTGTTTCTGCAGCCACCGTTCTGCCAAATTCCACCTTTCCTTTCCATGTGCACACATGTGCCTTACGTGCAAGGCAGCTCGGCTGCAGCTGGCAGGGACGCAGCTCTGAGCTACCAGCAACACTGCCTGGTGTCAGTACATCAGCCCCAATGTTAAAATAGCAACAGTTTTGTGCAGAATTGGGTAGTGCTGTTGTCCAAGTGCCATGAGCCAATTTGAATGAAGGAGGACCCAGGTAGCAAGCCAACAAGGAGCCTTCTGGCAGTCAGACTAGTACGCGAGGACCGTCATGTCCCTGGCAAAGCTTCCACACCTCATTACCACACCACTATCAAGTTTCCCAGTTCTTTCTCAGTTCAGCTATTAGTTCCTGTCACTGCACGGTCTTGATTCTGCTTTTGCTTCCATTGCAAATGGCCACAAAAAGCAACACACAGACCAGGTCTTTCATGCCATACTGTGCAATAGCTAGAATGACATATTTGTCCCTGAAGGGCTTGACACAGGCTGCGTGTCATTTTGCACTGCAACAGCTGCAGAATAGGTATTTCATGGCAGCTCTGTTGCACGCAGCCAGATGCTTCTTTGTTCAGAACAGAGCAGTTCCAAACATGCGCTTGGGTTCATTACTCTGTATTTTAAGTATGAAGTACTCAGCACCTGAAAGAATATTCTATCATGCTGTGTCTTGCTGCTACTGAGACTTTTCTCATAGGGCACCATGGGATGGAAGCAGAAGTCAGCTGAAAGCAACTGGAACTCATGGATTTGAATCTTGAGTGCTCTCCCATCACCCTCTGGTTGATCTTTTTGGCAAGGCAGGACTACTTCAAGCTGTTGTCAACAGCATAAAAGAAACTGTTCAACCCCACGATAATGACAGTTGTTAATATGCAAAGGCTGGGGGGGATGGATGAGGCTTTGCTGCTGTGCAGCTTTTGTTTTAGCAGTCACCTGTTCTGCCCAGCAGTCTTGGCAGCTGCAGCTGAAGCTGTACCAACAGGACTAGGAAGACAGAAGGGTTTAGAAGACAGAAGTAGCTATTTAGTCCTATCCATTCAGACTGATTTTCCATACTAGGAAACAGAACCAAACCAAGAATGCTGCAAAAATTGCGCCGGTGGCCTGGAACAACTCGCTGCACCTGAAAAACAGCAGGCAGTGCTTCCCTGAGGGCAGCACAGGCTTCACACAAGCACCAGCTCCCCTGACATGAAAGCCCCCTGTGTTTTTGGAAGTACTGAGGTAACTGCTATCTGGAAGCTTGCCATGTCCCTGCTGACACCCATCAGCCTCCTGCCCGTTTGGTACGTGCTGCCTGACAGCGGCTCCAGCTTTTGTGGAAGCATGCACCCCTGCTGAGAAGGCAGGGTATGGCAAATCACAAGTTTAGTGATGTTCATGCTATTTGCATGCTTACTTCTCGAGTTCAACAGGATCCATATGCCAACCCTGCCCCTAACACCAGGAGATAAGCAGAGAGCTTGTAAAGTATGTTGTACAAACTGACTGGTCTTCATAGGCTCCTCTACACTTGTTTAGGGTGTTCTGAAAATGCTTGTGGGTTTAGGATCACCCCTGAATCTCATTTCTGTTAATGAAGGAAGATCCAGGGGGGTTGGAACTAGATGATCTTCTTAGGTACCTTCCAACCCAAACCATTCTGTGTTTCTATTATTTCCTTCCACACATACAAGGTTATGAACAGAGATCACTTCTTTCCATTCCTTCCCAACTTCCAAACCAGCTTTTATCCAGGTGGCTTTGTAAATACCTGCTGAGGTCCTGACAGCTCTACAAGTTAGGCTAGAAAAGGTCTAGCAAACTGTAATCAGCAGGTTTAAAAATAAGCTTTCTGCATATACATATCCTGTTAGGAGGTTATACGTGGTTTGCATGAGCAGATTTTGACTGTCAACCAGATACTACAGGATAACGGAGGGAGATCAGGAACACAGAGCACCCCTCCAAGCCTTCCTGCTGTCCATTGTGTGACTCACTTGGACAGCACAACCACTGGAAGGAAGGTTTGTTACAGCAGACTAGCCAGCAAAGACACCTAAGCATGGGAAGGTAATTTTGGAGGGAAGAAAGAAATGGATGGGGGAAGAAGAAAATGGGTGTCAAACTACGTTTTGCTTCAGTTTTTACAGTAAGTGCGCAATTGTAAAGCTACATTTTCTTAAAAAAAAAAAAAAAAAAAAAGACAAAAAAAACTTACTGTATAAGTAATTAATTCTGGTTGGCACAGTAGTCCTCTTAAGTTTATAAAAGGGAACGGGTAAGAAAGAGGAAGTCAGAAAAGTAAAAAACCCCAAGAAATACACAAGAGAAAAAAAAAAAAAGAAAAGACAGTTCTAACTTTAAGACATTATTAAATACACAAAGCTTTTTAAAGCAGAAGGTGTTTTGTTTGGCTTTTTTAAAGGGAAATCATTTGACAAAGCAGAAAACTTGCACTATTCAAAGCTAACTGAAGGCAGGGGGATTAAAATGTTTTCCTACCTCACTCCATAAAAGCTACTGAACAGTGGCAAAACAGAGATTCAAGACTCCCATGAAGAGATCTGTCTATAAAGGGATTTGAGACAGCTTTAAAAAATATTTTCTCTGGATGAGGCAAATCTCTCACATATTAGAGATACTTTGTGCTTTTTAGCAGTCCTATATACATCATGTAAGCAAGGATTTTTAGAAGTCTGATCTCTTTGCAACACAGGGGAAAAAAAGCAACTAGACAATAGCTTACATATAAACTTCCACTTGCTTGTTTTAGAATCACATGTTAAAGAGGAGTTCAGAGCTCTGCAAAATCTCACCCAGCTTTCTAAACCTTTTCGGGCTCCAAATAAGAGGAATCTCTCAACAGCTAATCCCCTATCCCCACTGCAAACACACCCAAAACTTTCCAATGCCTGACCATCTCTATCGAATTGATTGTTGCTGCATCATTTTCATCTGCCAGGTGGAGCAATACATCTGTGGCAAGGGCAGAAAACCTTGATGCTCTAAAGCAGAGCGTTGGCAAAAAGGTCCCAGTGTATGCCTTGCGGGAGGCAGGAGGATTACAACAGTGTGGTAATATACTGAGGATTTATAGTAAGCTATTTTACAGTATCTCTGGGAAAGGAAGTTAATAGAAAATAATTTTTAAAAATATCAAAACAACCAAAACCAACAAAAAAACAACCAACAAAAAACAACACAAAAGAGGGATAGATATGGGTGAGAAACACAACAATCTCTGCAACTTCAACACGCAGCCCATTAGACTGGTGTGACACCTGTTTAGGGAACAGTCCACGGCACTGACTCGTGTCAGGCTTCTCAACAGCACCTGTGTTTACCACTTAGCCACAAACCAGTGCTACAGCCTCAGAGGTTAATGGATTTATAAAGAAAACTACAAGAAATCCCAAGACATTTTCAAACTGCAGCTATCCAGGTGTGTAAAATTATCTGACCCCTTATTTCCTTATTAAATTACCTTTTCTTCACTTTTCTTTAGCAAATTACAGATTAATGAAATCCGTGAACAGGGAGAAATTGTTCATAAGGAAGCTAAGAGAGTGTACTTCTGGTGTAGCTGTGGTGCTTCCTGAACACACACGTTAGTGAGGGCATGGGAGTCTTGTCTTAGAGATGAGAAGGAGTAGGAATATAACAGAAAGTGAATTTGGAACCCTGCTATTTTTCCATTAATAATGGGGCTGCTATTATAGTACAAGTCCTTGTTTGCAAGAACATGGTTTCCATCAAGGAACTGACAATTCAGCTAGTTATTTCTCTCCCAGAAGAGCTGGGCTTAGCAAGCTGTCCTTCAGCTTCTAAGAGCAGGTCCCTCTGTTTCCTGATGGGGAGGAGTGAAGAAAGCCTGACCTGGCTCAGAGACTTGTGCTCTTTGTGGCTGCTGGCAAGACAGCTTTAACAAACACCACAATCACAAGGAGTTTAAGGACAAAAGTCAGTAGGAAAGGATGACACTGCCAATTACGTTGAGCAGTCACTCATTAAAGTGGAGATAAGGATCACATACCTTTAGATTTTTTCATGCTCCCAGTTTCTGAAACACTTAATGAGCTCCCAGATACTTCTTCACAGGTCTGGTCTAAGAGCGTGCTGGTGTCCCATGGTTGGCTGCCATTCTCCAAACCCCAAGCCTTATGGGCACTTTGCTGCGGGTCAGTATCAGTTACTGTTTCTGAGGCACCTAATGATAGCTTTTCATCACAGGTGACTTCTGCAGCAGCTTCTTCCACAGTGGCTGGATCTACTTCTTTGCAGGAGGTGTCCATGGCTGCAGCATAGTCCATCATCAGTGCAGCTTCATTGTCCTGAGATAAAGAGGTCTGCCCAATGAAAATAAGAGACAACAATGACACAAGCCACTCTGCTGGAAAAGAAAACAAGCTTCCCTGCAAAAATTCTGTTCTTTTATCTTCTTTACAATTTGATTTGTATTGCTCAGGGCTATCAGAAAGCTACTTGAAGTTTCCTTCGCTCTATTAAAGGAGCAGAGCATATAGCCAAGTTTTAATCATGTTGTTACAACTAAATGACTGAAAACCTTTAAGTACATGCCTCCCACCTCTCCCCAGCCTCACTGCAAATAATGGGACTTTTTCCTGTGTGTGCTACTGTAAGGAAGTACCAGCATGAATGGACAATAATTTTTAAGAAAATAAACATCAAAGCATTTCATCTTGTAGAAGGACTTATTGGAAGCTGTACCAGCTAAACACAAATCCACACAGTTCCAGTACCTCCAATTTGTAAGCAGATACATCCAGCACTGTGGCAGCTCATTCTAGTTTGCCCCCCATCACCACAACACAGTGATGACAAGGGGGTCCATGCCCACTGACTTGGCTTTTCCTCAGAGCTCTTTAGGCAACCTGCACATAACAGCAAGGCTTTACAGCAAATGTCCCTACAACAGCCTGCAGGGAAAGGTCTTATGAGGTGAGGCTGAGGGAGCTGGGGCTGTTCAGCCTGGAGAAGAGAAGGCTGAGGGGAGACCTCACTGATCTCTACAACTACCTGAAAGGAGGTTGTGGTAAGGTGGGTGTTGGCCTCTTCTCCCTAGTGATTAGTGATAGTTTAAGAGGAAATGGGGTCAAGCTGTGCCAGGGTGAGGCTCAGATTGGATATTAGGAAACATTTATTTACAGAAATAATGGTGAGGCACTGGAACACGCTGCCCAGGGAGATGGTTGAGTTACCATCCCTGGAGGTGTTAAAAAAAAATGCATAGATGTGGTGCTTCAGGATATGGTTTAGTGGTCACAGGGGTGTAGGGCTGTTGGTCGGACTTGATGATCTTGAAGGTCTTTTCCAACCTTAATGATTCTATGATTACAGGTAGGCATCAAGCATCAGATGGGAAAGTGAGGGTGTGGATGAAGATAGTATGGAAGAATGCTAAATACCATGGGAGAAACAGTTTTCCGTTTGCTGTGTCCCTCTGGAACAGAGTCCGTGGGACTATGAGGTTTTTCAGAGGGTTTTGTTTCAACTACTTGGAAAAAAACATTGGAAAAATCTTTAATACTTTTTTTGTGTATCTTCTCTCCATGGGTGAAACACAGAGAAGGATTAATTATCATCTGCTCTCACTTAAACAGGTTTTCCCAAACCCCTAATCATCCCACTCCCATCCAAGGACACCATACATTTTTAGTCAGGCTGTCAAATCTAACAATCACGAACTAACACCCTTCCCAAACAAACCCACCCTGACTTGGCTTAACTTGAAACAGTTGCAACTCTCAGATCCTGCGGAGACTGCTGAATGAGAGACAGCAGATTGCCTGGTAATGTCACATCACACTCAGTGGAGCAAAGAATTTTCAGTACTAAGCATTAGATGTAAGTGTTGTTTTCTGCTCTACCTTGGACACCCCTGATATGATAATGGTGCTTTTCTTTCTAGGAGACTTCACCTTCTGCTTTGCAGACTCACTTAACTGCCGGATGGCTGCTTCTGCAACAGGATCGGTGCCATTCAGTACCAGCAATTCTGAGAAGAAAGCATTATTTCAGAGAGAAGAAAGAAAAACAGGAAAAGACAGAGCAAAGACAGGCTCTTGAGTTAAAACCCAAAGAAATTAGCAGAAATGGTATGAACAGCAGGCATACCAAAATATCTTACAATTCACTACCCAACTATTTGGTCTTGCCTTTCTATTGCCCTGAGCACACAGGAGGTTTCAGAAGCCTAGATAAAACATCCAGTTATTTCACTGCACTACTAGACTCTGGTGACTATAATCCAGAAGCGGTAGGTAGAGCAGCCAACATCACAAGCCTGAAAAGCCATAGTTCTAACACAGTACAAAGATGGTCCATGCTACTACTTCTTTAGGTAGCTATTTTGCTCTTTTTTCAGACATCCTTGCTTGCATTTCCAGATTTGCTATGGCACTATGACAGTATGGGGAAGGCAGAGTGGCAGTCACTCTGCTCTTTATCAGCTGCCTCCAAAGCCTGTAAAGTGCATCTCCATTTCCCCTCCAAACACTGCGTAGGAGTATGAAATACTCTTTAGGAGTATGAAATTTTCTTTAAATAATGCTCTTTAGTGAAGTGTGACCATTCCTGTCATCTAGTATGCAAGCACATTGGGCACAGCAAATACACTCTAATCAAATTTGGCAAGCTTAGGAACAAACAAGGCTAAGAAAGTTAACAAAACAAAAATTCCCATATTTAATTGTCTGAGGTGGGCTTTTCTAATAAGAGTTTTAACAACAAAAGAATACAGGCAGGAATAGCACCTGTGTTAGTTATACTGAGTAGTGTCTTTTGTTACTGTGATATTAATGCAGTAAAAGACAAGGCCTGAATAATTACGTTGCATGAAGTATCTTGAATACTTTTGAGTATGTCTGCACACTCATTATAAACATGTCCTTTTCCACCTCCCTGTCTCTTGCAAAGCCCCCAGGAACAGCTGAAAGCTTCTAGGACAGCATCAGTGGCACTTGCTAATTCTTACTGTTGTCATCACTTGGAATTATGGCACAGCCATGGCATCTTTTCCATAGTGCTTGTTGCTATTTTGCTATGCTGTTTGCAATAACTACTAAGTAAGTTACTGCCATACCAAATGCTCCTTTGTATTTCTTTCATTTGGCTTAACCTTTTGGTCTAATGAGTAATTCTTCCTGCTGTGTTGTATAAACATTTCAGAGCAATTCTCCTGCACTCCCATAGGAAGAAAATCACTGTCCAGATCAATGTGCTCTAAGTTGTCTTCAGATGAGTTTTCCAGTAAGTGCTTTTGTATCTTTAATATCATAAACAGTTATGAGAGTTAACTCAGAAGTCTAGCACTCCTTTAACATTTCCCAAACTGGCTTAGTAATACTGTCCTGCTTCATGCCTTTATAAAAGAGGGATCTTTCATTCAAAAGTAAGAGAAAAAACAGCCTGGCTCTTCTGCAGTCAATTCCCCTCTCCAAACCACAGCTCATTGTTATTGATTCAAAATTAGTAATTTAAATCACTAATTAAAACCAGACTTCTACTGGAAGACTGCTACATCCCTAACCACAGTACTTGCTAACAGAAACATCTCGGTGCCTGTGGAAGGGCAGCAGCCATATGGGTTTGCTGTTATTTTAACGAGATTACATTAATCCCATGTGCAGCAGAGAGAGATGTGTTCTCATTAGCAGCTTTAAACATTTCTATTACCTGTATCTGAAGATGATAAAGTTTTGCTGACTGGAGCACCATGAGAATGTAGAGCTTGAGTTGAGAAATCCTTTTCAATCACCTTTACTTTAACTGGAGTTTTCACTGGAGAATCTGAGGACCAAAGGTTTGTGTTTGTTTTTTTTTTTTGTTATTTAAACTATTCAAGACATTTATTATGAAAATAATAAGAATTTATTATATTATATATACTATATATACCAATGTTAAAGCCTGTTTAAATCATAAGTGTTTGAGAAAGTTGCTTAATACAAATTCTAAAGAGATGACCCCAAAAGACCTGTGAAGTATAGGAATTTATTGTTATTGTTGTTTATTGTAAAAGATCTGCTTTAACAACTTAAAAGAATGCAGCTCTTTGAGACTTCACACAAAGACTATTTAGAGGTTTTACTTTCATACTCATCCCAAGAAGAATCAGAGAATCTACTTCTGAAAGACAAGCTGAGAAAAAAAAATAAATCCTTTTCACAAAATGACACCAATCCTGAGAGATTATAACGTAGGTCAAGGTTAGAAGGCACAAGATGGTTTGTCATCAGCGAACACTGTAAGAGTCTGATACTTTTGCGATGTGTAAAACCATCCACCAAAACCAAGCTCTTCTGCAGTATTACTCAGCCATGAAGCTTTTACACAGTGTATGAAAACGAACATGAACCAATTCTCTTGTAAGAACAAGCTTTCATGAAAAATAAAAACCTGATTCTGAAGACTACAAACAATTCCCCCCCCCAACACATTAGAGAAGTCTGGAAAACAGCATCTTTCCTTACATCCCACTCACCTCCCCTCCTGCCAGCTTCTCCTGGTTCTCTCCTTACATCTCACTCCCCAACTTCTCCTGGTCCCCACGAATAACCCTAGAGTCAACAGTAAGAAGTGGACTTCCTCACCTGTGCTGAGTGGAGACGACCTCCCTTCTAGACGAGGTTTGGTTTTCACAGCAGTTACAGTAGTGACCACAGTCCCGCAGGGCATCACAGTGCGATCCTTTTCTACCTTAGTGGCTGGCACTGGAGAAGAGACTTGCCACGTCTTTAATTCATTGGGTTCTATAAAAGAGAACTAGGACAACAATAAAAATGTCAGGGTAGAAGCACAGCCAAGTAAGGACAACACTAACATTTCTAGCTAGCACTCCTTTAACATTCTTACTAATGTTCATGAGCCAAACAGCTAATTCTTTTGACAGACACAAATGCCACGTGAATTGTTACCATGCAGTCTGAACGCGTTACTCTAACTCAGCCACAAATGGCACTGTGCTGTGAGCCATAGTCCAAAGCAGAAGGCAAGAATTTGCAAGTACTTCCCAAAGTAGAAGACCCACTGTAAAACCATCCAAATGCAGTAATACCTCTGCACTAATGGATCCCAGCCTGGGCCCCATCTCTGGGCTGCTCTCACTGGCCCTGCTGTTCAGTGCAAAGCTTTGCTGGCCAGAAGGTTGTTTCCTGAACAAGTCTAGAGGTACAGTCACCTTTGCAGACAAAGGTCCTAGAAGAAATAAAATCAACAAAATCAGCATGTATCCGAGCTGTCAGTATGTGTAAGTGTGAGAAGATGAGAAAGGAGGTAGAAGAACATGCAACAGGGAAGAAAGGAGACATGAAACATTACTTATTTTCCACTATTTCTGGCCATTATTTTTCCCTGTATACACAGAATATTTAGGGGAAAAGAAAACATCTAATGTTTCCTTTCAGATAATACTCTGGATTCCTGGTGCATCATTAATCCTATTTTCTCTTAATTTGATCTTTAGTGCAAATTTGGTGGTTACTGTGTTACTCCCCTTACTTTATTATATACATTAGACTGGAGCAAACTATCAGTAAAATCACTGCACGATTTCAGGGATGAAATCCTAGTTTTCTGCGGAATTCAAAGAGAAATAGAGATTGATATTATATTCATATTATATCTCATCTTACTAATATGATTATGCCCTGAGTTTTCTATTCAAGTTTCTGGGAAAAGAACATCTAAGATGGTCTAGGGGGGAAGAAAGATGATTGCCAGTGCAATCAATGGGGATTTTTTTCTTTAAGAAACCAAGTTGGTAGTTACACTCTCAGTGGGATATGAAGTGTTACTTGTATTGCTTGAAAGACTCACTACTAAAAATGCTCAAGTACAGGCAAAACTAAACTTTATGCAAAGAAACAATACACATTTGCTGACAGTATGTAGCTCCCATTTTTTGGTTAAAAATAAAAACCAGCATCCACATCAGAAGATTTTTTTTTTAAGTATTTGCCTAAATTTGATTTCTCATTCCCTCAAATAGTCAAAGATCAAATACAAGGTATCACATTACTTTGTGCATCTAGATTATTAAAAATAAAAATAAATACAGTAACCCAAAACCAAAATCAAACATAGTCCACTTGGCTATATTACTTATTAACTGCAACTTACAAAAAACATTATTATCTAATATATTATTGACCAAGCCTTCCTCCAATATCACAAGACACCATGAGTAAAAACACATTATTTTTAATAACTGGGTATGAAATTATTTTTAATAATTGGTTATGAAATGCTTGGGCCAATACTTCTGACTTTTTCCTGAAATAAGCTGACAGAACTAAACCAGAAAGAAATAGCTGAGTGTCAAAAAGCAATGCTTCCTTTTTATTTGTTTTAAACCTGAAACCTGACATAAGAAGGAAAAAGCAAATGGATCCAAGAGGTGAAATACAATTGCTATTTCTAGCTACAGCAAAACTCTGTATTAGCAAAAGAACACGCAACATATAGAAGAATTTATGATGTTGTGTCATCGCTTCAATAAAGCCCAAGTAATGAAGTACTTGGAGCAAGTTTACAAAGCTCATGGAAACACCTCAACATGCTCTTTGGTTTAGTACCCACCCAGCCCCCCCTCAGCCCCCACTAGGGAGGTAATACGTCTCCAAATAAACCAAATGCTATAGCTCAGTGGAGGGGTTTTGTTGCCAGTGAAGGCTACTTGCAATCTGCAACAATGGAAGCAAGTAGTAAAAAAGTTTCAGCTCCCATGTTTTATATTTAATACAATATAATCAGAATTAGTGTGTTTTATACCTGGTAATTGCTAGGCAGCATCTAGGGCTTGACAAGGAAGGATTTAGGATTAACACCCTTCAGCCACAGAAAGACCTGGAAAGCTTAACTTGAAACCAAAATTGCTCACAGTGGATCTGTTAAAAAGTTTAGAAGGCTGAAAAATCATGCTATCAGCAGACGGAAACTCAAAACATTGACAGTATAGAAAAAACTCTTTCAGAGTTCAGAAACAGGCTTCTCTGTAACCTTAACTCTGAGGAGGACAAGAGACATGTGGACAGTGTAATCTCTCTTCTGTCCATGATTACCAATGGAAGTAAAGGTGTACACAGATAGTACTTAACCCAGGCTTGGGTATTGCCAAAGAACTCCATGGTTTTCCACAGATTTCCACTCTAGGACATAAATTTATAAGGGTAGGCTGATAGAGTTTAAAAACACACCCTTAAGCTATACATTTTCCCCAAGCTGTCCATTTTGTACAAGTTTGGCTGGATATTTTCAGCTGATCTCTCTTCCACAGCCTTTCTTTCCCCCTACGGCTGCCTAGAGCCATGCTTGAGGCATATCCCATTTCCATACCAAGACAAGTTGGCATAAGCCACCTATGCTTCAATGCAGGTCCTGAAATCTGAGGGTTTCCTATATGACTATACAGCTAGGTAGAACTAAAAGAGGACTTAGGTCAACATTTAGCAATGCTCATGAGCTGATCATGCAAAATAATTAAGTTTTAGTACTTACTATCCAACTTTCCATCTTCCACTATTTGCAGTTGCAATGCTTTTGATTTGGCACTTAGTTCACTGTGAAGTAAATGAAACTATGTTAGGTCTTTGAAGGCAAGCAGATTTTCCTTCCCATTTAGGTTCTCCCCTTTCCCATTCTGCTTGCCAACACCCTAACCTTTCTTGGCCTGCACTGAGCCAAGCAATAGCACTTGGTGACCAAGGCAGGCAGCACTACATGACAGCACTGCTGGGCACGCTGCACGTGTCATGTCTTTTTGACCTCAGGTAAGACTGACTAAAGGGATCAGAGTCAGAAAAACTTGGCTGGCTTCTCTCCAGCATTGTTGCAGAGTTTTGATTGCCTAAAATTTCAGAGGCTTTTCTTCTCCCCAGCAGTTGACAAGCACTTCAAGCTGATGTTGGTCCCTAGTCTGCTACACCACATCACTAAGAACATATTTTTTCCTGGCAGGATCAAATTTGTAAGTCAAGATGCAGAACAGGTCCAATCATCATCCACTGAAGGCAAATGCAAGCAAATAAAAGTAATTACAGTCTTATGTGAAAAGAGTCAGTATTACTGTCTGAAAATAAGACACAAGGACGTTGCAAGATAACAAGAACTAGTTTCTGTGTGACAGAACCAATCTGAACTATTAGCAGAATTACTGGCATATGCAGTACTTCATAGGATGGAGTACACAACAGATACAAAACCTTTCCTCTAATTGAGACAGTGAAGCAAACTGGGTACCTACTAAGGAATCTTCCAGTAAAACTTGGGTTTATAACCTTCTCAGTACGTCTTCTCCCAAAAAACCTTAACGACATGCATATATGTATTTTCTTTTGGTATGTCTGCATTTCAGGATGGTGTGATTTTGGTTGCAGGCATCCCATCTCCATTAGATGCTGTGAGACATCATCTATGCAGCAGGTTTTAAACTTTTTCCTATCACTCCCTTCCTGCACCTCCAAAACCTGAAAGAAAGCACACCTTGATGGTCCTGTTGTTGCTGCTCCCATGAATCTAAAGCAGAGCTTGACATGGTGGTCAGTATACCAGTCTTCAGACTGGTGGGTATTTTTGTTTTTGAAGAAGGAAAAGCAGTGGGTGGGAGGATGTGAACTTGAAAGAAGGTATGCAGCCAAATCTTCATCACTCATCTGTTAAAGTCTGCAAGCTTACCTCATGCACTTCTGAAAAGCAGCCAACGCCGTGGAAAACCCAGCATTATTCCTAGCATCAAGGCCAGATTCCAGTCAACTTAATCACATCCTGCCTGTCCTCCTTCTGCACTTTCAGTTGGAAAGGGCATTACTCTGACAAATTTCCTGTCCAAAATCACTGTGAACATGTCAACTCTGCAACGTGAGCATGGATGCAGTTCTACCAACAGATGGCTGAAGTGATTCACAGACCCAGTGGCTGAAGCACTTTGTGATACTCTAGAAGAGAAAGCTGCTCCAGAAGTGCTTTTTTCCTCCCTCTTATTGTGCAGAAGAAATCATATCCTTAAGAAAACCTTAAGTCTTGATAGCAACGCAGCACATTGTACTGTGCATGTCTGAAGGAAGAGAGTGTCCTATCTGTTTTTTCACTTGACAGCAGGAAGAGAAACAGTTCCAGACACCTCCATCTGACCACATAAAAAGATGGTGCCTTTCAGTGTTGTTCTACATCAACAATTTTTCTTTGCTCACTTTACTGACTTCTAACCATCTCCATCCCCTGCACACATGCAGAGGGGTCTGGTGTTCCCCAAGCCCTGAGCAATTTGTGACGACTGATCCCCGCACTTTCCTTCAAATCAAGCAGCCCCTGCCACTTTTCCCCTCAGCTCTCCCATTTCTGCAGTGCAATCCCCTTAATGTTCACAGGCGGAGACCAACAGGCTGTGATGAAGAGGCAGAAAAAGATCTGTGCACTCCATGCTCACTCCCCCCTTCCAGCTGAGGAGGAGCGTGCAGAAGTGCGTGAGGAGTCAGCTCAGGTCTGCATACATGCTGCGTTCCTTGTAAGCCAAGCCTCTGCTTTGCAAGAGGAGAAATGGATACAGTGGATGCCAGGCTGTGACTAGATAGTGAAGAAAAATGTCACACAAACCAAGCAGCATTACTCTCTGAAATATTTTATATGTATAGAAAGAGAAATGGAACTGCGATGGGAAAGCAAAGTTACAGAAAGAACCAGAGACTCCACTGTGCATTAAGTGCCTCTCACATTAATAATCTGGTAGCAGTATGTTGCATGGTAGCTGCTCTACCCCATTGCCCTGCAAAGCTGTTTCTGCCTGTCTGTGCACGTGTTTAAAGCCACTAGAGAAAAATCCCTCTGAGCCATGTCACCGTCACCAACTCCCCCTTCCTCAACTCATACAATACAGAAGCTACAGGGTATTTCTGCTCTGCTGCTTGAAAGTGGAAATGAAAATAATTTTAGAACTGCTCACTTTTGACCTTATTTACAGAAGCTGTGTGAATCACAGAATACTCTGCAGGCTGACTAGAAGTCCCATTTTTGTTTTACAAACAAAAACACTAGTGAGTTTTACACTCCCTTTTTAATCACAGCCTCCATTCTTCTCAATAGTCAGTTCTTTCACGCATTTACATTTCCCACTCAGGGAGGGAACAGAGAGACATCAGCTTTCCTCAAACGCAGTTTTCCTCAAAGTAACTTCAAAGCCTTGCTAACACTTTTCTTGGCACTGTATGAAAGCACAGGGTGATTTATTATGCCTACTAAAATCAGATATCCACCAGGGAAGATCTAGAGACCTATCTGATCACACCACCATGCAGAGAGTAATGAGATATCCTGAAGTCCCTACCAGCTCCAGATTTCTTTGAGGCCACCAAATTGGACATATTTCAAAATGGCATTCCTCCCTCAGAAACCTCACATAGGTAAAGTAAAAAAAAAATGCTTTACTGTAAAAGTATTCTCAGTAGGTAAGTTACTTACAAGGTAAACTCTTCCTTCCAAAAGAGATTTGCAGCATTTTTGGCTACAGAGGTGGAAAACTTCTGCATAGGGTCATTCAGCTGAACTATACACACAAGGTTTGTGCTGCCTGTAAGGGCAAAAAAAAATACAAAAATCAGCATTCAGTTATTAATATTCCATTCCCAGGAGGCACACTAACTCAAATGTAAGCAAAGAACTCCCTTCCTTACATGCTGCTTGAAGTAACTATTGGAAACACTTCCTCACGCTCCACAGAATAAATGTCTTCCCTTTGTTTGTACACCACCTACATGAATGGCAATGACCAAGACTGTCTCATTACTGTCCTATGCACACCTCTACACACTGTGAAACACAACAACTCAATTTAAATTCTGGCCTGAATTAAAAAAATGCAGGCACAAAAAGATCAACAAGGATGGGGAGACAGAATGTACAGCAAGGAGGTGGTGGGGTGGGGGCAAGCAGGTGGAGAAGTAAAGTTGCTTTTGGCTGCTTCAAAATAACATAAGTTTTCAAAGTTCCTACTGTGGTTTCTTTGGACATCAAAGCAAGCTGATTCTGCTAGCAAAGAAGTGATGACAGTAGTGTTAATTAACAATGGCTTTGTGGACTGTGGTTTTTAACAAGTTCATGGCATTTGAGAGAAGTGGTGCAGAATTATCTCTACCTTGATCTTGGAACTTGATAGTGTGGCAAATTGGCCTATTAGATTAGTTATATTGCTGCTGCAAGGGAAAATAGCTTGCACAATGTGTTACTCTGAAAATAATTTATTTTGTATGGCTTTCACAGAAATTTTGGTCCCAGGGTTTTGCTGGCAAAAAAACTCAGTATTGACTATGTGCAAAGCAAACAAAAGATATTCTGCCTCCAGTTCTCAAGTAGAATCTAGATTTATATGTACTATCATCAACTCTCAATTGTCCTCTGTGGTGCATCAGGGCTGTGGATGAGCCCTATCTCAGGCACAGAAGCAGCTTGGGCCTGGCAAGATTATTAGAGGAGACAAAGCACTCTGTACTGGCAGCTTATTTGGGATCCAACCTAACCTTGGAGTAAGTATTTTAGCTGCTTTCACAGTGAGCTGAGCCTGAGTTAATGAACCTGGATGGGTTTTCTGTTAACCCAGCCATATGTCTCTGCTGCCTGCTCTCGCTGCCAGCAGAGCTCAGCAACCTGGGGCAGAAACACCCGCATAGCTCTGCCTGAAATTACAAAGGAGCCCTTGACCGACTGATCCTGAACAGGGTATTTTAGCATTTCTGCCCCACACACTCTGGTGTACACTACTAAAAATTTTTTCCTTCGCAGCAGAAATCACTTTTGCCCTAGATGATACACTGTGGGCCATATAGTACTACATCTAGGATAAACTTCGTTCACATACACAAACAAAGGAGATAAAAATGAGCACAGCCCATTTGCAGAGGCCAGTTCTGCTACTGGTTACTCACTGGTTGTACTAATATATTTACAGGAAATCCAGAAGCTCCTATAAATCATGTTAGCACCCATGGTTTAGAGGATGATAATGGTCAGGACAGACAAACCGCCTCTCCCCAGCCCTCTGTGCACCTATGTAGGTTAGCCTGCAATATTGCACACTCTCATTGCGTCTCAGAGTTGCAACAGGAAAATTAATTATTGCTGCAAGACAAAGGCAGGAAAAGGGAAGGGAACAATAATTAAAAGGCAGCAAGCTATACCCAGAAGCTAGCATCTTCTCAGCTCTGCAGTACTTCCATTGGCTTTTGACTCTATCAGCTAAACCCCACCATGAAGGGGTTTAGCTAAACCCCACTTATTTCTCATACTCAGTTCCAAAGTGTCTACACTACTTGAGCTGCAAAATTCCCTCTATCTCCTTTTAGAAGAGCAAATTATGATTTTGCTTCTCAATATCTGTGTTCCCAAAGCAGAGCACATTAATTGTCCCCTCTTTCTCTCATTTTCAGGGAGGGGGCAGAGAGGTTTCCCATAAGATGAATCCTCTGCTGCATGCACTGTATGCACATAAAGGTATCTCATGAGTTTTAAAGGCAGCCAAAATTATTTGCTCTTTTGAAAAGCTTAGTCTGCACTACACAACTGTGGAGTAATAAATTCTGAATGAGGTCTTCCTGCAATCTACAGTTTCCAGCAGTTTTATTTATATAGGATGTTTCACTGCAAAGAGATAAAAAACTGCTATAAAAATAATTTGTTCTAAAAAAATAGTCTGCAGAAAGTTACAGGGGAATCACTTCCAACAAGCATGAGCAAAGCACCATTATGCAAGAATTTGGGGCAGAAACTTGCTACATCTAACTGAAAAAAGGCGAATAGCAAGTAGGATACATTTATCCAAAACTAGTGCCTTGCCCAGTTTAGGAGCCACAAACTTCCATTAAGACGACTGTTACGGAGTTAGTGAACATAAATAAAAGAGCCTCAAATCTGTATTTCCACTGAAAAAATCTGAAATATGTTTGCTTATGCCTCAACCAGTGAGGGAGGCATGCTCGTACTTGAGAAAGTCTGTGTACTTGCTAGACAAGGCTTGGTGCTTCTTTCCAAAACCAACAGTTCAACTTCCCTAGGCAGTAACCTCCTTTCTGGATTCATTCTCCACTTCTAAGAGGTACTCCTTCCCCTGCTCACAGAGGTTCTTTATTAGGGGGAAAAAAAAAATCAACAAAACACCAACTCTGAGGAGAGATTACATAGAGGAGAAGGGTTTTAGACAATCGGCAAACTGCTCAGAAGAAAAGCAGCTATAAAAAAATAATACTGACCCAAACCAATGCCACTGCTAATAGTTAATGGAGGGTTGGATTTGAACTCCTCATCTTGAGTACACACCCAAAGTGGTAACTTCTAGAAATTGAAACTAAAATCCACAAAATAATTAACCAATTTATAAATATGGTAATTTCTTTTTGTTTTCAACAATGATTGACCTGTTTGCAAGAAGATCAAGATGTTTAAATACTCAAAAAAATCCAAAACATAGTTTTTGTACAAGTCTGTGTCTCAAAATACAGTGATTTCTTACATCTTCTTTTGACAGAAGGCTGTAGCCCTGAACTTCCAAATTATTTCATCCAAAAGGAAAAAAAAAAACAACAAACCCAGCCCTGCTTGAAACTGAGCAGCAACACACGGGCTACGTTACCTGCAGCACTGTGATCAGTTAGGTTTACCGCAATGCTCTTCACCAGCAGTTTGAGTTCATGAGCCCTTGGAGGTTTAGGCGGACTAGTGCCCTGAGGGAGGTTTATGTTCTGTACATTCTGTGAGAAGCAAGCAGAACAAGAGGGATCACGCACATGCAAATACCAATTACTTTTAACTTCTGTCTCACTGATATGGAGAAGCAGATGTGCGTGTTGTGGGGTGTGCTATTAACAGCCACGCGGGAGCTATGATTACAAAGCCTTCACTGCCAAAGGCAGTTTTAAAAAATGTTGTTTTAAAGAATGCATTCCAGTTGTTCATAATCACCAAATGTTGTTAAACTTACTCACTTGTAAGTCACGAATAGATAATAAAAACACTAAGCAGGATACTTCTCAAAAGATTTACATGGGAATAAGACTTACCTGAACCTCCTTTGTATCTGCAGGCCTCGTACTCAACACTACAGATGGAGAAACTGAGCTAAAGAGGTCCTTCAAAACATCTCTGAGTGTTTCAGATATTGCACATGTCCCTGTGGTCTGTCCCTATGAGGAAACAATCGAGCACTTTTCTCAAAACTCAGAGCAAAGTTAAGGTAAAAATTAATTTAGCATATCTAACCTATAAAAGCTATCGAACATCAGTTTTGTCAGAGAAAGACACAGTTTCTATCACCACCAACAAAATGTAATGAGATCATGCAAATAATTACTTCAATTTCTATATTACGCTTTAAAGGAAAACTAGATATATACACTAAAAAAGTCATGATGTTCTGAGAGTTAGGAAGGCAGAGCTATCAGCTACAAATCTTAAGTTTCATTAACAGTTTCTATCTTAAGATGGTGTTTGTCAAAGTTTTTGTACCGCTTTGCACCCCACCTGACAGAGCAGATCGGGTCATCAGATAAGCAGACTGGCACTATTCCACTGATTTAATGGGAATTATGCAAGCTTGCAGCAGGTGAGAAGATGCTAATCCTGTGCTGTGCTGAAAAAAAATATTATAGTATCTCTTAGAGGTTTTCAACCTTGCTGAAAAGTGCACTGTATGGAGAGATAGTCATGCTGCTTGGGGGAAATAACTTGTACATTTGTCCATTCAAAAATCTCATGGCAATCTGCACTTGGCACTACTATCTCTGAGGAATCAGAACAGACCACAGATTTTGCTTACACATGTAGCTTCACATGATTAATTTTAAGGTGTATGAAGATGGTGACCTGCCCCTGCCCTCCCTGCGCTCCTGGAGAAGCCTGCTTTCCATGTCACACTCCTCAGAAAGTCTCTTCTGCTCAGTTACCTACAGTGAATTGATTTTTAAATTAAGCTATGACAGAAAGGGCAGTCTGATACTCAACTGCTCTGAAGGTGGCACCTGAGAAATCTCAGTGAGGTTTGTTTTCTAAAGAAAAGACTGAAGTAGTAGACAAAGATCTGAACTAAACAACAGAGGACTCATCCATGTTTTCTCACCTGTTACCTTACCTGAGAAACTTTGCTGTTACAGAACAAGACTTTAAAAGAAAGGCAACTGATTTACAGATGCAGATATCAAATAGCTGTAGAATGCAATAATCACACAAAGCAGAAAAAGGTATCCTCCTGCATGCTTCTGTATAATGGGAGCACACCTACACCCAGCATGCCATGACTAACAAAAAAGGCCCTGCTGCAAAGACAAGGCACACTGATGACAAGAACACCCAACTGGCACCAGCAAGGAGATCAAGAGGGGGGCTGAAGGCCAAACACTGGTTGATTGCTCTGGTAACACTGTGGCTGTGCCCCACCAGCTTCCAGCGCTGCCTGACCCACGCTGGTGCAGCTGCACAGCAGAACGCTGCCAGGAGGCAGCACCAGCCCAGGTCTCAAACCAACCACATCTCTGCAGATGTGGCAGAGCAAAGCCTGTGCTCTGCCACCCTGGACACCCTGTGCCACACTCCTCTGTCACAGAGAGCTTTGGCACGAGAGGCAATCTCTAGTTCCAAAAGCCATGGTACTTTCTTAGGTGTAGGAGAATGAACCTGTAGTGACTTCTGCACTCCCACAGGTATGCTTGCAGCTTGCACAACAGGTCAAACAGATTTGGAGTAACAGCCCTTTCCCAATTACCAAAGTGTTACAGAAACATTTAGGGTGTTTCATAAAAATCCCAGGAATTTTGTGTACAGAAATCCTGTTTCACTGCCTTGGATCACAGGTCTCTACAGTTCAAAACATACAGCAGCATCAACTAGGCACCCAGAAACTCTGCTTTGCTCACACCGTGGAAAGAGTCAGCAGCACGTTTCTGCAACTTGCAGATAGCACTCTTTTACTTCAAAAAATATGAAAGTAAATTAAGCTGTCTAAATCAGCAGTGTCAGTGATTTCATTACTTATGTTACTTAAGTAAGCAGATAAATCCTAGTTGCTTTCACTGTTTTGGAGGTAATTTCAACCCCCTACCCTTACTTAAACACTGCTTGGTGAAGAACAGTGTCAATTTGTAAAATACCAGCCAACTCTCACTTTGCCACCTACCTAATCTGCCATTTATTATTCAATGGTAAAAAGAGCAACAGTAGTAACTGGACTTCTACTCATAGTTGTTTTCTGATGTTTCCATAGTTATTTGGAAAGCAGTGTGATTAAAGAGCCTCCTGTCGGTGCAACCTCATTTTTGGCCATCCTCATTTGTAATGCTCCATTACACCACCCTCTGCAAGGCAAGCCACAATGGCTTAATAGCCAACCAAAAAAACTGCCAACACCACGTTTTACATGAGGTGTGACATAGGCTAGGGGTGTACAGTCAGCTGCAGGTTGGGGCACACCAGCACATAAAGTCACTGTAGCACAGCCATGCAAACCCAAGCCCTGCCAGTCAGCCAGGTTGCCAAACACAACTCAGGTTCACCCAGCTATTATCAACAGAAAACAGGTTATTATACCAACCTTGATGACAAAACCATTGGGTAGATAATCAGAAGAAATTATAGGTATTTATTTGTACACACAATATTGCTTCCAAAATAGGAAAAAACAAGACACAAAACTTTACACTTAAGTTCAGGAGCTGAAGCAATTTCCATGGTGTAGGTTGTTCACAGGTTTTAGCTCTTTTTTATTGCCTCCCCTATTCCCTAAGTGCTAGCAGAAACTTCAAAGTGAAAATAAAGCCCTTAACTATTAACAAGCTTGTTTTGAGAACGTGGACAAAGCTCAGCAAACTATAACTCCTTTGCAACTCTGAACTTGGGCATCTTTCAGGAAACAGGCTGTGAAGTCCAGTGACTGTACCAGACTCATCTGCTCGTGCCAGTAAGTTCTTAATTACTGTTCAATATGTGGATAATAGCATGCCACCCCAACACAGGAAGCTCATTTACACTGCTATGCATGCACAGTAAAATTTTATTAAAACACAAATTAAAGGACTTGTCTATCTTTAGTTATGAGTTTCACATTTTTGTGTAAAAAAAATGGTGGTAATAAACTATTACGATTCTGGGTCACTCAGTACAGGCCTTTAGACGCAGCTCTACTATACAATAAACCTATTTTTTAACGAGGCCTTCAGTCAGAAAACTAACTTCACAAAATACAAGCAGGTGTCCAGCCACAGTTGTAACAAAGGTTTAAGTCACCGTGTTTGTGCCAAAAAAATATAGTTGTGAAGCGTCAAAAGCAGAAGACAGTCTTAGTCATGAAGGAACCATTTCAGGGGATGTCCCAATAAAAAATGCCCAGTGAAATAGTGTTTACATACTAAGATAAGGTGCAATTCCAAAAGCATAATGATATTTTTAGATCACTCACCTTTTCCTTAAATAACACTATTTCTTCAGAACTGTTTCTGAATTACTGTTGCCAGATTTCAAAATTGATTCAAGTTAAGGAAGGGAAAACTTTGTAATTACTTTGATGGAAATATTATTAGAATAATACTGTTTTTTATAATAATATGGGGGTTTTTTGTTATTTTAGAAGTGCTCTGAGAGAAGGCATTTAGGAACAGAGATTTTTCACACCTTTGAATGTGGATGAAAAATGTTTGCAATGTCATTTGTCTGACAAATACAGACTGGATTTGTCTTTAAAACTTCAGTAATCTTGATGAATGCTTCTAGATTTCAGAGATGTAAGGGTTTGACAGATGAGTCAGAGCAGTTGTCACCGAAGCAGTTCAAGATGGCACTGCTGACAGGCAACTGCTGAAGGCAGCCAGCAGGAAGGAACAGGCATTTTTGCTTCAATTCTTCCACACTCACCTGATACCTTAGCTCTAGACATTTCTACTGCTAACCTAAAGCATTACACTGGGTTTTGCACCAAAGGGATGGAGACTCATTTTCTCGACCATTACCACAAATAAAAGTTACTGACTGACCTCCTGCACTGTTGGCTGGATTTCAAAGTTGCTTTCATTGGTGTTAATGAGGAACCACTCAATTTTGACATCTTCTCCTTTGTCTTTCACACAGAGATGAAGCTGTGGATAGGAAAGCAGTTATTGGAGAGTATTCTGGTGTCCTGTAAAGAAATTGCAGGTCAACCCCCACGCTACGGCTTGCCAAAGGAAGAATAACGGTTTCTCAGTAACTAAAATCAAAGTGACAATCTAAGAAGGCAGAAGTTATTTAAGCTTTGAGACTGCATGTCAGTCAAAATAGGGTATGGTTCTATACATCCACATAGTTTACACAACGCGTTAGTTATCCACAGTCTCCTAAAGAGGCACCTTACTTAATGAATTTATTACTTGCCCCAGAGGGAAACTGTAACATTATCAAATGTTTCACCAGAGCTAACAAGAGCTTGTATGCATTTTGCAAACAGGAGGTTCAGCTCAGCTGCAGAATGAGATTGAACAAAAGGAGGAAGAGAGGAAACAACACTTAACACTTTACCTGCAAGTGAAGTGGAGACAATTTCACCCTGTACGACTGACCTCCTGCAGCGGCAGGTGAAGTATCTGAGACAGTGACAACAAATGTAATGGAATCTCCCAGAACATTGCAAGAGACCACCTAAAGAAATTATAGGGGTGGGGGGAGATAAAGGTAGGGAAAAACAAATTAGTTTTCAAAAGAACGTTTGGTGAAGGCAAGAAAGAACTAAGAAAAGAAAGGATTTTAAGTTACCAGAATTATGCCAGATTCTGTAGGTGGGAGATTTATAAGCAATTTCATTAACAACCGTACTTCCTTCTGCACATTCACTTCTAAAAAACATTGCTCAGGTCTTTGCTTCTGGACTCAGAATTTAGTACCTGGAAATGCTGGTGTTTTCCAAAGTTTCTTTGGTATTGTTATCCAATACAAAAGTAACTCCTCACCTGACAAAAACTCCCTTGTGCTTCACACAAAGCTCAAGGATCACAATTTTGCATTAGAGACAAAGAAGTTTGTTCTTCTTCCTCTACTGCTCCAAACTAAGTAGCCTAGGATAGGACAGCTGATTTTACCAAACAAGATTTGTTTGGTAAACAACAACCTACAAACCCAAAACCAAAAACCTACAAACATGAAACTTCGGGATAACACTGCTGCTGCTGAAGAGGATTTTGTCTAAGTAATTCTAGTTCCCAGTGGGGTGTGAAGGGGCAGGAACCTTTAAAAGTTTATTAAAGACTTTGACCAAACCAAGAAAGGCCGTGAAATTTGGTGATGAAGCTAAATGTCTGAGAAAAGTTTGTATGTCACTTGACTGCAATAGACTTCATTGAGTATACTCCCTCCCTTTTATGAGCAGTAATTTAACTTGTTACCACACTGAGTTTAGAAACAATGGTTTTTCTTCCCTCTTCTCTGTAATCCAATCGAGGCGCTGGAGCTGCTGGGCAAATTTCCTGGAGTGTGTGGAAAGTGCCTGGCAGCACAGGAAAATCCCAGGTACACAACTCAGAAATCACACGTTACACCAGGGAGAGAAGCTCGCTTTGCAAACAGCTCTGCTGGTTGATGACAGCTGCTTGTCACTGTCCCTATGAGGTTATTCTTCCCACTGTTCCACTGCTGGAAAGGACAGCTGAGCCCTCCTTAGATTTACCCAGGTGAAGTTAAGTAGGTTAATGCAATGCACAGAAAACTAATTTGCTGCAAGATTTGTTTGATGGAAACTCTGCATGTATGTGACTGAATTATGTTTGTGCACTTACTACTTCACTTACGGGCACTGGAATTGAAGCTGAAGGCTTCAAAATTAATAATATACCTTCTGGAAAATCTTTATCGGTCTCTCCTTAAATAAATTTTATCACCAGGGCTCTATAGCATACATTATGAGAAGCACCAAAGCATTATCAAGGGCTTCAGAGCACATCCATTAAGGCAGAGACTCAATTACAAAGAAGAAGGGGGAGGGGGTGGACATAACCAATAAAAATCCCAACCACCTAGTTTAGAAATAGACAAATCATTTTCCCTCACCTCTCCTGTTCCCCAAAGCCTGAATTCCTTCAGAAGTGATTTCTGACCCTCAATCCCATATAACCAACATGAACATCCACTATATGATACAACATAAAGCAGTTTTAAGCATTTTTAATAGCTAACAAGATGGAAGAGCCTAGCTACTTATGTTACATATAGCTGAGCTAAACCACAGAATCACTCCTTCCATTCACAATGAAGACAGATTGGAATGGCAGCTTTTCAAAGACTTAAAAAAAACCAGACAGGTTCTTCCTTCTTTTTGGAGGTCAGAAGAGGGAAAACAGCAGGTCTGATGCAAAAGCTGCTGACAGTTTCATGTCCTAAATGAAGTGGTATATCATCTATGCACATTTCATCCACACATGTAGAAGAAGTTGAGTGCATTGAGAACAAGTTGGACTTGCTGCACATGTGATGCAGAGCCATTTGGAATTTCTGTCTAAGAGCCAAGGTTGCCAGGTACGCAGTTGATTACATTAAAAAAAAAAGTGTGGCAGAAGAGCTGGTAGCTGTGCTCATGTGCCACATTTTTCTTAGTCATGTTTACTTCTAAGTAAAGGATGGAAACAGACACTGCTGGTGGTGGAACTTACACTTCTTTCTACACCTTGCCAAGACATGATAAATCAATTTTTTTTATATAGTTGTATTTTCGGTTAAGGAGCCCAAACCCATAGGGTGTGGGCTTTTAGTCTCCTTGATTAATTTAATTTCTGCCAAAGACAACTACCAAATCCTACTTCTTCTCCCCTCACTTTTAATAAAATAACTGTTTTCTTCAGATACAGAAGTCTGTTGATTTTTAGTCCAAACAAAAAAAGGAGTGGATCCACTTTTTTTTTTTTTTTAAACAGAAAATATTATGTCTTTATATCAGGTGAATCCCTTTGTTCTGGGACCAGGATGGATTATGGAGTCAGAATGCTGAGAGAAGTAGAGTTCTGGGCTAGAATTTGAAGAAAAAGCAACTCCGTTTTCATTTAAGATGCTGCAACAGAGGTAAGAAGTTGATTAAAGAGACCGCAACTGCCAGTTCCCTTTTTAAGTGACATTCCTTTAGAAGTATAGTGGATGATTTTGATAGATCAGAGCAGAAATATGTAGGTCCTTTTCTCCAGAACAGTTGCATGAAGAAAAATACTGAAGCTTCCTGTGCTATGCTCCTCTTCCTCCATGCCCCCATCCAACCTGTTTCCTTGAATTCATTTTCTCTGCACAAAAGAGCAGAAGAAGGGAGTCAGGTAAAACAGCTGTTTCTGGTCAACAAGGGGAGAAAACAAGGAAGGAGAGATATTAATGAGAAAACAGTAGCATCTGGACTGATGGAAAGAGAGTCGCTCCTCAACTTCATTTATCTTCTTCACCTCTCTCTCCTACCTCTCCATACCATGGAAATCCCCAGACATCAACACTTCGCATTTTAGAGTCTAGAAAATGTGTCGTTTCCATAACAAACTGTTCTTTAAAAATTAAGCCACAAAGCAGCTGTGGCTTGCTCATTCAGAACTCCTAGAGGGGTCATGACCCAGCTCTTCTTTGGCATCTTACATCCAGACAAGCACTACCTCCTAAGTTAGCAGAAATAGGGTGAGGTGAAGCAGCAACACAAAGAAACTAGAAGTTCCACCACAGAGACAAAGGTGCTGTTGAATCCCTTCCCCTTGCTTTGCCCTCCCCATGTATCTCTTGACTTTTTCCCTTTGTGGTTCCTCTGGACAGAACAGAAGAATTTTAGTTTCTTTCCTTCCTGAAGCAGCAGGGGAAGCTGCTCCACCTCAAGGAGAGCAGTAGTGCCTCTGCTCCTCACATGTAGTGTCCTCTCACCTCTAGAGGTCTCAGTTTTGGCACTGGTACCCCACTGATCTGTGTGTTATGCACAGCCTCTTCGTTACTGCTCCCTCCCCTCTTGGTCTGTGGCAGCGGTTCCCTCCCATAGCCAAGGGAGGGTGAAAGTGCCCTGACTTCAGGGCAATTTCTGACAGCCCTGCTGGTGAAGATCTTCACCTTCCCCAGGATCTGACTGCATCACCTGCATGCGTAAAACCCTTAGCATTACAGCCTTGACAGCTTTTTTTTGGAAAGAAATAGGTTTTGATGCATTTGGCATTTATTTCCATAAAAAGCGGGTTATTCAGCAGTATGTAATTAATACAAATCTTCAGCATTTTCACAGGAAAATAAGTATACGCTGTGAAGCAGCCACACAGTGGAAGCTGTCTTGATTTTCACTGTAGGGTTGATTACGCTGTCAGATTTAGGACCTCCCTCACTTCCCATGTTTTGAAGTAGAACTCTGAGGAGAAGGTTCTTGGGTTTTTCTTTTGTCACGGAAAACTTACTTTGCCAACAGTCAAAGAGGCAGTGTGTGTAGTCAGCTTAAAATCTCACCATGAGAAAATTTCCAGTCAGAAACTTCTGCCTTTTCAAAGTCATAACACTCAGCTGCTCAAAAGAAGAACTTACTTCACCTTCCTTAGTTACCAAAGCATTAACTTCTGGGAGGGGGCTTCTATAGCTTCTTCACCTCTTTACCCAAGCAGTTTACCAAATCACACAGAGAAACTGAAGGAGAAAAGATAAATGCAGTGTCCAACCCAGGCAGATTTTTAGAAGCTGGCTTGCAAATATAACCAGACAACCCTGGACCAGTTTTCCAAAACGATAATAAACACCAAGGTGAAGGCAGGGTGAGTGATGGAATGAGTGCATGAGATAGTTACCACATCAGCAACTGGAAAAAAGAAGAAACTGATAGAATTAGTTCATTTATCTATTCCTTTGAGACCAACGGACAAACAAACTCAAAAAAAGAGGGGAAAAAAGGGGAAAGGGGAATAAAACAAACAAGCATGGAGTATAAGAAGATAGGACAGGAAGAATTTTCAATCTGCCTATCAAGTAAGGAGAGTAACAAATGCTATGAGGACAGGAAACAGTACTTACACTTAAGAAGGGGGAGAATAAATAAATACCAGAAATAGACTTTATAGTTTGGCCTCACTAATATGCAAGTCTTTATGCACCACTTGGGAGACAGCATAGCTGAAGACACTGACAGAAGATGATAAAACTCAGGGGAGGTTTGCCAGTTTGTGCTACAGTAGCTTGAAGAGAGATTCAGTTGCAGAGACATAGGCACATGGTGCTGTTGGGATGCTAAGGCATTCCTGACCCCTGTGCCAGGCTGGCAGAAATGGAACAAGCCTATAAGAGGCCCACACACATCTGCAGTAGCAGCTGGAAGACAGGAAGGCTACCTTATGGTGCCAAAACCAGTATTACCTTCACTGAAGCAAACAAATCCCAACCCTAATGTCTTCCTCTGACAAGACAGCTCTTAGGAAGGTGAGATCCATTATGTTGTCTTTTCAGTAGGGTCACCCCACTGATAATGGAGATTATACTCAATCATTCCAGTTAAGGTGAATGGGGATGTGTCTGAAAGGGAGAGGAAAGTACAGTGAGTAAAGAAGTGAAAGCTGAAAGCAAATTACAAAGGAGCTCGTCAGGCACGAACCCTAGTGCGTAGTTCATGTTCGAAATCCCTCAGGAGAGACCTGAAAGGAAGTGTGATGCTGAGGAACACAAGCTGGAAGTGGCAATATAAAGGAAGATTAGGACATCACACAGAAAAGCTGAAAAACCTTGAAGACTAGAAGGGAAATGCAATTCAAAATACAGACCATGTGTGTATGAGAATTAATAAATTTTACTCCTACAAAGGGCAGCTTATCACTGGGAGAACACCAAAGGAAGAGAGACCCGGGTGCATCAACTCAGTCACAGCGTGAAGCAGCCACAGAAGAGGCAGATTGGAGTCTCAAATTGCATCAAGAAAGCACTTTCAGAGACACAAAAGAGCAGTAATCTCCCTGCATGGTGAGACCTCACCTCAAGGGCTGTGTGTCACTTCAAGCCATGAAGTTCAAAATAAAGTATTTAACTGGAGCTGCTGCAGAGAATAGGTGTGCAGGAGTGACTTAGAAGGCAAGCTGACATTGTGAAAGGAGACTTAAAGAACAACTTATTTAGCCAAGTGTACTGAGTTTGTGTAGAAAGGTTTTGGTAGTGGCAAGGGGTGGCTTCTGTGAGAAGCTGCTAGAAGATTCCCCCATATCCAATAAAGCCAATGCCAGCTGGCTCTAAGATGGACCTGCTGTTGGCCAAGGCTGAGCTTGTGGTAGTGCCTCTCGGATAACGTGTTTTAGAAGGGGGAAAAACCAACTGTGCAACATCAGCCAGAGAGTGGAGTGAGAATATGTGACAGAAACAGCCCTGCAGACACCAAGGCCAGTGAAGAAGTTGGGGGAGGAGGTGCTCTAGGTGCCAAAGTAGATTCCCCTGCAGATCACAGTGAAGAGCACGGTGAGGCAGGCTGTCCCCCTGCAGCTCATGGAGGTCCATGCTGGAGCAGATATCTACCTACAGCCCATGGAGGACCCCACCTATAGCAGGTAGATGCCCAAAATGAGGCTGTGACCCTGTGGGAAACTCGTTCTGGAGTAGGCTCCTGGCAGGACCTGTGGACGCATGGAGAGAGGAACCCAGGCTGGAGCAAGCTCATGGCAGGACTTGGGACACCATGGGGGACCCACTATGGAACAGTGTGTTCCTGAAGGACTGCACCCTGGGGAAGGGACTCACACTAGAGCAGTCCATGAAGAACTGCAGCCAGTAGGAAGGACTGGAGAAGTTCATGAAGGACTATCTCCAGTGGGAGGCACTCCATGCTAGGGGAAAAGAGTGAGAAGGAAGGAGCAGCAGAGACAACGCATGATGAACTGACCGCAAGCCCCATTCCCTGTACCCTTGTGCTGCCAGGGGGGAGGGAGTAGAGCAGTCAGGAGTGAAACTGAGCACTGGAAGAAGGGAGGGGTAGAGGGAAGATGTCTGAAGATTTTATTTTTCATTATCTTACTCTGATTTGATTGGTAATAAATCAGTTGAACTGATTTTCCCAAGTTGAGTCTGTTTTGCTCATGGTGGTAATTGGTGAGTGATTCCTCCCCGCCCTTATCTCAACCCACCAGCCTTTTATTATATTTTCTCTCCTCTGTCCACAGGCCATGATTCCACTTTGGTTTGTACAAAAAACCCCAGTCATTAAGCAGCAAAGCTCTGGGACAGCTTTTCCAGCAAACAGGGAGTTAAAGAACAACAGGAACTGCACATGATGGTCAGAACAGTTCACCCCACCAAAAATAATCAGAAATAAACACATATACCTAACTAAGAACAAGTCCCAGTTCATAGTGCAGTGGTCACAACATGAGACTTGTCTTTCCCAGAGCAGAAAGCAGCCTCTGCTACACAATGTCTCTACCTGCTTCAAAGCAAGTGGAACTGGAAGCCCGGATGCCCCAGCGCAGCACAAATGCAGGCTACCAGCTCACAGCAGGATGGCTGCAAACAAAGTGATCTCAAGATGAAGCTACAACAGCCATGTGGGTGAAGAAGGCCTTCACAGGCATGCTGCACAGCTCATGGGAGCTCACAAGCTTGCAAAACAGTTCCCTCTGCTCTCCACCATTTCCCACAGCAAGATTAATCACACAAAAATTAACATGAAGCATTCATATTTGCTGTTGCAATCCAAGACAGCCATTCCTTGTATAGCAGCTCATTATCACTCATTAAAGGAATGGCACTCCGAGGGCATTTTACCCCTACGTACACATAAAGCAGGAAAAGAAGGAAGACTTCTGCTGTAGCCTGCTCCACCCAAACCCTCTGTGCCAGGTTCCCAACAGCAGAATAATCTTTTTGGTTTCTCTTTTTGTTTTGTTGTTGTGAAGTTCAAAGCCTCTGGAAATAAGACTGCAGTAATGGAAAGGCTGGCAGAATTAGCTAAGAATACTGCTAATGTTTGCTTTATTAAAACAAAACAACCAACACCACACAATGAAAACAGGCCACTTCATTCTATATATTTAGGCATTGGCCCAAAGCTGGAGTGAAGGCGATGCATAAAAAGAGGCTTTGTCACGACGCAGTGTGGTGTAACCTTCAGCCACAGAGCAGCTCTGTCCCTGTCACAAAGGCTTTGGCCAAGTTCACAACCAGCAGCTTCTTCAACCGTGTCCGTAGCACTGCCCTGTGGAGCATACACCAGTTTTACAGCTTTCAGCTTCTCCAAGGCAAGGACAGTATGTATTACCTATGGACTTCACGTGTCAAGTGTGTGCCCTGCTCATAAACAGGGCTGCCAGCAACAATACAATAATTACAGCCTGGCTGGCAATCCCATATTGTTTCAGAGCAAGACTATATGTGAGTCTTTCCACTCAAGAGGCTTGCTTCCAGCACCAGGCAGGTTCATCTCCTGGCCGAGCTCCATGGCCTAGCATTCAAGAGAACAGAGGACCAGCCACCACAAAAGACATACCACAGGGCTCTATCAGCATACGGCTGCATTCAAGTATTACACATCCAATGTTTACTGCTATTTTGACCTCTCACCCTCAATCCTCCACTTCCTTTGATGACCACAACCTCTCTGGTGCAAGGTCAAATACATACTTGAAACACCATGCAATAAATGAAGACCTGGCTGCTGAACCAAGGCACCTCTACACTCTTGCCATACAGATCACAAGTAAAGCAGCATGTTGAACTGGTTGCGGGGAAAGAGCCTTGTGCCAGCTGATGCCTCAAGCAAGCACAGACCTCTGCAGGATGCTGCAACACTGATAAACGTGAAGCATATGGTCACAAACCACATTCAGAGCCAGTCACGCCAGCAGTGAGTTATAAACACGTATCAGAAGTTTGAGTTTAGACAAGCTGCAGAGAGATTGCAATTTCATACACAAATATTAAGATTTTAAAGAACAGGGATGGAACAGAAGAACAGGGAGAGAAAATGCCACCAAACAAAAAAAAAAAAGCCTTTTGGACCCTTAGTATTACTTGAGGAACATGTAAGAGAGACACTGTATGAGAGAACACCTGAGGTGTTTAGAGAAAGGTATGCATTTAAGGAAGGAAGGAAGGTAGCTACCAGAGTACCACTCTAAGGTTATTACACTCTGAAATCACAATAAATATTCATGTTATACCTTAACTGCAGGAGTAAGAATAATTCAAATAAATTTTTCCAGCAGCTGTGCACAAGATTATGGAAACGGGTTTTGGGACAGTTCAGAAGAACCCAGTTTATGTAAGCAAACCTCTTTTAATCCAATACATTTTTAAATGTGCTTATATTGGTTTAAGCTGATGCAAAACCACATTAGATTGCTGGCTGCAGTGTAACAGCTCGATTAAAGCACTGAAATGGCTCAACCCAAGGTCAGATAAGGACCTGAGACTGCACAAGGGACGGTGCTGGACTGCGAAGCCACAGGTAGAGGAGAGCAAGAGAACAACCCTACAGCAGCCAGCAGTTCTCCAGGCTTTGGCTGCTGTGGACCCAGCACTTGCTACCTTCTGCTGCCCGAGCTTAACCACAGCAGGTTAAGATGCTCACAGGACACCACTCGCTGCTATGCCAGTCAGAATCTACATTTAAACAACACAGAAGTAAACTGAGGACTGCACCAGACTTGCTCCTAGTGGTACAATACGACCTCAGGGAAATCCAGGACTGCAGCATCATGCCTTGCTTCTGGTAAGAACAAAGCAGGTTTCAGCCTTGACATGCTGCTCTCACCGTGGTCCAGCCACAGGCACACTACTCTGAGCACAGCGCAGGCCCCACGCACCTCTGCTGAACGTTGGCACTGGCCAGGGGCAACCAGCAGACTCAAACCTTCCCAGCCCTCTCCCATGCAAACACACCTGCAGCATTGCCCACCTTCCAGACATGTTTTAGACATGACACTGCACTGTCTTTGTGCTGCTAGCCACTAGCTTTTATTCACAGCAGATCTCCCTCAGTTGCTGCCTTCACACATTAAGACAGCACACCATTTTTAGACCTAGCAGTCCCTTCTCCTTTACAACTTCCCACTGTGGTGTTCTCCAGTGACACAGAGTAACACTAGTGCCAACTCTACAGCTCTAACAACTACATTTTTTCCACCCGCATTGCTGGGGCAAGGACACCCTGGTAAGGGGAAAGAAAAATAAAATAAAATTTTTAAAAAACCCAACAAAACAAAATAAATAAAGAGAGAGAGAGAACAAGTGCACAAACAACTCTGCATGTTGGCAATCCCTGGCTGCTACGAATCAGGGTGTGCCTATAAGTTGTGTATCAGGCAGATAAGTACGCATAGTTTTCAAAGGAATCCTAGCAGAGCTGCTCAACATCTAAATCAGACAAGCAAACCAAAATAATAAAGCTAAACAAGAAAAGCATTAGGCTAATTTGATGCAGGTGCCTAAAGCTGAGCACCAGTTCAGATCTGACTAGTAGCTACTGCCACTAGGATGTAAATACAGAAGCTGTAATTGCTAATAAGCATACATAAATTTTTTACCCTGTTCTAAGAGTCACATTTTGCCTTATTTTAATTTTATATGCACTAAGCATGGGGAAAACTGCTTTGTAGTATGTGGGGTGGGGGTGGGAGAGGAAGAAAGAGACCATTCACTCCTCACTGAATACAGGATTCAGTAGAGTCAAGACTTCAACCTCAGGATTTCACAGATGTTCCACTAATCCTTACCCAGCTCCAACTCATGAAGCAAACCTGCAATCAGCCACACTAAGAAGCAAAAGGAAGACATTCTCCTGTTCCAGAGAAGTGTCCCTTTCCTTCCTGAATTCACTGAATTCCACTGCATGCTTCTGTAGCAGGATGGGGAGCCATTGTACCAAGGGTGTGGGTAGTGGGAGAGGGGTGCTGGACAAGTTCATTGAAGGCATACCTATAAAGTTGGCATAATCCTGGTTACTATTCATTTGCTTAGAAGCCCTGGAGCACACTCTTCTCATGACTTGCAAAAGAAGTGAACCAACGCAAAGAGTTTGCACAGGTTCATTAGAACAGAAGTCTCTTAACAGCCTCAACAAACTCATGTCAAGGGTAAAGAAGTACTGACAAATAAAACTCCCACTGATCATAGTAAGAAAAGTTAACATTTCCTGCACAAAAGTACACTGAAACAAAACAAAACTGAAGTTTACCTTCTCTTGAGCTGACTTTACAACACTAACAACTTCTTTAACTGCTAGCTCAAGTGGTTCTGGTGGGTCATCTTCCTCAAACGTAAGAGACTGGGAATCCTAAGAAAGAAGAGAAGCATCATTAGGTGACGCAACCATCACTTGAACGTGAGTGATAAAAACACACAGCTGGTGGAAGTTCCTGGAAGAACTGGAGACAGAACTGCAAACCTATGTCAAAACCTGTATGTATTAATTGCACAACACCTCACCACATAATACAGAGTAGAGCCTGAAAACCTACACTTAGGACATAACTACGGGCCTAATCATAACTCATCCTTCCCTGTAGCAGAGTATCAGGGTACACAGCACGGAATGAAGTCCATGAGCAGGGACAGAGTTCAGTGATACTGCTCTACTTGAGAAAGGACTAACCAGTGCCATAGTTTTAAATGCTGAAACTATGCTGAAACTAAGAAAATCCAAGTATCATCTTGCAGACACGAGGAAAGAAACCTTCCCCTCCCAAATCCTTCCTCATTTGTGATGGGCTGCTGGGAAAACTCCTAGGCCTAGGGAGAGGGCTGCACACAAATTCAGAGACCTGGGTCCATGCCACTTTCTGTAGAGTCTGGACTCAGCATTTATCACTGATATGACAAAGGTTCAGTCCCCAGGACCAGGGAATTAGGTTGCCAGAGGCTCACTTCACCTCCTCACTTCTTAGACCCAGACATACCACTACAAACCACCAAGCAGGCAGGCAGTGATGACAGGTATCCAGTCTTCACACAGACAGCAAGGAAAAGACAGCGGATACCTGTTTTGGCAGTGAGGTCATACTTTCAGACATCAGCACACGCATTCTCCACCCACTACCCACACTGAACAGTCAGCGCTGCTTCCCTCATCATCCGAGAGCTTTTTGCATGCAGGAATTTCATTAGCAGTGCGCCGCTGACATTGTTTTGGGATGCTGACAGCGGGAGCCATGCCACGCTGCAGCGCCAGGCGGTGAACTCATAGCTAGAGACGGCTCCAGCTGCTCTCCCAGGGAGAGAGGGTGTGCGTGTCCCTGTCAAAGTGCCTTTGGTCTCTGGCCGGGGAGCAGAAGCTGCCACTTGTTTTTAGTTCCTAGCACCTGTGCCCAAGCTGTCTGGGCTCTCCTCTTCCACAAACGCAAGGCAAGCCTTTGTTTCTTAGTACAACGCGTGCTCTTCTCCACTGCAGCATGCAATTTGAGAGGGCAGACTAAGTATTTTCTTTCCACTGCCCTAACTCACAGGGATGTCAGGCAAGCGTTAAAACTGCTTTCCTTATCTTTCACACACACAAGTTGCCCTGCTCTTCCTTATCCCCCAGTCTGCCCCCTGACACGTAAAAGGCAGCAAGCTGGGACTGCTGGGAAACCTCCTAGACCTAGGGAGAGGGCTGCACAGAAACTCAGAAACCTGGGTACATGCCACTTTCTGTAGAGTCTTGACTCAGCATTTATCACTGATATGACAAAGGTTCAGTCCTCAGGACCAGGGAATTAGGTTGCCACAGGCTCACCTAACCTCCTCACTTCTTAGACCCAGGCATACCACTACAAACCGCCAAGCTGGATGTCACAACACGCCCTTTGCAAGATGGGATGGGAAGGGGTGCCACATTCTGTGTGCTTTTTACCTGACCTGGGTTAAAAGCAAAGTAACCAAAACTTGAGGTGGCCACCATCCCATGGTTGTCTGGAGGGTGCTAGCCCTCAGTGTTACACCGACACACACACAGGTTCAGCATGGCCTAAGGCAAGATGCAGGAAGTCCAGCTCTGGGAATTATTTGCCAAAGGACAGGCTGTATGTCCACGCCAAGACAGGAAGTTTCCAGTGTTTCCTTCTCCCTGATCCCAAACAATTGCACTGGTGGTGTGAGCCCCTACCAGGAGCTGCAGGGGCTTTCCTCTCTGTACTTCCCTGCTCCCACGCATGTGCCCACTCCGTGCCTCTGGCTGGCTCCTTCCTGCAAGTTCCTGTCAAGCAGCCACCAAACACACATATACAAGGACATGTAGCAAAACCACAGGGGGTAATGGCTTTAAACTGGAAAAGGGTAGATTCAGGCTACACACTGGGAAGAAATTCCTCACTATGAGCGTGGTGAGACGCTGGAACAGGCTACCCCAAGAAGCCGTGGGCACCCCCTCCCTGGAAGTGCTCAAGGCCAGGATGGACAGGGATTTGAGAAACCTGGTCTAGTGGGAGGTGCCCCTGCCCGTGCAGGGGGGTTTGAGCCAGATTATCTTTAAGGTCTCTTCCAGCCCAAACCTTTTTATGATTCTATGAATCTATGACACGTACACTAATACACACACACACATACACAGGCACGCACGCACACGGAGGGGCAGTAACACACCGCGCTCACGGCACCCCGATGCATCTTTGCGGCAAGTCCCAGGGAACCTCCCGCCGCCCGGCTCCCCAGGAGGGGCACGGCCCCCCCGGCCGGCACAGGGGCGCTCGCTCCCCTCGTCCGCCCCGCCCCGCCCCGCCGAGCCGCCCCGCGGCGGGGCAGGCCCCCGCTCCAGGCCCCCTGCCCGGCGGGCTCGGAGGAGCCGCCGCCGTCTCCCGGAGCTCCTCAGCCGGGCCCTCGGGCGGGGCGGCCCCGTCTCCCTCCCTCCCTCCCTCCCTCCCTCCCCGGCGTCCCCGGCACTCACCGCCCGCGCCGCCGCCTCGGCGCTCAGCGCCGCCAGCCAGGCCCGCCGCCACTGCCGCCGCCAGCTGCCCAGCGACAGCGCCCAGCCCAGCACCGAGCCGCCCTCCTCCAGCAGCCCGTCCGGCGGCGGCGGAGGCGGAGGCGGGGGAGCCCGTCCCCGCCGCAGCGCCAGCAGCGCGCACTGCACCAAGTAGGCGGCCAGGGTGGCCAGCGCCGCCACGAAGAGGGCGACCAAGGCGCACCAGCGCAGCTCGGCCAGCCCGCCTGCCAGCCACGCCATGGCTGACCATAATGGGAGCCGCGCTCCCGGCCCCCAGCAAGGCGCGCACGGCGGCGCGGCCGGGCGGGCGGCAGCAGCCCCGGGCGGCAGCAGCCCCAGCCGGCAGCGGCGGGACGGCGTCCAGCCGGGCTGCCCGGGGACGCGCCGCCCCGCACCGCCCCGCCCCGCACCGCCCGCCCACGGCGCCGGCACCGCCCGCTCCGCCCCTGCCGGCGGGGCCGGGTCTGCGGGGCTCCGGGTGGGTTCGTGTGCGCCCGGAGCCCGCGCTGCTCGGACGAGGCGTCGTGTCGGGTGTTGCTGTGGGCAGCGTGGGACGGGAAGAGGGGGCAAAAGGGGGAGTTTCAACAGAGGCAGCGGGACGGGAGAGGCTTTCAGAAGCCAGGGAAAGATACAGGTGTCCAGCTAATGATTTTTCTCTGTTTGAATGTAACTAAAGGGGATGTGGTTGGCACGCTGAGATTCAACTGCCCATGAAAAATGACCTCAGCAGACGCTCTCCTCTTTGCTCACCCGATAATGCCTGAGTGCGGGGAGGGCGGGAGCCAGTTACAAAACAGGCCTGACTTCCCCCCCCCCCAAAAAAAAAAAAAAAAGAAAGATCATACAATCTTTGCATCCAAGAAGCTGAGGCATACTCACCTACTTTATGCCAGAAGCGCAAAGACCCGTGGATAAAACTGCCACGCTGCCCCTTGGTAGCCAGGGAGCCTTTCGCAGGGCCACCCCTTCACATAGCAGGGTCAGGCACTGACGGGTCTGGGGTCGGCCTCCCTGCCCATCCCTCTGCAGCACAGCGAAGGTCTTGTGAGCCCGGAGGAGGGCAACACAGCTGGCAAAGGGGCTGGGGAGCAGGTCTGAGGAGGACTCTCTGAGGGAACTAGGGTTGTTTAGTCTGGAGAAAAGTAGGTTGACACCTCATTGGTCTCTTTAGCTACCTGACAGGAGGGTGTAGCCAGGTGGGGGGTTGGTCCCTTCTCCCAAGTAACAAGCGATAGGACAAGAGGAAATGGCCTCAAGTCGTGCCGGGGGAGGTTTAGACGGGATATTAGAAGAAAATTCTTCACTGAAAAGGTTATTAAAAACTGCAATAGGCTGCCCAGAGGGAGGCAGGTGGTTGAATAACCACCCCTGGAGGTGTTTGAAAGATGTGTAGATGTGGTTCTTGGGAATATGGTTTAGCACTGGACTCAGTAGTTAGGCTAATGGTCGCACTCGATGATCTTAAAGGTCCAACCAGAACAATTCTGTGATTCTGTGAGTCTAGGAGACATTATTTTCCTCTTTTTTTCCTATCAAAGGGCAAACACAAGTTTCCCTTTTCTTCCTGGTGCCTCAGCGTCTCCTTTGCCAAGGATGTCAAACTCATGAGAAGGAGGAAAAAACCAATTCTGTGTTTTGCTGCGGCCTGGAGCGTAAATTAAGGACTAAGTACTTTCTGCCAACCATAGCGAATGACTTGTTATCAGTAGGAGGTTTGTGATAAAGGGGAGGAAATTGTCTTTTGATGATAAATAAAAGTTTAATAATTATTTATTTTGGTGATATTAATTTTTAGTAAGTTCTTGTTTGGGTTTCAGAGTGCTACCTTATCAGCTCATTGTTATTTGTGTCCTCATTTTTCTTCTGCTTTTGTTTGCCTGCTGTTTCTTTCATAGTGACTTTCTTTACTCATGGTAACTCCCAGCTGCTGAACTTTGCTTGTATTTTTGCCCAATCCACATGCTAAAACAACCAGCAATTAAGTCATTGAGGTTGGTAGTGAAATGTCTTTGTAAGTTCTTGCCCCACTTGGGCTTAGGCAATTGCCACTGCAGCCTTAAAGAACAGAAACATCTTTTCCATGCTGAAAACTGGAATTCCAGACCATCAGAGTGCATGCCATGGGTGACAGAGGGGAATTACTGTGAGTCGCTTGGTGCCTGGCTCTGTCATTCCTCCCGAGGGAGCCATGCAGGTGGCAGGTGCCAAGGTGCAGAAGTTGTGTGGGCTCACAGGCCAGACAGCAAATGCTTGTTGGCTGGACATTTTCAAGTACATTCATGACTAGAAGCAGAGGTAAAAAGAAAAAGGAAGTGAGTGGATTACAGAATCACTGAATGTTTGATGCTGTAAGGGGCCTCTGGATGTCATCAGGTCCAGCCCTCCTACTCAAATAGGGCTGCCCAGAGCCAGTTTCCCAGGACCATGTCCAGATAGATGGCTTTTGAGTACCTCCAAGGACTCCACAGCTTCTCTGGGCAACTTGTTCTAGTGCTTGGTTGCCTTCACAGTGAAAAAGTGTATTTCTTTATGTACGAAGGGAACCTCTTGTGTTTCAGTCTGTGCCCATTGACTCTTGTCCTGTCACCTGGGGACCACTGAAAGGAGCCTGGCTCCATCTTCTTTGCTGCCTCCCTTCAGATATTTATATACATTGATAAGATCCCCCCTGAGCCTTCTCTAGCCTTCCCCTTCCCAGTTCTCACATCCTTTCCTCATGGGAGATGCTCCAGCCCCTTCATCTTTGTAGTAGCCTTTCACTGGGCTCTCTCAGTGGAGGCACATCATTCTAAGTGTGTTCTTACCATGGCTGAGTAGAGGGGAAGGATCACCTCCCTCAGCGTGCTGGCAACATTCCTCCTAATGCAGTCTAGGATGCCATTAGCCTTCTTTGCTGTAAGGTTATGTTGTTGGCTTATGTTCAATTTGCTGTCTACCTGGATCCCCAGGTCATTTCATGCTGCCAGCATGTACTGGTGCCTGGAGCTGCTCCTCCCCAGGTGCAGGACTTTGAACTTCCCCTTGCTGAACTTCTTGAGGTTCCTGTTAGCCCATTTCTGCAGCCTGTCAAGGTCCCTCTGGATTGCAGCATGACCCTCTGGTGTATCAGCATCTCCTCCCAGTTCTGTGTCATCTGTAGACTTGCAGAGGGTATGCTCTGCTTCATCATCCAGATAATTACTGAAGCTGTTGAACAGGACTGGACTCAGTATTGACCCTGGGGGTACAGCACTAGTTACTGGCCTCCAACTAGACTTTGTTTCACTGATCACCACTCTGGGTGCAGTTGTTCAGCCAGTTTTCAATTCACCTCACTGTCTGTCCATCCAGCCCACACTTCATCAGCTTCTCTATGAGGATCTGATGGGAGACAGTGTCAAAAGTCTAGTTAGATAATGTCCACTGCTCTCCCCTTGTCTACCAAGCCAGTAGTTTCATCGTAGGAGTTTCTCAAGTTGGTTAGGCATGACTTCCTCTTGATGAATCCATGCTGATTACTCCTGATTATTTTATTGTTCTTCATGTGCCTGGAAATTATGTTCAGGATTAGCTGTTCCATAACTTCCCAGGGATCCAGGTGAGGTTGATTGGCCTGTAGTTCCCAGGGTCCTTGTTCCTGCCTTTCCTGAAGTTTGGAGTGGCATTTGCTTTCCTCCAGTCCTCCGACACTTCTTCTAGTCATTTCTAGTCACCATGATCATTCAGTGATGATTGAGAGTGATGCAACGACATCTGTCAGCTTCCTCAGCTCTTGTGGGTGCATCCCATCAGGGCCCATGGACTTACATATGTTCAGATTGCTTAAGTATTCGCTGACCTGATCCTCTTCTACCAAGGGTACATCTTCTTTCCTTCAGACTTCCACCTTTGTCTCGGGAGCCTGGGATTCCTGAAGAGCTGTTACATCAACACTAACTACAGCATTTATGAATATGAGGGGCTAGACTTCTGGGAGGAGGAGCAGACTGTTGCCTGAGAAGCAATTTTATAATTTTGTGTTGCAAATACATTGTTCATATTTACACCTGTAAAGTGCAAACTTGACAGGGCCAGAACATGGTTATATCTGCTGTAGTTAGTTTACTGCACGGGCATACACAGAGTGGTCTACGCAGAGTAGTTGCCTGGGACACAGGGAAATCCAGTGCTCTATTCACTGCCCAGCTGCTTTCTGCCTGCCTGTCTCCAGGCAGGTCATTCACCAAGGAGCAGGGGCTGAGATTTCCAGAGATGCACTACCAGACCCATATTTCTACGTTACCACAGCACCTTACATAGGTTAATTGACTCTGCTGAGAGACTATTTATTATCTAGGCCCATTCATTTTAAGGTCCAAACCTGTATCTTTGCTGAGTGTTGCCCAGAGCTGTACCAACTTGTCTGCAAATAATAGCTCAGGGATTTTTAATACAGCACTGCACTGTGGCAGACAAACCTGCCCTTTGTGTTGTCCTGTGTTCCAGTTCCCCACATATGTCACGTAGACAACTTTCTTTAACTGGCAGGAATGTTGTGAATCTAATAACTGAACATGAAATTACAAGAAAGAGTAAAATATGACATTGGACATTGAGATATTAAGAACAGTTTTCCTTTACAGAACATTATCAGATGCCTTGTTACTAGAAATATTTTACATTTTTACTTTTTAAGTTCAGAAAATAATATGTGGCAGCTAATATTTAATTGTTGTCCTTTTTCATGCACCTGTAAATTTGGGATAGCCCTCTCTGAACATTAAGGATCTTACCCATCAAAGCATAGCTCTGGGGATGTGATTAGTAAAGTAATTAGCTTTTCATAATTCTGTGTACTCTGAAGCTAGGAACTGT